>NC_059181.1:140710246-141407531 GCF_019923935.1 Bubalus bubalis
TATATCCAGAAGAATTGAATACACATATCCATAGATCCATACAGACATTGTATAGGAATGTCGTAGCAGCATTATTAGCAGCAACCCAAAGGAGGGACTAATCCAAGTGTCCATTGAGGAAAGAATTACAAAGTATGGAATATCCATACAATAGAGTATTATTTGGTCAAAAAAAGGGATGAATTCCTGATACATGTTCCTCATTTATGAACTTGGAAACACTATACTATGTGAGAGAAGCCATTTGCCAGACACATATTTTGTGATTCCATTTGTCTGAAATGAACAGAATAGGCCAACATATCTAGAGCTTAGGATGATGGGGAAAAGGGAATTATGGCTAATGGATACAGGTTTGTTTCATTTTGTGGTGATAAACATGAAAAGAAAATTATTATAGTGATGATTGTACAACACAGTGAATGCACAGAAAACCACTAAATGATAGTTGTTTTTTAAATTTTTGGCCACACCCCATGGCATGTGGGATCTTAGTTCTCAGACCAGGGATCGAACCCATGCCATCTGCAGTGGAAGTATGTAGTCTTAATGACTGGACCACCAGGGAAGTCCCTAAATGATATACTTTAAATGGCTGAATTGCATGATATGCAGATTATATCACAGTAAAGCTGTTTAAAAAATGAAAAGAAAGAATATGCTAGGGACCATATGTGATCCATATTTCCTGTTGTTAACTAGCTAGTCCCTCCCAGAAAAAGTTTGCTGACTCCAATTTGGGCCCAGCACTCTCAGCTTACCTCTAAGGAGGCTAGGACCTGCTCATGCTTCGCCCTGCATCTGCTGCAGACGCTCTAACCCATCCCTTGTTAACACACAGCAGCATCCCGAAGTGAGCAATCTGCTGCCTAGAGGATTTTGAGATGAAATCCCAAAGCCCTGTTGCCCAAGGTTTCCCAATCTTAAGTAATAAACTCTTGGGGAGACTCCAGGGCAATGAGAAACCTCCTCTTCCCATCAGATGGCCCCAGGGCCTCCTCCTAGCCCTGTGCCCCTTGGGATTTCAGAACACAGCTTCTTCTCTGCACTGAAACCGACTTCTGACACCCTGCAACATTTACAAATTGCTTCAGGACAAGAAATCCTTAGAAGGTACATTAAGTAAGACTTTGTATCCCTTATCATAAAACATTTAAAGTAAAATTTAAACATGGATTTGAAACAGAGATTGTAGGGTGTTTCATCTTGCTTCTTCAGGATTAAAGGTGCGTATGAGCCTCTTGCCATGAAAATAGCCCCGTGGTAATGCTTTGCTTTGCTCGAAGGAATGTTGGTGAGAGGTCTTTGTGCCTGCCTCTTCGTTTCTGGTCTTTTGTTGGGTACTTTGGGGGTACTGCTCCCACAAATGAAACTGTGATCTCTTTCTTGGAAGCAGGAGTATATGCTTCAAAAAATACAATGTGCTATAATGTGCGGGTGATGTGACTGTCTTCACCAGGGGTGCATCCTTCCTTCACGGCACCCTTTCTCCACAGACAGGGCCAGGGGCCTGGGAAGCAGAGCCAGGCCTGAAGGGCCCGGTGTCTGTGGAGCCCCTCCAGCTTTGTGTCTCGCACACGTCCTGGCCTCTACCCTGGTTTGTGGTGGGCATCCAGGTTGTCCTCGTTCTCCAACCCCCTTTTTTGTTCCCCTTTGTAGCAACTCCAGTCCATTCTTTGTAGCAGGCTCCACCTTGGCCTCCAGGACTGGATCCAGGGTCCGGGCCTGGGTCCCTGATTGTTGGCGGAGAGCTCCCACGGCAAGTACTCACCACCTCCTCTTGCTGGTGCTGAGTTTCTGAAAACGAAGCCCAAAAGTGTGGCCCAAGCTCTCCAAAACAGGAAATTTGCTCTTGACCCTTAATTCTAACAATGTGTGTGTTAGTTGCTCAGTCATGTCTGACTCCTTAAGACCCCATGGACTGTAGCCCACCAGGCTCCTTTGTCCATGGAATTCTCCAGGCAAGAGTACTTGAGTGGGTTGCCATTTCCTTCTCCAGGGGATCTTCCCTACCCAGGGATCAAACCCTGGTCTGCCTGCATTGCAGGTGGATTCTTTACCATCTGAGCCACCAGGGAAGCCTAAGTCTAATAGGATGCTGACTCTATTAGTCCCTTCTCTCTTTTTCTCAGGAAGTTTTTGTTGGAAAATTATTCACCGCCTCGTTGGAGTAGTTTTGATAGGTTTGGTTTTTCATTTTGTTGTTTTCAAGACAAAGGACATGCTTGACTCAAATCCATCCCTACACAACAAGAGAGGCCAAGAGATGTAGGTCCAGGTAGGGCTGAGAAAACCTGTTCTCCTGGGGCTCTGCCTGGCACTTGGGTAACCTTGAAGATCACGGCAAGCTGTTTGAAGCACCCTGAACCCCAGTAGAAAGCCTCAGATGCCAGACTCAAAATGTTCATTTCCCAGTGTTCAGTCAAGTTGCCCAGCCCATTTCTGAGGCCAGGAAACCCAGAGACAGTGGAGCTATTTGTTCAGAGATTCTTCAGTGAAGTTGATGAGCCACTCTCTTTCCAGGAGTGCTTGAAAATGCCAAGAAACTTCATGGATCGTTTCACTGCGCTTGATTCCCTCCCGGGTCATGGTTGGCCTTCGTCCCAGGCCTCCTCTGGTAGCCAACTCCCTCATTCCAGCAATCATTTCTTTGCAGGAGTTTGCTTCTAACCTTTCAGCGTGTGTCCCAAATATTTAGGGATGGACTCAATCCAGTAGAATGATTTCTTTCCTTGAACTCATTGAAATGACTTAGGATAAATGAAAGCTGTAAGCTGAATAAACATTGCCGGTGTCTCGGCCCAGTCCCTGCTGGCTAGAGCCTCCCCAGTCGAGCAGTTCCTGGGGCCCCTTCCGCTCTCTCACCTTCCTTGCTGATCCAAGGGCACCTGGGATGGAATGATCCAGGCCCACGTGTAGGGCTTCTTTGTAAGGTGCCAGTCAACGCTGCTCCTGCAGCAGTCAAGCCTGGAGGTTTCTATATGTGTCTGTCTGTTTCCTTCAAGTTTATTATGGGGCGTGACACCTGTCATTGATTATCTGACCGTGTAGCCTGGCTTGGCTGTCTGAGGAGGGAAAGAGTTGGCTTCCCTGTGGATGGGAGCAGGGCCCAGGGCTGGCACGGGGCAGGGCTACATCAGGCTCCCTGGCTCTGTTTACTGCTTGCTATTTTGAGACTTTCTTTGCATGGAAATGTCGCATGGCTCCAATGCTCGAAAGAAGTGTGAGCTGAGAGCCATGTGAGGGAAACATTTTGGATGTGTTGACACATTCTGTTTATCTTCCAAAACTCTCTTCAGTGGTGTCTGCTGCCCAGGCAAACTGAGGAAAAATGGAGGTCTGTGGAGATTAGATTACCTGACTCTTCAAGGCAAAAAAATAAAAAGGAAAGGAAAGACAGGATAAAGAGAGAAAAAAAAAAAAAAAAAACCACTCAGTCCCATTTTTCGTCACAGTCCATGGGAACATGTGTATTTAGAGACCTAAATTGGGTCTCTGCTTTCATTCTCCTCAGTGCTCAATGTGTGTGTGTGGAAACTGTCCCAGAAGCCCTTTCTACTTAGGGGTTATTACAATGGAGTCTCTGGGAAGGCTATGAGAAGAGGCCCTTTTTGCCTATACGATGGTATTATGATTTTGAAGAGAGATCCATTTTCTTCCCAGAGCCCTGACTGCTTGTAAAAGGGGAAACACACACCCAGGATTTGCAAAGAATGTCTTCCAGTGCTGGAGGAAGGACAGGGAGCCACAAGCAAGAAGCAAATGGCCCAGAGTGCCCACGCCCACCCCCCGGAAAACGAGAAAGTGTATTAAGCACAGGAAGGAGCCATTGAGGCCAGCTTTTCCATCTTTGGAGGATTTACTTTAATCACATCTTTCAGTCCTCTCTCCATCCCCAACGCTTCCTGACCTCTCCTTGAACAGACCTAGGTGTCTCTCTCTCGAGCCAGCGCTGTTCTCACACGGGCTCTGTTGCCCGGCCTCTGATAAGCTGTTCCATATGCCTGGGCCCTTTGTTCTCGCAGTGCTAGGTTTTACAGCTTCCCAGTAACTTGGAGTTTTCTTAGTTTGGCAATGGGCTCTTTGGGGATTTGCACCTCCGGCTAATGTACGAATTATTTTCCCCGTCGCATCATGTCCGTTCCTAATTTTGCAAACATCATAAAAGGACCCACCAGAGGGGAACAGGAAGGAATATAGAGTCTTGATTCCCCAGGCAAACCTCTCAGGCACCATTTCGGACAACCTACTCAGAAAGGGAAAGGCAAAACAGAAAACCCAAGACTTTTGTCCTCATACATTAAGGAGACACAGAAATGCCCCACCACAGCTACGAATGTTTAGGACTCACCTGTAGTCTGCTCACCCAGTAGATAGGCGGGCTTCTAGAACTGAATGCAGTGAACAGGGAAAGCACATGACTCAGAAAAATGAGCTGCGGAAACTTCAAGGGGGTGGGAAGTTACAAGGGAATATAGGTGGCTACCCTCGTTCCCTCATCAGAACAGGGGACTGCAGGCTTTGTCTCTCCAGCACTATTCATTTGATGTTAGTGCCTTTAAATAACTTGCTTTTTGAAGCAACCAGTGCTACAAATATACAGAGGGCCTAATAGTTGTTTTCACATCTATGCTGGCCTAATATACCTTGGAAACAGCATGGTACAAAGCAGTGGTTTTACTGCTGTATATTAGATTCACCTGGGGAGCCTTTACAACCTACCCCTGCCTGGAGCCCACCTCCAGGAACTCCACTTTAATTGGCTGGGGTGGGGCCTGGGTGTTGGGAGGCTTGAGTGCTCCCCAGCTGATTCTAATGTGCAGCCATGGTTAAGAGCCACTGGCTTAAATGAAAGGACATGGTCTTTGGGATTAGTCAGAACTAGGTTCAAGTCATGCCTCTCCCCCTTAATAACAGTGGAGTCTCTCGAGCTTCAGTTTCCTTGTCTATAAACTTGGGAGAACAATCCTTCAGCTGTCAGAGGGAATGAGCTAAATGTATACAAAGCCCTTCACAATGTCCAGTGCATGATAGTCACTAAATAAATGTTACTCTGCTGAACACATGTATGCTATCTTTAAACCAGTAAGCCTAATAGTTTGTAGAAATGATCCTTATTTAAGTTTTATATAGATGAAAATGGACTTCCCATGAGGCGCTACTGGTAAAAAAATAAATAAATAAAATAAAACAAAAACCTGCCTGCTAATGCAGGAGATGTAAGAGACACTGGTTCAATCCCTGGGTTGGGAAGATCCCCTGGAGGAGGAAATGGCAACCCACTCCAGTACTCTTGCCTGGAGATTTCCATGGACAGAGGAGCCTGGCAGGCCATAGTCCATGGGGTTGCACACATAGATAAAAATATGTGAGGTAGGAAAAAACTAAGGTTGTGGAAGAATACTTCACTGAAGGTTTACCATTTAGACTTAGGTTTTCTGGCCTAGAAGAATTTGATGGCATCTTCCTCCAGGAATCAGACCTTAAAAAGTGGGACCCACATGAAGTGCAGTACAGAGTTTATAAATATTTGGTTGTACGTTTTTCAGATGAAGGAGACAGTTTGACAAGAGATCATATAAAAAAGATCTTGGGGGGGGGGGTCTGAGCTAACCACAGATTAAAGAAGGGCAAACAGTGCCATGTGAGTGCTGAGAGATGCAGCACGCTCTCATAACATCCAGAGGAAGGAGCAGAGTAAGTCCCCTCCAGAGGATGCACCCACTTCTGGACATAACAGGGACTTCGGTGAATCCACAGGAGGGCAATGAAGTTATTGAGTGGAAGGAGTGTCACGTGGAGGGTGGTTGAAGGAACCAAGGATTTGCAGAGGCTCCATTGACTGTCTTCAAATCCTTATCAAGTGGAAGGGTTTGGCTGCTTTGTGTAGTACCAGGGGACAGGATTAAAATCTCTGGGTGGTAATTCTGAGCACTTTTAGCTTATCATTGGATGCTGGCTCCAGGGAGATCACACTGGTCATTCTGAGAGACTGTGATTCTAGAAGGTTACTATATATATGTATTCTTTAGTGTTCTATTTGTTTATTTTTTTGCCCTTCCATGAGGCTTGTGTGATCTTAGTTCCCTGACCAGGGATTGAACCTGGGCCCTTGGCAGTGAAAGAGCCGAGTCCTAACCTCTCTTGGATGGCTGGGGAATTCCCACATCCTAATTTCTTTTATTTTTTTAGTGATAAGAATAAATAATACTTACATTTTTTAATTTTATTGAAGTATAGTTGATTTAAAGCTCAACACTCAGAAAACGAAGATCATGGCATCCGGTCCCACCACTTCATGGGAAATAGATGGGGAAACAGTGGAAACGGTGTCAGACTTTATTTTTCTGGGCTCCAAAATCACTACAGATGGTGACTGCAGCCATGAAATTAAAAGACGCTTACTTCTTGGAAGGAAAGTTATGACCAACCTAGATAGCATATTCAAAAGCAGAGACATTACTTTGCCAGCAAAGGTCCATCTAGTCAAGGCTATGGTTTTTCCTGTGGTCATGTATGGATGTGAGAGTTGGACTGTGAAGAAGGCTGAGCACCGAAGAATTGATGCTTTTGAACTGTGGTGTTGGAGAAGACTCGTGAGAGTCCCTTGGACTGCAAGGAGATCCAACCAGTCCATCCTAAAGGAGATCAGCCCTGGGATTTCTTTGGAAGGAATGATGCTAAAGCTGAAACTCCAGTACTTTGGCCATCTCATGCGAAGAGTTGACTCAGTGGAAAAGACTCTGATGCTGGGAGGGATTGGGGGCAGGAGGAGAAGGGGACAACAGAGGAAGAGATGGCTGGATGGCATCACTGACTTGATGGATGTGAGTCTGAGTGAACTCCGGGAGTTGGTGATGGACAGGGAGGCCTGGCGTGCTGCGATTCATGGGGTCGCAAAGAGTCAGACACGACTGAGCGACTGATCTGATCTGATCTGATGGTTGATTTACAATGTTGCATTAATTTCTGCTGTTCAGCAAAGATTCAGTTATACATAGATTTTTTTTTCCTATTCTTTTCCATTATGGTTTATCACAGGATGTCGAATATTGTTCTCTGTCCTATAGAGTAGGACCTTGTTGTTTATTCATTCTATATATAGTAGTTTGCTAATCCCAAACTCCCAATCCTTCCCTCCCCCACCCCCAATACCCATTGCTAACCATAACCCCAATACCCATTGCTAACCATAAGTCTGCTCTCTGTGAATGTTTCTCTTTCATAGATATGTTCCTTTTTGTTATATTTTAGATTCCACATATAAGTGAAATCATATGGTATTTGTCTTTCTCTTTCTGACTTACTTCACGGCTGGTATCAAAGGACTCTGGCAACAATATTTATTGAGCAGCTACTATGTATTAGTCACTGTACTCAGCTATTTCTGCCGCCTAGGACATTACTGATTCACAGCATTTCCTCTTTGTCATGTTCACCACAGCCTCCCCAGATCATCGCACTCTAAGCCTAGGTGACAGAATGGAACTAAAGGAACACCCATAGGGTTTTTAAACCAGAACACTAGAAGACTGAGGAAACTTGCCTGTGTGGTTTGATGAGGCTAACTGGGAATTAAATCCAGATTTATCCCTGAAGAGGATAAATGCTCCATAGAAGAGGGTTTTTAAGAAACTCCATCATAAGCTGCTTTTCTATATAAGATTTGTGGATCAAAAGCATTTTCTACACATGCATATGGGTATATTATGTAGGCATATAGCAGACTTTGGGAACCTCTGGTTCCATGCCTAATTATATCCAGCCCTGGCAAAATTCAGTCAAAAGTTTGTAAATCTGTGGGAGGGGGACAGGTTAGATTGAGTTTGCTAGTGAATTGCCAAGTACTCTGGGGCAACCATGAAGTACTATCTGGAGCAATCAGCCTTGAGGGGCCCTAACAGAAAGATAAACCTGGAGTTGGCCTGAATCTCTCTCAGTCTAGAGTTGGTGGAGTGGATTGAGTGAGTCTGGCCCAGAGTGAGCCAAGGATCAGCTTGCCCTGGGGGAGACTTAGTCCATCTTGCCTCCAATTTCCCAGGAACCTCTGACTTTTTTTGATTTCCACCTCTGTGCTCAGAACTGGCAGTGGACATGTAGATGAGCTCTGAGGAGAAACAGACATCCAGCCTGTTTTGTTTCCTCCTTGTAGCTAAGGGAATCCATCCACGGGCCACTTAGGAGGACTGGGCCCATTGGCCTCAGTCAACCCAGTGGTTCCAGGAGCCCCTTCTAGGCACCCGGCACTGTTCAGTACCTTGTGGACCTGGGACTTCCGGTTCTGATGATCTGTCAGTTGCCTGACTTGGTCTTATGAGATCTGAGGCTTTCTGTTTTCCTTCCTAGATTAAGATTCATCATGTAACTTCTTGATTGAGTGAACAATGTCTGGTTCTCCCAGAAAGCCTGGTACCTAGGCTGCCATGCTCCTGATCTGGGAGTCTAGAGACTGGAGTCCTAGCCTCAGCTGAAGAATCAACTGGCAGCAAAACTTTGGCCAAATCACTTCCCCTTTCTGGGCCTCAGTTTTCCCCTCAATAAAATTAAGGAGTTGGCCTGGCTGATACTATTTCTATTTTCTATTTCATTTTCTCTCCCGTTTTGTATCTTTCTGTCCCTTTTGTGTACTACACAGATTTGTCTTTCTACTTGCCTTTTTTTTTCTTTTTCTCAGCACTCCCCTCCCCCACTGCCAACCCCTGACTCGTCCTTTTATCATTGTTTTCAGTCGCCTTCTATCTTCCATGTCCCTCCCAACTGTCTTCTTCCTGTACTGCTATTCCCATTCTCCTACATGCCCTCTGTCTTTTTCTTAAATAGCCACCGGAAGGAATGAAGCATATTTGGAAAATAGAATTCAGTGTTGAATTGAGTGCTATGGTCCATTCTCTCAATTATCTGCTGTGGGTTGCTTGAAAATAAAAACAGAGCCCCAGGACCTTACCCTTCCTTAAGAAGCAGTCACTGCAAACAGGAGTTGCCTTTGATAACTGTGTGTGACCTACAGTCGACATTGGTTTTGTGGGTCAGTAGCCACCATGGAGGAGAGGTTCCCTGCCCTTGACTGTGGCATCTGACCCACTTGGTTAGCTCAGGCTATCAGCAGGGCATTGCTAAAGATAGCTGGACCAGGTGGGGGCCTCTCATTTGAAGCCTGGGACTTGATGAACCTGTGAGAAGAGAAGGGGTGCCTTGCTTGCTATATCAAGCACTGGCCTTACACATCTCAGCTTTCAGTTTTCATGAAGACAAGAGTCCTTCCATGATGCCCAGAAATTCCTGAATCACTCAAACTTGGGGGGAAGGGTACATAGACTTTCTGAAAAATACTTTCAGCTACTTTTTTAGAAGCTCCTCATCAAGAAACAACTGTTAGAACCAGACATGGAACAACAGACTGGTTCAAAACTGGGAAAGGAGTACGCCAAGGCTGTATATTGTCACCCTACTTATTTAACTTATATGCAGAGTGCATCATGAGAAATGCCCAGCTGGATGACTCACAAGCTGGAATCAAGATTTCTGGGAGAAATATCAACAACCTCAGATATGCAGATGATACCACTCTAATGGTAGAAAGTAAAGAGGAGCTAAAGAGCCTCTTGATGAACGTGAAAGAGGAGAGAGAAAAAGATGATTTAAAACTCAACATTTAAAAACCTAAGATCATGGCATCTGTTCTCATCTCTTCATGGCAAATAGATGGGGAACAAGTGGAAACAGTGACAGATTTTATTTTCTTGGATTCAAAAATCACTGCAGATGGTGACTGCAGCCATGAAATTAAAAGATGCTTGCTCCTTGGAAGAAAAGCTATGACCAACCTAGACAGCATATTAAAAAAGAGAGACATCACTTTGCTGACAAAGGTCCGTATAGTCAAAGTTCTGGTTTTTCCAGTAGTCATGTATGGATGTAAGAACTGGACTCTAAAGAAGGCTGAGTGCCAAAGAATTGATGTTTTTGAACTGTGGTACTGGAGAAGACTCTTGAGAGTCCCTTGGACAGTAAGGAGATCAAACCACTCAATCCTAAAGGAAATCAACCCTAAATATTCATTGGAAGGACTGATGCTGAAGCTGAAGCTCAAATATTTTGGCCACCTGATGCAAAGAGCCAACTCACAAGAAAAGATCCTGATGATGGGAAAGATTGAGGGCAGGAGAAGGGGCAACAGAGGACTAGATGGTTGGATGGCATTACCAACTCAATGGACATCAGTTTGAGCAAGCTCCAGGAGATAGTGAAGGACAGGGAAGCCTGATGTGCTGCAGTCCATGGGGTCACAAAGAATCGGACATGACAGCAACTGAACAACAACCGCAGCAGCAGGAAGAACATTCTGGAAGTCAGTGGTTAGACTCGGGGCAGAGATCATATCCTGGATGAGCAGCACTAGGAGGGTGGGGACCAAGTGCTTCACAAAGTCCTGAGGGTCCCCAGATTGGAGATCTCCCTTCTGGAGACACTCCACATGGCTAGCCATTCTTTTCTGGCTCATCCCCACTTTCCCCTTGAGAGTCCAAAGGTCAACATTTACACAGCCTATCAAAACTATTGTAATTCTAGATTTACTGGAGTGGGAATGAAGCTCGACTCTGTATGCTTTCAAACTGATTACTCCCAGACCCTTTCTCTACTCCCAATCCCCAACCTCTGAGGTTTCCTGAAGCTGCAAGTTCCTTCTACCCTAAAGGAAATTGTGCACTCTTGAGCATTTAGAATTCCATTGTACTCCATAAGGCTCACCGGCTCTTTCCACCCTGGTGTCTGCTACATTTACAAATGTCACCTTAGCATCCTTCAAAAACATATTAGCTCCTCAATCAGATGTCCTGAGAATACAGTCAACAGAGGAGTCTGCCAAAGGGAGCAGAAATAACTCAAGTTTTCCGCTATGATGGGAGCTTGTGATACATAGGTGTATACTCATCAAAATGAACCCATCAAGTGGCTCTTTTAAGCTTTGTGCATTTCCTGGGTGTACATTTTACCTCAAAGAAAGAACAATAAACACATTTTACACTCTAGTTAATGCTATGAATGCTAGGAGTTTAGGAGTAAAGTGTACTCGTGTCTGCAGCTTATTATGAGGTGAATCCAAAAGATAAGATGGATTGAGGGGTAGGTAAATGGATAGAAAGCAAATACAGCAAAGTACTAACTGAAAATGAAGTTGTCACCTGGGTGGGTTTAAGACTTACATCGAGGCACTGTCTTGTCTTCTCCTCACTGCCATCTCACTCAGGCACTGGGTGATGAGTCCCCAAACCAAGATAGAGGACACTGGGTCCTCATCAGCCCTCACCCAGCTGGCAGGGCACCTCTTTGCTTCCCAGTGTTTGTCAAAACCATTGGTCCAGTGCATCGGACACAAGTTGAGAGATGCTTGGGCAAGGTCAGGTACGTCTCCTCAGTCTTCTCCTGACCTGATAGCCAAATGTCAACCACAGAAGCAGCATCTCCCCTGTACTCCCTCCTTGCCACCTGCCCGGCTTCAGTACTCCAATAACTAGAAGTGAAATGCACATGTTATTTACCAAATCCTGTTTTGTCATGCTTTTCCAGAAACATGTTCACTCTGATTGTGCCAGAACTGATTCCAACATGATGCTGGTGACAAGGTGACAGTGTTGGCCTTAATTGTTTGTAAGCCTTTTTGGAGGAACTTTGACCTCTGTTTCTTGATGCCTTCTTCTCTCTGCTGCCCTTTCCCCCATGCCTATTCTGTGTCCCATCTCAAAGGCTCTGAGATCCTTAATAGCATCACTGAAAACAGCCACCAGTCTCATTGTCTTGTTAGCCCTCTCTCATGACTGTGGTCACTGGACACCTGCCCCTCATTTCAGTGACAAGTATTCAACAACCAGGTATCGGGCACCTACTCTATGCCAGGCAGTAAGTAGGTGTGGGGAGATGGGGTGCTGACACAAGCAGACATCAGCATCTACCCTTGAGTTGCGCTCAACCTAGCAGTTGAGCTACACAAAGAGGGGGTGAGAGGGAGTTTCCTGATGGCCCACTGGTTGGGACTCCATGCTTTCACTGCTGGGGCGTGGGTTCGATTCCTGGCTGGGGAACTAAGATCCTGCAAGCTGCTTGGTATGGCCAAAAAATTAAAAAAAAATTTTTTTAAAGGAGTGAGAGGTGAGACTACAACAGTCTGTGGTAAAGGGATCATCTGCAACCAGTCTCCTTCCCAGACTTACCATCCATTCGATGTCAAGGCATCTACCACCATTAAGTGCTGACATCTTCCAGAACTGTCCCCGCCCCCTACCTCACAACTCTTCTCTGACCTTCAGACACTTAGTGTTTCCAGGTGCCCATTTGATATGCCCTCCTGGATGAGTGGTCTGTAGGTCCATTAAACTCAACACATCCTACATCAAACTCAATTCATTGCACTCTTTTGGTATCTTTATTTTTTGGCCATGCTGTGTGGCATGCAGGTTCTTAGTTCCCTGACTAGGAATCAAACCCATTTCCCCTGCACTGGAAGCTTCAAATCTTAATCACTGGACCACCAGGGAGATCCCCCTTCTCCTGCATCTTCAGTCTCACATTGGAGTCTCTTTTGAGACACAGCTCATGTTTCCTTGCATCCTGACCTCTCCAGGCAGGTTTACTGACTGCCTCCTGGGTGTTTCTATGGCCCTTGGTGCAAACCCGCAGCATGTACTGCACTGTCCTGTGATGACTTCCTCACCTGGCCTCCCTAGCCATTCTGTGGGTTCCTTTGGGGCAGGACCTGTAGACGTTCTCATTTTGTATCCTTGTGCCTCGCACTGTATAACATGTAATGGGAGCTGAGTGCGTGTCAGCTGAATGAGATGGAACCGAGTGACTGATTCAACAAAGCTTTGCAGAGGAGATTATGTTTATACTGAATCTTGGAGAATCCAAGTTGGTCAGTGGCTGAGGGAGTGGAGCAGGAAGGGAAGAAGGGAGGCCTGGCTCCTCCTAGACAGACAGAACCAGAATGTGTGCAAGGGGTCAAGCTGTCATCGAGTATGTTCTTGGCATGGCAGGTGGTTTGGGGCCGCTGCAGGGACAGTAAATGAGTCTGGAAGACTCAGGATGGACCAAATCATACAGCATCTTCAGTGCTTGCCTGTGAGTTTAGATTTTAGCCTGTTTGTGCGGTCAAAGGATAATCACTGAAGAGTCTTTCAAACAGGTGCAGCATCATCAGAGCGGTGCTTCTGGAAGGTTACCCTGTTGTCAGTGTAGAGAATCAGTTTCAGGATTGGGGGCTCTGGAGATGGGGAGACCAGTGAGGAGACTTGCCATAGTCTAGGTGAGAGACAGCGCGGGCCCAGACCAGGGATGAAGGGGTCGCTAGCCTGGAGAGAAGTGATATCAAACCCAGAAATTGGGTCCTCACCTCTCATACCTGATCTAGGGGGTAGATTTCAGGCAAGTCAATTACTCATTTGAACTGGAAACATTTTCTGAACATGATCTCTTTGAGTATTTTATCAGCTAGAGTGCTAAGTCAATAAATAATTCAAAGTTTTGAGTCTTTGTTGGACTTCTGGTCTATTTGGAAACATTTGCAAAACTGAATCTATAGGCTGTTATGCATGATGAGAAATTTGGGATCAAGAGCCTAAGAAGACTGCAGGGTCTTGGGCCCGCGGCACTGAGTGGAGGAGGAGCAGGTCTGGAATGGTGGGGATGGGGTGAGTGCTGTCCGAGCAGAAGTCAAGTGTGTGAGGTACTGTGAGACGTCCAAGTGAAGCCACTGGGGGAGCAGCTGGAGGTATGGGCCTGGAGCCTAGGAAAGAGGCTAGGCTCTAGAGGAAGGTCTGGAAGTTGTCAGTGTGGAGACAGAGGTGAAGCTATGGGCAGATGAAATCACCCAAACACAGTGGGTGGAGTGGGGAGGAAAAAGCACTTGGGATGGAACCCCAGGGAAGATCAGATTTAGAGGTGGACAGACAGAAGGGTAGGAGCCCATGAAGGAGACTAAGAAGGGGAATAAGAAGCAGGGAGGAAGGGGAACAAGACAGTGGTAGGAGGAAAAAAAGAGAAAGGAAGAGGGCAGATTTGTGGAGAAATAAGCCTACTAATAGCCAAGAAGCACTGGAAAAGATGCTTAGTAGCATCAGTCATCAGGAAAATGTGACTCAAAATCACAGTGAAGTACCACTTTACATCCGCTAGGATGACTGCAATTTTTAAAATAGGAAACTAACAAGTGTTGGTGAAGCTGGGAAGACATTGGAACCCTCAGGTATCACTTGGGATGTAAAATGGTGTGGCCATTATGGAATACAGTTCCCTGGTTCCTCAGTAAGTAAACATAGAATTACCATGGGACCTAGCAATCCCTCTTCTAGGAATACATCTGAGACAACTGAAAACAGGTATTCAAACAAAACCTTGGAAGTGAATGTTCATGGCAGTAATGTTCACAGTCGAATAATGCCTTGGTTGGTTTATGTGAGTAAGTGGATGGGATGCCATTTGGTGGTGCAGAACAGATGGTGGGGAAAGCGAAAATAAATCCATCGATTCAACAGGTCAAGGGAAGACATCAGTGAGGAGAGAAAATAGTAAGTCTCGGTTCTTTTGTCTGAGGTTCTAGAGAGAACCTGGCAGGGGTTGTGGGTGGCAGGCGTAGGGCTGGGAGAAGAGCTGAGTAGGCTCGTGTTACTTTGGAACAGCTGGGATCAGAAACGAGAAGGACGGGTGTGAGGTTAGTAGTAGGTGCTGTACAGTTAAGAAAAATGGGATCTTAGGATGGGTCCTGAGCTGGGGCCTCTTGGACTAGAGTCCATTGTCACATGGGTCCACATACAGATTTGGTTCTCTGGTCATTCCACTGGCATTCGAGACAGTCTCTGGCTCTTTGTAGCGCACAATTAAAGAGAGCCGTGTCTAGGATTTGTTGGTTTTTCCCATCACCCTTCAGCCAGTAAGCCATGGTGTTGCTCAGTAACAGCTGTAGAATCTTCCTTAACAGAAGCACTATTACTCTTCTGAGTGAGCATCTTTCAGCTGGTGTCCATAGATAGTATGTCCCTAGTACAGCACCCTTCTCTCCTCCTTCTGAATAAACCGAGCTAAAGTCTGTGACTGTGGAGGCCAGATGCACAGCACTAAGAGGTAGTCAAGGCATTGAATAGTGTCCCCCATAATCTTCTCATCTCAGCAGGACCTCTGACCTCAGAGAGTGCCTCTTTGTGGGATGGATGTCTCATTCGTTCTGTAGAAGGCTAGGCAAAGAGAAAGAGAGCACCAAGCTTATCAGTTGGCGTTAGAACCTGGTTTGGATGGGACCAGCGAGGTATCGGAGAAGGCAATGGCACCCCAGTGCAGTACTCTTGCCTGGAAAATCCCATGGACAGAGGAGCCTGGTAGGCTGCAGTCCATGGGGTCGCTAAGAGTCGGACATGACTGAGCAACTTCACGTTCACTTTCATGCATTGGAGAAGGAAATGGCAACTCACTCCAGGGTTCCTGCCTGGAGAATCCCAGGGACGGGGGAGCCTGGCAAGCTGCCGTCTATGGAGTCGCACAGAGTTGGCCACGACTGAAGTGACTTGGCGGCAGCAGCAGCGAGGTATCTGGTGTAACAGGGAACAGGGCTCATTCAAGGGACTTCAGGGGCTGGTACCACAACAGCGACATCTGTCTTGAACCCTACAGGGTGGATGTGAGGTCTCCATCAGGATAAGAGACAGGAGTTCCGGAAGGTGGGGACTGTTTGGGAATTGGGGCAGGGACATGGCAATCCCTGCCATGTTGGCCCTTGGCCCTCAGCTCACTGGGGAGCTCTGCATGCCTGTTCCCAGGCAGCCGGACCACTATGATGCCCTCTGATCCTGCCTACCTGCCTGGCTCTGTGCATCCCTTTGACCTCAGGTGGGTGTGGTGAGACTCCTTTTCCCTTCCTGTATTTTTTTCTCCCATCTCCCTCTCCTCACACATGTTGGTTTTCTTCCTTCCTCCCTTCCTTTCAAAACAAGTATTTGTTCCTCTTTATCATAATCTTTTTATTATGAAATGAAACTCAGATACAGAAAATCACATAAAATGAAGGGATGGCTCAGTGAGTAGCTACTAAATTTGGTAGCCTTGTCACCACCACCTAGGACACAAAACAGCAATTTGCCCACCACTCCAGAAGTCTTTCCACACGCCCTGTGCCAATCACAGCCCCTCCTTCGGTGAAAATGCAACCACTGGAATCTTCCTTTGTACAGAGAGACAGAGTTTCCATGTATTGAGCACTTCATTCCTGTTAGGGCTGTACTAAGCACACTTCATGTATGATCTCTCATTTAATCAGTACAGCTACTCTATGAATTAGGTACTATTATTCCCATGTTGGGCTTCGCTTGTAGCTCAGTCGGTAATCTGCCTGCAACGCAGGAGACCTGGGTTTGATCCTGTGTTGGGAAGATCCCCTGGAGAAGGAAATGGCAACCCACTCCAGTATCCTTGCCTGGAAAATCCCATGGACAGAGGAGCCCGGCGGGCTACAGTCCACGGGGTCGCAAGAGTCAGACACGACTGAGCGACTAAACCACCACCACCACCCATTCCCATGTTAGAGATGCAGCAAATGGACTTCCGAAGGGCATGAAAATGTCTTCAAGGTCACATGCTGCTGGAGTCATGACTGTCACCCTAGTGGATTTTACCTCCAATCCTGTGTTTTCTTCCCCCACCCTCCCATATGCTGTACCTCCCAGTTGAGTTCCGAATAGTTCCCTATCTAGGAGGATGCCTGACTTTGTGAATTTAGCAATTGTCACAGAGCTAAATGCAGTGGCCGGCCACACTGGTAGGGGGGTAAGAAAGCCAGGGCAGCCAATCCTCACTGGCAAAGAGGCTCTATGATATTGAATCTTGCCCTGGGGGCTGAGGCAAGCCTTTTCTGGATTCCTTAGAGAGAAGGAAAGCCACTTGGCACAGAAAGAGGGAGAGATGGGGAAAGAGAGGGAGAATCATCAACACATTTGCAACTGCCTGTATCCTCTCCTTGTCATGTGATGCTAACTCCTTCCATTACCCAATGGGAAAATAAACAGTGAGTGGCCACACCAGTTAAACTGTTGAATTACGTAGGTTGGGAAGAATGACATTTGTGTACATTCCCCAAAGACATGGATTAAAGCAATGACCTTTCTCTTGGTGTGAAACTAATTTGTTGTGTTTTGGAACTCTGATCACTGCAGTCAAGCCAGGCATTTTGTTGCCCCCATGTTTATGTCTAAGACTGAATATGAGGCTGAATGAAGCTCCATGTTAGGCTAGACTGACTTACATGTTAGCATTTTTGAAAACCTCCCACAGCTGATACGTATTCCCAAAGAAGTATGTCTTCCTGTAGTGATCTCTGGGATTTTGTGTACTTGTTTGAATGTAAATGTATCTGCAAACATCAAAGGAATAAGAAAAATGACATTTACTAGGAGTCACAGAGTGGGAGAAAATGCCCATTGATCAATAATGACTGCTAAAAAGAGAGAGGAACATCATTTATGAGGCTGGTGCTGTTTTTATAGTTAAAAAACATCTGGAACCAGAAAAAAGAAATCATGGAACTAAATGTCAGGTATCACATTGTGAGAGCTTTATTAATTGCTAGTTAGTAAACTTCTGTAATTCTTAATTAACTTCATTATAATGTTTCTCTCGGGTGTATTAGGGCTCTGTTAGTTTAAACACAAACCTATTCAGATTATATTTTCCTTCACTGTTATTTTGAATTGTATTGTTGATATTTCCATAGTTATTGAAGTGTTTGAAACATTTGAAAAATGCATGTACCAATTCCACTTCTATTTATTTAGGTTCTGGGAACTTTGAGTTGATTTCTCTTTCACGGGTACAAAACAAATCAGTTAAAATTGGTTATGTCCATGAGGAAAGATTTACTGTTAATGTGTACACCCTTGAATTTCAAAGGAAATGTGGTATGTCAAGCTCCCCAAACCTCAAGTTTCAGGAGGAAAAATAATGGGGATCAAATATAATGTGACTCCAAAGCTCCAATGAGTCCTACCAGCAGACATGAACCCCCGATTCTCATTCAGTTCAGGGTTTGGGGCTGCAGTTTGGATTTTTTTTTTAATGAAATGTTTTTGGGGAAGAGGATAAAAATTCCCAAATAAAATCTATTTGATGTGGCATTTAAAGAGAGAAAAACTCCCAAGAGATTCCCCATAGACAGCAACCAGCGGATTTCTAGTGAAATAAGATCAGATGTTTATTTTCCAAAGGATCTAAACTCTGAGCAAAATATACTCCATTTGATTAACAGAAACTTTCTTCAACAACAAAATCGCTAGTTGTATAAACATGCCAGGAGCTGTTCATCTGCTTCTAAGATGAAGCCCCTTACCTCAGCTGAGGGGAATGCCAGAAAGTTGTAACCCAAAGAGATGAGTGCTTCTTACATGCTCTGCTTCTCTGCCTGCTGATATCACCCCCAGCCTCCCCCTGCCCCTGCTCCCCCATGGGATCCTTTTTTTCTGATCCATGTCTCCCAGGACACAGCAGTGGGCCCAAGGTGGCTGTACTTGCTGTATCTAGTCAGGAGCTGGACGGAGCCAGGCCAGATCCTATGATTTTCTCCATCTTCAAAGCCCTGGTGTTCCTTCTTGGTCAATGACTTCCAAGCAGATCCCTTGGCTCGCACTGAGCTCCCTGGGAGAGTCCTGAAACGTTTGTCTTTGCTGACACATTCTCTCCTCTCAAGTTGGGCTGGAGAGACACAGAGGAGTTTGATTTTCCCACACATTCCTGACTGAGCCCCCTTTCTCTCCAAGGACTGCTTCAGCTCCATTATTCTTGGCTGCCTACAGAAGACTCAAATCCACCTTTTCATTATTTGGACTCCAAGCTGCTCTACTGCATTTATATTTTCCATGATAAACCAGCGCTGTTGGTACCGTGGATCAGGTAGCTATAAAACACAGACAAGAAAGGAGCAGATTTGGTCATGTTTTTTTTTTTCAGATAGATCTCCTTAAGGGCTCATCTTCCTCACCTCTGAAGCTAGACTGGTATTTGCCAAGGTCACAAATTTCTCAGGCATGAAACTCTGCTATGAACGTCAGTTACTTAGTGGATAGCATTCATTACTCAACAAAGCCAAGAGCCAGGAAGAAAAGGAAATGGCAACCCACTCCAGTATTCTTGCCTAGAGAATCCCCATGGACAGAGAAGCCTGGCAGGCTACAGTCCATGGGGTCTCAAAGAGTCCCAGACATGACTGAAGTGACTTAGCATGCATTCAAACAAAGTTTAGTGTTGATCAAACCTCACAACCCAAGCAGATCATGTGACAGTTTTTACACTCAGCTCTACAGGACATGATCTATGCTATGCTATGCTAAGTCACTTCAGTTGTGTCCGACTTGGTGTGACCCCAGAGACGGCAGCAGGCCAGGCTCCCCTGTCCCTGGGATTCTCAAGGCAAGAACAGGACATTATAACCAAGTGTAAATGATAGATAGCTCACAGAAATGGCAGTGAATACTCATTCTGTATAGTCACCATAATTATTCTAGGAAGAAAACTCTGGAAACAGAGAAGGAAGGAGAGTTTGTTGTCTTTAGTCTTTTCTGCTGGAGGAGGTAAGTCATGCCCCTGACAACACCCTACAGCAGCTTCCTATCAGGATAAATGAGCCCAGGGATGCCCCTATCTGGTCTAGGGCTTGTGTCATCTTAAATCAAGCCAGTCCCATGACTCTAGGTTCACTTCCAATCCAAGGGAACCATTAGATGCTTCTGTAATGCCCCCCAGAGAGAGAGGTTCTCCAGTCTGCAGGCAGTCCTGGGGTTCTCGTGTAGAGGTCTTTGGAGGAGCCTCTGAAGATCTCTTGGTTCCACTTACTTTTTGCCTCTCTCTCCCTCTTTCTAGCTAGGTTGGAGGTGAGATCTTCAACGAGCCTTTGCCTTTGTCTTCTTCTATCCTGACCTCCCAGGGTTGCACTATACAAGGTGGTGGAACAGGCTGAAGGTTAAGACTTAGGCAGCAGTCCTCAACCTTGGCTGCACGTTGGCACCATCTGGAGAGCTTTAATAATACTGATACCTGGGTCTCATCCCCAGAGATTCTGATCTAGTTGGTTTAGGTTGTGGCTTGTGTGTTGGGATTTTTCACAGCTCCCCAGGTGACACCAGGATACAACCAAGGCCAAGAGGAAGAGTTTGTATTTAATAAATAAGTTTATGCAAAATACTTTCTGGTTAGCACTTTCTGAACCACTTGCCAGGAAGATTTGGGAAGCATCAGAACCAAGATCCCCACAGTTAGGCCTTGCCAGTGAGTTAGCTTGGAGTTCTCAGTGCTGTTACAAAGCATTTCACCACTCTTGTGTCCTCTGTAAGCTCTAAATTTCTGTGATTTGAAATAAAGTAATCCACTTTCTTCCCTGGGCTTCCCCAGGATTCCTGGGCCTCAAAATCTCACTCGAAGGAACCGAGGCCTGTGTTGGCCCTGTTGGTCTCCCCTCTTTGGTTTGTCACACAGGGAATAGACTTTGCCTTAGGGGCCAAGTGACATCCTCAAGCAGGAAGGAGTCTCGCCTGAAGCTGAGGCGCATCCCTCCTGTATTAGTTTCCTGTGTGTGCTGCAGCAGGTTAATATAAACTTGGTGGTTGAAAGCCACACAATTTCTACTTTCATAGTTCTGGAAGCCAGAAGTCCAAAATCAGGGGCCAGCAGCACTGTCCTACCTCCAGAGTCTCTAGTTCCTTCCTAGCCTCTTTCTGCTTCTGGTGTCTGCCAGCATTCCTTGGCTTGTGACTGCATCATTCCAATATCTTCCTCTCTGGTAGGTCACATTGCCTCCTCTTCCATCTATCAAATCTCACTTATCTCCTTCTTTAAAAAAATATTTATTGCTTATGTATTTGGCTGTGCAGGGTCTGTATGACCTTCAATCTTTATTGTGGCATGCCAGATCTTTTAGTAGCAGCATGAGGAATCTTTAGCTGAGGCATGTGGGATCTAGCTCCCTGGCCAGGAATTGAATCTTCGCCCCTTGTATTGGGAGCTCAGAGTCTTCGTCACTGGACCACGAGGGAAGTCTCCTCACTTTCTTAAGGACACTTATAATTGCATTTAGAGTCCACTCAGATAATCCAAGATAATTTCCCTATTTTAGGACCCTTTCCCTGGTGGCTCAGATGGGAAAGACTCTGCCTGCAATGTGGGAGAGCCAGGTTCAATCCTTGGATCAGAAAGATCCCCTGGAGAAGGGAATGGCTACCCTTTCCAGTATTCCTGCCTGGAGAATTCTATGTACAGAGGAGCCTGGCGGCTACAGTCCATGGGGTCACAAAGAGTCAGATACAACTGAACAAGTTTCACTTTATTATTATTTTATTTTTAAATTGACGTATAGTTGATTTACAATATTGTGTTAATTTCAGGTATAAAGCAAAGTGATTCAGTTATATATATATATTTTTTTTCAGATTATCAAATATAGTTTGCTGTGCTATATAGTAAATTCCTTGTTGCTTATCTATAAAACCTTTACTTTAACCATACCAGCAAAATTCTGTTTCCATCTAAGGATATATTCACAGGTTCTGGGGATTAGGATACAGATATCTTTCAAGGGGCCATACATCATCCTACTGTATCTCCTAAAGGCAAGAGAGGATGGCACTGAGAGGGTAAGCTGGTGCTGGCATAGGTGTATATTCCAGAGAGGTTGTCAAAGGCTGGGTGAGGAGCTAGGGTACAGAGTTAAATGGAGGTCAGAAGTGAAGACCAACAAGTTTGTTCTAGACAATTCTGTAAACAGAGATGGGGCTCTGTGCAGGGAGAGGGGAGGAGGCAATGCCTATAAGTGGATGGTACCTCTTTCTAGTCCATGCTTCCAGGGGCCACAGGGGAAGGCCCTAAGAGGAATCAGTCTCTCAGGAGCAGACTTGATGTGTTTATGTGAGTGTGCAGAGCCGGCAGGGAAAAACCCACTTCTGCCTTGTGTAGATGGAAGGGCATGGGCATCACCCACAAAAGAGAATGAAATAATGCTATTTGCACCAACATGGATGGACCTAGAGATTGTCATACTAAGTGAAGTAAGTCAGAGAAAGACAAATATTACATGAGGTCACTTATATATGGAATCTAAAACAATACAAATCAACTTATTTACAAAAAGAAACAGACAGACAGACATAGAAAACAAACTTATGATTACCAAAGGGAAAAGGAGAGGGAGAGGGATAAACCAGGAGTTTAGGATTAACAGATATACACTACTGTATATAAAGTAGCTAAACAGCAAGGTTTTACTGTATAGCACAGGGAACTATATTCAATATCTTATAATAACTTATCATGGAAAAGAATCTGAACATTTACATGTGAAACATATATTAGTTTACTAAATAAAAGTTAAAAGTTAAAAATTTTTTAAAATTAAACTATTTACTTTCAGTCTTGATTTCCCTGGTTCTGGACATTTTATTAAAATGGAATCAACTAATACATAACCTTTTGTGACTGGCTGCCTTTACTTCTTTTAAAGTTTATTGAAGTTATTGCACATATCATTACTTCATTCTTTTTTGTGACTGAATAATATTCCATTGTATGGATATACCATTTTCATTCATCCATTCATCCACTGATGGGCATGTATTGTTCCCACCTTTTGGCTGTTCTGAATAATGCTGAAATAGACATTGGTGTACGAATACCTGTTGTGTCCCTACTTTTAATTCTTTTGAATATATACCCAGAAGTGGAATTGTTAGATTAGATTATATGGTAATTCTATGTTTGGCTTTTGAGAAACTGCCAAATCATGAACAAGTTTTTTATGTGGACATATGTTTTCAATTTCTTAGCTATATACCTAAGAGTCAAATTGTTGAGTCATATGATGTTTAACATTTTGAGGAACTGCCAGATTGTTTTCCAAAATAGTTGCACAAGTTTACATTCCCATCAGCAATGTAGAGGAGTTCCAATTTCTTTACATTCTTGCCATCACTTCTTTTTTTCCTTTTTTTTAAAAAAACTAGTCATCCTAATTGGCATGAAGTAGGATGTCATTGTGGTTTTGATTTGGATTTCCCTAATGGCTAATGGTGGTATTGAGCATCTTTTAAAGAATTTATGGGTCATTTGTATATTTTTAAAGGAATGCTTATTCAGATCCTTTGCCCATTAAAAAATTGAGTTGTTTGCCTTTTTTATTGAGTTGTAAGAATTCTTTATATGTTTTAGATACATATCCCTTATGAGATATATGGTTTGAAAATTTATTTTCCCATTCTGTGAGTTGCCTTTTCATTTTCTTAATGGTTTCCTTTAAAGTACAATCTTTAAAATTTTGATGTGATGTCCGATTTATCTTTTTTGTTGTTGTTGTTGCATGTGCTTTTGATGATGTATCTAAGTAACAATTGCCAAATCAAATGTCATAGGATTCACTCTTACGTTTTCTTCTAAGGACTTCCCTGATGGGTCAGATGGTAAAGCATCTGCCTACAATGCGGGAGACCCGGGTTCAGTCCCTGGGTGGGGAAGATCTCCTGGAGAAGGAAATGGCACCCCACTCCAGTATTCTTGCCTGGAAAATCCCATGGACGGAGGAGCCTGGTAGGCTACAGTCCACGGAGTTGCAAAGAGTCAGACACGACTGAGGGACTTCACTTTCACTTTAGCTCTCATGTTTAAGTCTTTGATCTATTTTCAGTTAATTTTTATATATGGTGCAAGGTGGGGGGAGGGTCTAGCTTCACCCTTGTGCATGTGGCTATCCAGCTTTCCTAGCACCTTTTATTGAAAGAGACTATTCTTTCCCCATTGAATGATCTTGGCACTCTTGTCAAAAATCAGTGTATAGGTTGATTTCTGGACTCTCAATTCTGTTCCATTGGTCTATATGTGTTCAGTCGTGTCCAACTCTTTGTGAGCCCCATGGACTGTAGCCTGCCAGGCTCCTCTGTCCATAGAAGTTTTCCAGGCAAGAATACTGGAGCAGGTTGCCATTTCTTACTCCAGGGGATTTTCCTACCCAGGGATTGAACCCACCTCTCTTGCATCTCCTGCATTGGCAGGCGGATTCTTTACCACTTGCACCACCAAACAGTATCCATTAGTTTATATGTTACTCCAATTCCAGTACTATACTGTCTTGATTTTGGTTGCTTTATCTTCAGTTTTAAAATGGGGAAATGTGATTCATACAGCTTTGTTCTTTTTCAATATTTTTAAGCTATCATGTGTCCTCATGATTTCATATGATTTTTCAGATCAACTTGTTAATTTCTGCCAAAAAAGGCTAGCTGGAATTTGACAAGAATTGTTTTGGATCTATAGAGCAATTTGGAAAATATTTCCATTTTTACCCCCTTGGGCTTTTTCAATAGCAGTAAGCCCTGCTAACTTCCCTATCAGTGCCAGGCATTTAGGGCAGCAGGTGCTGTAATGACCAAAGAGGCCAGTATTTGTTCATTATGTGAATTTCATATTAGTCCTGGGCTGTACTGTCCATTTACAGAAGCCACTGACCACGTGTGGCTACTGAGCACTTGAAATGTTGCTAGTCCCAATTGAGGAGACATATCTGATTTCAAACATTTGGAACAAAAGGAAAAAACTTCACTAATAATATTGATTATATGCTAAAATGATGATATTTGAGGCATACTAGTTTTAACTAAATGTGCTATTGAAATTTTTTTTACCTATTTGTTTTTACTTTTTAAACATGGCTCCTAGAAAATTTTAAATATCTGTGTGGGTTGTATTGCATTTCTGTTGGTCATCACTGGTCAAGGGGTTCTTAACAAGGAGTTAACTTAGAAGGGCCATGGCGTGAGATTTAGGATGTTCTGAAATCCCCTGAACATCTGTGCAAAATCTTTGTGCATTGCTATGCATTAGCTATTTATTGCTGTGTAACAAGTAATATCCATGTTTTGTGCTATGCTTAGTCGCTCAGTTGTGTCTGACTCTTTGCGACCCCATGGACTGTAGCCTGCCAGGCTCTTCTGTCCATGGAGTTCTCTAGGCAAGGATACTGGAGTGGGTTGCCATGCCCTCCTCCAGGGGAATCTTCTCAACCCAGGGATCGAACCCAGGTCTCCCACTTGCAGGCAGATTCTTTACCAGCTGAGCCACCAGGGAAGCCCTATATTCATATTTAGCAGCTTAAAAATCAACAGTTTATTATCACATGATTCTATGTGTCAGGAACACAGGCGTGGCTTAGGTTCTTTCATAGGCTGCAACCAAGTATTGGCCAGTGCTGCATTCATCTCAAGGCTTGTCTGCTTCTACAGTCACTCACATGATTTTTGGCAAGTCTCAGTTCTTTGCTACCTACTGTCCAGAGACATTCATTTTTTGCCATGTGAATTTCTCCATAGTGTATCTTGCAACATGGCAGTTGGCTTCTTCAGTGAGTGAGCAAGAGAGTGAGCAGGAAGATGGACTCAACAGTCCTTTATTATTATTATTGTGGGAAAATATATATAAGGAAGCCACAATCTATTTCTAACCTAATCCCACCGCTTTTGTCATATCCTACTCATTAGAAACAAATCACTAAGTTCAGTCTCCACTCAAGGGGAAACAGTTACTGAAGGATGTGACTATCAAGGGATTATTAGGGAGCCATCAGAGAGGTTGCCTATCACAGTGTATCTATGCTATTTTTTTAATAGAGAAATCTAAGCCTTCATATGATTTGCAGAGAAGTCTTATACCACCCTCAACACCCACTCTTGCCCCTAGACAGTTTAAGAACTAGTTTGGAGGAAACTGAAATGGAGATTTTGACTAAGGAAGAGATTTTGTTCCAAAATTTCAAAGTTAAATATAAGATCTAACCTCTTTCTCATGTTTAAAGAAATGTAAGGAAAGGGACCCATGTAGGATTAAAAACTCAAAGTTTACTTAAGCGAAATGATTGCAAGGTCTGTTCCACGTCACCCTCCCCCCAGACCCATTAGATTTTCTGAGCTGCTAATATTATGTGTTCCCCCTATGGGAATTCACCTCTCAGAAAGGCCTGGTAGATAGCTCCGTGGTATTCTGTGACAATACATTTAAGATGCAAATATAGATTGCCCTAGGTCAGATGGTTTTACAGTGTCTGGAGGAGCTCAGTTTCTCCCCACAACCTCTCAGGCAGGCTTCTCTATACTCCAGGAGCCAGCAGGCCTCTGGAGAAGGTTTCCTGAGGCCCTAGTTGAGCCAAATCCTTGTGGCCCCATGACTTAGTCTTGCCAGAGTTATGTTTCCAATCCAATTAGCTCCTACTGTAGGGAGGGTATTGGTTTCTCTTCACTTACACTGCCCTGCTTTTGTCAACCTCTCCTTTTGGTTCTAAGAACTGAATGTGTGAACCCCTCCTAGAGCTGAGATTTCCAAAGGGCCTGGGCCAAGCCTCAGTGACAGGGATGGATAAAAGGGAATGCCCAGCCTCCATATTTTGCCAGCAAGTGGAAGTGAAAGCCTTGTGCTGGGCCAGCTATGCTGTTATTCTTGGAAAATAGTTTTTGGAATCAGCAGTTGAATCCTCCCTCCCTATAATAAGGGCTGAGCAATGGGAAAGGCAGATCTACAGACATGCGCATTTGTGAGCTCTCAGGGGATGGGGCAGGAGCATGAGCTTGAGTCATTGCGGAAGAAAAAGACCATGCCATTTGAGCAAATGTGTTTTTTTTCTTCATGGCCCTTGAAATGAATCTCCATCTGTTTCTCTAAGGAAAATTCATGTCTGTTAGGACTCGTAGGAAACACCGATTCTAATAAGCTCTCTATTCACTGCCCTTGCACCTGTCTTCCAGTTTCCAGGCAATTTAAGGATTCTACAAGGTGTTTATTGGTCTGATTCTTGTCACAAGGACTGGTGATAGGAGGGGTTAGAAATTAGAAGTCAGGGACTCGTAAGATGGAGAAAGCTCTAGACTGTAACTTGGCAGATGTGATTTTGGTTTTGATCCTAATCACGGGCTAGGACCAAGAGAGCCTTGGACTGGGGCCAGGAGGCCCTAGGCTCTAGAACAATCCCAAGGTCCCTCACCCCAAGGCCTTACTTTCCCCCTCTATTAGCTGAGGGGACTGGACTAGTTGGCCTCAAGGGCCTGCCTGCTCTGCCCCTGGCTGCAACGTGTAGAGGAGGACAGGCTGAGAATAAGGTACCCATGTTTGAGAGGCATCCGGGCACTTCCTCCCAGACCTGCCAAACTTGCTGGATCATAGCCCTGAGTCCCATACCTGCCGCTACCCTGATCCACAATAAAAAGCCCTTGTGGGGCCTCAGGCAGGAGATCAACACTTCCTGGGAGCTCAAACAGGGCCATCAAATTCCTTTCCCTTTGAAATCTAGCATCTAACAGTGAGTAGGCCCCTCATCATTTCACTGATCCTTTTTTTCCACTCTCACTCCCAAATCTCAGTTGTTACAAGAATGTTCAGTGGGTTTGGAATTATTACAAATAAAAAATGCCAGAAGATTTTTGGATCAGAAACACTAAGCTCTGCAGCTTCCTGAAACATCTTAGAGAAGAAGAATGTGGAAGCACATGAAACCAAGCCTGGCTGGCTGCCGGCTCCAAAGACTTCGGTTTCATCTGGACTTACAGGGACGTGATGGATGGCGCCTCTGAGGATGTCAGGTTCTAGTACTCTACCTTGCCTTTTAGAGCTTAAGGTCAAAAGCAAAATGGGACCCTCAGAAGACCATTGGGCTGAGCTGCATTGGTGGATGGACTCCATCCCACCTGGGAGTATAGCTTCTGGAAGGGCCTGGGCCAGACCATGTGAGAAGATCTGTGAATCCCTCCTTCAGGGCACAGACCAGGCCTAAAAGTGTTCTCTGAAGCCACAGGGGCAGGGCCTATGGGCTGCCAGCCAGGAAGGGGAACCAGCGATCAGCAGAGCCAAGCAGGGAGGAGGGAGTCACCACGGAGCTTTGTTGTGTGAGCTGCAGGCTCCTTCTGGTGGCAGGTGGATGTCCTACCTCACTGCTGGGCAAAGCGACTCTGTACCTGAAGCTCTCATTTGAATTCAGTGGGTGGCTAGACCTGGAGCAGTGGCTGCGCGGTGCTGGAGTGGCAGCTGCATGGCACTGGAGTGGCTGTGAGGAGATACCCCAGGTCTAAAGGCAGAGAAGCCCCAGCAAGACAGCAGGCGCTGGAATGGCAGCTGCGCAGTGCTGGAGCGACTTTGAGGAGATACCCCATGTTGAAGGGCAAAGGAGAAGCCCCATTAAGATGGTAGGAGGGGCGAAATCATGTTTAGAATCAAACCCCATAGCCCCAGAGACGCTCAGAGGGCTCAAACAAACCTTGTGTGCACCCGGACCCAGAGACCTCACAAAGACTGAGACAGAACCATGTTTGAGTGTCTCCTGCGGAGGTACGGGTCAGCAGTGGACTGCTGCAGGGGCAGGGGCTCTGGGTGCAGCAGACTTGGGTGTGGCATAAGCCCTCTTGGAGGAGGTTGCCATTAACCCCACCATAGAGTCGCCAGAACTTACAGAGGACTGGGGAAACAGACTCTTGGAGGGCACAAACAGAACCTTCTGTACACCAGGACCCAGGAGAAAGGAGCAGTGACCCCACAAGAGACTGACCCAGACTTGGCCGTGAGTATCCAGGAGTCTCGGCAGAGGCCTCAGTCGGCAATGGCCTGCTGCAGGGTTGGGGGCACTGAGTGTAACAGTGCCTGCATGGGACTTTTGGAAGGAGGTCACCATTATCTTAATTACCTCCACCATAGTTTGGCCTCAGGTCAAATAATAGAGAGGAACACAACCCCGCCCTTCAACAGAAAATTGGATTAAAGATTTACTGAGCATGGCCCCGCCCATCAGAACAAGACCCAGTTTCCCCCTAAGTCAGTCTCTCCCACCAGGAAGCTTCTACAAGCCTCTTATCCTTCTCCATCAAAGGGCAGACAGACTGAAAACCACAGTCACAGAAAACTAACCAATCTGCTCACATGGACCACAGCCTTGTCTAACTCAATGAAACTATGAGCCATGCCGTGTAGGGCCACCCAAGACGAACAGGTCACGGTGGAGAGTTCTGACAAAACGTGGTCCACTGGAGAAGGGAATGGTAAACCACTTCAGTATTCTTACTTGAGAACCCCATGAACAGTATGAAAAGGCAAAAAGATAGGGCACTGAAAGATGAATATCCCCAGTTGGTAGATGCCCAATATGCTATTGGAGATCAGTGGAGAAATAACTCCAGAAAGAATGAAGAGATGGAGCCAAAGCAAAAACAACACCCAGTTGTGGATGTGACTGGTGACGGAAGCAAGGTCCGATGTTGTAGAGTAATATTGCATAGGAACCTGGAATGTTAGGTCCATGAATCAAGGCAAATTGGAAGTGGTCAAACAGGAGATGGCAAGAGTGAACGTCGACATTCTAGGAATCAGCGAACTCAAATGGACTGGAATGGGTGAATTTAACTCAGATGACCATTATATCTACTACTGTGGGCAGGAATCCCTTAGAAGAAATGGAGTAGCCATCATGGTCAACAAAAGAGTCTAAAATGCAGTACTTGGGTGCAATAGCAAAAACGACAGAATGATCTCTGTTTGTTTCCAAGGCAAGCCATTCAATATCACAGTAATCCAAGTCTATGCCCCAACCAGCAACACTGAAGAAGCTAAACAGTTCTATGAAGACCTACAAGACCTTCTATAACTAAACACCAAAAAAAAAAAAAAAAAAGATATTGTTTTCATTATAGGGGACTGGAATTCCAAAGTAGGAAGTCAAGAAATACCTGGAGTAGCAGGCAAATTTGGCCTTGGAGTACAGAATGAAACAGGGCAAAGGCTAATAGAGTTCTGCCAAGAGAACACACTGGTCATTGCAAACACCTTCTTCCAACAACACTCCACACATGGACAACACGAGATGGTCAGTACTGAAATCAGATTGATTATATTCTTTGCAGCCAGAGATGGAGAAGCTCTATACAGTCAGCAAAAGCAAGACCGGGAGATGGCTGTGGCTCAGATCATGAACTCCTTATTGCCAAATTCAGACTTAAATTGAAGAAATAGGGAAAACCACTAGATCATTCAGGTATGACCTAAATCAAATCCCTTACAATTATACAGTAGAAGTGAGAAATAGATTTAAGGGACAAGAGCTGATAGAGTGCCTGATGAACTATGGACGGAGGTTTGTGACATTGTACAGGAGGCAGTGATCAAGACCATCCCCAAGAAAAAGAAATGCAAAAAGGCAAAATGGTTGTCTGAGGAGGCCTTACAAATAGCTATGAAAAGAAGAGAAGCAAAAAGCAAAGGAGAAAAGCAAAGATATACCAATTTGAATGCAGAGTTCCAAAGAATAGCAAGGAGAGATAAGAAAGCCTTCCTCAGTGATCAATGCAAAGAAATAGAGGAAAACAATAGAATGGGAAAGACTAGAGATCTCTTCAAGAAAAGTAGAGATACCAAGGGAACATTTCATGCAAAGATGGGCTCAATAAAGGACAGAAATGGTATGGACCTAACAGAAGTAGAAGATATTAAGAAGAGGTGGCAAGAATACACAGAACTATACAAAAAAGATCTTCACGACCCAGATAATCATGATGGTGTGATCACTCTCCTAGAGCCAAATATCCTGGAATGTGAAGTCAAGTGGGCCTTAGAAAGCATCACTATGAACAAAGCTAGTGGAAGTGATGGAATTCCAGCTGAGCTATTTCAAATCCTGAAAGATAATGCTGTGAAAGTGCTGCACTCAGTATGCCAGCAAATTTGGAAAACTCAGCAGTGGCCACAGGACTGGAAAAGGTCAGTTTTCATTCCAATCCCAAAGAAAGGCAATGCCAAAGAATGCTCAAACTACCGCACAATTGCACTCATCTCACACGTTAGCAAAGTAATGCTCAAAATTCTCCAAGCCAGGCTTCAGTAGTACATGAACTGTGAGCTTCCACATGTTCAAGCTGAATTTAGAAAAGGCAGAGGAACCAGAGATCAAATTGACAACATCCATTGGATCATCAAAAAGCAAGAGAGTTCCAGAAAAACATCTACTTCTGCTTTATTGACTATGCCAAAGCCTTTGACTGTGTAGATCACAATAAACTGTGGAAAATTCTTCAAGAGATGGGAATACCAGACCACCTGGCCTGCCTCCTGAGAAATCTGTATGCAGGTCAAGAAGCAAGAGTTAGAACTGGACATGGAACAACAGACTGGTTCCAAATCGGGAAAGGAGTACGTCAAGGCTGTATACTATCACCCTGCTTATTTAACTTATATGCAGAGTACATCATGAGAAATGCTGGACTGGATGAAGCACAAGCTGGAATCAAGATTGCAGGGAGAAATATCAATAACCTCAGATATGCAGATGACACCACCCTTATGGCAGAAAGGGAAGAAGAACTAAAGAGCCTCTTGATGAAAATGAAAAAGCTGGCTTAAAACTCAACATTCAGAAAACTAAAATCATGGCCTCCGGTCCCATCACTTCATGGCAAATAGATGGGGAAACAGTGGAAACAGTGGCTGACTTTATTTTTCTGGGCTCCAAAATCACTGCAGATGGTGATTGCAGCCATGAAATTAAAAGACCCTTACTCCTTGGAAGGAAAGTTATCACCAACCTAGACAGCATATTAAAAAGCAGAGATATTACTTTGCCAACAAATGTCCATCTAGTCAAGGCTATGGTTTTTCCAGTAGTCATGTATGGATGTGAGAGTTGGACCATAAAGAAAGCTGAGTGCTGAAGAATTAATGCTTTTGAAGTGTGGTGTTGGAAAAGACTCTTGAGAGTCCCTTGGACTGCAAGGAGATCCAACCAGTCCCTTCTGAAGGAGATCAGTCCTGAATATTCATTGGAAGGACTGATGTTGAAGCTGAAAGTCCAATAGTTTGGCCACCTGATGTGCAGAACTGACTCATTTGAAAAGACCCTGATGCTGGGAAAGATTGAAAGTGGGAGGAGAAGGGGATGACTGAGGATGAGATGGTTGGATGGCATCACTGACTCAATGAACATGAGTTTGAGTAAACTCCAGGAGTTGGTGATGGACAGGGAACCCTGCGTGCTGCAGTCCATGGGGTCGCAAAGGGTCAGACACTACTGAGCGACTGAACTGAACTGAAGATCTGACAGGCGCTTGGAAAATATGAATACCTTTGTCCTTGTGTCTGTGGCCATCTCAGAGCACAGGCTTCAACGGTTCTAGTCAATTCTTGGGAAGCCTAAGCTTTCCTCACAGTTTGGCTCTTTCTTACCTTATCTTTAGAGGCTCCTCATCCCCCTCCCAAAGTCCTGCTGTACACACACATCCCTGAACCGTTGATGGCTTTATAATGAACATAAGCATTCTGAAAAACCTAGACCATGACTAGAGTTGACTGGTGACAAGTGGATTTGCCTATCTCCTTCGGGTGACTGTCATGGATAGGCAGCCCCTTGGGCCTTTCCTCTAGCCCTAGCTAGGGGGTAACGCAAGAGTGACCAGTGAGAGAGATGTTGGAAAATACCTCGCAGGACCTGAGCCCCTAAATACAAAAGATAGGGGACTGAATTTTTACTGCATTGTCAGGTGGAATAAGACCGCTGGTGAGGCTTTAAAAAGGCTCTTTCAGGAGAAATAAAACAAGAGATAAGGCAGGATTGATTAAGAACAATGTTTTACAGTGGTCATACAGGCTCTTGGCCTTGGTCATTCCTGAGTTTTCAATAATGTTTCCTTCAAAAGGAACATTGATTCTTGGGATCAAAAGAAGCCAGAGTGTTCAATTCTTCATATCCATCTTGTTCTCTTCCTTCTGAAGGTGTCCTCTCAACTTCAAGTGTGAAATGCTCGGAAGAGGATGAGGAGGGCAAATGTTCTGAAGCGGTAAGCCTTTTCAAGTGATGTCTCTAAGAGATTCTTTTGATATGAGGACCACTGCCCATTTGCGGCCGAGGAGAGCTCTCATCCTGACAGGTAGGGGCCTGCGTAAGTCAGGTGACACTAGGCAGTTACAAAGGCCTAAGAGAGCTGACAGCTTCCTGCTCTCATGGGGCAACCATAGTGCTCTCTTCCCACCAAAAATGTGGTAGTTCTTTTTTCAAAAACCTCTGATGGATGTGTCAAGCCATTTAAAAGACTTTCCTGTCCATTTCCCTATGTGAGCCTCAGGACGAGCCTGGCAGTAAGCAGTACAGGGCTTGAAGTAATAATTACTATTCTTTTTAGCCCAGTTTTATTGAGTTCTAGTTGACATATGACATTGGCCACGTTTAAGGTGTACAGCGTGATGAATATATGTATAAATAAATGAGTGATCACAATACGTTTAGATAACATCCATCAGCTCCTAAAGTTACATTTTTGTCCCTTATGAGAACTTTAAAAATCTACCAAAATGTTTTTGTTGATACTCTTTGGCTGACCTGATGATAGGCAGTGAGAAGTTGCTAACTAAAACTTCTTCAGTTTTCTATAGGTTTCTCAAAACCAGGTGAGGGACCCATGCTGGGGAGTCATAGATTTTATATGATCCAGTGAGGTAGGACTAAAGGGGCATCTGAAATCACAGGGACTTAGCTCATCAACACTAGATATAACCGTTTTGATGGCACAGGGAATACCAAAGTTTGTCAGCAAATTTAAGGAACTAAAGAGATGGAAGTTTACCCTTGGAAAGGAGGGGTGTGGCAATATATTTCGGACAGATTCTAATTTGTTGGGAGCCAGAACTGTGTTTTAAATATTCATTATAATGGAAAGACAACCTTTAACTAGCAGCTTCTAGACTGAACAAGTTATAATGTGGTAAACTCTTTATAATTATAGATTTGGCAAAACTAAATATGCCATTTTTGTTTTGTGTATGTATATACACAGCTTCCTGATATTCCCAGAATTAAAATACAGTGAAACACACTGAAGGAAGGCATATGGAGAAAGCATTGACTCTTTGATGGTTGAGGACTCTGATCACTCTAAATAGGGCATAAAGAGAAGTTTAGACAGTCCCATGGCCATTTGGAAGTAGCCGTATTTTTGGTGTTGCTCCTAAACAATACTTTTGCCCTGTAGTAGTTTTGCAACTGTAACCATAAACAAGTTCTAGAAAACTGTGGGAGAATAAAACTTTCTTGTTGGTAAAAGGGCAGAACACAAGACGATATTATTCCAAGTTAAGTGTGCCCTAGGTTACTGATACACGGACCCATCAGTAGCAGGTCAGACTTGAAGCTTATGGTCAATGTTCCACGTGGCTGGTGCTTGGTGGCCTTGCTGTATAAACGTGGGAATCTGTGGTACTGTTGTCCGAGGGAAAGTGAATAGTTTCCACGTTATCTGCCAGGGATCTGGCCACTCAAATTGATGTTCATGCCACAAACATCTACGGTGCTGCCGTGTGTAAGAGGTGGACCTCAGTGCGGTGGCAGATCCCAGGCTAAATGATTTTATTGACTGCAAGCCTAAGACACATTTTTATTTGGAATTCTCTAGAAGCTTCTCCTGTTGGCAGTGTGGTGTTGGGGGAGGCCATAGGAGAAGGGTGTACATTTTTTTAATTTCCAGAAGGGTAAAAAATTGTTATTATCTATCAGCACTGTATCCTAATGGCAAAAGTAGTCAGCCCTGTAAATTGTGAAACAGTTGTCATGCTTCTATTTGTTCTGTGATAGTATAAGAATCCAAAGCAGTTTGCATCAAGAGAGTCGAAATAAAACCCACCTCTATTCAATCTGAGTCAGCTTTGCCCTCTCCCTGTATTTTTGTCTTAATATGTATCTTTGCTTATCTAGGGTTAAGTCAGATCTTGAGATCCTCCATTGTGGAGACATGTAAGAACACAGTCTCTGTGATCCATGGAAAAAGAGACTTTTCATCTCCAGTGAAACAGTGTTTAGTGCTCTGGCTAAGACAAAAATGTGGGCAGCAAATTCATCCCAAGGACTAAGTGAGGGTTACTACGGGACTGGGAATATTTTCAGAGATGGAACACTTCCTACCTCCTCTGTTAGTGAATTCAGTCCATCCTGCGGTCGTTTTCATGAATTTTTGGCTGGGGAGCTGGGTGACCAGGAGCTGCTGCCCTTCCTTCCCTGAGAGAACAGCACCAAGGGGGTTCCCCAATTCCACCGTGGGAGATTTATCTGCCTCCTGGATGGTTCCATGTAGGCCCATGTCTAGACTGATTACAAAAGCGCCAACAAAACAAAATAAATACCTAACATCTTACAGCAAAGGCACGAAACCAAACAGTGTGAGAGAGGAGAACAATGGAGCCGTTGTGCCAGGGAGTCTTCCTGAGGAGGATGGAATTCCCGCACCCCAGGTTCCAATTTGTAAGGGCAACACAAAGCGTCTAGAAGCAGGCCCTGGCTTGAACGCATTCATTTGGAAGGGCAATGTGTTTTGTTAGATAAGAGATTTTTTTTTTTTAAACTCACAGTAGGATCAAAATGAAGATCAGTATAACTAACTCTGTATGCACACAGATTTCAGGAAACTTCAGCCTTGACTCTAGCTCTCCAGTGTAACCATTTGTTAATTCTGCTCTTTCCAGGTGACAGGGTATATATAATGTGATGGGAGAGGCTCTGGTTGAGTCAGTACTGACTTTGCACTTACCTTGCTGTGTGACTTTATGCATGTCCCCTAGCCTCTCTGGGCCTCCGTTTCTACATTGGTAAAATGAGGGAGTTAATGTTCATCATCTATCTCTATGAGTTCAAGACTCTAATAAAGCAGAATAAGTATTACAGTTCCATTGCCTAAGGGTATTGGAAATAGGATTTTCACCCCAAAAGAAAGCAATAATTATCTGTCTGAAGGAGCTCTTAAATATATTGTCTCAAACTGAAACTTTGGGGATTCTATGGGTCACTTCTGAATCATCTCCACACGCCACATGATTGAAAGCGCATTTGCTTAGCCAATACTTTCAAGTGACCTGAGGTAGAACGTGTGGACTGCTCATTTGTTCATTCTCTCAATATATATTTACTGAGCACCTACTCTATGCCAGGCCTTGGAGAAAAGATGTTTCTCCCAAAATTCTAAGCCTCCCTCTTTTCCTCTCTTCTTCAAGTTTGGTTTTGTTTGTGACCTCTGGTACAAAAGGTTGAGTTAAAGATAACTGCTCAGTTCAGTTCAGTTCAGTCGCTCAGTCGTGTCCGACTCTTTGCGACCCCATGAATCGCAGCACGCCAGGCCTCCCTGTCCATCACTAACTCCCGGAGTTCACCCAGACTCACATCCATCGAGTCAGGGATGCCATCCAGCCATCTCATCCTCTGCCGTCCCCTTCTCCTCCTGCCCCCAATCCCTCCCAGCATCAGAGTCTTTTCCAATGAGTCAACTCTTCGCATGAGGTGGCCAAAGTACTGGAGTTTCAGCTTCAGTATCATTCCTTCCAAAGAAATCCCAGGGCTGATCTCCTTTAGGATGGACTGGTTGGATCTCCTTGCAGTCCAAGGGAATGTCAAGAGCCTTCTCAGTTCACTGTATATCATCAGAGTTGGTCAAGACAAGGCTCTTTTTCTTGCTCCGTTTGACTTATTTATTCCTTTTTATTCCCAAAGCCCACTCCCCTCCATACAAAGGCAACCATTCTAACGTGCTCAGTGTATGCTTTTTAGTGTGTACTTTTTTTGTAAAATGTGTATTGTCTTCTGTGAATATATCTTCATTCATTGCAAAGGTTAGATGTGATATAGTCCATTCGGTGTCTTGCTTTTTTGCCCATATTGTGCTTTTGAGATAGACTCATCCTGCTGGCTGTGAATACTTCTCATTGCTTCTAACCACTATGTGGTGCTCTGGGTCGTTCAGTCACTATGTCACGTCTGACTCTATGCAGCCCCACGGACTGCAGCACGCCAGGCTTCCCTGTCCTTCACTATCTCCCAGAGCTTGCTCAAACTCATGTCCATTGAGTCGGAGATACCATCAACCATCTCATCCTCTGTCGTCCCCTTCTCCTCCTGCCTTCAATCTTTCCCAGCATCAGGGTCGTTTCCAATGAGTTGGCTCTTCGCATCAGGTGGCTGAAGTATTGGAGCTTCAGCTTCAGCATCAGTCCTTCCAATGAGTATTCAGGGTTAATTTCCTTTAGGACTGACTGGTTTGACCTCCTTGGTGTCCAAAGGAATCTCAAGAGTCTTCTTGAGCACCACAGTTTGAAAGGATCAATTCTTTGGCACTCAGCCTTCTTTATGGTCCAACTCTCACATCCATACATGACTACTAGAAAAATCATAACTTTGACTATACGGACCTTTGTTGGCAGTGATATCTCTGTTTTTTAATACTCTGTCTAGGTTTGTCATGCCTTTTCTTCCAAGTAGCAAGCATCTTTTAATTTCATAGTTGCAGTCACCATCTGCAGTGATTTTGGAGCCCAAGAAAATAAAATCTGCCACTGTTTCCATTTCCCCCCTTCCCATCTATTTGCCATGAAGTAATAAGACCGGATGCCATGATTTTAGTTTTTGAATGTTGAATTTTAAGCCAAACTTTTCACTCTCATTTCACCCTCATCAAGAGGCTCTTTAGTTCCTCTTCACTTTCTGCCATTAGAGTTGTATCATCTATTTATCTGAGTTTGTTGATATTTCTCCCAGCAATTTTGATTCCAGCTTGTGAGTCATCCAACCTGGAATTTCACATGATGTACGCTGCATAAAAGTTAAATAAACATGGTGACAACATGTACCCTTGACGTACTCCTTTCCCATTTTGGAACCAGTCTGTTGTTCCATGTCCAGTCCTAACTGTTGCTTCCTGACCTGCATACAGGTTTTTTTGGAGGCAGGTAAGGTGGTCTGGTATTCCCATCTCTTGAATAATTTCCCACAGTTTGTTGTGATCCACACAGCCAAAGGCTTTAGCATAGTCAATGAAACAGAAGTAGATGTTTCTCGGGAATTCCTTTGCCTTGTCTAGGATCCAGCAGATGTTAGCAATTTTATCTCTGGTTCCTCTGCTTTTCCTAAACACAGCTTATACATCTGGAAGTTCTCAGTTCACATACTGTTGAAGCCTAGCATGAAGGATTTTGAATATTACCTTGCTAGCATGTGAAACAAGCACAATTGTGTTGTAGTTTGAACATTTTTTGGCATTGTCTTTCTTTGGGATTGGAATGAAAACTGACCTTTTCCAGTCCTGTGGCCACTGCTGAGTTTTCCAAATTTGGTGGCATGTTTAGTGTAACAAAGCATCTGCCTACAATGTGGGAGACCCAGGTTCAACCCCTGGGTCGGGAAGATCTCCTGGAGAAGGAAATGGCAACCAGTATTCTTGCCTGGAAGATCCCATAGATGGAGGAGCCTGCTAGGCTACAGTCCATGGGGTCGCAAAGAGTCAGACACGACTGAGCGACTTCACTTCCTTTCACTTTGACACATCATCTTTTAGGATTTTAAATAGCTCAGCTGTAATTCTATCACCTCCACTAGCATTGTTTATAGCCTATCTGACTTTACACTCCAGAATGTCTGGCTCTAGGTGAGTGACCACATCATCGTGGTTATCCAGGTCATTAAGGCCTTTTTTGTACAGTTCTGTATATTCTTGCCATATCTTCTTAATCTCTTCTGCTTCTGTTAGGTTCCTACCATTTCTGTCCTTTATTGTGCCCATCCTTGCATGCACCCTGGAGTCCCACGGGGCCCCACAATGGCCAATAATGCAATAGCTGTGTGCATGGTCCACTATGGACCTGTGTCATACTGCTCTGCCGAAGACACTCTGTCTCCTCTGTGATCTGGAGCATTTCTACAGTTTCTACATCATTTTTAATCAGGGGAAAATTGCCTTACAATGCCGTATTGGTTTCTTCCACACAAAAACACAAATCAGCCATATGTAAATTTCTGTGCTTTCTTCTACACTTTCTTCAAGGGTTATATCCCTTGAAGAAAGTGACATTGACCATAATATGTTCCCCATTCTATGCTCTCCCTCACATCCTGTGTATACTTCTATTCTAATGTTTATATTGTGTTGTAATTTCTTGTCTCCCCCAATAGATGTGAATCCCCATGAGAGCAGGGATTGCTTCCATGTCATGATTATGGTGAATAATGCTGCAATGAACATTGGGGTGCATTTATCTTTTCAAATTAGTGTCTTCATTTTAGGGGGTATATATTGCCAGGATTGGAATTGCTTGATCCTATGGTAGTTCTATTTTTATTATTTTGAGGAACCTTCATATTAAATACTATTTTCCATAGTGGCTGTACCAATTTACATCCCCACCAGTAGTGTATCAATATTCCCTTTTCTCCACATCCTCTCCAACATTTGTTATTTGTCGACTTTTTGATGATAGCCATTCTGACAGGTGTGAGGTGATATCGCATTGTGATTTGGATTTGCATTTCTCTAATAATTAGTGATGTTGAGCATTTTTTCATGTGTCTGTTGGCCATCTGTATGTCTGTTTTGGAAAAATGTCTATTTGGGCCTTCTGTCCATTTTTTGATAGTGTGTTTTTTTTACATATTGAGTTGTCTGTGCTATTTGTATATTTTGTATATTAACTTCTTGTTCATCACATGACCTGCAAATATTCTGTCATTCCATAGGTTGTCTTTTTGTATTGTCAGTGGTTTCCTTTTCTGTGCTAAACCTTTAATGTTTACTTAGGTCCCATTTATTTATTTTTGCTTTTATTTCTTTTACCTTAGGAGACTGATCCAAGAAAATATTGCTACAGTTTATGTCAATGAGTAGTCTGCCTCTGTTCTCTTCTAGGAGTTTTATGGTTTCCCTCTTGCACTTAAGTCTTTAAAGCCTTTTGAGTTTATTTTTGTATATGGTATGAGAGTATGTTTGAATCTCATTGTTTTACATGTGGCTGTCCAGTTTTCTCAGTAGAAATTGTTGAAGAAATTTCTTGTTGAAGAAATTATCTTTTCCCCTTTGTATATTCTTGCCTCCTTTGTTGTAGATTAATTGATCATAGATGAGTCGATTTATTTTTGGGTTATTGGTTTCACTGATCTATGTGTCTGTTTTTATGCCAGTACCATGCTGTTTTAATTACTGTAGCTTTGTTGTATAGTCTAAGTTAGGGAGCATGATACGTCCAGTTTTGTTGTTGTTGTTTTTTTTCCTCTCAAGGTTGCATTGGAAATCTTGGCTCTTTTGTGGTTCTGTATAAATTTTAGGGTTATTTGTAATTCTGAAAAATATGAAAATTTTTTTAAAGGGATTGCATAAAGTCTATAGATTGCTTTGGCCATATGGACATTTTAACAATATTAATTCTTCCAATCAGTGAACCCAGGGTATATCTTTCCATTTCTTTGTATTGTCCTCAATTTCCTTCATCAGTGTTTTATAGTTTTCAGAGAATAGGCCTTTTGCATCCTTGGTTAATTTTATATCTAGGTAGATTACTCTTTTTGATGTAGTCTTAAACAGGATTTTTTTTTCTTTGATTTCTCTTTCTGGTGAAGACTTTAGGATTTTCTCTTTTTTGTTAACTGTTAATTTTATTTTTCTCAACTTTTATTTATTTTTAAATTTATTTTTAATCAGGGGAAAATTGCTTTACAATGCCATATTGGTTTCTTCTGTACAAAAACACAAATCAGCCATATGTATAATTATGGCTGATTTGTGTAGTTTTATGGTAGGGTTTTATATATGTAGTATCAGTTCATCTGCAAATAGTGACAGTTTTATTTCTTCCATTCCAATTTCATAAAGTATATTTTTCACCTTTTTCTCTCTTCTCTTTTAGAGACTCCTATAATGAAAACGCTGGCATACTTTATATTGCTTCAGTTCAGTTCAGTTCAGTTCAGTCACTCAGTCGTGTCCGACTCTTTGCGACCCCATGAAGCGCAGCACACCAGGCTTCCCTGTCCATCACCAACTCCCGGAGTTCACCCAGACTCACGTCCATCGAGTCAGTGATGCCATCCAGCCATCTCATCCTCTGTCATCCCCTGCTCCTCATGCCCCCAATCCTTCCCAGCATCAGGGTCTTTTCCAATGAGTCAACTCTTCGCATGAGGTAGCCAAAGTACTGGAGTTTCAGCTTCAGCATCATTCCTTCCCATGAACACCCAGGACTGATCTCCTTCAGAATGCACTGGTTGGATCTCCTTGCAGTCCAAGGGACTCTCAAGAGTCTTCTCCAACACCACAGTTCAAAAGCATCAATTCTTCAGCGCTCAGCTTTCTTCATAGTCCAACTCTCACATCCATACATGACCACTAGAAAAACCATAGCCTTGACTAGATGGACCTTTGTTGGCAAAGTAATGTCTCTGCTTTTCAATATGCTATCTAGGTTAGACATAACTTTCCTTCCAAGGAGTAAGCATCTTTTAATTTCATGGCTGCAGTCACCATCTGCAGTGATTTTGGAGCCCCCAAAAATAAAATCTGACACTGTTTCCACTGTTTCCCCATCTATTTCCCATGAAGTGATGGGACCGGATGCCATGATCTCCGTTTTCTGAATGTTGAGCTTTAAGCCAAGTTTTTCACTCTCCACTTTCACTTTCATCAAGAGGCTTTTTAGTTCCTCTTCACTTTCTGCCATAAGGGTGGTGTCATCTGCATATCTGAGGTTATTGATATTTCTCCCAGCAATCTTGATTCCAGCTTGTGTTTCTTTCAGTCCAGCATTTCTCATGATGTACTCTGCATATAAGTTAAATAAACAGGGTGCCAATATACAGCCTTGATGAACTCCTTTTCCTATTTGGAACCAGTCTGTTGTTCCATGTCCAGTTCTAACTGTTGCTTCCTGACCTGCATACAGATTTCTCAAGAGGCAGGTCAGGTGGTCTGGTATTCCCATCTCTTTCAGAATTTCCCACAGTTTATTGTGATCTACACAGTCAAAGGCTTTGGCATAGTCAATAAAGCAGAAACAGATGTTTTTCTGGAACTCTCTTGCTTTTTCCATGTCCCTTAAACTATTCTCATTTTTTTTAATTTGTTTTTCTTTTTGCTGTTTTGTTTTGTTGATGTTTTGGCTACACTGGGTCTTTGTTGCTGCACACAGGCTCTCTCTAGTTGTGGCGGGTGGGGACTATCCTTTGTTGTGGCTCTCGGGCTCTAGAGCACAGGCTGAATAGTTGTGGTACAAGGGTTTAGTTATTCCACAGCAGGTGGAATCTTCCCATACCAGGGATCAAACCCGTGTCCCCTGCATTGGCAGGTGGATTCTGAACCACTGACCACCAGGGAAATCCTTTGTGCTGTTCTTATTGGATCACTGGATCATTTCCACTATCTTGGTGGTTCAGATGGTAAAGAATCTTCCTGCAATGCAGGAGACCCAGGTTCCATCCCTGGGTTGAGAGGATCCCCTGCAGAAGGCAATTGCTACCCACTCCAGTATTCTTGCCTGGAGAATTCCATAGAGAGAGGAGCCTGGTGGACTATAGTCCATGGGGTTGCAAAGAGTCAGACCTGACTGAGTGACTAACCCTTTCCACTGTTCTATCTTCCAGATCACTTATGTGTTCTTCTGTATCATCTAGTCTGTTATTAATTCCTTCTAGTGTGTTTTTCTTTATCATCTGAGCCACCAGAGTATGTTTTTTACTTCATTTATTGTATTTTTCACTTGACTGGTTTTTTTTATAGTTTCTAGTTCCTTGTTAAAATTCTCACTGTGTTCATCTATTCTTTTCTTTAATTCAGTTAGCATTCCTATGACTTATGCTTTGAACTCTATCTGGTTATGTTATTTTTGTTTCACTAGTTCTTTTTACTGGGATTTTCTCCTGTTTTGTCAATTGAAACAAATTTCTCTGCTTTTTATTTTGCTTAACTTTCTCTGGTTCTGTGAAATTAGACAACTGAAAGAGTTACCTGTTGTAGTCCTGAAGGTGTGTCCTTGTGTGGGAGTGGCCCTCTGCCGTCTGCATGTGCCCAGTGGCTTTGGTGGGAGAGCTGGATCTGACGTGCTTGTGAGTTATGTCTTTACTCAGGGTGTGCTGGCAGCTATCACCATGGTGGGAGGTGGGGCTGGAGATAGAGGGGCTAGAACCGGAGCCAGATATGATCTTCTACTTTGCTTAGTGGCCAAAAAACACCCTATTAGAGTGGGGGTTGGGTCCCACGTTGCTGGAGCAGAAGCCCTAAAGTTTGTGTCCAAGCTGGCTCCATTCCTTCTAAGTGTGTGCTCTCCCTCCTCCCAGCACCAGAACCCTTGCCCTAGAGGGAGCAGGGTTCCCTACAGGAAGAGGGGCCAGGTATGGGTGCATAGTGTGGGTCTACTGGCCTGGGCTGTGGCCACCTGACCAGTCAGAGTCGGGGACCACTTCTGATGTGCTGACTCTATAAGCACCAGTAATGGCTGCCCCTGTGCTGTTCAGATGCTCTTCTGGGTCTGGGTTGGCACATTCCCTCATGGTTGATCACTCCTCTCATGGCAGCCTTTACCCTAGTGTAGAGCTGCGTTGTGAAGCAAGTGGGCACAGTGAACGTGTGGCTCGGGCTAGGGAGCTCGTTGGAGTGGTCGTGGGAAACTAGACAGAATCTCATACAATTTTACTTTTCCTGCCTTGTTTGAGGAGTAAGCCAAGTGTGTGCATGCACTTCACTAGCAGAGTCTAGGTTTCTTACAGCCCGCCTGTTAGTCCCACTGGTTTTCAAAGTAGCTAAGGGGGCTCATCTTCCCAGGCCTGCATATGCTCAATGTGTGGCTGGAACTGCTCCGTCCCCGGTGAGGATCTCTGTGTTTTTCACCCCCTCCCTCCATTCTGTGTCCCCTTCCAGGGGCAAACGTCCCAACTTGATCACGTCTCTTCCCTTCCTACCTGATTCTGTGTGGATCTTTCTTTTAGCCTTGGTTGTAGAAGAGCCTTTATGTTAGTCTTGTTAGTTTTCAGTGAGATTGCTCCAAACGTAGAGGTATTTTTGATGTGTTTGTTGGGGAGGAGGTGAAATCTGTGTCTTCCTACTCTGCCATTTTGTTCTTTTCCATCTATTTTTAATGTGAAACTTTCAAAACCAGTATATATGTTTCCAAACAAATAAAAACGAATAAAAAGCAATGAGCTTATTTTGTCGGTTCCTTGGCAAACCTAGCAGACCTTTTATATTCAAACTAATGCCGTGTCCTTCCAAGATGTACAGTGTCCTCAAATACTGTAGAACTTTTCTTTGGGGGAAAACTCCTCCATATCTCATAGCATATTCTTTGGAATCTTCTCAGGGAGGCCTTTGTTTCTTGGAGGCAAATTTGATTTTTGGAAACAGCTAAAAGCTACTTGGCAGCAAATGTAGTGAATGAGGTGGGTGATCAAGCTGAAGAACATTATTTTTGGTTCCAAACAAGGTGTGACTATAAAGAAATGAGGCTAATTTTCTTGTATGGTACATAAACTGGCTCAACAGTCATTCCAAAAGAAGACTTCCAAAAATGTATGGCCTTGGCAAGAAGAAAATTTTCTCCCCCTGTTCTTGTTCTCTGTCTCTCTCTCACACACAGTGTATACTGTCTGGCCCAATATCTAGACAAGTAAAATCAAAGGCCCTTGGAATTTGGTTTAAAAAAATCAGTTACATGAGTATGGGATGGAAGAGACCTGGCTTGGCAGCTCTTCATGCAAAATCACCTGGGGGTTTCAGTTGGCCACAAGCCCATCCTTCATGAAGAATGTGACGTGGCCTCTAAGTGTCTGCATTCTAAGGAGGTGGAGGTCTTGGGCTCTGTAGGAACTTGAAAACCCATGCTCCATTCTGCACAGGCTCCAGCTGCACTTTGAGCTCAGCAGTCCCTTGGACTGCAAGGAGATCCAACCAGTCCATTCTGAAGGAGATCAGCCCTGGGATTTCTTTGGAAGGAATGATGCTAAAGCTGAAACTCCAGTACTTCGGCCACCTCATGTGAAGAGTTGACTCATTGGAAAAGACTCTGATGCTGGGAGGGATTGGGGGCAGGAGGAGAAGGGGATGACAGAGGATGAGATGGCTGGATAGCATCACTGACTCGATGGACATGAGTCTGAATGAACTCTGGGAGTTGGTGATGGACAGGGAGGCCTGGCGTGCTGCGATTCATGGGGTCACACAGAGTTGGACACGACTGAGCGACTGATCTGATCTGATCTGATCAGCACAACAGCATGAAAGGACCACTGACCCGCTGGAGCAGGGAATAGGTGACTGAGTTGAAGAAACCAGCTCAGAAGAGGCATGAAAATGATTAAAGACAGCTATGTGAAAAGTGGTATCGTCTTACTCTCATGTTGGTCATTACGGAAGAGCCAAGAACAATGGGTAGAAATTACAGGAAGGCAGATTTAGGCTCAACCTATCAAAATCATATTATAGACTTATACATTCATTATAATCTCATGTGTGTGAATATATACATACAAGGCAAAAAAAAATAAGTGGAAAGATTTCAATCAAATATTTAATACTAACTATGGGGTATGGAATCACGAGACAAATATCATCTTTTAAACTTTACATGATGATATACAATTAGATTTTGATTACCTGTGTAAATTTCTTTTGAAAAAAAATGAACTTTCTAAAAATTGGAGGTGTCCAGCAACCAAATAGTCTGCTTTGCAACCTAGTGAGAGCTCTGCCTTAGGTGCTAATCAAACACGGGTTGTGGGATGAACTAATGGGCCCTTTCAACCTAGGGATTCAGTATGTTGTTACGTGATTTAAGCTTGTTCAAAATACCAGAGTTGAGCTGGTGGAAGTTCACACATGGATCCAACGAGAAAGAGGCCTGAAAACTCCCAAGATGGTGCAACTTTCCAACTACTGAGCCTAGTCTAAGGACTCCAGGTGGTGCTAGTGGTAAAGAACCCACCTGCCAATGCAGGAAACATAAGAGATATGGGTTCGATCCCTGGGTCAGGAAGATTCCCTGGAGGAGGGCATGGCAACCCTCTCCAGTATTCTTGCCTAAAGAATCCCATGGACAGAGGAGCCCAGCAGGTTACACTCCATAGGATCGCAAAGAGTCGGACATGACTGAAGCGACTTAGCACACATGTACACAGGCTTAGTCTAAGGACAAAATGATCATCTTAACGGAATTCATGTAGGATGTTTAAAGCAAAGGGTAAGATAAACACTTCAAAGGTATAAAGCTACTAGCAACTAGCTGTGAAACTAGATTCTGAACTAGGAGAATAAATACAGAGAAATAGGAAAAGGCATGGATAAAATGCTGAGAGAGACAGGCCATTGAGTAAAAGTAAAATGTCAATAGGAGATGGTGGATTTTCCATGTTTTGTAAGTGTGAGTAGTTATTTTAATTCTGACCATTTAGCTGAAGCCAGAAGGCCTTGGACTTTATATAGAGCCTTCTGCTGGCTGGTCATCACCCAGTGGGCATGGACTGTAGTGGCGGTGTACCAAGGTCACAGAAACGCTGCCTGGCTTGGGTCATGTTCTGGGAACTGAAGTGTGTCAAATATGACCTGAAGCCGGCAACGTCTTGAGAGGCACGTGGCAACAGCACATGCATAATCCCATCACTGGGCAGAGGGAGTGGTGCTTACTTCCTTTTGGGACCAACATGCCACAAAATCAGAGCAACAAAGAAGCTGGACATCTGAACTGGATTGTCCATTTTACAAGAGGGAAACTGAGGACTAAAGGGAAATGAATGTGAAAGATGTTCAAAAACAGTCCCTTTCATCTCCTAGAGAGGAGGAAAAGGACTTTAAGATGGTGCCCTTCTGTTTGCAGCCATAAAACCCAATCTCAGGGTCACATTTTTGCCACATTAAATAAAAGCTTGCTGTCAAGTGACAGGGACCGCCATGAGGCACTAACTGGGCTTTCCAGCCTTCTGGTCTGCTGGTCATGTAGCCTGGCATACTCTTGAGTCCAAGGAACAAACTTTTGCAGTATTTAGGTTTCATGAATCAAAGAATAATGATTCTCATAAATCTTACTCAAATACAGAAATAATGATGTTTAAAAGATAATGCCTGTTCAAGTTTTACCAACCACTACAAATCATTGAAAGATGCTAACAAATACCACTGATTGTAGCCTTGACCAAAACCAAGTGAAGGAAATGTTAAACCAGAAGTTTCCAATTTGTATTTGCAAAATTTCTGCAAAGGATGGCTACCAGGAACTTGTGCTCCTCAGGAGACCCTGATGAAAGTGTGTTGGTGACCCATAAGTTGTGAGAAATGACCCCCCGCCCTTCCTCCTGTCACCCTGCAGATATGAGAGCTCCTGGTTGAGACCTCCTCCCAGAATCAAAGGGGACGTTTCAGCCCCTCCCTGACCTTGGCTCACACTCTGGCTGTGTGCCCAGCCCCTCTCTCTCCTCATCCTTCAGCTTGGCTTCTCCTTGCCCTCAGGTGGGAGTTGAGGTCCCACTCATAAAAAGAGTCAACAATGTTTCTGGTGACCTGATCTGGCAAATGGGCAATAAGCCAGGCCTTGGAAACAATGTCAAGTCAGTCATTCCTGAGGTTCTTTGGCAGCAGAACCTTCAAAGAGCAGCATGGGCATCATTATTGGGATGGCGTATGTGTGAAACAGAGTCTTCAGTGATAATACTAGGCCTACAATGGACAGAAAGTTGGTGTTGGAATTAGTATTGGTGCCAAACCTTCAGCTCCATGAAAGCGGGATCCAATCATCTGTTTGGTTTTCTATCATTTTGCAGCTGGGAGAGTGCCTGACAGTTACCAGGTATGCAAGGCCTAGTGTGGAAAAAACAACTGTTGAAGGATCCCGTCTGAGGCCAACAGCTGCGTTGCTTCCTATAATCCTGGGTCTCCCGACAACCCCTATGACCTGACCCAGGGCAACTGCTGGCCTTGCCATGTGGCAACCCCTGGAGAAGAGTGACAGGCAGCAAGGAAGCTGGGGGAACTACTCCTTTGTACCCTTGGGGACCCCTCTCTGGGTAGGGAGAAAGGAAGAATATTGTGTACATGATCCATACAGAGGATTTCTCGCTGGGCAAAACATTTTCAGCAAAGTGAAATTTGTAAAGAGAGATGGGGGGACTATTTTGAAGTGTCTTTAGTTTCACAGGCAAGACACTCTAACCCATTTATTTTTAAAAATTATTTATTTGGCTGTGCTGGGTCTTAGTTGCAGCATGCGGGAGCTTCAGTAGCAGCATGTGGGATCTATCGCATTCCTTGATCAGGGATCGAACCCAGGCCCCCTGCATTGGGAACATGGAGTCTTACCCACTGGACCATCAGGGAATTCCTTCTAACCTAAATGGAGATTATGGATGAGGTGTGTGTTGGGAGGGATTGGCTTTGGCTGGAGCTTGGGGCCAAGACTGATACTCACCCAAAAGACAGGGAGGGAGGGAGGGGGATTTTCTTATACAGAATAGAAAGCTAGGTGAGGAGGAGGAAAGCACAGCATGGTCACCATGGACGAGGGCTTACAAAAAAGACTCAACGCATTTTTATTTGAGTGTTTATTATTTTTTTTTCCAAAGAAATCCATGCAAAGGGAAAGACAGAGAGAAAGACATGGCAACCATGTTCTAGCAGCCAAACATAGGAAAATAATTTGGCACAATTTGATTTTTTTTTATTGCAAAAGACAATCTATACTACCACTAAAATTTGCCCTCCTCATGGAGATGCCACGTGATTTTCGAAAACGTAACGCAGGGTTAGTCTTCTACTTAATGGCTGAAGGAGGTATAGAAGATAAAAAAATAGGGAAAAAGAAAAAGGTGGTTCCCTTTATAGAGGGAGACCACAGGGTGCTGAAGGGCAGCACATATCCTGAGCTTGGCAGTCAGTGCACCAGGAGGAAAAAGCACAGCACAGAGATTGCCAGGCTGGTGAGAAGCTTCAGGGGAGGATGGCCATTCCCAAGGTTGGGAGAGGCAACTATCTCGTTGTCCTTCTGATTCACATGTTGCTTGCTTCCGGGAGCATCGTCCACGTCCAGATCATAAGCCAGTTCTGCCGAAAGAGAAGAAAGACTTTAATGCAGGCTCACCAACGGCTTCAGGTATGCACTCTTCATGGCCAGGCACTTGTCTGGACTGCTGGGGTAGCCCGGCTTTGAGTTCTTCCTTTCCTCGAAAGGAAGGCCACTGGGAGATGGGACGAAAACACGGGTGAGGAGCTGGGGGCCCGCCCGAGGAAGAGGGCTAGTGGTATTCCTGCCAGAGAGCACACCAGCAAGGCGCACGTGAGCTGGCCACGCCCCTCCTGCCCTTGGCTCCACCCACACCCCGGGGTGCACACTGGCCCTTGTCACGTCTCCTGGTCGGCAAGGCTGTGCCATGTGGTAACTACATGCATGTTCTCATGTGTATATGTGTGGGTGGGGGAGGGGATGTGAACCCCCAGTGTACCTTTTCTGTGTCTTGCACCCCTGGCCTTAGAGTTGACAGTAGGGTAGTTTGCCATTGAAAGTTGTTTTATTTTTCTGAAATATTTCTTCTTTTATCTATATGGTCTTTTCATTGCTTTTCATTCACACATGATATGCATAGGATTTAAATTGATATCAAGTAAATTAAGATTAAGAGGCCTATGGGTAACAGTCCTTCTTTGCCTACCATTATGAGATATCTTTATGATTCTGAAAAGAAACTGGGGTACTGGTGTTGGCCTAACTCAAAAGTCCCCCAGAAGGCAAATCTAAGTTAATAGTGGTGTATCAGGAAATTAAAGATGGTTGGCCCAAGGCTCAGTTTCTTTTAGATTTGCTTTTCCAGATTTAGAGTGCAAATCTTTTCTTTTGGCTTTTCTAGACTCGGTCACCAATGTTTCTATTTCAATATCTTGTGAAGGTGATGTGATGCGAGCAACTTCAGCAGCCAACTGTCCTGTGGCCAATGGAGCCAGAAAGATCTCTTGGGGACATGGAGATGCTTAGCAACAGGCAGAGAGGAAATGACTGGGATTCTGCAGAAGGAAGGAAGGAAGAGGAAGGAAGAGCTCCTCTTACAGCGGATGAAACATGCAATAAGTCACAGGAAGAAGGTGTGGGGACTCAGCTGGTCCAGGATGTGTGCAGAGCAGGGCCTAAGACCAGGGCTGCTGTTAACAGGCTGGCATTGCTGAGAGCAGACAGCAAAGTCAAGGTGATCAAAGCCAAAGGGTCTGATTACACAGTCCGCAGTGCTACTTTCCAAAGGGCTATTGCAGATTATAATGCCACTAGCAATGATGAGGGAACCAAATTTACTATGTCTCAATAAAAAAAGATACTGTAGTCTGTATAAGGTGATACCTCACAGTTTCTTTAATTTGCATGTATCTGATTACTAGTATGGACTTCCCAGGTGGTGCAGTGGTAAAGAAGCTGCCTGCCAACGCAGGAGACGCAGATGCGGGTTCATTCCCTGGATTGGGACGATCCCCTGGAGAAGGGCATGGCAACCCACTCCACTATTCTTGCCTGGAGAATCCCATGGACAGAGCAGCCTGGTGGGGTGCAGTCATGGGATCACAAAGAGTTGGACACGACTGAGCACACATGTGCAATTATTAGTATAGATGAAGGTTTTTTTTGTTGTTCACTAATTATATTTCTCAATGAAGGACAGTTCATATTCTTTGCCTTCTTATCTAATTGGTATTGATGTTTTTCCTATTAATCTGAATGCATATTTCATTGAGTCCTTTGCTTATCATATTCAATACAAATAATTTTTCTATTTTGTTATGAACTATATTTTTCATTGCTGTACAAAGAAATGTCCTAACTTCCAATATATAGGAATCTGACCACATTGTGCTCTTCTGAAGCTGAGGAAGTGTTTCTTCTTCATTGTTAATAATTCAAATCAAAATTTCCCACGAACCCTCTTACTGAGGGAAAAGCAAATCAGCAGACTAATCTCCATTCCTTCTCCCCCCACAATAACTAGATACAAAGAAAATCAAAGAGAAAAAGAACAAAGAGCAATGCTTTGCTTGGAAATCAGACCTCTGTCTCTGCAAGGTGAATGGTGCAGGGCACACAGAGCAGGCGGAGGTCAGCTGTCAGTCGGCAAGGACAGTGCAGGCTTAGGGCCTGATCAGATTTCACCAGCCTTGAGAACACATATGGCTGGGTCTGCTGAAAGCCCAGCCTTGAGTTTCACGGCAACATCTCAACTTAAATGAAGAGGAGTATTTTTAGGACTGACCTGAATGAGAGCCTTCTCAGCAGAGCTTTCAAATTCCTTTTCCGGATATTCCCCTTGCCCAACATCAGGATTAAACAAACAACATCTACTACTGTGAACACTTGGTTCCCATACTATTTATCTTGCTCTTCAAATAATCCATGAACACTACACACTTTTGTCTACTATAGCAGTTATGGTACACCCAGGAATTATGTTAAATCCAGCAGTTTCTCATCTTTGTACCACCCAATACATCTTTTGTTATATCTAGGATCTATGCTTTGAAATTATAAAAATGACTACCAATTATCGAGTCCTCATTGTGTGCCAGGCACTGTGCTAAGTACCCTTTATATACATGATCTCATGTAATTGAACACTCTCAGCAATGTTATGAAATAGGTATTATAATTCCCATTTTACTGATGAGGAAGCTCAAGCTCAGGTTACTTTTTTGCCCATGTTTACACGTCTATGGGGTCACACAGAGTCGGACATGACTGAAGTGACTTAGCATAGCATAGCATAGCATACATAGCTGGTAAGTGGCAGAAGTGTTCTTTGAACACAGGGCTAACTCTGAACTTCACATGGAGCTATACTATACACAAATTGCAAGATTTTATATACCAAATATACTGCAGTGATTAAGTAGTAATGGGTTCCTTCTTGAAAAAAAAAAAACCAAAACCTCAATTAGTGAAAATATCCTGCCAATGAGAACTAAAAACCAGATGAAATAAATGAAGCAAAAAGACGACTTACAGACTGGGAGAAAATATTTGCAAATGATGTGACCAACAACAGCTTAATTTCCAAAACAAACGGTTCATACAACGCAACAATAACAAAAACCCCAACAACCCAACTTAGGTCTTATGGGCCCAAGATCTAAATCAACATTTCTCCAGAGAAGACATACAGGTGGCCAACAGGCAATAAAAAGATGCTCAACATCACTAATTATTAGGAAAATGCAAATCGAAACCACAATGAGATATCACCTCACACCAGTCAAAACGGCTATCATTAGAAACCCTACAAATAACAAAGAGAGGGAGTGGAGAACAGGGAACCCACCTACACTGTTGGTGGCAATGTAAGCTGCGCAGCCATTACGGAAAACATTATGGAGGGTATCCCAGGAAACTAAAAATAGAGTTGACATATGATCCGTCAACCCCACTCCTGCGTGTATATCTGAACAAAACTATAATTCAAAAAGATACATGCACCTCAGTGTTCACAGCATCATGATTTACAATTGCCAAGATATGGAAGGAACTTAAATGTTCATCCACAGATGAATGAATAAAGATCTGGTCTGTGTATATACACACACACATATATATGGAATATCGCTCAGCCATAAAAAAGAACGAAGTAATGCCGTTTGTAGCAATATGGATGGATCTAGAGATTATCATACTAAGTGAAGTCAGAAAGAAATACAAATACCTTATGATATCACTTATATGTATGGCATCTAAAATATGACACAAATGAACTTATCTATGAAACAGACAGACTCACAGACGTAGGGAACAGACTTGTGGTTGTCAAGGAGGAGGAAGGGCAGGGGAAGGATGGGAGTTTGGGATTAGCAGATACAAACTACTACATATAAAATGGATAAACAACAAGGTCCTACTATATAGCACAGGGAACTGTAGTCAGTATCTGGTGATAAACCAGAGTGGAAAATATTTAAAAAGTATCTATGTGTATAACTGAATCACTCTGCTATACAGCAGAAACAGAACACTGTAAATCAACTATACATCAATAGGAAAAAGCACATGAGAGAAATCAACATTTCTGCATACAACCGATCACAGTTGATTAAGTAGCCTTCTGAAGCTTTGTGAACTACTGAAAAGAGTTTTAGGTTTTGGGACCCCAAGTGGTTTTTATATCAGCTCTATTTTCCTGAAGCAATCAGCAATGATGGCCAAGGCCATCAGACACACACCTGGCATAAAGCTGGGCCAAGTCTCCTACCTCCAAATGATCCTAGGAATATTCAGAATAATACCTTCCTGTGCTTCCTACGCTGTGGCTATGGGTTTCCTGAGGCTTCCCACCCAGCAGCAGCAAAGCTTTATCACTCAGTCCTATAGCCAGGCTCCCGTGGCTGATACTGATTGGGGTCCCAGCAAAGATTCATTCTGAGCCTGGGCCACCATCATGAAGAATAGAGATAAAGAGGACAGCTTAGCATGACAAGGAAGCACTATGGGACACAGAGGAAATAGAGATTTGGTTAAGATAAGCATGGACATTCCTGGACAGGGGAAATACAATCCAATTTAATTCAACAAACTTAATGGCAGCCTACTATGTCCCAAGCATTGAGCTAGAAGATTGGAGAAAGACTTACTTAATGTTTGCCTTGAGGAATCCACACTATGGTGGGATTACAGACCAATAGACAAACCAACAAGACACATGACAGAAAGTGGAAAGGGTTCAGATAAAGGCAAAAATGAAACACCAGGGGGTTAGAAAGGAGAGAAGGGACTTCCCTTGTCTAGTGGTTAAGAATCAGCCTTCCCAACCTAGATGTCCATTGACAGATGAGTGGATAAAGAAGATATGGTACATATATACAATGAAGTATTACTCAGCCATTAAAAAGGAATGAAACTGGGCCATTTGTAGTGATGTGGATGGTCCTAGAGTCTGTCATACAGAATGAAGTCAGTCAGAAAGAGAAAAATATCATATATTAATGCAATATGTGAAATCTAGAAAAATGGTACCAATGAACCTATTTGCAGGGCAGGAATAGAGATGCAGACAGAGAGAACAGACATGTAGACTTGGGGTGGAGAAGGGGAGGGTGGGACATATTGAGAGAGTAACACTGACCGCCATGTATAAAATAGCTAGCTAGTGGGAAATCTGGTGCTCTGTGATCATCTAGGGGGTGAGATGTTCAAAAGGAAGGGGATGTCTAAGTCACGTTGTTGTACAGCAGAAACTAACACAACATTGTAAAGCAATTATACTGCCCCCCCCCCCCAAAAATCCGCCTTCCAATGCCGGTGGTGCAGGTTTGACCTCGGGTCAAGAAACTAAGATCCAACATGCCACAGTTTCAAGAAAGCCTGCGTGCTGCAATGAAGACCCAGCATGGCCAAAATATCAATTTTAAAAACAAAGAAGGGAGAGAAATTCCAAATAAAAAGCTTGCTGGAGGGCTCCTTTGGACAATTGGGTTATAACTGTGCCATGAAGCATGGGTGGACTGTGGCAGGGCTGAGTGAGACGGTTACCCATTTCAGGCAGAGGGTTCCGCTGGAGTCGAATCATCAACACCCGAGACTGCTGAGGGCATGCTCAGTGCGCGCCAGTGGCCTCTATGGAGGGAAGCAATGTTGAGCGCTCATTGTTGTGGGGGGTGTGTTTGTGCACGTGTTGCTTGCTGATGATAAAGGGTAAGACAGGAAGGAAAAGAAAATAAAGGCCAGATCTTGACAGATTAGAAAGATAAAACTTTATTCTGTGGGCAATAGGGAGCCACTGCAGGTTTCTAAGGAAGGAATCCGCACAATCTGTTTTGTGTTTTTCAGAAAGATCATTGTTAATAGTTTGGAGGACAGCCCTAAGTGGGTGGGAGAGACTTGTCAGACATCTTGTCTTGGGAAAAACAAGAAGCCTGTGGGAACAGTATCTGGGGATCTGCCAGTAGCAAATATTACAAAAAAAAAAAAAATCAAAAACCTACGAAGAAGCTAAATCTACACCAAACCAAGACCATCTCATTTTGCTACATGCCAGATGCATTATGGGGATCACCACAAACCATACTCTTAAATCACTCATATTTTTATGTTGATCAGTGATGTTTGGTTAGGTCCATAGTGTAAAATGTACATAAATTGTTTCTGTCTTGCAGTTGAATGTCAGTGAGAACCTTTTGGGCCAGCAAGGAGATTTTCATGCTAAATTCAAAAATCTGTTTCTATTTGTCATCAGTTTAACTACACCCAGAGGGTTAGACCCAACAGTCTGTACTAATTACAGACTCAGCCCTGACTCTCATTTTGCTCTTATGTCCTTTGTGTTGCAGATTAGATAATCCCTTTAAATTATCATCAGTCATTTAGGCCTGAGCTTTGTGTGGAAAAAGTTTTCTGCATTGGAAGAAGCACTTACTCTGGGGTACAACCCTGAATATTTATTGGAAGGACTGATGCTAAAGCTGAAGCTCCAATACTTTGGCCATCTGATGTGAAGAGCTGACTCATTGGAAAAGACCCTGATGCTGGGAAAGATTGAAAGGAGGTGAAGGGGAGAACAGAAGATGAAATGGTTGGATGGCATCACCGACTCAATGGACATGACTTTGAGCAAGCTCTGGGAGTTGGTGATAGACAAGGAAGCCTGGCATACTGCAGTCCATGGGGTCACAAAGAGTCAGAAACAACTCAACAATACTACCAACAACCCCATTCTTAGTTATTCAGAATCTCCTAGGGGAGTTAAGGAAGATGCCTCCATCCTGGGAGTCTGGAGCCCTGGGTTCCAGGCCTGGCTCAGTCACTGAGTTACTATTTTACCTTTGGCAAGTCACCTCTCCCGGGCCTCAGTCACCCCATTTTGCTAAATCAAGGTACTGGACTGGATGAACTCTAAATTTCCTTCTAGTTTTATTTCTCTCTGATTCCAAGGCTCTTGGGGCCCAGTGAGGAGCACAGTCTGCTCAGGCCGCCATCATTCCTCTACCCACAGCAGCCAAGATGGCTGCCCCACCAGAGCACCTGTAAGCTGCAGTCAGTTGCTTTTCCTGGGGTGTGAGCCTTCCTAGTGATGTTCACCAGCGACCAAATTCTGAATCCTCTTTCTTCTTAAGCTGGTTTAATGGTGGATAAGAGACCCTGGCAAGAAATAAATCCATGCTGGACTGTTTTTATTTTCTTTAAACCCTGACGGCTCCTAAAAGGCCATAAACACCAAGCCCTGGGGGAGAAGTTGCTGAGGTACATCAAGCAGGCATGCACAGGCAACCAAGGAAAATCCGTCAGCCAGTGAGACAAGCCTTTGGGCCCTTACAGAGCCACTGGGGTCTTGAACATATAAGAAGATTCAAACGCTCACCCTCTGGTGGCATGGGCATCAAGCAGGGCAAGGCAGCCCTAGAGGGGCCTCACCCACCCCAGCTGGCGGACTTCACAGGGGCAGCCCAAGAGAAGAGTTGTCATTGCGATACCAGGGGAGCAAATGCTGCTGCTGAGCTGAACAGGGGGTGTCTTCCTTGCCAAGCCTTCACCAGCAGAAGGCTTCAATCCAGGCCCTAATATGGCAACAGAGCAACACTGTTCTCCCCGTGTTTTGTATCTGCTGTGTTTAGTCAGGCCCTGGGACATGAGTATGTGAAACCAGCATGCACTGCTTGGTAGGCCCCCGAGGCTGAAATGGGGAAAATCACTAGAAATTGTACTATTGCACACTCTGCTGCCCCTTCCCACAGAAGCCTTTGGGCTGTTGGCTTCTGAATCCCTAATTGATCTTGGTTTTCCTTGTCCTCCCCTCAATACAACCTTCCTTCCTGCCACATCAACGCCCCCCCCCCCACCACCTTTGTGAACTTTCAGGTGTGAAATGACTACTTAAGACTTGAAAGCAGAGGAAAATGACTTTGTTAATGAACCTCAGGTCTCTGGGAGTGAGTCGGAGATTTTCTTCTTCATAGATCAGACGAGGGAAATGGCACACTTGAGGCCTCTGGTTTTAATTGGTCTAATGGGACTCCTTTTAGGGTCCATTTCACAACGTGCCTTCGTGACAAATAAGTGAGCTGCCTATTTCCCTAGCTAAGTGACTGCAAATTCTGGGAACAAGCCAGTCACCGCTCCTGGAAGAGGGCCGGGGCAATGAGATGCCCACTTCATTTCCTACAGCTAATTCCAGCCTACAAATACCCTTAGGTACACTGCTAGATGCTGAAAGGATCCAGTGGATTTACCGCTAGTACAGGCATGGCCTCTCTTCCTCTAGGCTCTGTTTCTCAGTCTGGGCTGGGTGTACCTTCAGGTTACACTGCAGTGGGCTGTGGGGACATGAGGCCATGGCATGCTTCTTCCCAGGGATTTAGAGGGAAGAGCACACTATTTTATACTGGGACATGCAAGGCTGTATGATGGAGCAAAAGGCTGTTATTTGCAAACTCAGTTAAGATTTCATCAAGTATTTCCCGTTTACTAGGATCTCCAGGTTATGTCCCAGATCCTCAGAATCAGGTGTTCACTCCCACTCTTCACTGCTGTATAATGGTTTTAAGAGCACCATGGGATACTTGGGTCACCCAGGCTGTGTATACTATCAAAGCTGGGCTATTCTGACCACATATTCCTGATTAATGACTTAAAGTAACTTTTGCGATGGTAACTTCCTTGTCAGGAGAGGAATGCCACAGTAATTGCCCTTAAATGGGGCTCAGAAAGCTTAGTGTCTAATACAAAATGGCGTCCAGGGGATTTGGCCACTAACTATGCCTCACTTTTGTGTCCAGCCACTGAGAAAGGAACAAAGAAGAACATCATGTAATACGTTTGGAGACTGTCATTTTGCTGTAGAATCTTATTATGATGTGGGCCAATGCTATACTTGTTTAGGTACATCATGAGTCAAGTCATATTTCCCGAAACAGAACAACTTCATCCTGGAAGCTGACAGTGTGGATGGGTGGTGTGGGTGCTGGCTTTCCTCCACCACCAGCCTGAGAATGATCACCACCTTCCACGGGAGTGTCATAACTATTACTCTCAGAGATTCAGACCCTTCTCTCAGAGATTCAGACCCTTCTCATCTGAGGCTGCCTAAGGGCTCCACAGGAATCACGGTTCCTCAAAGCCTTTCCTTCCCACGGGAAGTAATGGCCTGAGACTCACTGGAATATGAGAAGCCGGTGACAGAGACATGATTCAGCCAGGGCCAGGGGAGAAGATGAAGAAAACAGGCTTCAAGAAGGCAAGTGAAGAGAACACTTTGAAGAGAGGAGGGGAAGCACAGTAGAATATTATAGAAAGGTCAAGGAAAGTAAGGACTAAGAAGCTACTCAAAGTGTCAACAAGAAGGTGATGGAAGATTTTTGAGAGAACTTTCGATCAGGTTGGACCAAAAGCAGATAGTACTGAATTGAGAAGAGAGTGGGCGCTGATGTGGATTCACTCAATACTGATTAGCCTTTGGAGAGTGAGTGAGATGAAGCACTGTCGTCAGAACTGTGTCTTGTGGCAGAGGTATCAGCAAACGCCTGCACAACCAAGCTTCATTAGGAGGTGTCTCCAGAGTTCCAACTCCAGATGGTCTTGGAAATGCTATATTCTTGTTATCCCTGATGCATTAATACCTGTACCAATGTTTATAGCAGATTATTCACAGCAGCCAGGAGGTGGAAGAAACCCAAATGTCTATCCGTTGATTCATGGATAAAGAAAACGTGGTCTACCCATATGATGGAATATTGTTCAGCCATAGAAAGGGATGAAGTACTGCTGCCTGCTACAAGATTATATGAACCTTAAAAACCTGACACTAACTGAAAGAAGCCAGCCACTAAATACCACATAATACATGATTCCATTTCTATAAATATAACTAGGCAGAATAGGCAAATTTTGGCAATGGTGGTAATGGTCGCACACGTTACAAGTGTAAATAATGCCTGTGAATTGTATACATAATGGTTAAAAAGACAAGTGTTTTGTGATATATATTTCACCGTGATTAAAAAACTATAGAAGCCAAAAGATAATGGCATTTACGGGTACATCCTAGCTCCTAAGGGGAGTGTGAATGCAGCGTTCCTCTGGCATTTTACTTTAGAGACGAGTGAGTGTGTGAATATACCTGATACCAAAACAGCCACCCCCAAAAGGTATGCTTCGAAATTCAAGTTGTCCAAAAAAATTTAAATGGATATTTAAGCACTACCTTAGAATTGCAAATATGGCTCCTCAATTGGGAGTGAAGGAAGAGGGCAATTTTTGTCAAGAATTTTAATCTGAGGCTATTTTAAGAGAAATTTATATACAACCGCAGGAAACTTACATTTACTTTTGTGAGTCACACAAATGCTAAGCTGAAAATGCATTTTTTAAAAACATCAATGAAGGAATAAATACACTCTGTCCTCATTACTTTAAAAAATTTAATGGTTTAGATTCACAGAGCTCTGTTTATAATATAAATTTCGAACATGATGCAGCTACAGAGGTATGCATCATTGGGCTTTGAAGATGTAGAAGGAAGATACAAAATGTCACTTTTTGTAGCCAAATCAAATCGCTGAGGGGGCGGTTAGGAGTGAGGGAATGCCCTTATAGTCCCTTGGAACCCGCGCTCCAAGATGCTTAATAAAAAACTCTCTGATAGTAGTTGACATAGGGCTTTAGACAGACTTGAATGGGAAAACCTCAAATCTGGTACTCTTCCGTTTTTAATCAGCCATGGTGGATCTTACAAAAAATGTACCTGAGAACTAAACTGCTTACAACATCCAACAGCAAAGGAAAGTTACTAGAATAATAGCCAATAGGTCAAAATGGCTCAAGTCCCTGAAAACACTCAGCCTGGGTGTAGGAACATTACAGGCCAGAAATCAACAGGAGGCAGGTGTCTTCATAAATGAAAGATGAAAAGCCTCTCTAAGTGGTTTTATCTGAAGCTGTTCCCCAAAAACTCTCCAGTTGTGAAATGCCCCCCTCATCATTAATGGGATTTGGGGAACTGAGTTTATTTTACTATCAATTTACTTGGAAGAACACATTGTCATCCTGGCTCCCTCCTCCCTTCCCATCTTTGGGTCTGGACTGTCAGTACACCACCGTTCACAAAGGTGCCACTTCCTGTGTCTGTGTGGGGGTTTTTGGCTGAGCTGCTTGGCATGTGGGATCTTAGATCCGTGACCAGGGATGGAACCCATGCCCCCCTGCAGTGGGAGCATGGAGACTTAACCACTGGACTGCCAGGGAAGTCCCCCCTCCTCAGTCTTTGGGCAGTGACCATTTCTCCTCTTCTCCTCAGCCTCTCTCCCCCTGTTTTCTCCCCTCCCGCCAGTCCTCAGTGCCCTAGCAGACAAGGTGCCCATTGCTCTCCAATGGCCCGCTGCTGTCCGGGAAGAAAGAATATGTTCTATTCTGTGACAGCAGAAAAAAGACAAATACCCTTTTCCCCAATCACTTGTTGAATCACATTTCTCTCTTCTCAAAATCCGATGATGGCTCCCTACTGCATGTGGGTAAAGTCCTAGTTCCTTAGCATGGGCATTCATGAGCTTCTTGAACTCATCTTGTCTTGCTTTGCAGTTTCAACTGCCCATGTATTTCCCCAAGTACCATAGACTGTGGTCATACCACCCCGTTTATTATTTTGTGAGAGTGGCAAGTGCTTTGAGCTTCCCATGTCTTTCTTCATGCTGTTCCCTCAACTTGGGATGGCATCTCTTTTTTTCCCTCTCTCTCAGGCTTCAACTTACATGGCACTTCTTCCAGGAAGCTTTCTTTCCCTTATCACCCCAGTCCAGATGAATCACTTCTCTCTTTGATTATTAATTGGATTGTACTTCTATCATAGCATGAATTTCAATCTGCAGCATACGTAGTCGAGTTAGTCACTCAGCTAGGCTTGGAGCCCCATCAAAGGAAGAAATGAGTCTTACTCCTCTCTGTAGCTCCCACCTGGTACTGAGCTAGCAGAGACAGTGAAAAACTGAATGAATGCGTGAATCAATGGCCACACAAATGAACATGTAACCCCAGTCTACTGAGAATATGAAGGTGAAGGGCTACCTCCTTAGTAGATACCCTTCCTGAGAAGTCTATCTTTATCAACTGAAGATTTCCTTAGCGGAAGGAGTCCCACGGAACAATGATGAACATAACACAAAGGCAGGGCCAACAGTGTGGGTGGCCCAGGAAGCACATGGCAGCGTTCAAACCCTGACCTTTAGATACCAAAACCGCCCTTTCAATAGCCAGTTCTCATTACCCACAGCATCAGTTCACTGTACTGAGTGTGGACGGAATCTACACGATTTGCTTCTTACTCCCTTTCACTGTCTGAAACTCGATGCCTTACTATGTAAGCAAGGGACTGCTGCTGCTGCTGCTGCTAAGTCGCTTCAGTCGTGTCCGACTCTGTGCGACCCCATGGACTGCAGCCCACCAGGCTTCCCCGTCCCTGGGATTCTCCAGGCAAGAACACTGGAGTGGGTTGCCATTGCCTTCTCCAAGCAAGGGACACATGCCAGCATCCTGGGTGCCATGCTGGGTGGGAAACAGGATTGCTGGTGAGCGGGTTCCATTTCTTTTTCACTTGGAACCGTTGTGATTGGCTTTCCATACCTTTGACCCTTGCCCTTGCCCCGGAATCTACCCACCACTGGAGCATACCCTGCCCTTTCCATCACCACCAATTCCCAAATGAGGAGCTGTTTTCTGGTGATGGACATTTCAGTGCCTGTCCCTGCAACATCAAAATACAGCTTCATGAATGAAGTCCCTTGCTTGGCTGTAAAAGCACAGAGCAGTAAGACCTCAATCCCTATAGTCACACGTGCCGGCACCCCTTCCCCTTGCAGAGGTCTGTGGAATGGCTGCCAGGAAAATACAATTATGTGCTGGCATGAGAATAAATACAATTCCTTAACCTAAAAGTTCTGTGTTTTCATTCCCCCCCTTTCCATTTCTCTATTCACTTCTTTTTCTCTTTCCATTGCTCTTTAAACTCATTTCCTCTGTCCAATTATCCCTTCTCTCCTGTCTCTACAGTGATCTTTTCCATATCCTTAGGCAAAGGGCAAGGTTGGAATCCTCTGATGGATTCCGAATGTTAAAGATGCTTTTCTGTTCCTCTGCACTTTGATTTAAACCTCTAACCTGGGTTCCATTTGTTTTAGAAGAGGTTCTAGTATCTCCTTAATCTTCCATCAACATATCCATGGCCTTCCTGTTTACCCTCGGCACCATTCCTGCCTCTCAGCTCAGTGTCCTTCATTGCCCCACCCCCCCACCGGCCACCTCCACTGACCTACTTATCTGCCACTGCTCCACCCCCCTGCACCACGCATACCACTGTTGCTCCTTCCCTTCTCTTTCTCATCTCAGACTTCTTGCTTCATAGCCATACCATTTTAGTACTTCTGTTTCACAGCCTTGTCATCCTTCTAAGGAGAAAATGATTTGAACTCAAAAGAGATAAAGAATTTTCTTTAATTACTGCAATCTGACAATTGCATAGGCTGCCCCTAGGCAGTGAGATCCATCTCGGAAGTGGTCCATGAGAATTTGGACAGCCATTTGGTAGAAAGACTGGTGAAGGGATTCAAACATAGAATGAGGGGGTGAAGGTAAATAGCTTCTGATGACCCTTCCAAACCCGAGATTCTAGGATTTCATTCAGGTCTTTCTAGGTCTCATGGCAGGGATAAACGGTGAAGGGACAGGGTTCAAGTGACCTTTGCATTCCTCCCTTTGACACAGACACTGTCTAGAGAGGAATCTAAAGAGACTGCTTTGGATTCTCTCTTTCAAAGAAAGGGATCAGTGTCTTTTGGAGACCATGAGTAGCTTAGAGACCAGAGCTTTAAGTTTGCCAAAGAGTTATCAACCAAGACATAAATTTAAGGGAGTAACTACTGACCTGCCTAGGGTAGGGAGAAACCCCCGCACAAAATCTGTCCCACTTATTAAGATAGAGGCTAAGTCTCAGAAATAACGTGAGCATTTGTCAGGCAATATGAAATGTGCATGGGCCTCCCTGGTGGCTCAGACTGTAAAGAATCTGCCTGCAATGCAGTGATCCAGGTTTGATCCCTGGCCCTGGGTCGGGAAGATCCCTGAAAAAGGAAATGGCAACTCACTCTAGTATTCTTGCCTGGAAAATTCCACGGACAGAGGAGCCTAACTGGCTACAGTCCATGGGGTCGCAAAGAGTTGGACACAACTGAGTAACTCACACACTATGAAACATGCATATATGGTATGGGATGGCCATAAGAGGATGCTGTTTATAGAGAAGACAGAACAAGCATCTTAGGAATTCTTTCCATGGAAAGTTTTCCCTATCAACAGGAAACAATTATCAGTAATTTGCAGGTGGTAGACACCTCGCTCAGTACAGCCACATAACGGTATCATTCAGGATCCAGAGGAAGAAAAGAGTATCTTGTAATAAACCACAGCATCACTGACTCAACAGATATGAATTTGAGCAAAATCTTGGAGATAGTAAAGGACAAGAGGAGTCTGGTGTGCTGTAGTCCATATAGTTGCAAGAGTATGGGACAGGACTTAGCGACTGAACAACAACAACAAAAATAAACCATAATGGAAAAATATCTGAAAAAGAGTATGTATGCATATATGTGTGTGTATGAATCAGCTTGCCATTCACCTGAAACTAACAAAATGTTGTAATTCAACTATACTTCAATTAAAAAATAAATACATAAAAAATAAATAGGGTTGTGCTTGCTTTGGCAGCACGTATACTAAAACTGGAATGATACAGAGACAATTAGCATGGTCCCTGCACAAGGATGACATGCAAATTCATTAAGTGTTCCATATTTTTAAAAAATACATAGGGCAGCCCTAGTTCCTTATAACTAAGAAGGGGCAGAAGTTTTCCATATTGTTTTTACCTGTCTACAGAATAAGGCAAATGTGCCTGTTAACACACAAATACATCTCATTGGCCAAATCAATTTAAGAAGGGAAATGACTGAGAAGAATGAGGAATCAGGCTATAAGCATAAGAGAGGTGTTAGAAAATGAATGATGAGATTTCAGACTGAAAGGCCTTGCAGGGGCAATAATGAAGCCACATTTAAAGACACTAAAATGCAACCAACAACAACAAAACAGATCAGAACCGGGGCCTTATAGCCTGGCACTATAAAATGGAAATATATGCTAGAAGTTAATACAAATAATGAACACAGCAACTATACTGCAATCATCTGAAGGAAGACAGGGAATAGGGTGGTAGTGTTTATTGCTGGGTGAAAAGCAAATCACACACATACAGGAGATTTTGATGTTGCAAGAGATTGGGGAAGGATCAGGATGTGGCATCAGCAATGTACGCTTCCTGCCTTTATTTCATGGGACTTTTTCTAACCAATTACGGAGAAGAGATTAGACTGGAAAGTTCTCCCTGGAATCGGAGCTTGCTTCAAACTAAGTTCCAATAGATACTTCCCCCACCCCTCATTTTTACTTTTTAAAGAAATTTATTGAGTACATACCACATCACCTACTTTAAGTAAATTTCAGGTATACAGTTCAATGACTTTTAGTAAATTTAGCAAGGTGTGCAACCATTGTAATTCAATTTTAGACCATTTTTATCAGTCATGGAGGAGAAGGCAATGGCACTCCACTCCAGTACTCTTGCCTGGAAAATCCCATGGATGGAGGAGCCTGGTGGGCTGCAGTCCATGGGGTCGCTAAGAGTCGGACACGACTGAGTGACTTCACTTTCACTTTTCACTTTCATGCATTGGAGAAGGAAATGGCAACCCACTCCAGTGTTCTTGCCTGGAGAATCCCAGGGGCAGGAGAGCCTGGTGGGCTGCCGTCTATGGGGTCGCACAGAGTCGGACACGACTGACGAGACTTAGCAGCAGCAGCAGCAGCTATCAGTCATGCAGCTTTACCCATAAGGTCCCTCGTACTAGTTTACAGTTAATCCCTCAATGGTTTCTTTTGAGTTTCTCATCTTCTCATCTTGAGCTCTCTGCATCATCGAATACTGTTGTTGGCTACTCTGTCTTAAAACTTGCTGTCCCCCTCACTATCTGATACCACTTCCTCTCGGGTCCCTCCTCTAATCATTCTCAGACTGCTCTGGGGGCTGTTTTTCTTAAGGACAGGCGTTCTCTCCTTCTTTGACTCTCCTCACTTCTCACTTGATAAGCCTTCTTGAACGTTCTCATCTGTGGCCCTGGTTTTCTCTTTCCCCAGAGTCCCAGATCTATCTCTTGCTCAGACATTGTCTGGAAAGTGAACTGTTCTGACCTGGATGTCCCTCAGGCAACGCAGACTCAATAAGCCACAAACAACACAGCGTTTCTATTCCCTTAGCTGCTCTTCTTCCAGTGGGCCCCTGCTGCCCCACCCTTGCCCCACTTCAGCTTAGCTTCAACTAGCCATCCAGTACTTGAAAACTGGATGAAGCACAAGCTGGAATCAAGATTGCCAGGAGAAATATCAATAACCTCAGATATGCCGATGACACCACCCTTATGGCAGAAAGTGAAGAGGAACTAAAGAGACTTGATGAAAGTGAAAGAGGAGAGTGAAAAAGTTGGCTTAGAACTCAACATTCAGAAAACTAAGATCGTGGCATCTGGTCCCATCACTTCATGGCAAATAGATGGGGAAACAGTGACAGACTGTATTTTCTTGGGCTCCCAAATCACTGCAGATGGTAACTGCAGCCATGAAATTAAAAGATGCTTGCTCCTTGGAAGAAAAGTTATGACCAACCTAGACAGCTTATTAAAAAGCAGAGACATTACTTTGCCAACAAAGGTCCATCTAGTCAAAGCTACAGTTTTTCCAGTAGTCATGTATGGATATAAGAGTTGGAGTATAAAGAAAGCTGAGCACTGAAGAATTGATGCTTTTGAACTGTGGTGTTGGAGAAGACTCTTGAGAGTCCCTTGGACTGCAAGGAGATCCAACCAGTCCATCTAAAGGAAATCAGTCCTGAATATTCATTGAAAGTGAAGAGGGAATTCATAGGGCCTGGACTCCATCTTGGCCTGCTCATGCTGATCATGCTCGGCCACCTCTCCAATGGACTCTGAGCTCTGTGTTTAGTGACTATGGAAACAACAGAAGGATAAGACCCCCTCCGGACAGGCCATAAATTTTTCCGTACCTATCGGAGTGTAACCTTGGGCTTATTGATTATTGGCCAATTGTTTAACTGTTTGAGCACATAACATGTGAATTGATGGGGTTATTGGGATTGTATTTTCCTTGGTTTATGTAAGTCTCAAGGAATTTGGAGTGGTGGGTTCAGACATGTACACATGGGGTATAAAAGATTTTCACAAATGCTGGTCGGGGTCCTTGGCTAAGAGGAGACTCTGCCTTGGGCCCGCCGGTGTAATAAACTGCACTCCACTATCTGCACTGTCCTTCTGAGTGAGTTTGTTTCCGGGAACGCATGGCTACAACAGAAGGACTGATGCTGAAGCTGAAACTCCAATACTTTGGCCACCTGATGTGAAGAACTGACTCATTTGAAAAGACCCTGATGCTGGGAAAGATTGAAGGTGGGAGGAGAAGGGGATGACAGAGGATGAGATGGTTGGATGGCATCACCGACTCAATGGACATGAGTTTGAGTAAACTCTGGGGGTTGGTGATGGACAGGGAGGCCTGGCGTGCTGCAGTTCCATGGGGTTGCAAAGAGTCAAACACGACTGAGCGACTGGACTGAACTGAGCTATCCAGTTGCCCAAGCCAGAAACCCACAAGCCACCCTAGATTCCTTTTCCTTTTTCATCCTCCAGGTCTAATTAATTGTCACATCCCATGAATTCTGCTTCCTTAATATTTTGTGACTTCTTCCCCTTCCCAGCGCCACTGCTTATTCCCACTATTGCTTAGATGACATTATTCTAACCTCTCCCCTGGTCTCCTTCTCATGTAAACCATCCTCCACACAGTTGATAGACTCCTTTTATTTTGTTAATTTTTGAAGTACTCAACACATGAATATGTTCTTGAAGCTAAAGACTGAAACAATACCTGAATATATGGAGTTAAAAAAAAAAAAAAAAGCCAGCCACCTTTTCAACATGTCCCTTTCCACAACTCCAAAGAGGTAATTACCAGTAAATGTATTTTCTGTGCATATGCTACAAGGTCTTGGAAATCTTTGAATGTTAATACATGGAGAACTGCCTCATTCCTTTAACCACTGCGAGAAATTCCATAGTATGAATAGATATAACGGTGCTATTAGGCATTTTCCCACTAATAGGCATTTAGTTTGTTTTTAATTTCTCCCCAGCATGAACAAGGCTGTAGTGAACATCCTCTGACACACACCTTTGAAAACATGGTGTCTTTCTTTCAGAAATATCCCGAGAATAACACTGGCAAGTAGGGATGGAGGCTATGCATGGGAGATAAGTCGCAAGATAGTAGGACAGAAGTTGGGAAAGCTGGGTTGGAGATTTTGAGAGTAAGAAGATTATTTTTTTCTTAAAATGATGACATTCAGTTCAGTTCAGTTCAGTCACTCAGTCGTGTCCGACTCTTTGCAACCCCATGAATCGCAGCACACCAGGCCTCCCTGTCCATCACCAACTCTCAGAGTTCACTCAAACTCATGTCCATCGAGTCAGTGATGCCATCCAGCCATCTCATCCTCTGTTGTCCCCTTTTCCTCCTGCCCCCAATCCCTCCCAGCATCAGGGTCTTTTCCAATGAGTCAACTCTTCACATGAGGTGGCCAAAGTACTGGAGTTTCAGCTTTAGCATCATTCCTTCCAAAGAAATCCCAGGGCTGATCTCCTTTAGGATGGACTGGTTGGACCTCCTTGTAGTCCAAGGGACTCTCAAGAGTCTTTTCCAACACCACACTTCAAAAGCATCAATTCTTCGACACTAAGCTTTCTTCACAGTCCAACTCTCACATCCATACATAACCACTGGAAAAACCATAGCCTTGACTAGACGGACCTTTGTTGGCAAAGTAATGTCTCTGCTTTTGAATATGCTATCTAGGTAGGTCATAACTTTCCTTCCAAGGAGTAAGCGTCTTTTAATTTCATGGCTGCAGTCACCATCTGCAGTGATTTTGGAGCCCAGAAAAATAAAGTCTGACACTGTTTCCACTTTTTCCCCCATCTATTTCCCATAAAGTGATGGGACTGGATGCCATGATCTTTGTTTTCTGAATGTTGAGCTTTAAGCCAACTTTTTCACTCTCCTCTTTCACTTTCATCAAGAGGCTTTTGAGTTCCTCTTCACTTTCTGCCATAAGGGTGGTGTCATCTGCATATCTGAGGTTATTGATATTTCTCCCGGCAATCTTGATTCCAGCTTGTGTTTCTTCCAGCCCAGCGTTTCTCATTTTGTACTCTGCATAGAAGTTAAATAAGCAGGGTGACAGTATACAGCCTTGACGTACTCCTTTTCCTATTTGGAACCGGTCTGTTGTTCCATGTCCGGTTCTAACTGTTGCTTCCTGCCCTGCATATAGGTTTCTCAAGAGGCAGGTCAGGTGGTCTGGTATTCCCATCTCGTTCAGAATTTCCCACAGTTTATTGTGATCCACACAGTCAAAGGCTTTTGCATAGTCAATAAAGCAGAAATAGATGTTTTTCTGGAACTCTCTTGCTTTTTCGATGATCCATTGGATGTTGGCAATTTGATCTCTGGTTCCTCATAGAGGATATTAATAATATGTTTATGTGTGTTACGTTGCTTCAGTTGTGTCCGACTCTTTGCAACATTATGGACTGTAACCCACCAGGCTCTTCTGTCCATAGGATTCTTCAGGCTAGAATGCTGGAGTGGGTTGCCATGCCCTCCTCCAGGGAACCTTCCTGACCCAGGGATTGAAGCCATATCTTTTACATCTCCAGCATCAGCAGGCTGATTCTTTATCACTAGTGCCACCTGGGAAGCCCATCAATAACATAGGATGATATTAAAGCATCTTTGGGGAAAAATCATCTTATCACCCTATTGCAACAGCTATTTTTAAAACAGATATTCATTTAAAACAAAGGAGGTACTTCTGAGTTATAACAAATCTGTCTGGTCACAACAGCCACAGAATACCTGGGAGTCACAATGACCCACTTCCAATGCAAGGGGCATAGGTTCGATCCCTAGTTAGGGAACTACGATCCCACATGCTGTGCAGCACAGCCCCCCACCCCCCAACAAAAACCCCTAATATTATGCTTTACTGTATAAACTGGATTGTGGAACAAATCCTAGTACATAAGCTGTCTTTGGTTATACCCATTTTACTATTGTATTCCATTTTTATTTTCACAATTTTAGAAGGATATTGAGAATACTTCCCAGAGCAGAGAATCCAGATCATTAAGGGGATGGAAACTAGATCTGAGGAAGTGAAATGAAAATATAATTGTCCTGTGATCTGTGATTCACTTCTAAAAGTGGTGACATCTTGTCCTGATACCCACTTGGCTGAGTTTTTAATGCCACTAATAAGTTCATTGCTCAGCCTGCAAATCCACCACCGCATTAGCAGCAAGGAACACTATAAGGGGGAATCAAAATGAGCAAACTGTAATTAGGTATGCCATGTCACCAGAGAAAGTAATTTACTAAAGGGATTACCATGATTAAAGATGCATTCTCCTTAAATAGAGATTGTTTTCTTCCATTGATTTGTCCCAATCAATTCCCCCTATGTCATGCAGTATTCCAGTTGGACAGCAATTTTTGTTGTCTTTTTAATTTCTCTGCCAAGAGATTACAGAAAGTAAGTCAAGCTTCTGCGGTCACTATAATTTCCTCACAAATGGAAGAAGTATTAACAGAGGACTATAGAGACAGATTACAGCTTAGGTCACCCAGGGGAGAAATCCGAAGCCCCCTTTTGACTAACAACAAGGTAAGTAATCCTCAAATCTTTTTTTCCCCTTAGTATTAAGCCTAAGACCGAGTTTAGGAGGCCTCCTTTTCAATTTGATTTTTTTTTTCTTTTTTTGGCTTCACCTTTCTCATGCCCTAGGCAGGCAGGCAGAATGTAGAGAGTATGGGGCCCTGGATACAGACTTAGGCAGCATTCTTCACCCCCCAGTCTCTCTCAGCCTGCCTTATTTACCTCGTGACTTTTTTCTCTTTCCCTAAAACCTCTTCTAACCCTTGCGGTTTCCATAGTGCTCTTTTGGCAGAAAATAGGACTGAAAATGTATCCAATTCTGGGTCCTTATATTTGTTACAAATACCTGAGTTGTTCTAAAAGATGTCATTTTAAATGTGATATCACCGATAACCCCTTGAATTGGACGAGTGGCAGCCATGGCTGAATAGAAGGGTTTGTGTTATGTATGGTTGGTCCGGTGTAATTAACTAATTACTTGCTGAGCACTAGGAACATTTATTGACGTCCTGAGAACCATGCAGGCCCGGCACTGCGGTTCTCACTGACGGCACCCATCCTCAAGGAGTCCATCTGGGGAGGCGCAGACCATGAGTATCAACTGGGAGCCTGTTGTTTGCTAGACACTGTGCCAGGAGCCATAGGGGATACGGAGATGAGGAAAACTCAGTCGTTGGCCTCAAGGACCCCTCTATCCTGTCAGGAAGGAGAGACAGGAACAAAAATCACTGTATCCAGGTTAGAATGGGGCAAGTGCCACAAGAAAGGCAGGAGCTGAGTGCAGTGGGGGTTCTGGGGTGGAGCCTGACCCTTGCACCTTTCTAGTTCTGCCTGTAAGCAGAGAATCCTTGGTTACTGGGCACCAAAGTTGTGCTGCTTCTTAAGTGAGAAGGATGAGAAGTATGAGAAGATATGTAAATGTGATTTCTAAACCTTAACGTGCTCTACAAGTGTGTTATTTTTTTAAATATAAATTTATTTTTTAATATAAATTTATTTATTTTAATTGGAGGCTAATTACTTTACAATATTGTATTGGTTTTGCCATACATCAACATGAATCCGCTACGGGTGTTATTTTTTGTTACTTGAGAAAACCAGAAATATTAGTCCTCTCTCTGGAGAGACATTGCTCTAGAGCCTAAGTAAATCTCTCCTGTTTTCCCACCCCCACCCTACCCCTCCTCTCTCTGGCTCTCATCTTTTCTGTGTGATGGCCCATGGAGCTCAGGGAAGGATCTTGTCGTGTCCTTTGGTCTCAGTCACTGACTGACAGGAAACGTAGGTCAGTAACTCAGGGCCGGATGTGAGTGGGTGTGGAGGGCCCCCTGCCTTCACGCGGGGTTCTCTGTGCTGCATGATTTCCAGCGCACCGCTTCACTGGTGTTCTGTGTATCTGAGCACAGGCATGGTGGGGTGCAGCTGCTCTTCAAATGAAACCCTAAACCCTTTCAAACACTCGGCAATCTTTCTACTTTCTCTGCTTGCGAGGCTCCGAAGATTTCCCTCCATACATTTTTCCAGCATGATGTGAGATGCCAGTTAGTCCAGAGAGATTTATGAGAATGTCATTTACATGTAGTCTCCCTTAAAAAGGAGTTCCCTATCCCCTGGAGTTTTTGCCACTAATTATCTGTCAGTTTATTTGCACATTTTATGAACTGAAGAGCAAATATATGCCCACTTAAAAACAAACACACGTGGATGGATTATTTTGCCAGTCCTGATTATTGAACTACAGACAAAAGTCAGAGATAATCAAAGAGGTTGGATGCAATGAGCCCGGGGTGTGACAAAATCTCATATTCTCATTCCTCCTTAAGGAAAGGAAAGTAAACTTCCTTCAACAATGTAGGACATGTCTTACTGAGGCATTAAACACATACACCACTTTCCAAAGAGTTTCTGGCTGAGAGGCTCTACTGTGCTAGCCTTGATCACCTTCCAACTTCTCTCACTACCTACCCACCCCCTGCGCCCCCACGCCTGTCTAAAAATACCAACTCACCTTGGGTAAGAAGCTGTAGTTAGGGGAAGGTTTCATCCAGTAGATTGGTAAACAGACTATCAGCCTGAATGACTGAAATTAGCAAGGCTAATGCAATGTCACTATTCAAAACAGCACCAATTTGGAATTTCTTAATGGCCTCAGGAGAGGGAGTCTTTATACATCCTACAATCTCTCTTCATTCTTACCTAAATTCCTTCTCATAGATGTTATGAATGGCCTGTTTTGTAGCCAACACAAACTTTGTCCAGTAAAATAATGTCAAGAACTCAGAATGAAAAGAGATTAGCTGTTCCTGGCTCCTGTTATTTTAAAGCAGAAATAACTTTGGCTTCTACTGATTCATAGACAAAGCTTGAAATGCAAAGCATGCTCAACTCTAGATTCAGCATGAAAAGGACCTTAAAATATGCCCAAGTGCAAGTAATGGACTTATTAAAGGGAAGAAAAGAGGCACTTTTCACAGACTCCCAAGCTCTTTAGTCCTGTCATATCAGTAATCTTGCTTAAGAATTTCTTTCTATTTACATTTCTTCTCCCTTTAAATATCCTCAGGACGCATATGGCATCAAGTATTGAAGCTTGTAAGACATTAATTTCTTTATGTTAATAATGGAGAAGGCATGTAAAGTGCACAAGTGATAGAACTTGGAGCACTTGCAACGATTTCAATAGGAATTAAAAATCAGTTCTGTATTTTTAATTGAACACCTGATAATTCATCAACACATATTTGGGGAAGCAAACTTCCAGTGGCTTCTTTGGACTCTTTTTGGCATTGTTCCAGACCAAGTGCATTCTCCATTAGGAAATTTAGTTTATATTTGATGACAAAAGCATGAACTGCACCATTTGAGTGATTATGAAAACCTGTATAAATTCATAATAATATGGCTTGAAAGCCATAGTACATAAAACACAAAGTTCTAAAATATACACATGGCACACACATATAGACTTTCTGTTTTAACTTTAAGAGAACTCAAAAGAATGAAATTAGGCCCTGGAAAACTTCTGGGCATCTTGGAATATTCGTGTAAAATCAAAAAGGTGAAGGAGTCACGAAAACCTTCTCAAGCAGCATTAAAATAAGGAGGCCGCCTGGCTCAGTTTCCCTTAGAGGTATGAGGTTCTAGTCTTGAGTTTCCCCAAGATCAAGAATAAATGAGGAGGTGGGAGGGAGGTTCAGGATGGAGGGGACACATGTACGCCTACCAATATTGTAATTATCCTCCAATTAAAATAAATAAATAAATTTAAAAACAAAGAATAAATGACTTGATGTCTGTGCCTTAGTCTCCATCTGCAATAAGATAATGTGGTAAAGTAGAACTCAGATGGAATTTGCACGGCCAGGTCCGTTCTGGAGAGATGCTAGTCTGCTTCCACTGGATTAGTCTGCAATGAGGATCACCATCATGGAGCTGCCCCGGGAATGTTAGGATCTAGAAGGGCAGTGTCAGAGACTGAGGGTCCCAGCTTCTTAACCCATTCTCTCAGGTCCCTCACCTACTAGCTATGTGACCACATTTTTTAAAATCTGAGCTCTTGATTGCTAATCTGAAAAGCGAACATAATACCACTACCTTCATAGGTTTATCGAGGGAATTGACTGAAATAATACATAAGTCCTAATTTGTGGACCAAAGAAAGGGAAATGGTCGGGAACAAAGAAAAAAAGACAACTGAAATATGTTTCTGTTCCCTGAATAGGCTGAGTTTGGGTATATTTAAATTTTTGTTTAGGGACCAATAAATGAAGCTGAGCTACAAGAATCCAAAACACTTGGAGGATGAAAGAGGCAGGCTGGCTATCTAATGCTATGGAAACAAGACAATTCAACTTTCTTTTTTAGAAAGTCAGTCCAGTTGATTTGTGTCTAGATAGTTAGATTGAGTTTGAACATGCAATTAGTGGTACTTAATGTTACATATATTAGAAATAATCTGATTCACAAAATCCGCTCAAATGAGAAAGAGGCAGTTACAGGTAACTGAAGATATGAAATGTCTTCTTGCATACAGTTCTTGTGACTGTTTTGAAATGCCAGATACTAGATTTCAGATATAAATCAAGTTGTCACTCCTCATAGCTTTGTGATGGTAAAAAGCAATAGGCTAGCACATCAAGCATTTTTGAAATAACAAAGTTCAAATACTTCCTTTTTCCTTTGCGGGCAGTTCAGTCTACTTAACCCTTCATTTGCTGACAAGGCTTCCCTCAATTTTATTCCTCCAAAGCCAGGACTCTGGGCCCAGGCACCTGTAAGTATGTGATTTTGCCAGGTCGGGCTCTATGTCCCATTTCCTATGTGTGAACCATGACCATTTCTAACAATGTGTCCTGTGTCGTGGCCCTCAAAAATGTAGGGGTGGGGTTCTGGCCAACTATTCACCAGACTTCATTTCCCATGCCAACACTTCTTCTAGAAGTACTTGGGAGGAGTGTGCTGAAAGGTTGGGACAATGCCAAATTATGAATTCATAACCTAATAGAGGAGTTCAGGAGCTTAAAGGGATCCCAGAATCAAGTCTGAGATTTTGACCCACCCTTGAGTGACCTGCCACTGTTAGTTGGCCTTGAGACCATTTATCAACCTTGATCTCTGTTACCAGTCCACAAGCTCCCTGGGGGAGATGGATCCTGGATCTGCAGAAGGAATAGGAAGAAATCAGATAGCCCCACGTAGTTAACGCGTCTACCTGGGACAAAATTGAGAAGACAAGTGTATCTCTTCCCATTTTAATGTCCTTTGCATCATGGTCCTTCTTATCTTCTCAAGAGATTTACTGACTTCACGCTGTCTTGTAGCAGATCAGGGCAACTTTCCTAGGCTAGCACTGCTCCATCAGTACCCAATTCTCTCAACATGTCCCTCTCCCCCATCACAACACAACAGTCTCAAGCCCTATTTCTGCAGAGCCCTGGGTTTTGTTTAAGTGACAATGAGTGCTCATGAACAAATCAGAGACTGCCATCCTTTTCCTGTGATGCATACTGTGTAAACTCTAGGAATGCCAAATAGATCAGGGAGGAAGGTAGTATAGTGGTAAGAGTCCTAGACTGGGAGCCAGAAACAGAGATGTCAATAACAGACCAACTATATACTAAACTCTGACTTCGGGCAAGTTATATAACTTCTCTGGACCATAGTTTCCTCACCTGTAAAAACAGCGTTGCTGTAAGGTTGTGTGCGAACACTTAGCATGGCGTCTGGCACAGAGCGGGTACCTCCAAAATGTAAACATTCCAGAAAAAGGCAAATAGGGATGGGAGATTCCTGGCCCCTCCCTCACGCCCTCAAGATATAAAAGGACACTCATAAAGGGGACAACAGAGGATGAGATGGCTGGATGGCATCACTGACTCGATGGACATGAGTTTGAGTAAGCTCCAGGACTTGGTGATAGAAAGGGAAGCCTGGCATGCTGCAGTCCATGGGGTTGCAAAGAGTTGGACACGACTTAGCGACTGAACTGAACTGAATCTTCCAAGGTAGTGCAAGTGGTAAAGAACCTGCCTGCCAATCCAGGAGACCTAAGAGACATAGCTTTGATCCCTGGGTCAGGAAGATCCCCTGGAGGAGGGCATGGCAACCCACTCCAGCATTCTTGCCTGGAGAATCCCATGGACAGAGGAGCCTGGCGGGCTACAGTCCATCATGTCGCACAGAGTCAGACACGACTGAAGTGACTTAGCACACACACACATAATCTTATGTACTTCAATTGTGCACACCAGTGGACCAAAGCTCCAGGGGACTTTAATGCTTATGTAGATTTAAACTCTCAAAAATAATTTATGAATTTTTCTTCTCTCAAGGATTCTTTTGGCAGAACCAATACAAATATGCTAATAACACAAACCACAAGAAGAATGGAAGATGAACAATCAATATAACCACTACAAAAATATCAGGCAGCTGCTCTTCTTTCAACTGGTTCAAAGTTGCTAAGTCTTCATGCTGGTGTCTCCTTTTTAAACAAATATGTTACTGCAGATGGTTTATATCCTTTCCACTCAACTGTGGGATTTCACATGTATGGGAGGTGCTAGGCAAAGATGCAGAAACTGTCACGTCTTTAATACCCAAGTAGCGTGCAGTCAGGCTTTCCCAACGCCCACCACCCTGTGCTCTTTCGGCTCCTGACCTCCACGGTAGCCTTGCAGGAGTGAATGAAAATACCCTGGGAGCAGCTGTCACGTCTCTGCTCAAGAATCACCAGTGCCTCCCCGCTGTTCCTAGGATTAAGTACAAACTCTTTGGTTCTATACCTTCCTTCCTCCTGGGAGAGCACATATTATCACATGTGGCTTCTTCATCCTCATCATGTCTAACAATGTGTGAGGCACAGAGGAGGTATGCCATAAAAATGTGTAAATTGAGCTGAAATAACTGGCTGAATTCAATTCTCTCTGAGCACCTTGTCTTCAGCCCTTGCACCTTCCCAAGTTAATGCAGATGAGGGCATTTCCCCATGCCATCAACCACCTGCCTACAGTTAGCCAGAAAGGAACTTGGAAAACTTTGAAGGTGGCCACTAAAAATCATCAAGTGGCCCATCCTCAAGGGACCTTTGTAACTATGGAGCCCTTAACAGATTTATGCTTTTGGGGAGAATTGAGCTATGAAATAACGTGAAATAAGGAGAAAGCATTCCTGGCATGCCACAGGCAGCAAAGGGAGATTTTGAGGAAAAGACAGACCTGAGAGCAGATCTACACTCCACCTATCGCCAGCAGTAAGACTTTGAGCAAGTCACTTGACTTCTTTTAGCCTCGGTTTTGTCATCTCTGCGGCTGCTGCTAAGTCGGTTCAGTCGTGTCCGACTCTGTGCGACCCCATAGACGGCAGCCCACTAGGCCCCCCCGTCCCTGGGATTCTCCAGGCAAGAACACTGGAGTGGGTTGCCATTTCCTTCTCCAATGCATGCAAGTGAAAAGTCAAAGTGAAGTCGCTCAGTCGTGTCCGACTCTTAGCAACCTCATGGACTGCAGTCCACCAGGCTCCTCCGTCCATGGGATTTTCCAGGCAAGAGTACTGGAGTGGGGTGCCATTGCCTTCTCCATTTGTCATCTCTAAAGGGAGCCTAATTACCTCCCCCACTAGCTGCTGCGCACATTACATGAGAGCATTTATGTCAAGTTCCTCGTAGAAGACTCGATATTTAGTGGGATCTCAATAAATATTTGTTGGTCAAAAGTGGAAGAATGACTAATTTTCCCAAATAAAGCCATTAGCCTCAGAACTGGACTGGCCAGAATGCTTCCTTTGAATCATTTTTCCATGTAGAGCTTGCCAGGCTCCATGATGATACCCACTCCCCAATGTGTATTGCTGGCCCAATGGATTCTGTTGCAGATTACGATCTGTTTCAGTGATGCGTCTGCTGGCACAATGAGTGAGTCATTTGTCTAGAGTGCAGGTGTTGACGGCGGCAGTGAGGGATTCCTATGTGTAGTTTAAGAACTATCATCCACGTCCAGATGCCAACAGGGTGGCCCTCCTCTGGAGAGGACACGGGGGCCTGACCTGAATGAAGGCACTTCTGTTCATAGCATGGGGCACTAGGAGTTATTGTGGCTTTTCAACTTTTTTTTTGGCTTCCTAACTGAGAACTGAATTCGTTTTTTTTTACATTTATTTTTAATTGAAGGATAATTGCTTTACAATATTCTGAATTCAATTTTTAAAACACACACACACACACACACACACACACACACACACACACACACACAAACTCTACCCACATGGTGGTATGGAAGTCAAACGGGCACTGACATCACTACTTGTCTTCTATTCTTCCAAAATCTTTAGCTGTACTGCAGCTAAGCCTGTGAAACCTATGGACACCACATGAGGTATCAAAATGAATATAACACACCTGTATAGCTTCAGGTATCCTATGCAAATAAAATACTCACCAATTGGTTTATGCTGCAGAAGGTGAGCAGACACAAGGTCAAAACATGACCTTGGGCCTTTTCTTCCTACAGAGAGGGCCTTATCCCCTCAGCTCCACCTTACCTCTCACCACCAGCAACCACCACTGTGCCCTGTGACCTAGCTCAAGCTTGACTTCTAGACCACAAAAGTGATGAGTAATGAACAAAACCAAAAACCTTTGAGTCTGTCCATACGTCAGTAGCTTCCAAGCAGAGACAGGAAAGATAGGATAAAATTAAAAAGGGAATCTTCCCCTTTCCTTCCACCTTTTTCTGAAATTCAGTGACACCCAAGCAGGAATTGGCTCAAGAGTCACAAGGGCAGAGAAAAGTTCAGTATTTCCCTTATTTCTTCTGCACTGATGCCAGCAGGAAGCTGCAAGGAACACATTCTTATCAGGCTAGTTCCTTCCCTTTGTTCAAGTACTTTGGAGTGTATACTGTGTACCATACCGTGGATTGAATGCCAAGTTTCCTGGGTGGACCCAGTCTCTTCCCCTTCCTAGAGTGCACCTAAGTGTGTAACGGCGGCACAGAACTGCATGTCCAATCTGCCTTGCCACGAGACCCTTACCTTGGCTCTAAGAAGAGAAACAACAGACTAAAGACTCTGATCACTTAAAAATTATGGCCACATCCCATTGGAGTAGCATCCTCCAATTCTGAAAACACAATTAAGAGTTGCACATTTTGCCTGTGATGGACAAAACTCACATTCTCCTTGGCAGTCAAACCAATGGTCCATAGCAGAGCTCTTTTAGTTGCTTACTTTTCTTCCATTTGAGTTTCCTGTTCCTCATTTGGATTTATCCTTGCCTTTATCTCCTGAAAATGTGGTCAAGCTATTGACCAATGTCTCTGGCACTAAAGATTTTCCCCATCTCCCTAAGAATACTTTTTAAAAGAAAATATAGAAATGCAGTTTAATTGAAAGTCAACTTGGAATTCAACATGCTCCACATATCTGTCAAAAAGGGATTGCAGAGAGGCCCAAATCCAACAAATAAAAACTGGGGCCCATTTACAACACATGTTTTCCTCTTGACTTTACCAGAGAAGCACTTTAAGAGAAACCAAAGCATTTCTCATTTATTTACACATAAAACCTTTCATGTTCTTTTCAATGTACCAAAAACTTTACGGAACTTTTCAAAGGGATTTTGAGAGAAAAGGAAGTCATACTGGACAACAATAAACAAACTACCAAACCAGTTGAAACTGCTTTAAAAACCTAACAATGCAAAATTCTGAATGAATTCAATCCTTAACAAAGGATAAGCTCCAGGTCTGACATAGGAGAACAAATCCTCAGAGAATAATCAGAAGGCTAGAATGAAGCACCGAACGCCCAATTTGTATCACTCAACCTGATGAGCAACTTAAGCAGAGAGAAAGCTACTACAGTCCGCAGTGAGCCGCTCCCTTCTGTAGGCTAACAAGGAAGCCAGAGGAAGGCAAGCGACAGACCCAGTAGATTACCTCCCAGATGTCCAGAAAGCATGTCCTCCCTCTCCATGTTCCCTCTAGTAAAGGGGTGCCTATTGACTCCAGAAACAGTCACATAGTACCCACGCTGGGCCAGGAACAATGCTAAGTGCTGAGGGTACAAAGTTGAACAAGACATGATCCCTGTATTTAAGGCCAGCTACAACTGACAGAGCATCTACCACGTGGGTTCTTAGTGCGCATAATTTCATTTAACCCTCATAAGAATCCTATGAAGTAGTGATATCTCCATTTTACAAATGTAGGGACTGAGACGCAGAGAAGCGTGGTTGTCCAAAACACTTGTATGTGGCTACATTCTCATCTACTGTGTTACATTGTCTCAGTCAGGTACAGAGAAAGTTTAGAGGAGGAATTGAGCACTTCTGGGTTGGGTATGAATGTTTTAAAGTCATGGAGATTTTATGAGGGAAGAAGCACTGAAAAGGAGGCTGGAAAGCATGGGTAGGTATGGATAAGTGTAGATTAAGGGGAAGGAGGAAGTGGAAGGACAGATATAAATATTTCAGATGGAAAAAGAATGGTAAATAGGGAGGCACAAAGGCACAGAAAAATGGAAAATATTCAGGAAACACTTTGGCTGTACTGAGCGAGAAGAAGCAAGGGATTAGATGGGAAAGGCTGAGTAGGATGAAACTGTAGAGGGCCATAAAAAAATGAGTAGTTCAGTCCAGTCACTCAGTCATGTCAGACTCCTTGCAACCCCATGGACCGCAGCACACCAGGCTTCCCTGTCCATCACCAACTCCTGGAGCCTACTCAAACTCATGTCCATCACGTCAGTGATGCCATCCAACCATCTCATTCTCTGTCGACCCCTTCTCCCACCTTCAATTCAATAAATGAACAAATATAAAGCAGTTGTCCAATGCAGATGAGCTTTTAACCTTGGAGCTACAATCCTTTCAAAGCTGTGGTGTTCCTGCTCTATTTCTGTCTACAGCCAAACACTAGGAAGATTTTAGGACCAACTGTGTGTTGCGTGTGTGTGTATGTGAGACTTAGAAACCATGATCCCAGTTCCTGGGAGCTGGGGACAGAAGTTGCCTTTCTTCACAGGAGAGCCCACTGCCGTGAACCTAGTTCCTGACCATCACTGTTGATGGGAACTTTAATTGAAGTAAAGATACAACTTCAATTATAATAGCCTCGAAGCCTGATTCTATAAATTCTTCTCCAACCAGAAAGGTTTTATATTTTTCTTAGCAAAATTAGCATTTGGGAATTAAATGTTGTATTTCACATTACTCTGTGCTGAATGGACGTTGGTATCCATTTTACGGTTAAATGTGAGACACATGTGGCCATATCTGCATAGTGTCCCTATAGATACAGACAGTAAGCTCTTAAGAGCCATCTTCATATTGCATAATGAGTATTAGCAGATGGAAGTTATTTTAGATTACATAAATTTTGGTTATGCTAGAAACATCAGCTTTAACACATTTGTATCAATACAGAACATTTTAAAACAGAGATATTAATGAATGTAATATGAAATGGGCACATCTGTGGATGATTCATTTTAAGTTGAACAAAAGGATTCTCTTAAAGGCATCCAATGTCTCAGCTCTCACTAGAATCAGGCCCTACTGAGCTTGGGCTTCTGTCTTTTCTCAGCATGAGATTCACTGCCTTTACTAGCTTGATTTACTGAAAGAGAATTAGATATACAGTCCAGGTCTGAGAACCTGGTCTTTGGCCATCTTTATATTACTGTAGCCAGTGTGTACCCAATTTTAGTACTTAGAGACAGGATATTTTGTGGTTGATTTTAAGAGCATTTATGTAAGAAGTAAAAAAAAAACCTCATAAGAAATGGTTCTCCTGTGTTTCAAACTTAAGCTTACCTACTGTGAATGTCTGTGATTTTTATTATTGCATAGCTTTATAAACTTATACATATGTGCATGGCATAAGTATCATGAGGATTTAGAATAATGAAAAGAGATCGGATTTTTTCTTTTTGTCTTGAAACCCACATCTTGGTTGATCATAATATTTTTATTTCTTTGATGTTTATTTGCATTACCTTATAAATCTACAAGTGAGAAATTTTCACTGACAAAAGGCAATATTGAACACCATTTAAAATAGGAAATTAGTTCCAGAACTTATTTTTTTGAGGTACAGCCAGCTTTTAAAAATGGCATAAATGATAGCAACAGACAATTTAGGCATCACGTTTGACTTCATCCAGTCACTCAGAGTCAGCCATTGTGTTCTATGCATTTAGGCTGTCTACTTCTTTTCAGGTGTATTGATAGCCATTTTCTACAGCTGATCTGATTTTGTCACTGAGGAGATTGAGAATACTGGTCAAATAGAGGTTTCTTACTTTCTGGACTCTTATGGCTTCAGCAACAGGATAACAAACCACCACATTCAAGTACTCAAAATCCCCTCACTTCTGTGCTGGTTTATATCAGTTGCTTCAGCCTGGGAGGCGTGGCAGAAGGATTGAAAGCTCCAAGTTCAGATAAGCCACAAAGTGGAAAGTTCAATCAAAGATCCTTCCTCCATGTCCTTTAGAAGAGGGCATGTGATTCACAATTACCATTTGATTTTAGGGTTAAAAACAGACCTATAGGAAGTCTCTTCTGAAGGGAAAGGGAAAAGGAAGGATAGGAAAGGGAAAGATAGGGAAGGGAAGGATAGGGATGGGGAAGGAAGGACAGGGAAGAGGAAGGAAGGACAGAAAAGGGGAAGGAAGGATAGGGAAGGATAGGGAAGGGAAGGATAGAGAAGGGAAGGATAGGGAATGATAGGGAAGGGAAGGGAAGGATAAGGAAAGATATGGAAATAAGGAAAGATAGGGAAATTTAGGGAAGGCTGAGTCGGACACGACTGAGCGACTTCACTTTCACGCATTGGAGAAGGAAATGGCAACCCACTCCAGTGTTCTTGCCTGGAGAATCCCAGGGATGGGGGAGCCTGGTGGGCTGCCGTCTATGGGGTCACACAGAGTCGGACATGACTGAAGCGACTTAGCAGCAGAAGCAGGGAAGGGAAGGGAAGGGAAGGGAAGGATAAGGAAAGATACATAAATAAGGAAAGATAGGGAAATTTAGGGAAGGGGAGGGAAGGATAGAGAATGGAAGGGAAAGATAGGAAAAGATAGGGAAGGATAGGGAAGGGAAGGGAATGAGAGAGGAGGAAAGGGGAGGATAAGGAAAGCTAGGGAAATGAGGAGAGATAGGGAAACTTATGGAAGGACTGGGAATGGCCGGGAAGGATAGGGAAGTGGAGGGAAGGGAAGGGGAGGGCAGAATAGTGAAAGATAAGGATGGGGAGGAAAGGGGAGGGAAGGATAGGGAAAGATAGGGAAATTTAGAGAAGGATAGGGAAAGGATGGGAAGGATAGGGAAGGGAAGTATATGGAAGGGAAGAATAGGGAAGGTACAGGAAGGATAGGGAAGGGGAGGGAAGGGAAGGGAAGGATAGGAAATGGTAGGAAAGGATAGGCAAGGGAAGAGAAGAGAAGTTTGAATGGAAGGGAATGGAAGTTTGAAAGGAAGGTTGAAGGGCAGTTTGAAGGGCAGGTCATGGCACGGTACTACTTTCCCTGAAGCCATTAAGTTTTAGTATGTTGTATCTTCATTTTCATTTATCTCAAAATATTTTCTAATTTACTTTGTGATTTCTTTTTCAATATAGTTTATTTAGGTTTATGTTGTGTACATAAATAAATAAATTAAATCAAAGAAGAAAGTCATTTGGGAAATTAACCAAAATCAATGTAACAGAAAACAGAAAAACCAATAGATGAAATCAACAAAACCAAAAATTGGTTCTTTGAAATATCAGAAAATTGACCAACATTTAGCTCAAGTGAATAAGGAAAAGAAAGAAAAAAAATTACTAAAATCAGGAATGAAAAAGGAACATTACAACTAACCTTATAGGAAAAAATTATAAGGAAATATTGTGAACAGCTGTATACCAACACAATTAGATACCCTAGATGAAATGGATATATTAATAGAAATACACAAACTACCAAAACTGACTTAAGAAGAAATAGAAAGTCTGAAGTGACAAAGCCCAGGCCCAGATGGCTTTTTCTATCAAATGTTGAAAGAAGAATTAACAACAATCCTTCATAACTCTTCCAAAAAGCAGAAGTGGAAACACTACTAACTTATTATATGAGGCCATGATACTACTATGTAAATATAACACAAAGGGAAATAAACTACAGACCAATATCCATGATAAGTATAAGCACAAAACTTTACAAGATATAAGCAAAGCAAATCCAGCAATATGTAAAAAGGACCATATACCATGACCAAGTGAGATTTATCCTAGGAATGCAAGGTTGGTTTAACATACAAAATGTAAACAATATAATACACCATATTATCAGAATAAAGACAAATCCCACATACTTATTTTAATAAATGCAGGAAAAGGATTTGACAAAAATAAACATTTTTCATGATAAAAGCACTTAACAAGTTAAGAATAGAATGGAATTTCCTCAAAATGATAAAGGGCATCCACAAAAAACCCAGTGCTAACATCATATTTAAGGGTGAATGTATAAAAGCTTTCCCCACAAGGTCAGAAACAAGAAGGATGTCAGATCTTGCCTCTTCTATTCAACATTGTAGAAGTTATAGCCAGTGTAGTCAGGCCAGGAAAGAAATAAAAAGTGTCCAGACTGGCAAGGAAGCAGTGAAATTATCTTTATTTGCAAACAACACAATTCTGCATGTATAAAATTCTGAGGAAATCACTAAAAAATATTAGAAGTAATAAATGAGTTCAGCAAGGTAGAAGAATACTAGATCAATATACAAAAGTCAAATGTATTTCTATACACTTGGGATGAGCAATCAGAAAATTAGGGAAACAATTCCATTTACAACATTATCAAAAACAATAAAATATGTAGACATACATTTAATAAGAGCCATGTAAAACCTATATTCTGAATACTATAATACACTGTTGAAAAAAATTAAAGACCTAGATAAGCAAAAAGTCACCCCATTCATGGACTGGGAGACTTAATATTGATAAGGTATCAACTCCCCCAAATTTTTCTACAAATCTAGAAATTGACAAGCAGATCCTAAAATTCATAAGGAAATTCAAAATACCCACAATAGCCAAAACAATCTTGAAAAAGGAGAACAAAGTTGGAGGCCTCACATTTCCATGTTTAAAAACTTACTGCACATATAGAAATCAAGACAGTGAGGAACTGGCAAAAGTATATATTAATAGAATAAAATTGAAAGTCTAGAAATAAACTTTCACATTTGTAATAAACTGACTTTGATAACAGTATAAAGATCATCTAATAGAGAAAGAATAGCCTTTTCAACACGTGGTAGCGTAACTGGATATCCATGTGCAGAAGAATGAATTTGGATCCCTATCTCACACTATGTGCCAAAATGAAAATGGATCGAAAGACCTAAATGTAAGAACTAACACTATAAAACTCCTAGAAGAAGTGTAAATCTTTCTGACCTGAGATTAGGCAATCATTCCTTATATATGACATGAAAAGCACAAGTGAAAAGAAGAAAAACAATAAATTGGACACTACCAAAATGAAAAACTTTTGTGCCGCAAACAATAGCGTAAAGTGAAAAGGTAAGTCAAGCGTGGGAAAATACATGTACAAGTCATATCTGATAGGAGTTTTGTATTTAGAATATATAAATACAACCCAGCAGTGAAAAGAAAATAACAATTTAAAATGGTCAAAGGATCTGAATAGACATTTTTCCACAAAGAAGATCTACAAATGGCCAATAAGCACATGAAAAGATGCTCAACATCATTAGTTATCAGGAAAAGGCAAATCCAAACCACAAGGAGATACCACATCACATCCACTAGGATATAATAAAAAAGGTAAATATTGGAAAGGATGTGGAGAAATCGCAACATTCACATACCACTGGTGATAATATAAAACAGTATAGTCACTTTGACAAACAATCTGGCAGTTCTCAAAACAGCAAAGACTTAACCATAAGCCCCAGAAATTCCACTCCTAGTTTTATTTCCAAGAGCAACAAAAACATATCCACACAAAATCTTGTTCATAGCAGCATTATTTATAATAGCCAAAAAGTGGGACCAACCCAAACTTCCATCAACAGTACATTGTGATCTATTCATACAATGAAATACTATTTGGCAATAAAAAAACTGAAGTATTATACATACTTCAACATGAATGAATCTTGAAAGTATTATGCTGAATGAGAGAAGCCAGTCACAAAGGATCACAAGTAGTAAGATTCCATCTATACAAAATTTCAACAACAGGCAAATTCATAGAAACAGAAAGTAGATTAGTGCTTACCTAGAGTTGGGGCGGGGGGCAAGTGGGAGGGATAACGGTCTATGACTAAGGGGCATGGAGTTCCTTTTTCAGATAATGAACATATTCTCAAATTGTGGCAACAGTTGTGCAACTCTGTGAATATACTAAAAACCACTGAATTCCACACTTAAAATGGGTGATTATATAGGTATTTTAAAGATATCTTAAAAAAAGCTGTTACTAAAAATAAAAAAATGACCAGTTCATCAACTCATATTTAAAATGAGATTCCATAGAGGCCCACATTAATAAATGCAACATTCTTTATAAAGTGGAGATTATCTATATTCATTGGTCACATCATATGAGCCAAAGATAACCACTGGTTCAAGTTATTTTAGATTTTTTGTCATTTCTTACCAGATTTTTCTGTGAACAAATTTATACTTTTCAGCCAAGGTTGTAGATGTTTAAAACTCATCTGTTCTTCATGGAACATGTCCGATCTCTGGCTGGCCAGAAAAGAGGACTGATTTAGTGAGCATGTCTAGGCTCAAGGAAAAGAGGAATAAACACTAGACCAGATTTGTTTATATTTTTACAAAAGTCCAAGTTGACCAATTCAGTGGATCCTCTCATGCACTCTATTTGCATTCCTGTGTCTACCTTTTCTCATCGGGAGAACCAAGAACAAGGGGGCTCAGGGTTGGCCAGTGGAGCACAGCATAGATAGAATGGCCAGTTTCAGGACCCTAGTGCTGAATCCTGGTCATGACCTGTTTGTGGACCTGTCTCATGGGCTGCCAACTGAAGGCTTACATGGCATAGACAGGTGTCCTATGAACCAAGAAGGGAGGAGGCAGAGCAAAGGGTTGGCTTTAGAATTTCATGGCCTTTGGAGCCAAAAAGGCATGGGTTGGAATCTGGGTTCAACCATTTATTAGTTGCATTATCTTAAGACATGTACTTAATCTCTCTGAGCTTCATTTTCCTCATCTGTAAAATGGGGGATATAATATCACCAACCTTTCAGAGGATATTGTAGAGATTAAATGTGGTAATATTCAGGCCAGTGTAATCACAGAGAGAATTACCAGTGTTGAGTGTTACTATGTTTCTGACTATCGTTGTTGTTGTTACTGCTAGAATGAAGTTCATTCCCACAATCATTTTGAATCTTTGAAACATGCAATTCTCTAATGTACGAAAGACCTACAAAAAGCCAGGCTCACTCCCAAGTATGCAATTTAAAATTTAGAGTTGCATGGAAGGGATAATGAATAATTCCAAATGTATTATTTTAGCTGGGGCACTGGGCCCAAGAACAGCACATGGGGCCTTTAGCCTGGCTGCCTGCTCAGTCTCCCAGAACCAAGATTATGCAGGTTTCCAAAGATATGTTCAGGATAAGCTGTCTAAACCAACTGCTGCCCCAGCAAATGATAGCCTAGGACGTACTCAGGCCAGATGGTCACAGAGCACAAGAATGCGCTGTGGGTCAATAATTATAGGTCTCAAGTGGAGCGGAGAGGCGTGAACTCAGATCTCCCAAGCACGGAGAGTGAGTTACTCGAACACCATGTGCTCTACGGTCCCTGCTTTAGGGCCAGACTCAGGCACCCAGAGGAACTGTGATTCATAGGAAAGATACCAGGTTACAGAGAGAGAGAAAGGAGAGGGAACCCAGACTAGCCCAACAAAACTGGCCTGAGCACCATGCTTTCAGCTCATCCCTTCACGACCTAATCCCTAAAGGCTGGAGAGACCCTGAACTACGCCTGCTGAGGCTGTTCTGATTTTGAGCATCAAGTCCATGGAGAAAGTCAATGGCTATTTACCGGCATAAGAGGACTGTTATCATCATCACCAACAAATATTCATCAGCTACATGCACTGGGCCATGTAGCAAGGTAGTTATGGAAATGCTTTTTGTCATCAGAAAGAGTTGGGCTCCAATTCTAGTTCTTACCATGAATTGACCTTGGGCCAGTAATCCAACTCTCTGAGCCTGGGTTTTCTCCTGTACACAAGCTAATATTAAAACCACATAGGATTGTCAGAGGGTTTAATCAGATGATGAATTTGAAAGCTGTTTGTAAGTCACAATCTGCTAGTTGATTTTTGTTAGGTGCAGAATGGTGGATCTAGGGTTTTGGAAAAGGAAGAGACATGGAAGGCTGAGGCCATCAAACATGAGCTTTGTGGAGGAAGATTTAAGTACTGGAGGGGAGAACAGAGGGCATCACAGGCAGATGTAATGAATGATCTGATCAAAGAGAAGTAGGTGGTAATGAGATTGGTATGTTCAGGCAAAAGATGGACACTTGTAGTTATAAAAAGTTCCAGACGACACTGGAATCATTAGCACATCCATGGTCTCGTGATCTGAGTTCAGGGTTAATAGGCACCTTGGTCTGGGGATCAGGAAATACAGGCTGCACAGTCCTCACTACTATTTGACACCAATGCAGAGCTGTCTGCTCAGGTCTTGGACAAGGACATTTTTTCCCTCCCGGCCAAGTGCCTTGTCTCCTGGTAGTGCTTGCCACTACGCCACTGATGCAGCCCAGACAGCCAGACATGAAGCTAAGATGAAAGCAACAACACGTCTATTACCCACCAAAATAGCCTATTCCTTAAAGCAATTAGATTCCTGATTAGAACACTTTAATGGGGAATGAAAAAGTGCTTAGAAGGCAAGAAGTTATTAAACAAATGGATCAAATATATTTACATACACACAAATGTACACTGCATATCATCACTGAAATAAGAAAAGGTTAATCATTGGAAAAACACAGCACAATTCATTGTGATGTATTCTTTTAAAATCCAATACCCCTCTAATCTTGCTCTTTTAATTTATGAACACTCAGTTCAGTTCAGTCACTCAGTTGTGTCCAGTTCTTTGTGATCCCATGGACTGCAACACACCAGGCTTCCCTGTCCATCACCAACTCCTGGAGCTTACTCAAACTCATGTCCATTGAGTCAGTGATGCCATCCAACCTTCTCATCCTCTGCTGTCCCCTTCTCCTCCTGCCTTCAATGTTTCCCAGCATCAGGGTCTTTTCCAATGAGTCAGTTCTTCCCAACAGGTGGCCAAAGTATTGGAGCTTCAGTATCAGTCCTTCCAATGAATATTCAGGACTGATCTCCTTTAGGATGGACTGGTGGATCTCCTTGCAGTCCAAGGGACTCTCAAGAGTCTTCTCCAACACCACAGTTCAAAAGCATCAATTCTTTGGCACTCAGCTTTCTTTATAGTCCAAATCTCACATCCACACATGACTACTGGAGAAGTAATAGCTTTGACTAGACGGACCTTTGTTGGCAAAGTAATGTCTCTGCTTTTTAATATGCTGTCTAGGTTGGTCAGAACTTTTTTTCCAGGAGCAAGCATCTTTTAATTTCATGGCTGCAGTCAATATCTGCATTGATTTTGGAGTCTAAGAAAATAAAGTCTGTCACTGTTTCCATTATTTCCCCATCTTTTTGCCATGAAGTGATGGGACCAGATGCCATGATCTTGGTTTTCTGAATGCTGAGTTTTAAGCCAGCTTTTTCACTCTCCTTTTTCACTTTCATCAAGAGGCTCTTCAGTTCCTCTTCACTTTCTGCCATAACAGTGGTATCATCTGCATATCTGAGGTTATTGATATTTTTCCTGGCAATCTTGATTCCAGCTTGTGTTTCATTCAGCCCAGCATTTCGCATGATGCATTCTGCATATAAATTAAAGAAGGATGACAATATACAGCCTTGACATACTCCTTTCCTGATTTGGAACCAGTCTGTTGTTCCATGTCCAGTTCTAACTGTTGCTTCCTGACCTGCATACAGATTTCTCAGGAGGCAGGTTAGGTGGTCTGGTATTCCCATCTCTTGAAGAAGTTTCCGCAGTTTGTTGTGATCCACACAGTCAAAGGCTTTAACGTAGTAAATGAAGCAGACATAGATGTTTTTCTGGAACCCTCTTGCTTTTTCTATGATCCAACAGATGTTGGCAATTTGATCCCTGATTGCCATGCCTTTTCTAAATCCAGCTTGAACATCTGGAAGTTCTCAGTACACGTACTGTTGCAGCCTAGCTTAGAGAATTTTGAGTATTACTTTGCTAGCATGTGAGGTGAGTACAGTTGTGTGCTAGTTTAAACATTCTTTGGCATTGCCTTTGGGACTGGAATGAAAACTGACCTTTTCAGTCCTGTGACCACTGCAATTTCCCAAATTTGCTGGTATATTGAGTGCAGCACTTTCACAGCATCATCTTTTAGGATTTTAAATAGCTCAACTGGAATTCCATCACCTCCATTAGCTTTGTTGGTAGTGATTCTTCCTAAGGCCCACTTGACTTCACATTCTAGGATGTCTGGCTCTAGGTGAGTGATCACACTATCATGGTTATCTGGGTCATTAAGAACATTTCTGTCTTTTATTGTGCCCATCTTTGCATGAAATCTTCCCTTGGTATCTCTAATTTTCTTTAAGAGATCTGTAGTCTTTCCCATTCTATTGTTTTCCTCTATTTCTTTGCATTGATCACTGAGGAAGGTTTTCTTATCTCTCCTCACTATTCTTTGGAACTCTGCATTCAAATGGATATATCTTTCCTTTTCTCATTTGCCTTTTGCTTCTGAAGATTCATTTGGAAATCATATAGGTCGTCATTTGGATAGGCTTGTTTTAATTCACTTTCCTTTTTGGATTTCTTTTTCTTGGGGATGGTTTTGATCACTGCCTCTTGTACAGTGTCATGAAGCTCCATCCATAGTTCTTCAGGCACCCTATCAGATCTAATCCCTTGAACCTATTTGTCATTTCCACTGTAAAATTGTAAGAGATTTGATTTAGGTTATACCTGAATGGTCTAGTGGTTTCCCTACTTTCTTCAATTTAAGTCTGAATTTTGCAATAAGGAGTTCATGATCTGAGCCACAGTCAGCTCTTGATCTTGCGTTTGCTGACTGTATAGACCTTCTTCATCTTTGGTCGCAAAAATTATAATCAATCTGATTTCAGTATTGAACATCTGGTGATGTCCACGTGTAGAGTTGTTTCTTGTGTTGTTGAAAGAGGGTTTTTGCTATGACCAATGCGTTTGATTGGCAAAACTCTGTTAGCCTTTGCCCTGCTTCATTTTGTACTCCAAGGCCAAACTTGTCTCTTACTCCAGGTATCTCTTGACTTCCTACTTTTGCATTCCAATCCCTTATGATGAAAAGGGCATCTTTTTTGGTGCTAATTCTAGAAGGTTTTGTAGGTCATCATAGAACTGTTCAACTTCAGCTTCTTTGGCATTAGTGGCTGGGGCAAAGAATTGGATTACTGTGATGTTGAATGGTTTGTCTTGGAAACAAACAGAGATCATTCTGTCGTTTTTGAGATTGTACTGCACTTTGGACTCTTATTGACTAAGAAGGCTACTCAATTTCTTCTAAGGGATTCCGGCCCACAGTAGTAGATAAAATGGTCATCTGAATTAAGTTCGCCCATTCCAGTCCATTTTAGTTCACTGATTCCTAATATGTCGATGTTCGCTCTTGCCATCTTCTGTTTGACCACTTCCAATTTACCTTGATTCATGCACCTAACATTCCAGGTTCCTATGCAATATTGTTCTTTACAGAATCGGACTTCACTTCTATTACCGGTTGCATCCACAACTGGGTGTTCTTTTCTCTTTGACTCTGTCTCTTCCTTCTTTCTGGAGTTATTTCTCTACTCTTCTCCAGTAGCATATTGGGCACCTACTGACCTGGGGAGTTCATCTTTCAGTGTCTATCTCTTTGCCTTTTCATACTGTTCATGAGGTTCTCAAGGCAAGAATACTGAAGTGTTTTGCCATTCCCTTCTCCAGTGGACCATGTTTTGTCAAAACTCTCCACCATGACCTGTCTGTCTTGGGTGGCCCTACACGGCATGGCTCATAGTTTCATTGAGTTAGACATGGCTGTGATCCAGGTGATCAGTTTGGTTAGTTTTCTTTGATTGTGGATTTCATTCTGCCTGCCTTTTACAAATAGCTGAGAAAAGAAGAGAAGGTAAAGGCAAAGGAGATAAGGAAAGATATACCCATCTGAATGCAGAGTTCCAAAGAATAGCAAGGAGAGATAAGAAAGCCTTCCTCAGTGATCAATGCAAAGAAATAAAAAAAAAAAATCAGCAGAGGCCACAGGATTGGAAAAGGTGTTTTCATTCCAATCCCAAAGAAAGGCAATGCTGAAGAATGTTTAAACTACCGCACAATTGCACTCATCTCACACACTAGCAAAGTAATGCTCAAAATTCTCTAAACTAGGCTTCAACAGTACTGTGAAAACTTCTTCAAGAGATGGGAATACCAGACCACCTTACCTGCCTCCTGAGAAATCTGTATGCGGGTCAAGAAGCAACAGTTAGAACCAGACATGGAAAAAGAGACTGGTTCCAAATTGGGAAAGGAGTACATCAACGCTATATACTGTCACCCTGCTTGTTTAACTTATATGCAGAGTACATCATGTGAAATGCTGGGATGGATGAAGCACAAGCTGGAATCAAAATTGCTGGGAGAAATATCAATAACCTCAGATATGCAGATGATACCACTCTTACGGAAGAAAGCGAAGAGGAACTGAAGAGCCTTTTGATGAAAGTGAAAGAGCAGAGTGAAAAAGCTGGCTTGAAACTCAACATTCAAAAAACTAAGATCATGGCATCTGGTCCCATCACTCCATGGCAAATAGATGGGGAAACAATGGAAACAGTGAGAGACTTTATTTTCTTGAACTCCAAAATCACTGCAGATGGTCACTGAATTCATGAAATTAAAAGTCGCTTGCTCCATGGAATAAAACCTCTGACCAACCTAGACAGCATATTAAAAAGCAGAGACATTACTTTGCCAACAAAGGTCTGTCTAGTCAAAGCTATGGCTTTTCCAGTAATCATGTATGGATGTGAGAGTTGGACTATAAAGAAAGCTGAGTGCTGAAGAATTGATGGTTTTGAACTGTGGTGTTGGAGAAGACTTTTAAGAGTCCCTTGGACTGCAAGGTATTCAAACCAGTCAATCCTAAAGGAGATCAGTCTTGACTATTCATTGGAAGGATTGATGCTAAAGCTGAAGCTCAATACTTTGGCCACTTGATGTGAAGAACTGACTCATTGGAAAAGACCCTGATGCTGGGAAAGATTAAAGGCAGGAGGAGAAGGGGACAACAGAGGATGAGATGGTTGGATGGCATCACCGACTCAATAGATGTGAGTTTGAGTAAGCTCTGGGAGTTAGTGATGGACAGGGAAGCCTGGCGTGCTGCAGTCCATGGGGTTGCAAAGAGTTGGACATGACTGAGCATCTGAACTGACAGACTGAGTTCACTTTCCTACTGATGTCTGCCCTGTGAGTAGAACAGATGTGTTGAAGGCTGGATGGATTTGTACTCGTCACAGTGGTCCTTTTCCAAGAATGATAAATACTTTGGGTTCCAAAAGATTAAAGACAAACAGATAAACCCTAGCATGGGTGCCTGGTGACTTGATTGGCTCTCTTTATATTCATCCAAATGACTCAGTGATGTGTTTTCAGCTTTTCTTGCCCTAATGATCTCTCTCAGTGCCACTGATTTTGTTAGGTCTTTAATATTTTATACCTCTCTGTGCAGTTTCTTCATCTGCAAAACAGAATAATGGTACCTACCCCACAGGACTGTTAGGAAGATAAAATCAATTGCTTCACAGAAAATGCTGAAAACATTACTCAATATATAGTAAACACTCAAAAAAAGTGAGCTCTTGTTATCATGCCAAATCTATCACTACCTCCTTCATGCTGTCTCTGAATGGCACTGGGATCTGTGCAGTTGCCCAACGAAGGAACAATCATCTGGTTCTTGACTACTCTTTCTTCTTCATCTTGCCACATCTAAACAATTGGGCTCTGTTGATTCTTCTTCTTAATGTGCATAGAGATTTCCAAAATGCAAGTCTGACCACGTCATAATTCTCCCGTAACTCGTACTCTCCCAAACTCCCAGCCTTCATATACATACACGTGGAAAATCTTACACCAGCCAACCAGAGTGCCACCTCTGATCTCTGGGTGGTGTGCCCTGCAGTAGTATGTTGAGAAGGATTATGAGGTCACATCTGGGCCCAGTGGAATGGGGTGCTGTGATTGATTATCAATGTCTGCCATGAGAGGGGTGGGGGTAGGGAGGCTGATGACCCATATGTTGTGAATTTATAGACCCTGCTATAGGATCAAGGCCAAGCTCCTTAACAAGGCAGAGAAGGCTTTCATGCTCTGACCCTAACTAATCTTCTGGCCTCACCTCTCGCCTCTCTTTGCTGTGGCCCATCATGCTGCATATTGTTCCCAGAACCACCATGCTCTTTCTCACCTCCATGTCTTTTCTCATATTATCCTCCTGCCTTGCAATGCCTTCCACCTTTCCCCTGACTCTTACACATTGTTTTAAGACTCAGCTTACTTTCTGACCACCCTGTCTGGGTTTGAAGCTTTTCCTTTGTGTTTCCACAACCCCATGTGCATACAGCAATCCGTACCTTAATCACATCACATCATAATTATCTAGTTCAGTGTCTGTCCCCCATGCTCCCGACTGGACTAGGTGCTTACATGGGCAGGTACTGTGCTTATTCATAGCTGTATGTCCAGGGTCACGCGACAAAAACTTATTGAGCACAGGTGATGTGCCGGGCACTGGCAATCACCTGACTTCAAGCTCATAATGGCTAGAATGGGTATTAACAAAACAAAGCACTCTTGAGGGCAAGGATTCACTGTGGAGGAAGGCACATCTGAGCTGAGTTTTAAAGGTAAAGAAGGGGAAACTTTTCTGGGCTAAAAAACCAGCATGTGCAGAGTATTAACAGCCAACAGTTATTAGAACCCATCGAGGGGCACACACTGAGCTAAGTGCTTTATGTGTGTCGCAAATACAGGGATTTATAAAGGCTCAGGCAGGCCTTAAAGAGCAGAACAGCAAGTTCAGGAACAGCAAGAAATTCAAAGTAGTTGGAACATAGGGTGGGGTAGGGATTAGCGGGAGACAAGATTAGAGGAGGAGGCTGAGCCTGATTGAGAAAGGCTGGGCTGTGAGATCTGGCTTCAGGACTTCTCATTGTTTCCTGGAATCCAGGGACAGCAAGGAGAACGCCCTTCTGACCTCAAGTTGCCATTGTAGGGAGACTACAACAGCTCCTTGAAGGAAGGTAGACTAATTTCCATTCCTTAAGCTGAATCTGATTGAGACGCTAAAACTCCTGTTTTAGGCTCAAGTATGCCTTATGTGTTCAGGTTGAGAAAGCCCTGGAACTGAAATGTGCATAATTTCTACAGATACTGCCCAAATCATTACCACTACCAAAACCTAATCCATCTTCATGAAGTGGCGGATGGGGAGAAGGAAAGCCAGAACATAAAAAACTAAACGGAGAGAGAATTCATGGCTCCTTGCTCTAAAACGCCTGAGTCAGAAAGATATTAGGGCAGAAAAGTGCTATCTCTGGATGTCAACTAAAAATGATAAAGCATTTATGAGCCAATAGACATGAAATCCTTTCATTATTGACTTAGTCTTCTAGTGCTGTGTGCACAGACACATTCAGAAATCTGCAGAAGCAGAGCACAGACGTTCTGACTGCACTGCTGCGTACCTGGGTAGAAAATCTCCAATACCCTGCTCCAACTGCATTTTGGGAGAATCTCATTCCTCAGTCCTATAGCAACCAGTGCTGTTCATGTGAGTATGAGTAACATGTTGCCTCCCGGCACAAACAAGAAAGAAATGTTAAAAGGGAGAGTGGGGGTGTGTTCCAAATTTAGCTTTCCTTCCAACCTCTGCCCATATGGTTGGTGGTTAAAAAAATTATTACCAAGCCAACAAAATGTAACCTGATATTAGGAGTTCCACTCTCAGTCTGTGAAACCAGGGCTAATCCCAGCACACGGCATTCATTTGTCTTAATACCCGCCGATATAGGGAGACTCAGCTCTGAAAGTGGGCCTTGCTTTGGTGCCCCATGAGCTGGACTACAAGACTCCCAAATCTAGATTTGGGAGGGAGCTGAAGAGATTTCCATTGGTTAGCAGAGAGATTTCAATGGCAGTCCATCAACCTCAACAGGGAATAAGGGCTTTTGAGGAAGGAAAAAAAAAAAAAAAAACTTTATGCATCTGGTTAATAGTTTCCAAGTTTCCAATTCTAGGATTCCTAAGGAATTCCAAAGGCATCTTAGATTTCAGACTAACAGACAATGAGGGGCTCTTTCATTTGCCAGCATAACTTTGGAAGAGAGAAATTTTCTCCCACTTGTGGTAGAAAGAGCTATTGATTCAAGCCTAGAAACTTTAAGGTTGAAGGAAGGAAAATAATCTTTCAAAGCACTCCCTTTACCCCATGATGTGCTGGTAAATGTTTAATAACTGGCTCTCTCTCCAAAAAAAAAAAAAAAAAAGCATGCATGTTGGCTTATTTTAAATTTTGTTGGAATAAAGGATGTGGGTCATACAATTTACATACCATAAAATCTATCAATATTCTTTAAACTCCAAAAAAAGCCAGTTGGTTTTCATAGAATGCTTTCACTGACTTTTGCCAGACTCTGGCATCTGTAGCCAGGCCAAGGTTGCAATTGACAAGCAAGTGTAGTTCCTGCAAGAACACTGCTTGATATATTGGTTTACATTAAGGAACAGGACAAAAATGAAATAACAAAGACTTATGTGGGAACATCACTCCTTTATCAATGACAGTAGTGACTTTTCTGCTAAATTGGATAATAGTTTTCAAATAGTGGAAGAATAGTTTCTCGATGTATTGTGCTATTTATTCACAACAAAATAGCTACAGAGACAACCCCATTTAAAGTTTAATCTGCACTGCTAACATTTTTTTCCATCACTTTCTTGACTCTAGATTCTTGACAATCAACAAACCAATAAGTCAAGCCCTCATTTGTAGTTTTCAGTGATTTCTGGGGTGTAAATATTTCTGTCATGGTCAATTTCAAGCTAATGATGTGAAGACACTACACACAGAGTTGGGAAGAGTAGACAGTACTTCTACCACTCAGGCACAAGGAGACACAGATAATGTCAAAAAGGCATAGGTAATGTCAAACCAGTCAGTTCTAAAGGAATCCAACCCTGAATATTCATTGGAAAGACATGCTGAAGCTGAAGCTCCAATACTTTGGTCACCTGATATGAAGAGCCAACTCATTGGAAAAGACCCTAATGCTGGGAAAGATTGATGGCAAGAGAAGAAGGGGATGGCAGAGGATGAGATGGTTAGATAACATCACTGAATCAATGGACATGAGTTTGAGCAAACTCCGGGAGATAATGAAAGACAGGGAAGCCTGGCATGCTGCAGTTCATGGGGTCGCAAAGAGTCAGACGTGACTGAGTGACTGAACAACAATGGTAAAACTACTAAAATAACCAGGATCTGATGAATTTTGAATGGCTTGTTTTTAATAGAATATAATTATAGCTATATAGAATTTAATTTTTAAGAATGGCTATTTTAAACAACTGAGTCATGAAAATTCTGAAAAGAACAGTTGGCTCATGTGAACCAGTGCAAGCCAGCAGCGGTACCCCACTGCCCCCACCCCCATCTAGACTGCTGCTTGAGTCTATTCCACCTCTGGGTCCAAGGGTAGGGAGTGATCCAAGGCAGAGACAGACAGCGGGTTACTTCTTCCCACTCAGAGTGGGGTCTGCTGCTCTTTACTGCCAGTTTTCGAGGACATAAGTCCAGAAGTTGCAATAAGCACTTAGACATTTTTATAGCAATTTGACAGAGAGATTTTTTAGATCTGCTGAGTCTCATAATTACAAACTGTGGCTTTTATTTTTGTAGGCCTTTTTATCATTTCCTTTTATTATGTTGTACAAAAGTATTGGTCCATGACAGATTTGGGAGGAACAACAATTGCAACAAAAAAACAAACTAAAAAAATACTCTGGTTCTTCACTAGAGAACCTGAATGTACTGGCCTATTCTTTGAGGCCAGAGTTGGAAGGGAGAGTGGTGGAGGAGATAAGGGTGAACTGGACAACCTTAATATTGACCATTCAGCCATTAAGGATAAAGAATTGTAACTGGAGGAGGGTCCATATCCCAGTTTGCTTTTCTAACATGAGGCAGGAAGCTACAAGCCTGGAAATAATTGGGGAGAAATTAGAACTGGATTCTCATAGTAGTAAAACAAATCTAGAGGCTGTGAGTGACAGACAGGATGTTGAAAAGAATTGCTCCCTGGAAGAGTCTGCCATTTGTAAGGATCCATTTGCTTAGGAAAATAGTTGCAGAAAATCATAATTGGTGACAGGTGCTCAAATACAACCAGAAAATCTCTTCTCCACTCCTCTTTCTTTCCTGGAGCCTGAAAAATTGCCTCATTGGTTTGCTCCAACAACTTGGTTCTCTTTTGTTCTACTTACATGTCTGCATCATAAAACCACAGCATCTCAGAGCTATTCAGGACCATGGAAGTCAAGAGCCCCTAATGTAGGTATTTATCCATTCTCTGACATTCCACTCTACCCTCACACCAAGCCAATGTTTCTGATATATAGTTGTTCATTCACTCAGTCGTGTCTGACTCTGTGACCCCATGGATGGCAGCACGCCAGGCTTCCCTGTCCTTCACTATCCCCCAGAGTTTGCTCAAACTCATGTCTATTGAGTCGATGATGCCATTCAACCATCTCATCCTCTGCCACCCCCTTCTCCTTTTGCCTTCAATCATTCCCAGCATCAGGGTCTTTTCCAATGAGTCAGCTCTTTGCATCAGGTGGCCAAAGTACTGGAGCTTCAGCTTCAGATATGTGGTTACTCACTCTCTAATCAAACACCTCCAGAGTCAGGAAGCTGATTTCCTAGAACAATCCATTCCACTGAAGAATTGCTTAAAGTGGAAAGTTTAACCTTTTTGTCAGTCAAAATATATCTCCTTATAAATTCCAAGTATCGGTTCTAGATCTATTCTCATCTTCCATATGCAAGACCTCTAAATAGTAGAAAGTGAAAGTGAAGTTGCTCAGTCATGTCCGACTCTTTGTGACCCCATGGACTGTAGCCTACCAGGCTCCTCCATCCATGGGATTTTCCAGGCAAGAGTGCTGGAGTGGATTGCCATTTCCTTCTCCAGGGGATCTTCCCGACCCAGGAATCAAACCCAGGTCTCCTGCACTGCAGGCAGACGCTTTACCATCTGAGCCACCAGGGAAGCCCCCTAATTCTCCTCTTGTAGAGACTGAATGCTGGGACTTTTTTTCAGTTGTCCTTCCATTGACCCTGTTTGCAGATTCTTCTCCATCCTGCTCACTCTCCTCAGGATGCACTCAAGGCTACAGACTCACAATGTCTCACACAGTGTATCCTCCCCCTCACTGGAGGCCCTACCCCGGTATTGACTGGAAGAGGGATCTCTTGTCTCTTGGCTCACAACTTCCATTGCTAGAAGGATACTTTGAGGAAGCTAATGAAAGAAGCTTCCCAGGAGGCGCTAGTGGTAAAGAACCCGCCTGCCAATGCAGGAGACATAAGACTTGGGTTTGATCCCTGGGTCAGGAAGATCCTCTGGAGGAGGGCATGACAACCCACTCCAGTATTCTTGCTGGGAGAATCCCATGGACAGAGGAGCCTGGCGGACTACAGTCCATGGGGTCGCACAGAGTCGGACATGACTGAAGCGACCGAGCACACACACACAATGAAAGAAGCAGAGCGCGTGAAAGCTACCAAGTAGGATGCAAAAAGAAGCAAATGCTGACAAGTAAACCTTGCCCATGGATAACTGAAGTATTTATCAAACACCTACTGAATGACAACTGGGGCAAGGCAGGAGAAGGAAGCAGAGGTTGGTGACTGATTGCTGATGACAAAGACTTGCTTTCTAACCTCTGAGAGGCACATCATTAATCAAAGAAACCACTTCATTCGGAAAGCCATCCTGAATGTGCTAATGAGATTGCCCCCTGGTTTAACAGAGACTGTTCTCAGACACCAGAATTTGCAGACTAGCCTTGACTCCATTTTTGTTTACTTGGTAATTATATTAGTGCTTAAGTCCACCAATGAGCTACAAATTAAGATTCTGTCTGCACAGGTATTCCCATTCTCATCTTTAAAGGTTTTATTTACCATCACCCATATCCATTAGGATTGTTTTAAAAAAAATCAAAAGGCAGTAAGTAAGTCTATTTAGAAATATCAAAAACCAGTAGTGCTTTGGATCATTTTTCTGGATCATTAAACATCTCTTGGACAGGTGTGTACGTAGGCAGGGTCTGTAAGAAGATTTCCTTTCAGAAAGACTAACAACAAAAACTGCCAGTAATGTCATTCCTACCAAAGGAAACTGGAACTCTCCTGTCCCTGGCACAGGCAAATAAGAGGAAGAAAGTACCTCTGTTCTTTTCACCATATTAACAAAGTTAACAGACAGCACTGTCTGAATTGGAAAGAGACTTGATAACATGTGTGTGCACTTGTGCAATGCGTGTAGTTTCAGGGGTTTTGTGGAAGGTCAGTGATTGTAGGGCAGCTGATGACTCTGAGTCCCTCCTCTAAGAATGGGACCTCAGCCTGGCTTCATATCTAATCTCCACCTGCAGCCCCTGGGACTGTGCTCACCACGTGCTCTCAGCTTCTCCCTTGTTCTGCAGGCTCATGATTCCTTGCTCCCCTGGGGTCCTCTGATTTGGCTCCCTCTAGAGTCCATCGTTCATCAGGAGAATGTAGGGCCATCACTCAGGTTTGATTAGACATTGAATCTCTCTTTCTGGTGCTCCCAGATCCCTTGGGGATGAAGTGAGGATCCCTTCACTTCTCTCTGTCAGCTCAGGTGGAGGCTCTGGGCTGGCCACTTTCGTGCTGGTTCTGCTCTTTCTTTTCTGCTAGTAAGTATTGAACCTCCCCCTCCTATTCCTTTCTAGTCACACTAGATCACAGCAATTAGTTGAGGCTGTCACTCAAGTGGCCAACATGGCTTCCTCCAGGGGAATCAATCACCCCATTTAGCCACATTCATATAGTCAACTGTTTCCTTTTAATTTGAAAATTGATGACAAAATATAATACAATGGTCACAAATTGCTCACACTATCCCCAACACTCCCCCAATTCTTACAGTTGTATGGAAGGTCTACCAATAAGCAGAAGCATTATAGCATTTCCCCTGATAAAAGCCTCATGGCCTAATGGTTCAGAGGGCAGTAGACCCACAAACGTGAACCTCAGCATATGTCCTTTAAAATAACAAGATGGTAACTTTAGTTTTTACCTTTCCTTATTCTCATCTTCCACCAGCTTACCTGAAGTAATTCCCTAGTCAACACTAAGGCGTGGGGATGGCCCCTTTCTGGGTACACTTACTCAGTTGGCTGGTAATGTCACTATGAAAGTTTGCATCCAGATCCCTCTGCGTGAGCCATGGGAACTGCACAAAGCTCTGGGGTGAGGTGGGAATGGCTGTCTTGTCCATGTATTAGCCTGAACCACCTGGTCTGTGTCTGGGAGAAAAGTGCTATTATAGTGAGCTTTGGTTCCTTCAGCTTCCCTATGGCATTTGATCTCTAAAAGAGAAGATCAAGGCATGAAAGCAGATTGCTTGTAGCTAAGAGCAAGATAGAATGGAAAGAATCAGGGGCCCTTTCATGACCCTACCCAACTCATTGTCCTCCCCTGCCCTGACTGCCCTACTAACACCAAAGAAAACAAAACATAACTAGCTGAGATTCTTTCAAGATGTACATGACTACTACTTTTGTGACTGGTTATTTGCACAACTCAGCAGACATATTTGTCATTGTTTAAATACCTTCTTACTGGGCTAAAAACAAGTTAATGAGCAACTGAAAATGCTACCCTGGGGATGAAAAAAAGAGGGAGCACATTATAGTGAAATTTGTTGGCCAGAACATTGGGAATTTAATTTATTATTCTTATTTTAGCTGTAGGCTTTTGATGAATAAAATTCAATTATGACCCCATGGTACCAAATAATATTAATAAATGTTACCCTAAATGGGTAATTGCTTTACAGTTTATAAAGTATTTTTATATTCATTATCACATGTGTTTCATTCAATACCATATGAAGTGGGCAGATCAGGAAATAATTTATTATTTTTGCATATGAGGAATATGAGGCTCAGAGGAGTTGAGTGACTTTGTCCAAGTCCAACACTGGGAGGTAACAGAGCAGAACTGAGACTCAGTTTGTCTGACTCCACAGATGAAATGCCCTCCTTCCCGTGATATCTCAAGCTTCAGCAGCCTAAGGGTAGGAGAGTGTCCCGATCACCCATCAGATGGGACCTACCTCCCAGGGTAAATGACAGGGGGTCCACTTATGCTGAGATCTCATGGTTGAGGGACTGATATCCTAAGGAAGAAGGCTGAAGGGAGTCACTACAGGATCTTAGCTGAGAATTTCAGAAGTGCACTTAGTGGTTAGCAACCTTCAACATAAGTGCCAAAGATCTGACTGCTGGGTTTCCAAGGAGTGCAAAGGAAGTGAGATCAGGTCATTCAAACTATAGAATACATTGTGGGAAAACTGCCATAATCTATTCCCAGACTTGTTACCAGCAGGGCAGTATAAATCCGCACATATTTTGAGCTCTGAACAGGACTTGATGACTTTCCCATTAAAAAAATCCAAGGACATTTCATTCTCCTACAAACCCTGTACTCATTCTTCAGCAGGCAATATGATTTGTTCTAAAGTGTGAAAAATTTGCAGATGTTACCCATGATCAAAGGCCCATTTTAGAGTTCCTCCATTAATTTTACCCTTTTCACCAAGCCAACCAGTCAATGACTTACACGTGACTACCAGCCCACATTTGTGAGGGTTTGAATTGACAGTTCAGAAGAACAGTTTAAGCCACTGAAGCATCCTTCCCTTATTCTATGTGCACAAGTGTGTTAGGAATCGGAGTATAAGGCTACATCCACTTAAAAAAAAAAAAAGAATGAAAATCATTGGCTTAAAAATATTTTCTAATCTCTGTTTTTAGCAAGAGGAGAGTCATTGTTCTTTTGCTTCTAGATTGTAAAGTAACTGTAGGGAGGGAGTATGGGGTGCAGAGACTCATGGGGCTCACAGCTTCTCTCCAGAACTGCTGGGAAGGGGTGACTGGAAGGGGTGGGGAAGCAGCCAGCTTCTGTCCCTCCCAACAGCTGGGGAAGACAGAGAGGAATGGTAGAAGGGACCTACTGAGACTTGGATTCACCTTCCCTTCCAGTCAGGGAACAAGTGTCAAGTTTTCTTTTTTCAGTCCTCACACTGACATGAAGAGACTGCATGTTTCTTGAGGGCAAATATTTCCACAAGAAACACTGGCTGAGTATGGCAGGAGACTGCCCTTTGGCTCTAGGGCTGGTTCAAGTCCTAGGCCCGAGGTATGTTCCATGGACTGTTCTCCTCACGCTGCCACCAAGCAGCTGAAGCCCCTCTGCCTCCCAAGGAGCCACAAGGAATGTTCCTATATTCTATGGTCTGTTTCTGCTTTCCTCATCCAAAGAAATCAGCTTTTGCAGTATCCATTCTTTGGCCCAGCTTGAGACAAGAGCCTCTTTGTTTTCTGACTCGCTGCTATAAAGATGTTAGGCTCGCCAGCATGCTTTGGCTGTACCCACAGAACAGCACAAGCTGGAGCAAGAAGAGGTCCAGGAGAGACAGGGGTGAGGGAGTGCTAACACAGATGTCTCTGAGACAGGTACTTCTTGCTGGGAGTTTTTCTGTGAGCATAAATTTCAATTGTGTTTCCAACAGCAGGTATGCACATATGCACACCTACATGTGTGTGTGTGTGTGTGTACATGTGTGCGCATGGGCATGTGTGTGTGTTTTCTCTGTGGGTGAGACTTGGCGGACAGGAAGCAGATGCTTAAGATGCTTAGTCATCATGTCTTGGCCAGGGACACATGGCCAGAGCTTGCAAAGCTTCTCAGGGCTCAGCCCCAGCCAAAGCTCTGCGAGTTGCCAGCTACCCAAACAGCTTACAATAAGAGCTTTGACAAGGCCAAAAACTAGGAACAATGCTGATGGCAACCTGGCAACAAAACAGTCATCTTATTGCACCAGGTCCATCATGGATGATCTATCTTTGGAAGGGAGTCTGAACATGGGTGTTCAATGCGAGTGCTTTATAACTCATGCACTAAATTCAATCTTTTCAGAAAATACATGCTGAACTAGGGTTGCTGAGAAAGCCAAAGAGCTTCCAGAGACTTTGGAATAATAATAACAGTCCTCTGGTTGTTATAAATATTTGTAGAGCTTCATAGGTTACAAAGCACTTTCACACTTATTATCACCTTTGATTTTCACAACCACCCATTGAGGTAGGCAAGTATGATCATCCCCATTTTATAGCTAAAGAAACTGAGGCTCAGAGCAGCTACATAACTTGCTCAAGGTCCCACTGTAGTAAATATGCTAGGACTAGAACCAAAGTATCCTAACCTATCACAGAGATGATGGGCCTTGGGCCTCTCTTATACTCCTTAGAGTACTTAGCTCAATGCAGGGACAGGTTAGTGGCTTCTGGGATGCTTCAAGTATTAAGCCTAAATGCCACAAGAGTTCAATTAGAAAGTGGTAACGACTAAACAAATCACCTAGGAATTGTGTTAATATGACCTCCTGATTCAGTAGGTCTTGAGGTGGGGCCTAAGATCCTGCATTTCTAACAAGCTCCCAGTTGATACAGATGCTGTTGCTCCATGGACCCCACTTGGAGTAGCATGGAGTAAGGGGAGCTTGCAGAATGTCGGTTACCTGGCTTTAGTTGCCTTTTATGGGTCTTAAATAAACCAAAAAATAAGGCGATTAATTCTGATCTACATTTGCAGGCTCTTGGAGTTCCCATAGGTCAGTAGCAAGAGCAACACGCCAGGTGCTTTAACAGTAGGTAACATTTTTGGAGTGTTTACTAGGTCCAGACCCTGTGCCAAGTGCTTTGCATGGATTATTTTATTTAATGGCCACAACACTATGAAACAGGCTGAGAAAAGAGGTAACCCTCCAAAAGGAAAACATATTAGCCTTGTTTTGAGAAGTGAAAGGAATAGGTCAGCTGTAACTGTGGGTAAGAAGACATCGTTTAGTGGTCATCTCAGCAGCAATTAAATCCAACAATCGGAAAGAAGGGTCAGACTCCAAATTCAGAAAGAAGAATTATAGGAAAAAAGAGAGCACTTGGGAAACTTTAGGATGAAGACTTTTAAAAGTGAATATAGCTCAGAAAGCCTGGTTACTGCTCAGAATTTCTTATGAGTATCCTACAAGTGTGCCGAGGGCCAGGTGTGGGCAGCCCTTGGTAAGAAGCCTGGCTTGTCTGACTGGGACAGTCAAAGGAGCTAGTATAGAGAAAATAAGATCTGTTTTAATGTGTAAATAGCTCAGGAGAAGAACAAAACACAGGGAATCTGCATGGTCAGAAGAAGGTGTCCCTGAAAGACTCCGGTAAGCATGTTGCCAGGGACTAAAGCCAACATCACCACAGACTGTTGGCACTAGCATGGCCAGCGAGAGATGCCTGGGCATTCTCTTCATTTTACAAATGGAGAAACTGACTTCTCAAAGGAGGCAGGGGCTCGTCCTGGGACACATGGGAGTTGGAAGCAAAGCCAAGAATAGAAGCTCCGTGTCCTGCACTTCCTCCAGTGCATCAAAAGCTGGGAATAAGTGAGCCAGGGAGAGCAGCCAGTAGGACTGCTTGCTGGCCAGAGTGCAAAAGAACTGTTCGGGGACAAAAGGGAGACAGGAGAGAGATTGAACATACTCTGAGCCTTGTTTTTTATTTTCAAGTTGTCTTTTGGAGGAAGGAATTTGGAAGCTCTAAATGAGATAGAGGTAAATGCACACAGTGTTCCAAGTCTAGTTGACTAAGTGGATGCTGATGTATCACCAGGATCAGATGGCATCTACCCAGATTTGAGGTAAAATTGTGTAATAGCTGACCAAAGTGTATAGCTTGTTATTCCTAATAGCTATTGTGCCACGAGCCTGGCAGATTGCCAGTGAGTCTCCTCTTTATAAGAAGCATTTCAAAGGGGACTCAAGGAACTCCAGGCAGGTAGGCTCACTGAACATGTTTAGGCAAGTGTACCCTATTGGGAGCAAAGCATCATTTTTTCTGTAAATTAAATTAACCACCATTTGTGTGGCATTTTACAGTTGACAAAGCACTTAGGGTTAATCATGCCTAACTAATTGACTAGAATTCTTTGAGAGGATAAATGTGCATTTGGACAAAGGGAAACCAGTAGATGTAATCTATTTATATTTTGAAAAGGCCCTTGACAAGCTCCCACACCAAACACTCTTTAAAAAAGTTAAGTCACCATGGAATTGGGGAATTGCACTTTGAAATGGATAAGGAAGTGGCTTCTAGGCAGGAGAGCAAGAGGAGGGATAAACAGGGACTTCTGGAGAAACACGAACAGTGGTGTGTACTAAGGATCAGCATGGGGACCAGTTACTAGTTTGCTGAGTCATCTAAGCAGCCTTTAGCTGACCACAAGCTTTTTGGGGGGAGCAAAATGCAAAGCAGATTTGTCCAATAAATGGCCTCTGAAAGCCGACTGCCTGACTCTGAATCCTGACTCTGACCTTAGCCACTGCATGACCTTAAGCAAATTACTCTACCTCTTCCAGCATCAGTTTTCTTATCTGTAAAGTGGGAATAATAATAGTGGTGTTGTGAAAATGACATGAGGCAACGTGTGTGAATTTCTGGCACAGCGCTTGCAGCATGGTAAGTGTCCAATAAACAAAACCTTCTATGAGTTTTACTTATTATGTTTACTCAACATTCTTTATGCAGGATGCCAGGCTCTTGAGTGACCATGTTATGCCTTAGGAATGGACTTTGGGAGACAGTGCAGACTATTTCTTGAACGTATCGGCAGAATTTGTTTTAGTAATTCAGAGGGCAGAGATAAGTATGCAATGAGATGGTTGTGAAAGATTTCATTGAAGGAAACGAACAATTATGGAGCATCCAGTATGTTGCAGATACTGGGACAGATGCTTCACAAACTTTTTCCCTTGATTTGATCCTGAACTAGTTGCTTAATGATGGATGGATCAAATGGATCCCCTTTTGATGGATGAGGGAATGCAGATTTAGCTAGGAGGCTAAGAACTGACCCAGGTCCTGCTAGCGCATAAGGAATAGAGCCAGAATTCAAATACAAGTTTACTCGACCCCTAAAAATATTTTCACTGCATAATACTTGAAATGCATTTTTAGGGATGAGTATAATTCAATAGAAACTAAAAGGGTATGTACATAGAAATAATTGTGGGGAACATTTGAAGACAGGAATAAGAACAGTATGTCAATTCATGCTCCTGGGGGATGAGTATGGTTTGTTCTTTCCGAAGTGTAGGGTTGCTGTGGGGCTAGTGGTGGGAAGTGACACTGGAAGGATACTCTAGGCTAGACCAGAAAGCCCTCAGAACTCTGCTAAGGAGTCTGAGCATAACCCTCCAGGCAACAGGATGGAGCTGAGCTAGGAAGAGGTAGGAGATGCTTTAGAAAGATTAACCTGGCAGCTGTACAAGGTGAATTTGGTGGAATCTTCTGCCTGGGTCTCTGATTCTTTGTTCTCTAATCTGTTAGCCTAAGGCTCTCAATACTCCTGGCTTAGCCTAGAAGCCTGGAGACCACTTAGAATGTGATTTTAGCATAGGCGGGGGTGGGGGATGTGAGGAAAGGAGGATAGAAAGGAAACAGTGAGAGAAGCAGAAAAAAAATGATAAATCATCTACAGAGATTTGGTGCCCAACTGTATATGAAAGGCAAGGGAGACGAGTCAAAGATGACTTCAGTTTTAAGCCTCAGAGACTGGGATAATGGTAGTGGCATTAGAAAAATCATGATATTAAGGGAGGAACCAGTTTGAGATGGTCTATTGTTAAGTTTGATTTATGATACATAGAGTTAGGGGTAATGGTGGGAAAGTCAGGAAGAAGAAAGCTAGTAAGTAGCTGGAGATCTGGGAAGGTAGCTCAGGAGACCAGTGAAGACTGGAGGTAATGATTTTATGAGTTATCCCCACAGTGGTATAATACTTAAAGAATGTTCACGGCAGCATTAACCACACAGCCAAGAGGTAGAAACAGCCTAAATGTGCACTGATGGCTAAAGGAATAAAGTAATCACGGACAGGCATACAGTGGAACATTATTTAGCCTTAAGAAGAGGGAAATCATGTAGTCATACCCTACAATGTGGATGAAACTTGAGGACATCATGCTGGGTGAAATAAACCAGTCACAGAAGGGCCACATGACTCCGCTTCTATGAGGGAGCAAAGTAGCCAAACTCATAGATGCAGAAAGTCAAATGCTGGTGCCAGGGACTGAGGGGGGGGAAAGGGAACTTAGTGTTTTATGGGGACAGATTTTCAGTCATACAAATGAAGTCTAGAGATCTGCTGTACAATCTGTATATTATTATTAATAACAATACTGTACACTTAAAAGTTTGTTATGAGGGACTTCCCTGATGGTCCAGTGGCTAAGACTCTGTGCTCCCAAGGCAGGGGGCCCAGGTTCCAACCCTGGTCAGGGAACTAGAGCCTACATCCCACAACGAAGGGTTCACATGCTGCAACTAAAGATCCTACACGCCACAATGAAGGTCAAAATTCTTATGTGCGGCAATTAAAGACTTGGTACAGTCAAAAAAATAAATATTTGAAAAAGTTTGTTAAGAGGGTAGATTTCATGTTAGATTTCTTTTGCCAGAATAAAAAAAAAAAAAAAAGAACTTACAGAAATCATTTTTAAAAAATGAAATAGCCAAAGTAGATAAGATATGTATTTTCTCTGGAGAAGTGAGAAAACATAGAAGCTTAAGAAGAGACTCAGTTTCAGGACAGCATATAAATAGGGAAGGAAAGGGGCTGAAACAGAAAGAGGAGCTTGTAGGGTCTCAGAGGCCACAGGCAATAGGATTTCAAGGAGAAGGCTGTGCATTGCAGAAGGAAGAACGGACACCAGAAGTCTTAAGACCCAAGTTGGATTTCTAGCTCTTTCATTTAGGTGAATCTCATTTCTTCTCTGAGCGCCAATTTTCTTGTAGTCATACACTACTTTATCTCTCTGTATAAATGGAAACAAGAATGCCTATCCATACGAAAGCATTTTGAACACTGGGCGAATTGATACAAATGTGGCTGGTTAAGAAATATTTTTTGTTATGGCTGTTTGCCTTCTTGGCAGCATCAGCTCTCTATTTTTCTTCTACTTGTTTTCATGTAGCTGTACAGTTATGTAGCATAGCCTATCAGTATTAAACTACTAGTGGAAAAAACCAAATATGACATTCTCAGAGGAGAAGGTCACCTAATGTCTTTTCTTTGAAAGTTACCCCATCATTGGTTTTTCACTAGGCTCTCAAGATTGCATTTCTTTTTGCATCTCTTTGTATAACTGAGAAGAACCAAGGAAATTTCCAGTAGGAAACAAAGCCAACTGATTTAGGTCAGTTCATTTTAGACAATGAAAAACAGGAAGTTACCCTTTTAGGTCCAGAGAATTTTTAAAAAGCTACCTGAAAACTTCATTTTTCTCAAGTGTCACCTTTCCTTGATGGCATTGTGTGTTACAGAGATTTTAGTGAAGTTATAAAGAGCAGATTCAATTGGTATTTAATTCCCAAGCATCACCATTTTAGCTCAGATTTGAACCAGCACTAATCACTTACCCGCAAGGAAGCGGAGCTGGTTCTTCACTTTCATCATTCCATCACCAGAGCCTCCGATGCACTCATCTTCATCATCGCCACAGTCTCCACTTTCAAGCCCTTCCTCATCAAGGTTTTTATCCAGAACTCTACCTTTGGGTACAGACATGGTCCTCAGGAGCTGAAAGAAAACAACCAGGATTGCAGCAACTTTTCATATTTCTCAGGTAGGTCTAAGACAGTGTGTTTTTAATGGGAAGCATTTTAAAATGTGAAAAAGAGCTACACAGAAAGTTTTAAAAATCATTTTCAAACTTACATAGACATACATTGCTTATACTCTTTAGAGCTGCATACTTCTGGACCTTTCCATAGCATTTGACATGATTCTCCACTCTTCCACTCTACTGCCGCCATCAGTAGCCAGAATGAGGATCGTATCAGAACTTTCCCATGTCTTAAGCCTCCGTGGGAGGAGAAGCCACTGATGAGGAACTAAGTCATGATAGGCAAAGCATATTTATAGGCTGAGAGAACACCAAGTTCAGAAAAGATGCCTGTGAAAGCCCACTAGATCTATATTTACATTCACCTAATTAAATCAGCAAATGCATCCCACCACATGAAGAAAATGGCAGTGACATTTTATACACATTTAGATGAATACTTATAATTAATTGTTTCATACTATGCCCTGACCACTTGAAAAACTTTAAAAAATATCTCCATCTTCTACAGTTTCCATAAGATGCTTTGAGATTCATTCTGCTTTATTGTAGATCATATACCTAATAAGAGGCATGCCTGTTTTGCTCTGCAGTATCTGGCCTTTCAGTCACACAGTCGATGCCTTTTTAATTTTAGGGTGACTTCCACTCCCAAAAGTCTCACCACAGACTCAGAAGCCCAGCTCACAGCATGAGTGGTCTTCTGAGGGCAATTTTACTTTTCCTCACCATCTCTCCCCAAGGTTGTATTCCAATACCCTCTGTTCCTACTGTAGCTTCGGCCCCACCATCCATGTTTAGTCCTAAATATCAGTCCACCTCCTATTTTTAAATAATGGACAACAAAAGATGTGGATATGCAGAAAGTGAGACTTTCGCAATTGCAGAACAAGTATCCAAGAAAAGAAACGCTGCATATTTACACAGGCACATGTTGGTTTCCGTGGCTTTCACTGTCTGTGTTCACTGGCCCTGCAAAATATACTTTTCTGCTCTCCACCTGTGATTTAGCTGTTACACCATGATCTACTTGGAACAAGCTATATACCATAGAGAAATGTGACTCTGCAGGTTTGTTTCCCTTTCCAAGCAAAGAAAGAAAAATCCACAACAAAAAGCTGGTTCTTTCCTGGGCAACAGCCTCTAATGGTATCAGTGAAGCCAACCCCTCTATCATCTTCTACTCCAGCACCATCTCCACCATCAAACTCTAAACACATTTCCTTCTCTACCCTTTCCCCCATCCTACGCATCTAAACGTAAAATATAGACACAAAGGCTGGGATAAGCTAGACCAGCAGTTCTCTAACATTTAGATTTCAGGACCCCTTTATACTCTTATTGGGAATATCATGGAACTTTTGATTATACAGTTGTATCTATCAACATTACCATCTCATAAATTATAACTGAGAAGTTAAAAGAAATATTTAAAAACATAACAAATAAAAATCCCATAACATGTTAACATAAATAGCATTTTTAATGAAAAAGAAATATATTTTCCCCTGACATAAACCCATTAGAAGGAAGGCTGGCATAGTTTTACATTTTTGCAAGTATCTTTAATATCTAGCTTCATATGATACCTGGATTAACATATCTACTTCTCCCTTCAATCTGTTGTTATATGTTGTTTCAGCTGAAACATTTGCAGAAAATCCAGCCTCTCACAGGTATGTAATGGGAAAAGACAGAAGTATTTTATTAAGAGTAGCCTTTTCAGATAATTCTGGATATTTTTCATTGAAACTACATAAAAACTCAACAAGTGAAAAAGGTTACTTGCAATGTTGAATATGAAACCATATAAGTAAACTTTCCATGTTATGTTACATTAAAATCCATTGGTATGTTTTGAATATCGAATGGGCCTTTTACCCATTTTGTCTCATCATGCACAGATCATCTGGAAAATATTGGTTCACTGAGCTCTGCAGGTCTCCCAAATGTTGACACCTTTCATTATATGATATTTTTTAAATCACATTCATTAACATCACCTCCAATCTCATTTAAAAAGTCTTTGAAGCATTGGGAAGCTCTCAGGGTCATGGTGGTAGATACAAGTTTTCCAAAATTTTAATTTACTCTTTAAAGTTTGAATTTTATCCTTGGCAACAAATACTGTCAGCATTTCCTTTAACTGTTAGGCTCTCTTTGTTCCTTTCAAATAAAATGTCTAACAAATACTCAAGCCTGCATAACCATAGTTTGTCAGTCAGTAAAAAAGGCTAATTTAGCTCATGGCTTAAATAATCTCACAAATGCTTTTCCTTCAGACACATATCAACACAGTTTGTAGCATAAGTACCTTACACGTAAGTCAAATGTCATAACGCAGAATGTATTTTTTAAAGTACACTCAATTGTTAAGGTTTAATATATTAATCATTTTTACTGCCTTAGCAATGATATTCTTAAGTGGAGTGCCTTTTATTTTCCTGCAAGTGTAGTGATTACGAGTACAATTTGGTGTCACTGCCTTGATTCATACTGCGGTACTGACAGTTGTTCTCACTATTGCTTCTGTATCATCAGTGCAAATATCAGCACAGTGAAAAGGCAAATAATATTTAGTATTGTTGTGCAAGTCATTTTGACTGTGTGGGTCCTTGGGTTTCATGGACTACCAGGGTTCATTAACTATTTGAGTACTACTACCTAGACGATGTCATTTCAGTTTGACCAAACCACCCTAATTTCTTCCATTACCATTATGAAATGAACGCGAAAACTGCTTTTGACATACACGTTTTAAGGTCAATTTTGAAAAACACATCTTTCATGTATGTCACAGATTACCTGAATTAGAACTGTTCACATAAGGGGAATCTGTGGTTAGATACAGCTTTGTGGACTTGCTATTTCTCAAGCACATCCCACATCTGTGCCTTTTATTAATCCCTTCAGCAAACATTAATTGAGCACCTAATGTGAGTTGTTTTCATTTCCGTCTATTGAAAGCACTCCATCCTTTCAAGCCAAGTTCAAATGTCACTTCCTTAATAAAGCCTTCTTGGCCACCACAGATGGTCATTATAATTCTCCCTTTCCCTCTTCCAGCACTGCTCCCTGTATCTGTACCTCCCAAATAGCACTTTATGAATGCAGCCTGGTATTATTTATTGTACATGTGGCTTCACTCCACCACCAGACACTGAATGCCTTATTTATCTCTGAACCCCATACCATTTAAAGCAGTGTCTGGCACATAGTTGTTGTTTAGTCTCTAAGTTGTAGCCAACTCTTTTGTGACCCCATGGACTGTAGCTTTCCAGGCTTCTCTGTCCATGGGATTCTCCAGGCAAGAATACTGGAATGGGTTGCCATTTCCTCCTCCAGGGGATTTTCCAGACCCAGTGATCGAACCCTCATCTTCTGCATTGGCAGGCGGGCTCTTTACCACTGAGCTACCAGGGAAGCCCCTGGTACATGATTGGCACTCAATAGCACTGAACTGAAGCAAAAGGAAGTGGCATGGAATATTTAATTCTCTAAGAGCTACTTCCACAACCTCATAAAAAAAGAGAAAGCCAAAGCACAGATGAATTATAGAAAAACTTGTAAATGAATAGCTAAAGGCTTTTGGACGACCCTGGCTGAGATCTGTAGCTAATCTTTGAGAGGCTGTTTTCCAACCTCGTGTACAATGCCTCCAGTATTCTCTGGTATTTCAGGTTTTTTTTAAAAGTGCAATTAAAAAAAAAACTTTAAAACTTTGCCAGTGAAATTACTTCTTTAGTTCTTAAATTACTCCCACTTGGGTGACAACTTCAGCATTGAAGAAGGATTATAGCACACTTTCCAACCATATTACATACACGTTGCTGATGAGCCTAACCCTCACACATTAACAAAACCAATCCAAACCTAGAAAGCCAATGTTAATGCAAAAGTCTTAAAGGACTCTGAAGCACCAGAGTGTTGAAAGAAGGGTAATGTGTCAGAGATGAGGAGTTGCCAGTGAGGACTGTGGATTTAGTACAGCCTGGAATTTGGCATAGAAATCAAATCAGCTAATTACAATTCACAATATTGACCTTCTCGTTCCCTCTCTCACTCTTTACAATGTCTTCCAGACTGAACGCTCACTTTATGAAAGGAAAGTTATGAGGACCTTGCACAGTTAACTTTAGGTGCCTAATGCTTTTGATTAACTGTTTGCCATTTTCAAAGGACAATATCCTATTAGCTTTTTAAAAGCCAGGGCTCAGAATAATGATTATTAATGTAAACTATCTTATTAAAACACTGGTCTGATGATTTTGCTCCACGACCCCACTGAAACATTCACTAAACCTGACATTTCTGCCTTGCATCATTCGGCCGGCCCTAGTGAGAAGTACCTGAGACCTTTCCACTGCACAGCTTTTTCCATTTTCTACCCTCCTTGCTACTCTGTTGACTCACATGAAACTTTCACAGTTGCTTAAATATACAATCAGTTTTTATTTTATGATGTCATATTTTCATTATGTAAGTATTAAAATAGAAAGATGAAAGAAAGGGATATAAGGGGGAAATTCCAATTTCCAAACTTTAAGAACCAGTGTTTGGTTTTCGAGGGTAGGGTTTGCTTCTAACGGCTGTATTTTTACACAGTTGAACTTGCATTTTAGAATTTAGAGTGACTCGGGTTAGAATCCTGGCTTTCCCCCTCATTAACTTCTTTTCTTCCACTACTAACTTTGCTGCTTAATCTCCCTAAACCTCAATGTCCTCATCTGTAAAATGAGGGAAATGCCTGTCTTCTAGAATTGTTGTAATGAATAAATGTGATCAATGTAATACTTCAAATGTGTTTAAAACACCTACACAGTGCCCTCCGGGGATCTACCAGAATCTACCTAACCATTTTCCTAATTTTGAAAATATTACATTACTTCTAGTTCTTTTGCTCCTATAAATAAAGATGGATCATCAGGAGTATTCAACAGTTCTTTCCATATTTTGGATTATTTCCTTAGTTTCCCATTAGTAGGATTACTGGGTCAAATGGTATGTACATTTTTATGTACCATGAGAGTGAGTCTTCAATTTCCATCTGAATCACCTAGGATGTTTGTTAAAAACTCCAGCTTCCAGGCCCCACCCACAGAGCTTTTAATTGAATAGGTCTGGGGTGGAGCACAGCCCCATCCAGCCCTGTCCCCACCTTCCCGTGAGTGAACCACAGACCACACTTTAAGAAGGGCTACTCTAGTGATAGACAGAGTGCCTGATGAACTATGGACGGAGGTTCGTGACATTGTCCAGGAGACAGGGATCAAGACCATCCCCATGGAAAAGAAATGCAAAAAAGCAAAATGGCTGTCTGGGGAGGCCTTACAAATAGCTGTGAAAAGAAGAGAAGCAAAAAGCAAAGGAGAAAAGGAAAGATACAAGCATCTGAATGCAGAGTTCCAAAGAATAGCAAGAAGAGATAAGAAAGCCTTCTTCAGCGATCAATGCAAAGAAATAGGGGAAAACAACAGAATGGGAAAGACTAGAGATCTCTTCAAGAAAATTAGAGATACCAAGGGAACATTTCATGCAAAGATGGGCTCGATAAAGGACAGAAAAGGTATGGACCTAAGAGAAGCAGAAGATATTAAGAAGAGGTGGCCAGAATACAGAGAAGAACTGTACAGAAAAGATCTTCACAACCAAGATAATCACGATGGTGTGATCACTGACCTAGAGCCAGAAATCCTGGAATGTGAAGTCAAGTGGGCCTTAGAAAGCATCACTACGAACAAAGCTAGTGGAGGTGATGGAATTCCAGTTGAGCTATTTCAAATCCTGAAAGATGATGCTGTGAAAGTGCTGCACTCAATATGCCAGACTTTGGAAAACTCAGCAGTGGCCACAGGACTGGAAAAGGTCAGTTTTCATTCCAATCCCAAAGAAAGGCAATGCCAAAGAATACTCAAACTACTGCACAATTGCACTCATCTCATACGCTAGTAAAGTAATGCTCAAAATTCTCCAAGCCAGGCTTCAGCAATACGTGAACCATGAACTTCCTGATGTTCAAGCTGGTTTTAGGAACGGCAGAGGAACCAGAGATCAAATTGCCAACATCCGCTGGACCATGGAAAAAGCAGGAGAGTTCCAGAAAAACATCTATTTCTGCTTTATTGACTATGCCAAAGCCTTTGACTGTGTGGATCACAATAAACTGTGGAAAATTCTTCAAGAGATGGGAATACCAGACCACCTGACCTGCCTCTTGAGAAACCTATATGCAGGTCAGGAAGCAACAGTTAGAACTGGACATGGAACAACAGGCTGGTTCCAAATAGGAAAAGGAGTACATCAAGGCTGTATATTGTCACCCTGCTTATTTAACTTACATGCAGAGTACATCATGAGAAACGCTGAGCTGGAAGAAGCACAAGCTGGAATCAAGATTGCCGGGAGAAATATCAATAACCTCAGATATGCAGAGGACACCACCCTTATGGCAGGAAGTGAAGAGGAACTCAAAAGCCTCTTGATGAAAGTGAAAGAGGAGAGTGAAAAAGTTGGCTTAAAGCTCAACATTCAGAAAACGAAGATCATGGCATCCGGTCCCATCACTTCATGGGAAATAGATGGGGAAACAGTGGAAACAGTGGCTGACTTTATTTTTCTGGGCTCCAAAATCACTGCAGATGGTAATTGCAGCCATGAAATTAAAAGATGCTTACTCCTTGGAAGGAAAGTTATGACCAACCTAGATAGCATATTGAAAAGCAAAGACATTACTTTGCCAACAAAGGTTCGTCTAGTCAAGGCTATGGTTTTTCCAGTGGTAATGTATGGATGTGAGAGTTGGACTGTGAAGAAAGCTGAGCACTGAAGAATTGATGCTTTTGAACTGTGGTGTTGGAGAAGACTCTTGAGAGTCCCTTGGACTGGCAAGGAGATCCAACCAGTCCATTCTGAAGGAGATCAGCCCTGGGTGTTCTTTGGAAGAAATGATGCTGAAGCTGAAACTCCAGTACTTTGGCCACCTCATGTGAAGAGTCGACTCATTGGAAAAGACTCTGATGCTGGGAGGGATTGGGGGCAGGAGGAAAAGGGGACGACAGAGGATGAGATGGCTGGATGGCATCACCGACTCGATGGACGTGAGTCTGAGTGAACTCCGGGAGTTGGTGATGGACAGGGAGGCCTGGCGTGCTGTGATTCATGGGGTCGCAAAGAGTCGGACACAACTGAGCTGAACTGAACTGACTCTAGTGTTACTCCACCTCCCAGAAACCCAGTGAAACCATCTTTGGACAAGAGTCACCTCAGCTCCACAGGTGTCTGAATCCTTAATGCATGTTCTTCAAACCATTTTATTAAAAATCAGATGATTTCCTTTTTACTTAGGTATGGACACCATGACCTTTTGTCTTTGTAGTTAATGAAAATACTCTTGTGTAAAGTGAGTGACTTCAGGATTACAAAGGGAAATATTTAAGTTTCCTTGGAACAGGTATTCAGGGTTCTGTGATAAAAGGAAACAAGCCTCAAATAATTACTTAAGAAAATTAGAACCACAGGATAAGAGCAAAAAAGGCTTTCTAGAGTACAGCAATTTCATGTTCTTAAAACCATAACCAAGATAACAAAAGAACACTGCAGCATGGGACAGTGTGATTTGGCCAAAGCTCTTTTCATGCTTGGTTGACAGGAAAACAAAGATCAAACGATGTACTTGTTGTTCTTAGGGGGATCAAATATGCTGAAATTAGAACAGAGGGAAAAAAAAAAAAAGAACAGAGAGAGCAGCAATTCTCTATCTGCCTATATGGTATAAGTAATGTGCCTCTTGGAATTATCTTGATTGTAAAAATATGGACTTTATCAGCCACACACTTTGCTAGGACTTAACATATGTTCTTTCATGTAATCCTCAAATCCACACTATCAATTTGTATAAACAAGGAAGATTGCCATCCCCATTTCCCATGTCAAGGGAGGCTGGGAGAGGAGATAAGACTAGACCAAGCACTAAGTAAGTGATAGAGTCCTCATTAAAAATAGAGTCTTCTTCTAAGTCCTCAGGTCTTCAAAAAAAAAAAAATAAATAAATAAAAACAAAAAACAAAACCTATGCTCTCTTAGGTAAAGACATCAACTAATGGGGCCTTCCTTCACATTTTTTGTCATCTTGACTTCTTTACCTAAGATAATTTCCAGTTCAATCTCATTTTCTCAGACACTATCCATGAACTATACCTTGATGGGAAAGCCTTCTGTTATTGGCTGGGAGAGCTGGTTGGGGGGACAGGGTGAAGGGGGAGATAATGACACCGGATGCCTCCTGCTTTTTTCCCAGCCTCGCATCTCCTGTGTCTTAAAGAACCAAACCATCGTATCACAAACACATTTGTTTTGAAAAGCTTCAGACAGCTGGTTAGAATAGAATGAAGAATTCCATCACTGCTGCTACATGGCTAAGAGTTTTCTTGACTTCAAGCACTTTAGCATTTTAAAAATAAAGGATAAATAACCAAATATGGGGCTTGGTACATATTTTGAGGATTTAGCTAGTTTTGTCTCTTTTGGCCACTCACATACCTCTCTCTAGGCATTTTTCAAAATATCTGGAATCCAGGTTACCTTTTAAAGCTATTGAGCTGGGCTTACAAAACTGATTTTGAACTATTTGGGTGCTCAGCATTATACAACCTGCAAGGAATGCTTTGGGGGCTCGGCTTTCCATGTCCACAGCGATGTAAATACATGCTTGACTGTTTGTATTTGAGTAGCATAAGCTAATGGGAAACAAATGTAGTGGCTCCAATGAATCCCAGCTTTGGAGGAATGCCATTATTATTTATACGTTGTGCACAGCCACGAGACCTAGGGCACGTGACCTCTGCTTTGCGTGCACAGTTTCTTTGAACTAATGCACCAAACCACAGTCACAACTAATTGGAAACAATTGCAACTCCACACGTTTGAGGAGAAGCCAGAACCAAAGTGCATAGGGCTAGAATGAATGGCTATATAGGCACTTCACACATTGGAGAGGCAATAAAATATAGCCCTTAAGAGTGTGAGCTCTGGAATCTGACCAGCATGGATTTGAATCTCTACTCAGCATACTTACTATCTGTGTTACTTTGGGCAAGTCACTCAACCTCTTCGAGTTTCAGTTTCCATGCCCATAAAAGAGAGGATAATGCTATTTATTAACTTCACAGGGTTGTTGAAGATTTAAACTCAATAGTACCTTTCACCTTTCATAGTCCCATGTATCTTCTTTCATAGAACTTTCCACAGTCTGTAATTATACAGTCCCCCGTTGCACCCCCACTAACAGAAGAAATAACCGTCTGTTTCAATTACCGGTGTGTAGTGCAGTGTTTGGTACAAAGTAAACGTTTACTAAATATTCATTAAATGGATGAATGACTAAATAGAAGAATGGGTACAAAGTGCTTAGCACATTGCCTGGCGAGGCTCAAACGTGTTAACTCTGTTGCTGAGGTTGATGGTGATGATCGTAAAGATGCGGAAAGGGAGGAAGAGGAGAAGCAGTAGCAGGCACAGGAGCCACCATGAAGGGCTTATTACAAATGCTTTGTGAAGCCAAACAAGTAACACTCCATGGCCAAATACTGAGGCACCAGGAGACAGGGTGGGTGAAATGTTTTTAAGAGGCTGGGGAAAGCCTTCTGGATGCTCCCAGGAAGATAAGGGTCTATGCACTAGGGATGCACGCAGAGAGAGAAATGTGCAGTAATAGATAGCAGTGGGCCTGTCAGAGGCTCTATACACTCCTGCCTGGGCATTGCTTCCACTTCTGCCTCTTACCCACAGCACATGCTTTCTCTACCACTTCTAGCTTCCCCGATTCTTACTTGATGTTTGTTAATGTAGAGTGGAAACGTGTGAAAATAAGTCCTCCCAATTCAGTAAGTACCTGGATAGTAAAACAAGCCAGGAGGTAAGAGAAGCGAACTTGGGATGAAATTAAAACTATTCCCATGGGGCTCCCTCCCAGTGGTAGAAAAGGTTCTCTGCAGTTTTAGGAAGCTGTCCACTGCCTTAAAATAAAAATATCTACAATAATATTACTAATAGCTTAGAATAGCTTAGAATAATAAAATTACTAATAGCTTAGAACTGTAGAGTTTTATACTTTTCTAAGAGGAGGCAAAGCATGGTGGCTAAAAAGCTCACTCTAGAGAAAAAAAACTTGTATTCAAATCTAGACTTTATCATTTACTAGCTTTGTTACTATAAGCAAGTTATTCTTTCACCTCTCTGAGTCTTATATTTCTTATCTATAAAATGTGTTTCATAATACCTATTCCTATCTCCCACATTGCATTATCATGGGGATAAAATGAGGTAATCCATGTAAAGCACTAAGTTTAGTATCTGGCACATAGTAAGTAGTTACACAATAGTGTATTAAATTTTATATTAAAATAATACATTTATAAGATCTGAATCTCTGAAGAGGATGAATTCTGAATTTTTGGTTCCAGTTAACATTCAGCTATGGCCTGGGTAAGACTTGTTCTGTGGGACACGTGTTGTTTAGTCGCTCAGTCATGTCCGACTCTTTGCAATCCTATGGACTGTAGCCCACGAGGCTCCCCTGTCCATAGAATTGTCTAGGCAAGAATACTGGAATGGGTTGCCAATTCCTTCTCCAGGGGATCTTCCCAACCCAGGGATCGAAGCCATGTCTACTGCATTGGCAGGCAGATTCTTTACTACTGGGAAGCCTATAAGCGCTCAATAAATATTAGTTATTACTATCAGCATTTCATTATTTTTATAATTAAAGGTATTTCTATTTTCTCAGTGGATCCATCTTGCACCCCTGTAAGGCAGCAGGGCAAGTATTATTAGGTTCATTTTTATAAATAAAGAACTTGGAGCTGAGGGAGATATGAGGCAATGTACTCATTTTTACCTTGAAAAAGTTCAAGTGTAGGTACTTTAAGGTGGTTAGGATTTGGAACGGGGCCAGGGAGGAAGGCTTTTGTACTCCAGCATTAAATTGGAAAGGGTATGGCCCTGGGATGAGCACCATTCCTGATACATAACAGGTGCTTAGGAAATGCTTGGTGATCGAAAGAATGAATGAACCAAAGGGCTAACAAAATAAGCAAGCAATTTATTCACCGAATTTTGGTTCTCTCAATCTCCCTCTCTTCAACTCTGGTCTCATAAGCCACTGCTATTGCTTTCGCATGGTTTTAGCTGATTCCTGCCAGGGAGCCCTGGATATACTGAGGCTAGACCGATGTACAGATACACGGAGTGACTGACTGCCAGCAGGTCCTTTACTCCCCCCTGGCTGAGGGAGCCCCTTCCTCTGATAAAGTGGGATAAATTGAAAGAGGAAGGCAGGAAATTAATCTTTTTAAGCAAATGAACCAACTAATTCAAAGGATGTAGCCAAAACCAACCAAAGCACTAAGGGGCTGAACATGGTTCCTTCGGGCCACCTGGTGAGCCTTTGCCAATCCCCAGGTGAGTCTTCTGTTTCTAGACGAGTTGGTCTAATGGGGGTCAGTTCCGTGCTCTGTAATGACCTCCTTTAGTGTCTCTAGCATTACTAGAATGAATCTCATTTTAGGGGTTCAAAAGCCCCACAAACACAGTTCTGGTTCTAAGGCTGGAGTCAAGGCTGGCCTAGCCTCCAGGAGCCGGCCAGATTGGGCTGATTTGCCAGTGTGGCCGCAAAATGCAAATGCAGCAGGGTAACCTTTCAGGCCGCCAAGCCCAGTTTTCCTCGGAAGGCATTCAACCCTGGCCACCACCATTGTTGAAGATGAGTGACCTTTTTGTCCCCATGTCAGTTTTAAATTGTGAAAAGTCTCAGAGATGAAATGTATCTTCTTTTCTGGAATGAAAACTTACATTGAAGACATCTGTGAAACCCCATAGCTCTACTTGGTTTCCAAAGGAATCACCTTGTTAGACGTGGGAGGGCCACTGACGGAGGGTAAAGGCCCCAGGGTGAGGGTATATTAGGATATCGCGTTTCCTCGGGGAACTGAGGTTACACAGACATGATCTGCACATTTGCTGTTGTCCTAGTGTATAAGTGGGACTCATTCCAAATAGATATTTTGTGGTTATACTTTTGGGAAATGAGAATTCTTGCCTCTAAAAATAACCTCTGTGAATGAACCACAGCAGCTATGTCATCAAGCACAGGGCTTGAAGAGTCAACCTCAATGGCCGGAGTAGAGGGTTCACTATCTTTCAGGAGGAGGCCCACCAAGGGTTAGTGAGATGCCTCTAGTTTTCCTGTGAGAGCTTCCTGCCTTTAAAGGTGAGGTCTAGATCAGGGTTGATAAATAGGTTTTCAGTGAAAACCGTTTTCCTTCTCTGGTGTACGCTTAGAAAAATATGAACTTCAAATATGCTTCAGATAATTAAGGCTGCATCGTATTATTCTGAAGTGTAATAAATGGCCTGGTGCCTCTGGTACAAGTAAATTAGCTGGGACTTGATGAAAAACTAGATTCTGAGTTTCTAGTTATTCTTTCCTTGGAAATCAGAGTGCTTTAAACCCTTCCCTTTCCAAGTTTTAGGCTGTAGATTCCTAAGAGGGAAGGAGGCTCCCATAGGAAACAGAAAACATGAGTAAAATTATTTTAATAATCATATCTAATCACATACTTTTAAAGGTTGAAATAGATGAATCAAAAGATTTAAAGGTTGAAATAGATGAATCAAAAGATTTAAAGGTTGAAATAGATGACTCAAAAGAATGGTGCTCTTCAACAATGTTCACAGCAGCATTATTCACAATAGCCAAGACATGGAAGCAACCTAAATGCCCACTGAAAAATGAATGGATAAAGAAGATGTGGTAATACACATACATACATATACATACATCCAAAGGCATATTAGTCATAAAAAGAATGAAATAACGCAAAATGCACCAACATAGATGAATCTATAGATAACCATATTAAGTGAAGTAACCCAAAGACAAAGATCATATGATATCATTTATATGTGGAATGTAAACTAGGATACAAATGAACTTATTTACAAAACACAAATACTTTTAGAAATTCCACCTGCAGAAGTTTCTGCTGGGTTGATTGTATATTCTTATGAAATAACTGCTACTTAGCATTTGGCTAAACTATCCTTCACACTCACCTTTCATCCCCTAAATAAAACACTCACTCACTTAGTATATGGCAATACTTGCCACTTGGTAGCACATCTTAGATTAATTTCACTTCTCTGACGTAAATAAGCAGAGTTGGAGTCTAGTACAGATATAATTATTTTCATCCCCATCTGGGTTTCTCTAATCATTGCTTCTTATTCTTAAATTCCAAATCTCATCAAGCACTTCTCCTATTGGCTCTGCCTAGGAATCCATTTCTCATACAGGCCCCTTGTTTTTCCTAAAAAGCTCATTACGATTTAACCACAAGGTCTGGGAAGAGCACCATGTAGCCAAGTCCAGCTAATTTGTATTCAGTGTTGGGCAGAGCTTGATTCTGTGCTATTTTGGTGGTGTATATGTCCTAGGGATTATTTTCCTTGTTGGCTCTTTGGTGGATGGGGTATGTAGATTTTGCTTGCTACTAGAACTGAAGAGCTTGGCTGGCTATCTTACCTGAGTTCCTTCTCTATTTCACACAACTATTTGGTGGTGATGGTAGTGATAGAGTAGCAGGAATAGGAGAATGTAAGTGTGGGAGGGGAAAAGGACAGTTTATGACAGGCTGCAGCCAACACATATTTATAATTTTACCTTTATTTGTTTCTTTTCATTGAGCTCAGTAAGTAAGAATGGCTTTATCAGTTCTAACACGGACTTCTCCACCATCTTCTGAGACTCTTTTTAGTCATATTAACATTTTGTTAAATAAACACCTGTTTCCCTCCCCCACAATGTTTAACCTCTTTTGATATAGTGGGTAATATGCACACATTCTGAACATCTTGTTTATTCAACACATTTCTGGATACAGCCATGGTAATTTTCATCTTTGAAGAAATTAGCTCATATGCCCATGCAACAGGTAAGGAGATGGTTGGGAAGCAGAGAACTTACCTCTCAGAGAATGGCGTCCAATGTAAGAAATGGAGATATTAGGTGTATTGAGCACCCTAAAGTAGTCAGCATTATATTCAGCCTGTTACTAAGGGAATCAGGTCATAGACCTGGAATGGTAAGTGAGTTCGAAAGGACCTGAGAGATCATATGGTCCAATCCCATTTTACAGATGAGCACAGCAAGCCCACACAGACAATTGTTAGTAGAGCTTTTCAGCACATCAGTGCTGCCTAATCCTTGGGGATATCACAGGAGAATCAGTTGACAGCAGGTAGGAGAGAGGCTCGGAGAAGGCAATGGCACCCCACTCCAGTACTCTTGCCTGGAAAATCCCATGGACGGAGGAGCCTGGTAGGCTGCAGTCCATGGGGTTGCTAGGAGTTAGATATGACTGAGCAACTTCACTTTCACTTTTCACTTTCATGCATTGGAGAAGGAAATGGCAACCCACTCCAGTATTCTTGCCTGGAGAATCCCAGGGATGGGGGAGCCTGGTGGGCTGCCATCTGTGGGGTTGCATAGAGTTGGACACGACTGAAGCAACTTAGCAGCAGCAGAAGAGAGGCAAAGGGACTTGCAAAATGACTTTAAAAACAGGGGCTTCCCTTCTGGCTCAGCTGGTAAAGAATCCACCTGCAATGTGGGACACCTGGGTTTGATCCCTGGGTTGGGAAGATCCCCTGGAGAAGGGAAAGGGTACCCACTCCAGTATTCTGGCCTAGAGAATTCCATGGATTTTATAGTCCATGGGGTCACACAAAAAAAGAAAAAATAAATATATAAAAAATAAAAACAGGAAGGAAGGCGATGAGGTTCTTTCTCCTGGATCATTAGTAGTAGTCAAAGCACAGGCTACGAAGAGGACAGCGTGGCTCCTGAGAACTTGGCAGCCAATTTCCAGGTTGGCATGGGTAAGGGGTAATAATAGAACATGAAGCCTGCCCTCAAGAAGTATATAGTCCAAAAGCAGTTCTTCTCTAGAAGGTGTAAAAAGCAGTGGAATAACACCTTCCAAAGTCCTCATCTTATCTGTTTCCGATTAGGTGGATAAATTCACCTGCCAAAGTATTGGTACTTCTTTATTTTCTCCCATTCATCTCTTCCTGCCTATTCCCAAATAATTCTGGTTGAAAACATCTTAGAGAGGCTTAATCATACTGAAATCCTTGCATTTGCATTCAATTACACATAATTCCATTTTGTTTCCTACTCTCATTACATTTAAGCATTTTGTTAAAATAAATGGTAAATTCCTAAGTTATGGTAGCTTTCAACTAAATTGAAACTTCAAATATGTTGCAGTCCCAAAGATTAGGTTTGGTAGGCTGGTTATAATCTTTATATCTTTAAATAATAATTATGTTTGGGGACTACCATGATATTTCAGATGGTCGACATCTTGTGTTTTAATGGTTCCAGAAAGAGACAGGAATATGTAGTGTAACCATCAGTGATGTTATATGTAGTGATTCTACAAGTTTGAACTAAATTCCAGCATCATTATTTGTCAGTTAATAGTGCAGAGACTTTCTGCTATAAATACATCACCTACAGCATCAGAGACAAAGTGTTCAACAAATTTACACACTGAGGTACTCACCGTTATGCAGATACCTTAATTCATGGAAAACAAGTGCATAACTGCCTTAATTAGTACAGGTTTTACAGGAAGCTGCTGTTACTGCTAAACAAATTCTTCTCCTTTCCCAAACATGACCCTAGTCCAGGCCACCTCCAACTTGACTTGTATTTCTTATTCTATTTACACAAGCCAGAAAAAATATTTTCTATCAGCTCAGCTGGGAAAATAGATCCTTCACTTTTGTCTACACTACCTCCCTTTTAGAGGAGCAAATCATTCCCTATATTTCTTTGTGAAGTTCCACTTTCTAGCTCTATGTTAAAAAACTATCCAAACCTACTATTTCTAACAGCTCTATTTAAAATCAAAGACAAAGGAAGAATTATGAAAGCAGTGAGAGAAGCAACTCATCATGTACAAGTAATAATCAATAGGATTAACAACCAATTTCTCATAAAAAACCAAGAAGCCAAAGACAGTGGGATAAGAGATTCAAAACACTGAAAAAAAATTTTAAAAACTCTGTCAACCAAGAATTCTATGGGCTTCCCTGATTGCTCCATGGTAAAGAAGCCACCTGCCAATGCAGGAGCTGTAGGAGACTGTGGGCTCAATCCTTGGGTCAGGAAGATCCCCTGGAGAAGGAAATAGTAACCCACTCCAGTATTCTTGCCTGGAGAATCCCATGGACGGAGAAGCCTGGGGGGCTACAGTCCATAGGGTCACAAAGACTCAGATATGACTGAGCACGCACGCAAAAATTCTATATCCAGCAAAACAGTCCTTCAAAAAACTGAAGACATTTCCGGAAAAACAGTAAAGGAGTTTGTCACTATTAAACATGCCTTCAAGAAATGGTACAGGGAATCCTTTCAGCTGAAATGAAAAGATACTAGACAATATCCCAAAAGCTGTAGGAAGAAATGAAGAAAACTAGAAAAAGTAACTCCATTGATTATTATTATTCAATTTTTACTTGGTAAATATTTTTCCTATTTCTTTTATTATTTTTATTTTCAATTAATTTTTTCTTTGGCTGTACCATGTGGCATGCAATGGTACAATGGATTGAACCCAACCCCCTGTGGTGGAAGTGCAGAATCTTAACAATTGGACCACCAGGGAAGTCCCTATTTCTTTTAAAGGAAAATTGCATAAAGTAATAATTACAATTATGCATGGATGGACTTATAAAGATATAAGGTGTATGGTAATAATAGCACAGAGGAGAGAGGGAACAAAACTATAGAGTAGTAACATTAAGTTAGTATTAATCCAAACTATCAATGTGCATGCTCAGTCTCTTAGTCATGTCTGACTCTTTGCAACCCCATGGACTGTGACCCACCAGGGTCCTCTGTCTGTGGGATTTTCGTGGCAAGAATACTTGAGTGGGTTGCCATGCCCTCCTCCAAGGGATCTTCGTGACTCAGGGACTGGTCAACTCAGGGATCAAACCCACGACTCTTGTGTCTCCTGCATTGGCAGGTGGATTCTTTACTACAAGCGCCACCTGGGAAGCCCAACTGTTATAGTTAAGATGTTAACTGTAATCCACAGGGAAACTACAAATAAAATAATTTTTAAATGTGATAAAATAGATGACAAGGGAATTAAATTACAAACTAGAAAATATTTAATGCAAAAGGCAGTTATGGAGAAAGAGAGAGAAAGAGACATAAGATATGTAGAAAACAAGCAAGATGATGTGAATCCTATTATATCAATATGACATTAACCATAATTGGATTAAACTCTCCAATCTAAAGGCAGAGATCTAATTATATGCTATGCTATGCTATGCTAAGTCACTTCAGTCGTGTCCGACTCTGTGTGACCCCATAGACGGCAGCCCACCAGGCTTCCCCATCCCTGGGATTCTCCAGGCAAGAACACTAGAGTGGGTTGCCATTTCCTTCTCCAATGCATGAAAGTGAAAAGTGAAAGTGAAGTCGCTCAGTCGTGTCCGACTCTTAGCGACCCCATGGACTGCAGCCTACCAGGCTCCTCTGTCCATGGGATTTGCCAGGCAAGAGTACTGGAGTGGGGTGCCACTGCCTTCTCCGGATCTAATTATAAACTGCCTATAAGAGACACACTCCCCACTCAAAGATAAAAATAGGTTGAAAGTAAAAAGATAAGAAAATATACTATGCAAAGAGTAACTTAAAAAGAGCTAGAATTGTTATACTCATATCAGATAAGATATATTTTAAGACAAAAATTGGTACTATAGACAAAGAAGTTCATTTTTTAAAAACATTGAGGGTCAAGGCCAATCCTTTACAATTATAAATGTATATGCATCTAACAACAGAACTTGAAAAGACATGAAGTAAAAACTGACAGAATTGAAAGGAAAAGTAAGCAATTTAAAAATAATAACTAGGGGCTTCCCTGGTGGCTCAGGGGTAAAGAATCCGTCTGCCAATGCAGGAGACACTTGTTCGATCCCTGATCTGGGAAGAAGCCACATGCCATGGAGCAACTAAGCCCATGCACCGTCACTGTTGAGCCAGTGCTCTAGAGCCCAGGAGTCATGACTGCTGAGCCCACGTACCCCGCCGCCCATGCTCCACAACAAGAGAAGCCAGCACTTTGAGAAGACCGTGCACCGCTGGAGAGGAGTCCCTGCTCACTGCAACTAGCGAAAAGCCTGAGCAGCAATGAAGACCCAGCATAGCCAAAAATAAATAAAATGATATTGTAAAGCAATTTCCCTGCAATTAGAAAATAAATTAAAAAAACTGGCACACTCATAACTATAGATATTAATATCCTATTTTAAATAATGGCGAGAGCAACTAGACAGATTATCAACAGGATATAAATGACTTAAACAACATTATAAACTGGTGCTGAGGAAACTGGATATCCATATGCAAAAGAATGATTTTGATTCCTACTTCATATAAATGATTTTTGATCTCTACCTCATGTACAACAATTAACTCAAAGTGACTGAAAGCCAAAATGTAAGACCTAAAATTATAAAGCCCTTAGGAGAAAATACAGGGGTAAATCTTTGTGAATTTCAGTGAGGCAAAGTGTAAGTGACAAAAGAAACAAAATCAATTGGACTTCATCAAAATGAACAACTTGTGTGTGACAAAAAAGACTATCAAAAAAGTGAAAAGACAACTCACAGACTGAGAAAAATTCTTTGAAAACCACATATCTGATAAGGGTCTTGTATCCACATTATCTAATGAACTCTCGTAAGTAAAAAATGAAAAGAGACCTGATTTTTAAAATCTAAAAAAGATCTGAATAAACATTTATCTAAAGATATGTAAATGGTCAATTAAAAGATATTCAACATCATGAGTCATTCAGTTCAGTTCAGTTCAGTTGCTAAGTTGTGTCCGACTCTTTGTGACCCCATGAATCGCAGCACACCAGGCCTCCCTGTCCATCACCAACTCCCGGAGTTCACTCAGATTCACGTCCATTGAGTCAGTGATGCCATCCAGCCATCTCATCCTCTGTCGTCCCTTTCTCCTCCTGCCCCCAATCCCTCCCAGCATCAACATGAGTCGTTACTGACATGCAAATCAAAAATCACAATGAGTTATCACTTCACACCCACTAAGATGGCAACAATAATAATCAGAAAATAACAAGTTAGGATATGGAAAAAGGGGAATCCTCATACATTGCTTATGGGAATGTAAAATGGTACAGTCATTGTTGAAATGGTTTCACTGTTCTTCAATAAGTTAAATTGTTACATATAACTTAATAAAATTATATACATTATAAATATATAATTACCATATGACCCAGCAATTTCACTCCTAGGTATATACCCAAAATAACTGAAATCAAGGACTCCAGCAGATACCTGAACACAAGTGTTCAAAGCAGTATTATTCACAATAGACAAAAGGTAGAAACAACCCAAATGTCCATCAGTGAATTAATGGATACATAAAATATAGTGTATCCACACAATGGAATATTACTCAGCCATGAAAAAGGAACAAAGCACTAATACATACTGCAACATGGGTGAACCTTGAACACATTATGCTAAGTGAAATAAGTCAGTTAAAAGGACCATACATTATATGATGCCATTTATATAAAATGTTCAGAATAGGCAAATTCATAGGAACAGAAAGTAGATTAGTGGTTCCCACAAGTTGGGGGAGGGGAGAATGGGGAGTGACTGCTAATAATATGGGTTTTCTTTTTTGGGGTGATGAAAATGTTCTGGAATTAGATAGTGGCGATGGTTGAAAGGCAATGCCAAAGAATGCTCAAACTACCGCACAATTGTACTCATCTCACACACTAGTAAAGTAATGCTCAAAATTCTCCAAGCCAGGATTCAGCAATACGTGAACCGTGAACTTCCAGTTGTTCAAGCTGGTTTTAGAAAAGGCAGAGGAACCAGAGATAAAATTGCCAACATCCGCTGGATCATGGAAAAAGCAAGAGAGTTCCAGAAAAACATCTATTTCTGCTTTATTGACTATGCCAAAGCCTTTGACTGTGTGGATCACAATAAACTGTGGAAAATTCTGAACGAGATGGGAATACCAGACCACCTGACCTGCCTGTTGAGAAATCTGTATGCAGGTCAGGAAGCAACAGTTAGAACTGGACATGGAACAACAGACATATTTCCTATTTGGAACAACAGTTTCAAAGAGTAAAAGGAGTACGTCAAGGCTGTATATTGTCACCCTGCTTATTTAACTTCTATGCAGAGTACATCATGAGAAACGCTGGACTGGAAAAAACACAAGCTGGAATCAAGATTGCCGGGAGAAATATCAATAACCTCAGATATGCAGATGACACCACTCTTATGGCAGAAAGTGAAGAGGAACTAAAAAGCCTCTTGATGAAAGTGAAAGTGGAGAGTGAAAAAGTTGGCTTAAAGCTCAATATTCAGAAAACGAAGATCATGGCATCCGGTCCCATCACTTCATGGGAAATAGATGGAGAAACAGTGGAAACAGTGTCAGACTTTATTTTTCTGGGCTCCAAAATCACTGCAGATGGTGACTGCAGCCATGCAATTAAAAGACACTTACTCCTGGGAAGGAAAGTTATGACCAACCTAGGTAGCATATTCAAAAACAGAGACATTACTTTGCCAACAAAAGTCCGTCTAGTCAAGGCTATGGTTTTTCCTGTGGTCATGTATGGATGTGAGTTGGACTGTGAAGAAGGCTGAGCACCGAAGAATTGATGCTTTTGAACTGTGGTGTTGGAGAAGACTCTTGAGAGTCCCTTGGACTGCAAGGAGATCCAACCAGTCCATCCTGAAGGAGATCAGCCCCGGGATTTCTTTGGAAGGAATGATGCTAAAGCTGAAACTCCAGTACTTTGGCCACCTCATGCGAAGAGTTGACTCATTGGAAAAGACTCTGATGCTGGGAGGGACTGGGGGCAGGAGGAGAAGGGGACGACAGAGGATGAGATGGCTGGATGGCATCACTGATTCGATGGACGTGAGTCTGGGTGAACTCTGGGAGTTGGTGATGGACAGGGAGGCCTGGCGTGCTGCGATTCATGGGGTCGCAAAGAGTCGGACACAACTGAGCGACTGAACTGAACTGAACTGATGGTTGCACAACTTGGTCAATATACTAATAACCAGTAGACCATACATTTAAATAAGATAAATTTTGTAGTATGTGCATTTTATTTCTCAATAAAAAGAGAAAAAAATGGAAACAACTAATTAGGAAAAATTTGCAACCCCAAATTTAGAAATAAACTTTCTATTGCTAGAATTGAAAAGGTCACTGAAAAATTCTACTCTGTGGACAGAGAAGCCTAGTGGGCTACAGTCCATGGGGTCACAAAGAGTCAGACATGACTGAGCAACTAAGCACAGCACAGCATATCTTATTACACCAAAATCTCAGTGACCTCAACTTCCACAAGAATCTCTCATGGATTTGCTTTCAGTACTCATTCAGACCATGGAAAGCGAGTCATGCGAGGAGAAGGGCCATCAAGGAGAAGCAACATTGCTAGTCCTGATATGACAAGGGCCTGTAGAATTTTAGTACATGATGAAACACTGGGAAAAAGAATTCAGTAAACAGTTGTCATTTGGCTAAATTCTTGAGGTAGAAAATGAAAATGATTCCTAAACCATGAATAATGTATTGGAAAGTTATGGTTTCCTGGGGGAGTTGAATTCACTCCTACTGTTAATAGTAATAGTGCTGTGTGAATGACTCTCTGGATCCCAAGTGGGAAACTTGGCAAATGAGGTTGTTATATTTCTGAAATTTCCATCATATTTCCAGTCTCATCTTACAAGGGAAATATTATCATCTGATGCTTTTGGAACATGGCTATACTCTTTCCTTTAAACTAACAGTGCTAGCTTTCTGATAAGTACAAATTCAACAAAAGCCTACTTCTAAATCTGGTTGGATGATTCAAAGCTTTATCTGTTCTAATCCATAGGTAACTTAAGACACCACATGTAATATTTTGGAGCCTATTTTTACACAAACAGAAAAATGGTAAATTCTAAATACATTTCAAACATATAAGGAAAACAAGTGCTTCTGTGGACAATCTCTCTATAGGGATTGCCTCCCTGCGCTCTGAGTTAACAGACTGCCCTGTGGGCATTGGCTGTAGGAGTACAGCCATTCTGTACTGCTTATTCCAAGAACTACACAGTTACGAAACTAGTAATTCTCTTTATGAAAGAGCTGCCTACTAGGCTTCTCGTTTGCACCACTGCATCTTACTGACATCTGTCAATCATACCAGGAACCTGGAGTCTAGGACAAGGGGAAGATACGGCTTAATCAGTTTGCCTTTTAGTGTTGATGGGTTAGGCATTTTAACGATAGTTAACGCCGCCTTTATTTTTGTTGTTGTTACTATTGTTTATAACCTTTGCACCTGAGGTTGTTGTATAGATGAAGTTTAGCAATCTTAAAACAACTAGACTGAACCTATCTCAACACCTGCATTGGGGTTGTTTATGTAGTTGATGGCTTCCCCCAAGAAACTCTTGAAACCCACATGTCCCAATTCTAACTATTCTAATATACTAAGAATCCCTGAAGAGATCAATGAAATAAACCACTGGTTGACATCAGACTCCCAAGTGAGTTGCTCAGTCATGTCCGACTCTTTGTGATCCCATGGACTGTAGCCCACCAGGCTCTTCTTTCCATAGAATTTTCCAGGCAAGAATACTGGAGTGGGTTGCCATTCGCTTCTCCAGGGGATCTTCCCAACCCAGGGATCGAACCTGGCTTTCCCACATTGCAGGAAGATTCTTAACCATCTGAGCTACCAAGTGTGAGTCCCATAGATTACAGAATAATGACTCCCAAGGTTGACATCAGAAGTGTCATCCTAATAACTGGTTGATTGTTGATAGCTCTTAAACTGGTTAATAGCACAGGATCTTAAATACATACACACTAATTAACATATTAGTAATTAGTAAGTGAATATGAACGTTACCAAAAAGTACCCCACCCCCATTTTTTACGCAACATACATTTTATCTATATTATATTCTTACCAAACTTTCCTATCAAGTAAACTATTTCCTGGTTTTTATTAAGCTACATAGCCTGTGTATCATTTACAAATACAGAGTTCCTATAAAACCTGATAATTCACAATAACAATTCCCTTCAGAATCTGAATAAATCTGCTATAGGCATCCGCACAAATCAAAGCCACCAAGTAATTCCAGCGGATATATTTGACCTAATTGCTATATGTTTACACATAAAACAAAATGTCACATTATAGTTGACTGTACATTCTTACATGCTGTGAATGCTGATTTATTTCAGGTTTTAAGTTTCATGTTCAGCCTACAAATTGTATTACCTAAGAGAAATTGCATTCTGGCTTTCAAATAAAAACCCTTGCTATTTGCCTGTCTAATAAATTATAAACAAGTTTGATCTGGAGTCATAGCTATATTGGGCCCCTGCAGATCATCTTCTAATGGGGTAGCACAGTGTACTGCAAAGGACAGGCAGGTCTTCTCGGCTTTGACACTCTCTGGGTCTTGGGGGAACTCTCTCCCCTTCTCTGAACCTTGGTTTCCCTGCATATATAACGAGGGGTTTGGACTGCATGAGCTCCAAGTCTTTTCTAGCTCTGACAGGCTATGATTTTCAGAGATTGTTAAGAAGAGGTAAGGACAGGAAAAGGGGAAATTATTTTCAAATGATTCTTTGTGAAAGAGACTTGAGTTTTGGGGACTCAGGATTTTGTGTGTGTGTGGCAATGCAAGGAAACCTGATCTAATTTTAGCTTCAACACAGTAAGGAATAATTGCTAATCAAATGTTAATAAAATGCTTACAGGCTTTAGGTCTGGAAAAGTCATTTTAAACAGAAAAACAATTGGGAATGTCAGCTGTTTTTTCACCTGTTCCTAGAGGAAATTCTTGGCTTTTAACTATGACATCCTCCTTTAACTCAACTACACTACATTTAAACCTACTAGCAACCTCTCATTTTGAATTACACAGCAAGATATTCAACCCAGAGAATTGTCTTTCCCTTGACCTGAATCCTGTTCATCCAAAGGTTCCAGCACTGCATTGAAGTTCCTGCTTAGGAGGGCCTCCTGTCTATGCTAGAATGACTAGATGCCCTAATGAAACCATGAAACTTTATAATGAGATACTAAAGACTGTCCCCTCCCTAAGAATACTTTCTATGCTTGATGGCCTCCTCTCTCAACTGCCAAACTGCAGGGCTGAACTTGCAAGCAGGCAGAAGAGTTGGTTGTGGACAAGCAGAGATCTGAGAGGTGCTGGGTGGCACTGTGTCCCCAAATCTTTTCCTTCTTAGGTACTTGCAGGGCTTGACATTCCAACTCTAGAGACACATTCCTTTGGGATAAACACTGATCACCTCAGGTGTCTTCCTGAAATAGAATGTCTGTTGGAGAGGTGAGTTATTAAATCACCAACACTTTGTAGTAATATTTCCTAGGGAGAAATCCTTAATATATTTTCCCTTGTTCCATAATACTGTGGAAAAAGAGATCCATGGTCAGATAAGTTGGGAAAACACATTATGCTACATCTCTTCATAAAGTGTCATAATGCATATTAGCATAGTAAAGGTTCTAAGTCCTGATGTAAACAAATTTTATTTCATCCACTGTTTAATCCTTAGGTGAGCATATGGAATGCTTCTGAAAAAAAATTTAAATTGGTCCAATACACATAACATTTACCATCTTAACCATTTAAAAATATATAGTTCACCAGTGTTATGTATGCTCACATTGCTGTGCACCCAATTTCCAGAACATTTTCATTTTGCAAAACTAAAACTTCTCATCCATTAAACAACAACTTCCCATTTCTCCCTTCTCCCAGCCCCTGGCAACCAATGTTCTACTTTCTGTCTCTATGAATTTGACTCCTCTAGATACTTCATGTAAGTATAATAATATGGTACTGTCCTTTCGTGCCTGGCTTATTTCACTCAGCATAATGCCTGCAAGGTTCATCCATGTTGTAGCAAGTGAGAGGATTTCCTCCTAGGCTGAATAATATTTCATTGCATGTACATACTACATTTTGTTTATCCATTTATCCATTGATGGACATTTGGGTTTCTCTTACCTCTTGGCTATTGTAAATAATGCTGCTATAAACGTGGGTATGCAAATATCTCTTTGAGATTCTGCTTTCAATTCTTTTGGATATATACTCAGAAATGGAATTGCTATATCATACGGTAATTTAATATTTAATTTCTTGAGGAACCCCCATACTGTTTTCCATGGTGGTTGCACCATCTTACATTCCCATCAACAGGGCACAAGGATCCCAGTTTCTCCACCGTCTTGACAACACTTGTTATTTACTGTTTTTATTGACAGTAGGCACCCAAATGGGCTTCCCTGGTGGCTCAATGGTAAAGAATTTGCCTGCCAATGCAGGAGATGAGAGTTTGATCCCTGGGTCAGGAATATCCCCTGGAGAAGGAAATGGCAACCCACTCTAGTATTCTTGCCTGGGAAATCCCATGGACAGAGGAGCCTGACAGGGTCGCAAGAGTCAGACATGACTTAGCAACTAAACAACAACAACAAGGCACCCAAATAGGTGGATCTCAGTGTGGCTTTGATTTGCATCTTCCTAATGATGCTTTTGAACTGTGGTGTTGGAGAAGACTCTTGAGAGTCCCTTGGACTGCAAGGAGATCCAACCAGTCCATTCTGAAGGAGATCAGCCCTGGGATTTCTTTGGAAGGAATGATGCTAAAGCCGAAACTCCAATACTTTGGCCACCTCATGCGAAGAGTTGACTCATTGGAAAAGACTCTGATGCTGGGAGGGATTGGGGGCAGGAGGAGAAGGGGATGACAGAGGATGAGATGGCTGGATGGCATCACCAACTCGATGCACATGAGTCTGAATAGGCTTCGGGAGTTGGTGATGGACAGGGAGGCCTGGCGTGCTGCAATTCATGGGGTCGCCAAGAGTCGGACACGACTGAGCGACTGAACTGAACTGAACTGAATGATTAGTGATTTTGAGCATCTTTCCATCTGCTTGTTGAAAGAACAGTTTTTTTTGTTTTGTTTTGTTTTTTTTTTTTTTACACCATATCAGTAAAATTTCTGGGAAACACACTCAGAGGTATATTGCTAGAGCAGATGAATGATAATGACTGCTTTTCAGGATAGAGGAGTTTTTGTCCATTTATTTTAAGAGCAGCTAATATTTACTAGTTTGAAGGTAACATATATACAGTTAGTATGTGTCCAGACAGTGATTATCTCTGGGTGGTAGGATTAGGAGTGAATTAATTTATTTTTACTTTTATGTAATTTCTAAATTTCTACAATTAACCTGTATTAAGTAATTTTTAAACTCTAGTATGCTGCTGCTGCTTAGTAGCTTCAGTCGTGTCTGACTCTGTGTGACCCTATGGATGATAGCCTGCCAGGCTCCTCTGTCCATGGAATTCTCTGGGCAAGAATACTGGACTGGGTAGCCATTTCCTCCTCCAGGGGATCTTCCCAACCCAGGGACTGAACCCAGGTCTCCTGCAGTGCAGGCAGATTCTTTACCATCTGACCCACCAGGGAAACCCAAACATTAGTATGCTATGCTATGCTATGCTATGCTATGCTAAGTCACTTCAGTCGTGTCCGGCTCTGTGCGACCCCATAGACGGCAGCCCACCAGGCTCCCCGGTCCCTGGGATTCTCCAGGCAAGAACACTGGAGGGGGTTGCCATTTCCTTCTCCAGTGCGTGAAAGTGAAAAGTGAAAGTGAAGTCGCTCAGTCGTGTCCGACTCTTAGCGACCCCATGGATTGCAGCCTAACAGGCTCCTCCGCCCATGGGATTTTCCAAGCAAGAGTACTGGAGTGGGGTGCCACTGCCTTCTCCGAAACGTTAGTATACTTGATGATAAATAGCTAGAGTGCAGTACTGTGCTAGCTGTTTTGGCCGTAGCACTCAGCCTCCAGTGATCCTTTTCTTGTCACAATTTTTATGTTCTTGTGTGCCATTTAGCAGTTTCTTAGGTTCTGACTTATATCATTTGCTAATTATTCTCTGTGCATGAATATTGACAGCTTCAATACTTGCAAAATCTTTAGGGGAAGGCACTGTGTTTTATATTTCTTTTGCATACCCCAGTAATAATAACCACAATTTCCAACCCTAACAAGCCACATCATCTAACAAAGGATGTGTTTCTCTGTGTTCATGTGGTATCTGACCACGTGAAGCAGTTTGGGAGTCTTCATATAGATATTACAATACCGAAATTCTGGTGCGTTCTCAGTGATTTATGAGGCAAAACAGACAAATGTTTAAAAGTATGCTCTTGAATGATGCAGAACTGTTACCCAAACCCAACAATAAAACATTCTCAAAACATTAGAGGACACTGAATATAAGAAATTAAACAATAATTTCTCCAATATTACAAACACTAGTATTCTTATTTCTCCATTTAAATTTTGGACAATATTTTGATTCTACAACTTAGCATTTTGTCAAACATTGTTTAATTGGTTTTATGTAAACTGACTTGTTCCTAAAATAATATCCAATCAGAATATGCCATCTCATCTATTAGCTTTCCTCCTCTCAACAGATGTTCTGAGTCCTCATTGTTTCCAGATTACAATCAAGCTGTCCATAATACAGAAATCCAAACATCTGGGCCAAGGGAAAATGGGCAAAACCATTCAATCAGGTAATGGAGGAAATGCTTCCTGCAAGTTTATCAAACAGCTATTCCCACAAGTGATATCCTGAAGTTACTAATCTGGGCTTTGCTGAAATTCTGATACAAAAAACCAGAGTGGACCTTTATGTGTGGCTGCCTGATCGAGTGGAAAGAGTAGAGGATGTGGAGCCAGACCTGGGGTCAAAACTCAGCTCTACCAACTTGCCAACTGGTTACACATACACAAGTCACTTCCCTAATCGGTCTCATCTGTAATAAGCAGATTAAAATGCAGTCATCCCTCTGTATTCATGGGGTTTTCATTCTAGTTCCCCACGTGGATACCAGGATCCTCAGGTGCTCACAACCCTTATATAAAATGGCAAAGTATTTGCATACAACCTATGCACATCCTTCTGTATACTTTAAATCATCTATAGATTACTTGCAATATCTAATACAGTTGTAAATGTGATGTAAGGTGCTCTCTAAATAGTTGCCCATGGTTAGCAAACTCAAGTTTTGCTCTTTGGAACTGTCTGGAATTTTTTTTTTCCCTGAATACTTTCGATTTGAGGTAGGTTGAATCCACAGATGTGGAAACTTCAGGTAGATGACTGACCATAGTACCTAAGAGCAACTGTGAGGAATCAATGAGATGATACATGTAAAAGTATTTTGTAATATGTCACCCATAGTAATTTACGGTAAGTTTCTTGGTGGCTCAGCTGGTAAAGATTCCGTCTGTGACGCAGGAGACCTGGGTTTGATCTCTGGGTTGGGAAGATCCCCTGGAGAAGGGAAAGGCTACCCACTCCAGTATTCTGGCCTGGAGAATCCCATGGACTGTAAAGAGCTGGACACGACTGAGCGATTTTCACACACACACTACAGAGAAACTCTACTTAGAAGATTATCAATGTCTTCAGAAAGTCTGTTTAACCCAGGCAACTATTATGGACCATTTTAGTCCTTCACTTATTCAAAACAAAACAAACAAAAGCCCCAAAACAACTGAAAGAGAATCAAGCTAATTAATATGTAGAAGAGAGGAGTGTATAATCTCCTAGCATAGTCACACTTTTCCCCTTATCTTCTCTTATTTAAACTATAAAATATCCATGCAAAATGACTGAGCAGGCATTTCATTAAAGAATATATACAGACTGCCAAGAAACACATGAAAATGTGCTTACCACCATGACCCACTAGGGAAACACAAATTAAAACCACAATGAGATACTACTACACATCTACCTAAAAGTCTACACTCAAAGAATGAGAGTACCAAGTGCTGAATAGGATACAGACAAATTAGAGCTCTCCCACATTGCTTGTGGGACTGTCAAATGGTACAATCACTTTGGAAAACAGTTTAGAGTTTCTTAAAAAGTTAAACATTTATTTATCATATGACCCTCCTGGGTATCTACCCAGAAGAAATTAAAACATACTGTGGAGTCCCAGACCAAGGTCACAGGTGCAAGGCCTTGTTCCAAGGCCACAGACATGGAGCCCAGAATAAGGTCATCTCTGGAAATGACTGAACCCCACAGCAGCCACTGCCATGAGCCACCCTGATCTAAACTGGCCAGCTCCCTGACTCCATATTAGGTAAAAATGCCCATCCTAACCAATCACCTAATGCCACCCTTCCAGCAGGAATTTTGTTTTGAAGCTATAAAAATTGGCTGCTAGCCTATGAAAGGGGTCAACTCTCCCTTGAACCAGCCTGCTGTTCCAACTGTCAGCTTTCCCTGGTTTGTCAGGAGCTCAGCCTCCTGAGCTCGCAGTGCCCTGATTATCTCTAATCTTTGTTTTTCATAAACTCACTCCTTTCTGAAATACTGTATCTGGAAATTCTTTTCCAATCTGCACACAGACCATGACACATATGTCCATACAAAGCCTTCTACATGAACGTTCAAAGCAGCATTATTTATAGTAGTCCAAATCTGGAAACATTCACCAACAACTGGTGAATGGATAAACAAAATGGGGTATATATCCAGACACTGAAAGACTACTCAGCAATAAAAAGGAACAAAATATTGATATATGCTACAACATAAATGAACCTCAAAAACATTATGCTAAGTAAAAAAAAGCCTGACACAGAAGCTATATTGTATATAATTGTGTTTATATGAAATATTCAGAAAAGGTAAATCTATAGGGACAGAAAGCAGTTTAGTAATTGCTTGGGGCTGGGAATGAGTACAGAAAGTGACTCCAAACAGGCATGGAGAAATTGTTGGGCTGATGGAAATGTTCCAAATTGGATTGGGGTGATGGTTGCTCAACTGTATACATTTAGTAAAACTCTTCAGACTGTATGTATGACAAACCTAGACAGCATATTAAAAAGCAGAGACATTACTTTGCTAACAAAGGTCTATATAATCAAAGCTATGGTTTTTCCAGTGGTTATGTATTAGTGTGAGAGTTGGACTGTGAAGAAGACTGAGCGCTGAAGAATTCATGCTTTTGAACTGTGGTGCTAGAGAAGACTCTTGAGAGTCCCTTGGACTGCAAGGAGATCCAACCAGTCCATCCTAAAGGAAATCAATTCTGAATATTCATTGGTAGAAATGATGATAAAGCTGAAGCTCCAATACTTTGGCCACCTGATGCAAAGAGCTGACTCATTAGAAAAGACCCTGATGCTGGGACAGATTGAAGGCAGGAGAAGATGATGACAGAGGACAAGATGGTTGGATGGCATCACCGACTCAATGGACATGAGTTTGAGCAAGCTCCAGGAGTTGGTGAAGGACAGGGAAGCCTGGTGTGCTGCAGTCCATGGGGTCTCAAAGAGTCGGACACAACTGAACGACTGAACAACAATGGGTGAATTTTATTAAATGTAAATTATATTTCACTAAAGTGGTTAAAAATCTCTTTGTAAAAAAGGGAGAAATGCCAGTCAATGTGACAAAGGAGAAAAACAAGCTTTGATGAAAATGCCTGCCCTTGGAATCAAAACCCAATAGGAAGCCAGCAATGTCTTCCCAGATTCCTTTCTTATCCTAGCTTTCAGCCACTGTAATCATGCCATTAGCTTGGAGACACATTAACTACAGCAAGTTCAAGTTGATACTTTTAAAAACTCAATTACTACTCCTCTGAGATTTCTCTTTTCCATCCCATGTCTTTCAGTTTTTTCAATATTTGTTTTATGTTGTTCCCCCCGGAAATGTGTTGTTTTGCTCAATTTATACACACTTCTTCCTTCTATAGTCTGCATGAGCTCTTTTCTCTTCCTCTTTCCTAATTCCATGCTCATGGCTCTTACAGGCAGTATTTCATAGCAATGAATTTATATTGGAACAGACAGATCCCAACAGATAACTGAACTACTTACTTGTAGAACTAGTGATTTCCAATCTATACTAACTCTTGTATGGATGCAAAATATCATTATCTATCCAACAATGCAGAAGTGAACAGAAAATGAAAATAGGCCAGCTAGACAATACTTTGAGTTACTCTGCGAGGACTGGAGGACTTGGCATCAGACAAATGCACTGCATGTGTGAATGCTTTAGTCATGTCCGACTCTTTGTGGCCCTGCCAGGCTCCTCTGTCCGTGGGATTTTCCAGGCAAGAATACTGGAGTGGGTTGTCTTGCCCTTTTACAGGGGATCTTCCCAACCCAGGGATCGAACCCACATCTCCTGCGTCTCCTGCATTGCAGGCAGATTCTTTACCACTAAGCTACCAGGTAAAGCCCTGAACCAAAGGCAGAGGTAGCCAAGAAGAGTCTTGGACACTGAAGCGACACCTTAAAGCATCTCTCTCTATATTGTACAACGTAGTCATAAAAGGTAAGGAAGTCTACTTTAGAAAGGTTTCTTTAAAAAAAAATAAATAAAAAAGAGTTAACATTTTGAAATTTTGGTCCTAACTTTGAGGTGTCAAAACTACCTGGGCTTTCCAGAATTCCCAAGAAATTTAGGACCTCAATGTTTAAAATGTACCTAAGATGATATGCCAGACGCATGATTTGTTTATCAAACCACAACCAACACATTCATTATGCTCTGGTATACTGCAAAGAGTAAAGCATTTGGAGTCTGAGGACCTGGATTCTTAAGTCCTTTGTTTCCTCCACTTACTGGAAGTGAAACCTTCGGCAGATCTCTGAACCTCACAAATCTCTAGTTTCCTATGCTATAAAATTAGGATAACAGTAATACCTACCTCACAGGGTTATGGGAATTAAATGTGCTTGTGTATATAAAAAGGACTTTGTAAACTGCAGAGACCCATGCCAATAGAAGCTTTCTACTTTCCAGAAACTCCAAAATTCTTTAGATGTTACTCTGAACTTATAGGGCATGCCCCAAGATTACTTCAAAAAACATTGCTTTCATTTCCCTATCTCTAAGGGGTCTTGTTGATCCTGACATATCTGGCCTTGCATATGGTGGTTTCTTACTCTGCTGCACACATTAACGTTTAGTCTGCAGTGTTTGAATCTGTTTCTTACACTAACACTTCCTGGCTCACGAAAGAAAAAACACCATCGATCCAACATTTCTATTGCACCACTTTCCCTGAAGGATTTCCACATGCATTCCCCACTGGGTGAGATGCAACTGCTATTTAACAGCATATAGCAACACTATGCAAGGGTCTGAGACAGGATGCGAGCGAGGCAATATTGTATGCTGCTGAAAGGACAAGGCGAGCCAATGTCAACAGATGCAATTACCAGATGTGAACGCTGGCCAAGGCGGCCTGGGCAAACTCTCCTTTAAGAACTGCCATGGGACCTTTAATGCCCCCAAAGTCACTGCAACCTTGGCATCACATCTTATTCAAAGCAGAAACTTCTGGAGCCCTGACCCTTTGCATTTGCATCAATCTAGTTTTGACTGGGGGCCAGGGGTGACTTACATGGTTTTACTAGTAGATCTCCCCTTGCTATTCAGAAGGTAGGCTCTCTGGAAAATTCACTTCTAAATATGAACTTGGCATTATTTTGGAGTGATTTAAAGGGATGATAGCTGGAATGGATCTGGACACAAGCCACAATTTAATACTCCTTCCCCATGTGGCTGCCTTTTCCACTTCCAACATGCTGGGAAGAGCAGTTGTACTCCAGTCCCACATGAACTTGGAATGAGCCAACTGTCCTTACTTTGTTCTCACTTTGACACTTATTTCCTTTCCAGTACAAGACAGGTGCACTGCTGCTTGTAGAGTAGGGCAATGGAAATGTACTGGGAAGAATGATGCTCTAAAAGGCAGTAGATGCCTTAGCCAACCAGATCCGAAGGGAGAGTAAGGAAGTTTACTCTTAGTAAACTCCACTCTCCCCAGGGCTTCCTCTCGCAGGCCATCCATGATGACTTCCACAATGATGTCCAGAAAGAAACTCTACTAGGGGCAACATAAATTCACCCAGGGATTGTCTTTCAAATCTATTAAACTCTGGATGGCAAAATAATAAGGATGTGTAAGCACCTGGTCATCAAAATGAGTCATTACTAGATATTTTAATTGAATCTATTTTCAATACAGCAGGAAGTGTCAAATATTTATGTGTTCCTACATGACGAGAAGGGTTTTTGTCCCCTAGGGAGTCCAGATGTGTGTTAGACAAACTACTATTCTCACACCTTTACAAACACACAGAAGGAATCTGGCCTACCTGCTTATTCCATTTTGTACTATGAGGTGTTACTTTAAAAATGTGAACAGATCCTTTATTCATGATAAAACAGGAGAAAAACCAATCACTTGGAATTTATGATCAGTTAATTTTTTCATTCTCGAACCTAAAAATGAATTGATTGTTCCTTCACCCACCAGCCTTTTCTCCTCTGTTCCCTTCCTTCCCATCCATTAGTGTTGATAAATCAAGTCTGTTTGTGGTTTGTGGCAGTGTTTGTCTAGGAAGGGTGTGATATTTGAATGGGGGGGGGGGATATACCAAGGCTCCAAGTTGGCCTCAAGAACAATGAATCACCAATAATATATCTTGTGCTTTCCTCCTTCCACTCTTCAGTTGGTGTCCATGCATACTATATCATACACTATGTACATCTTTCTGTTTTCTAGTGTAGGTATATATGAAAACCTTGCCTCTAAATTTAATTGTGGATCCTAAGAGTAGAGGCAGAGTTCTAATATTGTCCCCAAGGGACCTGGCTTCAAAGGAATGATATGGTTCAGATATTTTTTTTTTTAAGATTCTGTGGTTAGACTTTTCTCTCAGGCTGCTAACTCAAGTTCATAACTGCCCAAGCTACAATTCCAGTGAGTCCCCCAACTCTCACAACCCTCACCAGGTACCTTCACTAATTCCCGTCTTCCAAATACACCATACGGTTTCACACCTCCATGCTTTGTCCATGCTATGCTCTTAGCCTTGTGTAACCTCCTCAGTTAAAATTCTATGTATCTTCCAAAAATCATCTCATATGTCATTTCCTTCACAGATTCTTCCCCAATTCCTGTTCAGTTCAGTTGCTCAGTCATGTCCGACTCTTTGCGACCCCATGAATCGCAGCACTCCAGGCCTCCTTGTCCATCACCAACTCCCGGAGTTCACTCAAACTCATGTCCATCGAGTCGGTGATGCCATCCAGTCATCTCATCCTCTGTCGTCCCCTTCTCCTCCTGCCCCCAATCCCTCCCAGCATCAGAGTCTTTTCCAATGAGTCAATTCTTCGCATGAGGTGGCCAAAGTATTGGAGTTTCAGCTTCAGCATCAGTCCTTCCAATGAACACCCAGGACTGGTCTTCTTTAGGATGGACTGGTTGGATCTCCTTGCAGTCCAAGGGACTCTCAAGAGTCTTCTCCAACACCACACTTCAAAAACATCAATTCTTTGGCACTCAGCTTTCTTCACAGTCCAACTCTCACATCCATACATGACCACTGGAAAAACCATAGCCTTGACTAGACGGACCTTTGTTGGCAAAGTAATGTCTCTGTAGCTGAATCTGTTTCATCTGTGCTCCCACAACAGTTTGTTTGGGCCTGTCTTAAAATCCCAGTCACATTCTGCCTTGTATTGTAATTATTTGTGTCTCTGTCTGTCTCCTCCATGAGACTAACAACTTTTTGAGGGTGGAACTGTGTCTGATTCATCTTTGTGCCTCTACAGATTCCCAGGGCCTAGCCAAGTGCCTGGTACTCAGTGGCTAAATAAACAATAAGCATTTAGAATAGGAGCTCAAGTACTATATGTTGATTTATTGAACTGTCTATGTCTTCTAGCTGTTAATCAAGGAGCCTGGCATAGACCACAAACCCAATACAGAACACAGAACATCTGTGTCAGAATAATTCCCCAAATTTTTAAATGTCAAATTTTTGGAAATTTGTTTGAATTCTTTTGCTTGCACGAAACCTTTGTGGGCCTGGCAGTTAATAGAAAAAAAAAATCACTGACTGACCTCCAAGAGTTTTAGCCACAGAACATTTTGCAGACATTAAGAATGAAAGCTTCTGTTTAGGCAGTACTGGTTAATTTCTAACACAAAGTTATTTCTGGTCACAGTGTTAGGGCATAGATTATTTTTCACTTTTCTCAACACTGTCATGCCCTGAACAAACACTCTTTTTTGGAGAGTCTGCCTTTCTGAGGGTCCCAAATAAAAGAAACCTCTACTGATGACATCCCCTCCCCTTCAGCCTATCGGGAGCTGGGTGGGGTGGGTAGTGGTCTCCCTGCAGGATGTTCTTGCTGTGGCCGCCAGAAGCTCCAAATAAATGACCTACAATCCTTCCCTAGAAAAAATTAGGGAAAAGTGCCTTGGAACATGCTCCACTGATACTAACTAAATATGTTTGCCAGTGTTTCCAGCATCAGGCCCAGTAAATCTGTGAGATGCTAGGTGTCGATTTGTGGTTTTTTCCCCTCTTTCTGAATTCTAGACATCTTGGAATCTATGTCGTTGATATTCCAACATGCAAGTTATTTATCATGACTAACACAGACAGAATTACCTGCTGCTGCATTCCAGGTATATAAGTATGTCCCTGTCTAACCTGCTTCCTCCCTCCAGCTGTCTCGGTGTAGGGGAAATGGGGATTCCCTCCCCCACCCCACATCTTCTCCAACAACTGTGATGTCAAATGCAATTATTTGCAGAGGAATCTGCTGTGTGCATGGATGAAAGGGACACATGCAAATCCTCAACAAGAAAAGGAAATACCAGCTCTGGGGAAATATGTCCCAAAAGCATGCCGCTCGGCTTGGCGACTCTGCCCAAGGCCCCCTGTGCAGATATTAACAAGCTGAGCACAATATGACTTTAGGAATGCAAAGAAAAAACTGTTTAACAGTTGAAAAATCTCCTCCTCAATCTGAGGTCAACCCAGCTAATAAAAAAACTTCAAAAACTTCTGAAAAACCATGAATAAGCCCCAGATGTTCCTGTTCTCGGCTAAACTTTCCACCAAGTCGTTTCATACCCTCTAGTTTTCACAAGTAAAACTATTGCAACCTCTTGTGCTTTCCTATCTCTTTCCAAAGAAAATGGCCTCCAGTCAAATTCCTTCTCCCACCCACAGTAACTAATTGTCCATACTGTTATTCATCTCCTTTTCTGAAGAAGAATTAAATTGGCAAGATCCCTTAGTCCAAGGGTGGGGACCTTTATTCTCCCAAGGGCCACTGACCCACAGAGGGAACAAAAATCAATGGGGGCCACACACAATTAAGAAACCACTTGATTTAGTCTAGTTTGTATTTGTTTTTGTGGAATAAATATAAAATATTCACTTCATCTCCTCTAGAAAAATAACAGAGGGGGGAAAAAGCTCCATTCAAAAGATACAATAAGTGGTTAAAATATAGTCCAGGTCTATGCTACAGCAAGTTTGGGCAATGAGGTGGTTAAATAAAAAGATGTGGAGGGAGAGGTAAGAGAAAAATTGGGAAAATAAGAGAAAAAAAATGAAAGGTAAGGCAAAGAAACAAGCCAGGAGATTGTGAGAGGAAGTCGAAAAACAGATTCCGAGAGAAAGGAAAAGAGGGGAAAACAAGAGCTAGGCTTGGCAGACTCCCTAGTTAATGTCTTGGTTGCAGTAAACAGCTTGTACCCACCCCCCGTGCTCCCTGTACGCTGGGTATTAGAGTTAAGTTATCACCGGCCTTTGAAATCCTTATTAGCTTTCTAGCAGTTTCAGAAAAGTCCTCTCTGTGCTGAGAAACAGCTGGTCTGCTTTGATTTTCAAACTTCAAAGCTAGTTTTTGAAATAAAGATTATTTTCGCAAGAAAGTCTGAAGGTTTTACATGTGTGTAAAGGAATGACTGAAAAATCTCTGACGTTGCAAAGCTGTCAGATGGCCTTATCTTTGGTCTCTGAGAGATTAGGGCTGTCTTATTTCATAGAGTCTGGATATTATATCTGGAATCAACATTTATTCTATAGATTTGAAAGGTTTTTTTTCCCCCAAATCAAACTTAGTGGGGTTTAGCTGAAAGCTGGTGTAGCAGACAACATGCAATGGAGACCACATACACATCTCTGAGTTAAGTCAAAACAACCAGCGCCCATGGCTCTTTACTACTCTTCTCCCAATGAAAGTTCAACTTCTGAATGACTGCACCTAGCAACTCACTAAGAGAGATGTTGCTTCGAAGCTGCAATACTGATTTTAGAGCTACTATATATGTGCTGCTGCTGCTGCTATGTCGCTTCAGTCGTGTCCGACTCTGTGCGACCCCATAGACGGCAGCCACCAGGCTCCCCGGTCCCTGGGATTCTCCAGGCAAGAACACTGGAGTGGGTTGCCATTTCCTTCTCCAATGCATGAAAGTGAAAAGTGAAAGTGAAGTCGCTCAGTCGTGTCCGACTCTTAATGACCCCATGGACTGTAGCCCACCAGGCTCCTCCGTCCATGGGATTTTCCAGGCAAGAGTACTGGAGTGGGGTGCCATTGCCTTCTCCATGTATGTGCTACTGTACCTTATTCCCAGAATATTTGGGATTACCCTCTGCTGATGGTGTATTAAAGGCAAAACGTAACAGGAAAATGTCCAGAGAAGGGGAAGTAAGATAATGAAAGGGGAGAAGAAGGCAAAGCTATATGATGACAGATGAAAATCACTGATACCCTGAGTCTGAAAACATGAAGGCTAATGGGAAAAATGAGAGAAATGCATATAGCTGTGATGGGTAGGGTAACTACAGTCTTTGTCCCAGAACACTGCTTTTTCAGATTTAAAGATGATTTTTAAAAAGTACTTGGGAAGAGAACAGAGAAGTAGAAAATAAAATGAAAACTACCCCACTATTGCTAATGTTTTGATATGTAGTTTTACAGACTCTTTCCCTGTACGTACCTTTATACATGTGCTAATTTTTTGTTAAAATTGGATTGTACTTTAGTACTGTCTCATCACCTGATTTTTGTACTTCACAGTATATCACGGATAGCTTTCTATCTATAACAAAATTTTAACAATGTTTTTAATGGCTTCAGATTATTCCATTGTATAAAAATGGCGTAGTTCACATAATAAATCTCCTATTGATAGACATGTGCACTGCTTTTAATTTTTCCATGCTAACACCACCACTGAAATATCCTTATACACACATCTTTTTTTTTCCAGATCAGCCTTTTAACTTAAATATTACAATCATCAAAGCCTCATCATTGTTGTTGTCATTGTAATCATCATCCAGAGACACAGGTATAAGATTTTACACCGAACATAAGTCATATTTTGGGAAATTATTATTTTCCCTACACAAGCATATATGCAACAAAGCATTTTGAATTGTACATCCAAGTGCAAATCATTCCAACATATTATCATCCATTTATGTTGTAATTTTAAATTTTTCTATAAATTCTTAGCTTATACACACATCTTTGTGGACTGTCACACTCTTGCCCTGGCAGAAATTGCTACAGGTAGAGCTACTGGTTCCAGGCTACTTCCAATGACTTGCCATATACTGAGACTGTCTTAATGGTTCTTCTCCCCTCCAAAGAGTGGAAGAAAGATCACAGAACTTAGAGTAAATGCAACCTTTTAGTCACTTAAAATCTGAGTGTCAATATCTTCATCTATAAAGGAGAATATTAATGTATTCAGAAAACTAAGATCATGGTATCTGGTCCCATCACTTCATGGCAAATAGATGGGGAAACAGTGGCTGACTGTATTTTCCTGGGCTCCAAAATCACTGCAGATGGTGATTGAAGCCATGAAATTAAAAGACCCTTACTCCTTGGAAGGAAAGTTATGACCAATCTAGACAGCATATTAAAAAGCAGAGACATTACTTTGGCAACAAAGGTCCATCTAGTCAAGGCTATGGTTTTTCCAATAGTCACGTATGGATGTGAGAGTTGGACTGTGAAGAAAGCTGAGCACTGAGGAATTGATGCTTTTGAACTGTGGTGTTGGAGAAGACTCTTGAGAGTCCCTTGGACTGCAAGGAGATCCAACCAGTCCATCCTAAAGGAGATCAGTCCTGGGTGTTCTATTGGAAGGAATGATGTTGAAGCTGAAACTCCAATACTTTGGCCACCTGATGTGAAGATCTGACCCATTTGAAAAGACCCTGATGCTGGGAAAGATTGAGGGCAGGAGGAGAAGGGGACGACAGAGGATGAGACGGTTGGATGGCATCACTGACTCAATGGACATGGGTTTGGGTGGACCCCGGGAGTTGGTGATGGACAGGGAGGCCTGGTGTGCGGTGGTTCATGGGGTCGGAAAGACTCAGACACGACTGAGCAACTGAACTGAACCGAAATGAATGATAACCAGCTCACAGAATATTTGTGAGAAATACACATGGTCATGTAAATTAAAGAGCCTCATACACTTTAAAGCACTCTGTGGTGTTAGTGTCTTAGCTGTGTCTGACACTTTGTGACCCCATGAACTGTAACCCACCAGGGTCCTCTGTCCACGGGACTCTCCAGGCAAGAATACTGGAGTGGGTTGCCATTCACTTCTTCAGGGGATCTTCCTGACCCAGGTCTCCTGCATTGAAGGCAGATTCTTTACTATCTGAGCCAACAAGGAAGGCCCTTAAAGCACTTTAAATGCAGAAATTCTGATTTTCTTAACATTTTATACTAAGAATTTGGAGGCACTTTTAGGGAGTATATTCTCCTAGATGTCCCCCACACTAAGAGTGCTCAAAGAAACCTCTGAGGGCTTGCCATCACCCAAAATAGCATTCCTGAGTCTCCAGACCTCAACTGTCTGCCTACAGGGGGCAAGGGGGAACCGTTCAACCTAGTAGATGTCTGGCTGCCATATACCAAGGTGGCATTTGATTCCCCAAGTTGTGTGCTACATGGTATTCACCTGGTGATTGTTTACCATTGTCTGCTGTACTGGGGAGAAAAGTTTATCATGTTTTCTTCCTCATTCAGCCCTCTATAAATACACCCAGTTTGCGTGGGCCTGAATTGAACGCTCTGGCAAGAAACCAACTTTCTCAGGAAGAAAGAGATCAGTTGCATTACAACACAACTTGCAAATTCCTTTCCAAACTTCTGGTGTTTTTGCTTTGGAAAAAAAAGTGCTGCTGTTCATTATCACTAGCCAAAACCATTTATAGATTATGGATTTTTTTTTTAATCTAGAAAGGAGCACATAGCAAGTATGGTTCTCAAGCCAAAAGCATTTATATAGATTATTTTAAATCTAGAAGGAGCATATAGAAAGCATGGGGCTTCTTAATTAGATGTTTTGAAACACCCAGTAATACCAGCACTCAGCAAGTACTCGATAAATGCTATGTAGTCTTGATCACTGTCTTTCTCCAGGAGTCATTTTTTAACTTTCTATTAAAGACAGAATCATCACTAAGGGCATAGAGAAAAAAAATCAACCTATAAGAAAAATTTTAACTTATATGGAATATGAGAGTGGGTGGATAGGAAGATGAGAAGCGAGCAGTTGTGGGCAAAGAGGTTCCCCATCTCAGAGAAGGTAGCATGGCATAAGTGGGAGTCAAGTCCCATATTTGGGGGACTTATAAAAGGAAAGCAACAAGTATTTTTGTGGTAGAGACAGAAGTTATACAAATGAATCAACAAAAGAAAAATATAAAGTGAAATGTAAAGTCATATTGGAGACTTCAGTGCTATAAGAAAACAAAGATGTTATAAAAAAAAAAAAAAAAAAAGATTGCCCATCCCTAGAAGCCAAGGGCAGTGAGTGTCTTATCGATTTTTCTAGTCACTGTGCCCATCAGGGGATTGGAGGTGAAGTAAGGCAGGCCTGGAGTAAGGGTGATGGTATACAGATAGAAAAGGATCTCAGACAAAGAAGGTTACAAAGAATGACATGAAAGCACTTAGTGATTGACGGGCTCCAGGGAAGAGAGACCAGGGCTAGATGATGCTGAGAGTAGATAAGATCACAGACCCATTTGTCTTCCCTTACAGAAACTACTTCCTATAGAAAAGCACAAGAAATATGTTTAAACAGGATAGATGATGATAAAGATTTTGATCACCTGATTCTCGCCTGCAAATAAGAAAGTTTCCTACATATAACTGAGGCAGGAACCACCACAGTCTTCAGAATCCAGGAAGATGAGTTGAGAAATAAAACAGGGACATGAATTATAATTCCATCTTAGCTCTTCAAGCCTCAACAAGCTGAGCTTGAAGTAGAAAGGAGACAGCCAGAAAATGAAAATTCCTGTTACTCAGGCTCTGGCAGATAAAGTAGGTTTCCCATCTCCTCTCAATACCATATTTTAGAGAGACAGAGTTAGCATAGTAGGAGGGAGCAGGTCACAGCCTCGGGTCTCTGTCAAAAATCACTGCACTGGATGGGAACCATGGCATAGCCGCCAAATGAAGGTCAACAAAGGAAGACAGAACAGTGAGATCACGAATTTGCCAAGTTCTGAACGAATGGAATAGTGGACTCATGGGGTGGACATGGTACAATTCCACCATGTTTCTCAAGAAAGTGAAGAAAGAGAGATCTTAAATGTCCTCATCATAAAAAAGAAATATAATGATGTGATTGAATGGAGATGTTAGCTAATGCTATGGTGGTCATCATTTTATGATATAGAAGTGTATCAAATCAACACATTGTACATCTTAAACTTTCATGATGTTATATGTCAATTATACTCAATAAAACTGGAAAAAGTAAAATAAAATTTTAAATCAAAGGAAGCACTATTCTAGATGGTTTTGGCAGATTTAGCGTATTCTGTACATACTTTTAAAGGTTAAACTGTAACGTAATATTTAATTTTTTTAATGCTGGAAAGAATGCCCCTGCTTTCTCTCTTTCATGCATGCACACTATCTCCCTATAAACAAAATACATTTGCCCTATCCCAATATTCCTTAAAGTCTCAACCCAATACAGACTCAACTCTAAGTCCAAAAATCTCATTAATCATCTTAGCTGAAAAGTCCCAAATCTCATCATCTCAATCAAGTACTAGTGAGACATTGCACATAATCCATTCTAGGTCAGAATTTCCCCTCTGTCTGTATGCCTGTGAAACTAGAAAACAAGTTTTCTGCTGCCCAAATTCCATGGTAAAACAGGCGTAGGATAAAACTTACAGACTCCCTACACTGGAGTTAAACAGCTGGTTCAAAAGCTGGAACAGAATACTTCACTTATTCACACAATAAAAAGTCATTGCCTAAGATGTGCCAGGCACTGTTCTAGAAGCAGAAGATACAGTGGTGAGTGGGGCAGATAAGACCCTACCCTTGTGGAAGTGCTGTAAACAGGCTTTTACACTGCCTGCCTTCTCTGTATCTTCTCTGACCAGCAAGGGCACAAGAGTGCTAAGGTGGAGAGAAAAAGTGGTATCGAGTGCCTGCCAGCCAGCCAGCCTCGGCGAAAGGTCAGCTCAGCTCAGCTCATTGTCAGCAGACGTTTGAGTAAAATGAACAAACAGGGCCCTATACTTTATAAAGTGTATAAAGTTCTTGAAGACCATTCTAGGGAAACAGCACAAACTATAAGTAGCTGCCATAATTAGAAAGACACAGGAGTTGGTAACAAATGGGAAAATGTGTTTTAAGGAGGTTGGAGAAGGCGAACAGTCACCGCTTCCCTTGGGTCCCCCCCCTTCCTCTTTGTGAGGCTGTCACGAAACACAGTCGTCTCTCCAACACATCTAAGCACCCACGGTGGCAGCTGAAGAAAAACCACTATAATCTCTCTCACTCTTTCTCACAGTTTTGGTAATTTTTGAGGCTTCGGTGAATGGATGACGCTCAACATTCAACAGCCAAGGAGCCACTTTTAATTGGAATCCTGAATAAAAAAGTGTGTAACAAATTGATTAAAAAGTAATAGTTAACACATTCACCAGGGACTCTAAATACTCTATTGTGAGAACTTCTACTTCAGGTTCAATGAAATACCAGAATTAAAAATAATTTTTTTTTCTGTGAGACCTGAGTTAGGTACTGGTCTGCTGTGAGGTCACACCACGCTACCTTCACTCTTGAAGCCCGAACCAATGCACGCTCCAGCCTCCCTATGTCCTGGCTAACAACCAGAAGATGACTGGCTTGAACAGGTACAGAGCAGTTTTCATCCCCCGAACTGTTCCGTCAGGAGGTGGAAAGGAAGGTGAATGATTTTTAGTAGCAAGCATCACATCTTTGCCTTGTGAACCTGAGCAAGCTTAACTGAACTTTTTGCTTCCAATTTCTGATGTCCAAGCCACCCTTCATGCTCCTCGTGGAGTTAACATCATAAAACACTGATCTGACCTCGTCACTCTGGCTCCAGCGCCTGCACTAGCTCAGGAAATATTGGTTTATTAAACAGGTAGTATCAGTTTATTAAAAACTCACGTGGAGTCGTGAAATTTACAATCCCCAAAGAGTTCTTCTGAACCTTTAAAAAGAATAGATAGTATTTCTCTAGCTACTTACTTGCACGCCCCCCTCTCTCTCTAGCCCAACTTCCACTGCTAACAGAGGGAAAGTCAGATGCTCTATACTATTCATGACCCTCCCAAATTTTGCAGTATACCATCTTTTCAGTCTCATCTCTCACTACTTACATCCTCTTCCACTCTGGTTATCGATGCACTTTCATGTCTTTGTGCCACTGTACATACCACGTTTCTCTGCCAGGAAGATCCTTCCCACCAACCTCTATCTGTCAAAATTCTCCTCATCTTTCAAAGCCATAAAGGCTTAAAGGCTACCTATTTTTGAAGTCTTGAAATTAACCCTTCCCTTCTCTGGGTGAGCAGAGTACTTGGTTTATATTTGTCTAGTGACACTTACACTATGCATGGGATTATAGTTATGTAGGTATGTTTTCATTACCCTCCTTGAAAGCAAGAATTGTGCTTAAACTTATTCCTATATCCTTGTCCACAGCCCCTACCTCCAGTACATAGAGCTGCTCAATAGTGAACAAATGAATTCAATGATAATGATACACGTATATGTAAGAAGTCTATACAAGGAGGAGGGATTCTTTATATCTTAACAATAGAGCCCACCAGACTCAGCATTGCACATAAGGTGTGCATTCAATAAATCAGTGCTAAATGAACAGTGAGGAGATATATATATATATTATAAATTTATATATGTTTTACTTTTTTTCCTGATTGAGTTTCATTTTGAAAAGAAGTCATAGAAGGAATCATGGTTTAACTGATTTCCAAGAACAACAGATAAGAACAAAGACTGTTCATCCAAGCAGAAGCTTAGACCTGAGCTCCCTCTCAGCCTCTTACAATAAAACCTGTAGCTTTAACAATAATTGGTACTGTGGGTTATCAGATTGCAATTATTGATCAACCAATTTGCTACACTAGCCGGGGGAATGACATTCTGTAAAATAGAAACTAGCAGTAAGAAAACTGTTCCCTACAGGGACACCCTTATCATACACTTGGGTCTGGCAAACAAAGGCAACAGCGCCACTGGATTCTGGTCTGGAGATCCTTCAACTGCCTTCAAGAATCCATATGCAGCTATAACTAACTGCCTCTAGCTTGGCTTAATCTTTTGTACCAGCCCATTAATGAGTCTGGATTCCTTCCCCATTTTCCATGGTATCCCAGGCAGGGATAAAGGCTCAGGCAGCAGGGGGCAGCTCTCTTTTTGCCTGACAACAAGTGGCGGCTGGTCCCAGCGTGTAGCTAACAAATTCCATGGTTCTTAGATGGCAGAGCCCATGGAAGGGGTCTTGTCTGCCTTAGACTCTGCAATGCAAAATTGAGCTTTGGGAATTTGGGCCTAGGCAGTGTTCCTGGCATTTGTGACATCACCCCGACAGCTGAAAGTGATGGTGTCTCAAGAAAGCTCAGTAACCCCAAGCCCTGTGAATTCTTTCTGCTCTGTCGGCATGCGAAATACACACACACACACACACACACACTCATGAACATATTATATGCCACTCAAAATCATTCTAAATACCTCCTGTGAGACATATGCCAATAAGGATAACATGTCAGCCGGGTTTTAAATATAGGAACTGCTCACCATCTTCAACCAGAGAGCAAGATGTTCAAAAGGAATGCAGATTAATTTGCCCTGAACTTTATAGCTCTGAAGTCTTTTCACTTGATACCATCCTTCCATGAAAGGTCCTGGTGGGGCTCAAGATTAAAATCGGACTTCTGGATCATGGTCTCTAAGTTATACTCTAAGGATAGCCTGCCTATTAATAGATCTTCCACTTTAGGGCAGAGTTCAAACTTGGAAAAATCTGAGGAACTTAATTTAAACGCACGCTCCTTCATATATGTGTGTGTGTACATACACATATGAACATATTAATACATATATATGCATATATAATTTTTAAATTTATCAGCTTCATTTTCCATTCAGTTACCTTGAGCCAAACTGAACATTAAATAGTTAAAAAATCTGTCAAGGATTCGCTAGACATACTTTTCCAAGACTCTTTATGATTGAGATAATTATATTTAAAATCATTTAAACAATAATTCGACCTAGAAAAGTTAGAGTTTCTACATTCCAAAAACTGATAAACTGAGGCACAGTGAATCAAGTTACTTAAAAGGTTACCTGTGACTTTCCTTTATGTTAACTCTTCAGACTATCATAACATGAAGAAAAAGAGTAGCTATAATTTATTGCAAGGGTCCCCATCCTCCAGGCCATGGACTCGTACCTCCCATCATATCAGTGGCAGCATTAGATTAGAAATAAAGTGCTCACGGAGATGACCCTGGGGGATGGGATGGGGAGGGAGGTGGGAGGGGGTTCTGGATGGGGAACACATTTGCACCCGTGGCTGATTCATGTCGATGTATGGCAAAAACCACTACAACATTGGAAATTAGCCTCCAATTAAAATAAATTGATTGATTTAAAATAAAGAAACAAAGTGCTCAGTAAATGTAATGCACTTGAATCATCTCAAAACCATTCCCCCACAACCCTGCTCTATGGAAAATTGTCTTCCATGAAACCGGTCCCTGGTGGCAAAGAGGTTGGAGACCAATGATTTACTGTGCTACTACATGTATTATCTCTAACACTTCTATTAAATCTTCAAGATAGATTGCAGTATAGCTATTTCACAGATTAGGGGACTTGAGGTACAATGAGGTTAACTAATTCGGCCATAAGCTAGGCAATCACAAAGTGACACATCTGGGACTTAAACATTAGATCTACGTTTGGTTCTAAAGCCTTTGTACTTCCCCCAAACTAGATTATATAGTGTTGTGGCTCTCCAATTTCTCATTATGACTGTAAGTCACCTACCAGTAAGACTTTACAACGGAAACAGGTAGTATTGGTTTATTAAAAACTCATGTGGAATAGTGAACCTTACAATCCTCAAAGAGTTCTTCTGAACCTTTAAATAGGATAGATACTATTTCTCTAGCTACTTACTTGCATGCTCTCCCTCCTCTACTCCAACACATATGTATATATTTACCTGCCTCTGTTCCTCCCACCCCCCCAGTAATGGCCACAACATCAAAAGAGTGGCTAAATCATGTTTGTGAATCTTCATGTAATACTTCCCATTTTTCCCTGAAACATTTCACCTTGCTAGTTTTCTCTGCCATTCTATCCTACTGAGATATTTTGAGATCCTGATTGTGTTATCTATGCATCGGCTAACCCCATCTAGCTTCATGCCATCACTAAATATCAGAATATGTCTTCTCTGTCTGTAGTAAGGCATTGGTAACAACTTTAGGCAGTAAAGGTCAAAGCAAATAGCTAAAAGCCTCTCTCCAGGCTAACACTGACACATTAAGAAAATACTCTTTAGGAATGATGCTGAATTAGCTACACACTCCCCAAACCATACGATTACTTAAGCCAACATTTTGTGTCACTTGTTTAAAAATGATCATAGGAGTTTCTGGCAAACACTTTGCTGAAATCTAGGTATACCATATCTATATCACATGTACATATAAGTAAGGGGAAGTGGTCTGATTTGTTCTGAGTGAGCCCAAAGTGGCTCCTAGTAACCATCACCATGGTGTCTGGAAGCTCACAGTCTCCAAGATTCTGGTCTAGAATTCGGGGAAGATGTGATACCAGGTTCCCTGATGTGTGGTTTCCATAATCCAATTGCCCCTCCTTATTCAAGGTGAGGGTAAAACTTTGTGCCTTTCTCCAGTCTTTTGGCTCTTCTTCTGCTTGTTGTGATGACTCAAAATTTGCTAATAGTGATACCATGTGAATAACCAGAAGACTCTTCAGTGCTATGGGATATAAACTGATCTGAACTTGGGCATCATTATCTAGGACTTATCACAATGGGAATTCTCTTAGCTGATTTGGTCTTGTCAACTGCTTACCCATAGCGCAGTGATGAACTAGCAAGATATGGACTGTGAAGTAAATAACACAGATCCACTAAACAAGTAAGACCATCTTTAGAGGTTAAAGCGTCTGCCTGCAATGTGGGAGACCTGGGTTTGATCCCTGGGTCAGGAAGATTTCCCTGGAGAAGGAAATGGCAACCCACTCCAGTATTCTTGCCTGGAGAATCCCATGGACGGAGCAGCCTGGTGGGCTACAGTCCACGGGGTCGCAAAGAGTCGGACACGACTGAGCGACTTCACTTTCACTTTAACTATATTAGGAAATTATCCAAGACAATGAAGTACATATGAATAATATCACAATTTTTACTTTGAACATTAATTATAACTCTGCTGGAAATATTCCACTCAAAATTTGCTATGCAAAATTACCATGGTTGCTATCTAAGGAAAGCATATAGTTAGGCACACAGAACTGACCCCATTATTGTTACTTTACATTCACTAAATACTAACACTGAGCCTACACAGAATATGGAAACATCCCTGGCCATATGTCAAATAAGCTTACAGTTGAAGGTTAGGTCTCAGTGTGTGTGTGCGCTAAGTCACTTCAATCGTGTCTGACTCTGCAACCTATGGACTGCAGCCCACCAGGCTCCTCTGTCCATGGGATTCTCCAGGCAAGGATACTAGAGTGGGTTGCCATGCCCTCCTCCACGGGATCTTCCCGACCCAGGGATTGAACCCATGTCTCTTAAGTCTCCTGCATTGGCAGGCTGGTTCTTAACCACTAATGCCACCTGGGAAGCCCTAGGTCTCAATAACCATGGGTATAAAGGAGTAAGGCCAAACTTTTGGTTGAGCCAATTAACATATGGCTGCCATCCTGGGGCAAACGTATCTGCTCTCTATTCAGAAGTTAGTTTTATTACCATTGAATTTTGTCAAAATCCTAATGACATGGCCAAGGAAAACTTTGTTTTGGTCTTCAGCTTCAAAGAAGATACTTTTGGCTCACCAACATGAGAATAATGGGCCTTCCAATGGGAACATCATTTCCAATAGGAATAATGTCTCCACCAACCCATTCATACTTTCCATATTGTCTCCATTTTAACTAACAGTTCATTTTAGGAGTGGCAGATGGAGATTGGAAGGCATTCTGTGACTGCGTTGTGTATTGTAGATACTTAGTACATTCATTGAGTGAATGCTCACATGAAGAAATGGCTCCATATGGGATTAAACCTTTAATATTAGCTTCAAGGGCACTCTGAGACTTTTTATTGTTTTAGCAGTTGAAGCCCTTTGTTTAAGTGAAATCTTATTTAGAAGACCCATATGTAAAGCAGATTTTAGACACTCTGGTTAAAATAGGAATGGGGGACGCAGAATAACCCACACAGCACGTCTCCCACATCTCTACTCTCCGTGGAACACAATCTGAACACACTGCCTTGACAACTGAGCTAACTGGCACATAAGCCCACTGACTAATATGATGCTAATTTTGCCATTCTGGAAGGAGGGAGAAGCACTGGATAAATCATTATAGGGTACCCAGGAAGGTGGAGGAGTTGAGATACGAGCATGAGAGTGAACGGATGACTAATGACTAATCCTGAGTGTGGACAGGAGCCCAAGTCAGACTGTGTGAGTGGGCATAAAACCACGAGCAATAGGTCCTGCTGACTCTGCCCGGTTTGGGTCCAGTGATCCCAGCAGAGAGTCCCCTGCCCCGGCTCCTAGCCCACGTGCAACCACTGCTCACTGGGTTTAATGAGGCAGGAGGCACTGAGGCGTGCTTATTATGACCAAACACTAGTTAATAGATATGACAAGAGATAATAATTAGCAAGTTCCTGTCTCTTGCTATGCCCATTTTCGTTCCAAAGATGAACTGCTTCAGTAGGGGCTTCTGCTGTGGTTGGGAGTTCTGTATAAGAAAATGTGCTTGCGTGTTTAGAAGCATGTTTTGGATTACACAAGAGCCTTTGGAAGCAGAGCAAAGGCACCACAAACTATCAATCTGTTTGTTTCCCAGGCCCAGCTTTGTCACTTACTAGCAGTGTGACTTTGGACAAGTCATTTCTCTCTCTAGGTTTTCATTTCCTCATCTATAAAATCCAAGGGCTGGACCCTAAAACCGAAACATCCCTGCACACTAGAACAGTGCACTTACATAACCCTCTTCTTTAGTACAAAAGCTGGTTAATATTCAATGTGAAAAGTACCTTAAATTAAATCAAAGTTCAGAAATAAATTTAGGGCAACAAAGATTAACTTCTTTGAATGAACTGATCTATAAAATACTGTATATAAGGGTCTATTCTGTAAATGCCACTATGTTAGGTGCTGTAGAAAACAGACTTGTATGCATGATTTCAGACTTAAGGAGCTGACAATCCAGAGGCAGGATACATATATGTTCATAAATATATCAGGATAAAAGTTGTCTCTGAATTTCCGAATAGTATTTGAACATACATACACCAATATACTGCTTATAATACAGGTTTACGGGGGGCAGAGAGCAATCATTTGTAAGCATTTATTTTTGCTGTGTTATATTTGGCCAGCAGGTAGATGTAAATAAGAGACTACGGATTTCATAGATATTTTGGAAATATATTTCTAACTTTGTAAACCCAATAGCCTTTATAGTTTGATAGAATTTCCTTTTCATATGTAGAACTTGTCTTTCCATAGCTAACACTTCCAATGCTGCTGCTACTGCTGCTAAGTCGCTTCAGTCGTTGTCTGACTCTGTGCGACCCCATAGACAGCAGCCCACCAGGCTCCTCCGTCCATGGGATTTTCCAGGCAAGAGTACTGGAGCGGGGTGCCATTGCCTTCTCCGAACACTTCCAATACTTCTTACTAAAAAAAACCTTATGAAAGAGTATAATACTGCAATGAAAAAAGATCATGTATTTCCTTTCACTGATAAGCCACAATCACCAGCAAATGTTGTTGCTATCAACAACATTTTGGCTTACCACTCTTGACTTATCTTCTGCTTTTGAATAACTTAACTTAATGTGCAAAGATTAAAATACATGACCCAATTTAAGTACCTTTAATCCTGTATCCTCTAAAAAAAGCAAATAGTTCATTTTCAAGAAATTTAATATGAAATACTTGGGAATTCATCTTGGTGCAGTGTTATTAAACTGTACACAGTAATTAAGATATTAAAAACACATGCTCCCCAAAGCCACCAGACATTGTAATTATTTTTCAAGCTATTAAGCAAAATGACAGAAGATTTTTTAATGATAAATGTGTTTTGGAATGCATCAGCTAATTCCCTTTTACTTCATGAGATCATGTTTAGCTCCACAGAGTCTAGGTCTGGGATTTGAAGACCAACTCGCATTGTTCTTTTATAACTCAGAAGTCATTCATTGGCTGTTGTTAACATGCCATTGTAGATACTCAGTCTTTCACACACACACACATTCTGACTCCATATGGAAATGGCAATTATTACAGTTCGGCTACACTATTTGTATGTGAAGAAGTGTGAGAGACACTGGAACATAATTTCATTTGGAAAGGCCTTTTATTTAAATTTGACTCTCAAAACGTTTCTCCTTTGGTTTAGAAATTTTAGATCAGTGTTAGCTTTTCTAGCAACCACTGGAGTAGGCCAGCATTTTATGACTCTCACTGGTTTTATTGTGAGAAAAAAGTTACTCAAAGAATTTTTGATCATGCTTGAGATTCATTTAAAGATTTTAAAAACTTACATGCTAAGGTATGCCCTGGGTACTTATCTGACATGTAACAACTTTATTAATTGATTTATTAAAGTTGCAACTTTCTATTTCAAAGTCAGTGCCTTTTCACGATACCAAAATAATCTGTCAGGCATCTTAAAAATACTTTTCAGGTATTTATGAAGGGGGATGGAAGTGGAGACATTCCACTGTCTGCTCGACATTTAAAATTTTCTTTGGCCATTTAAAATCATTTTATGAGTTAGAGATAGCTAATAGAAAGTTTGTCTGCTGTCTATGTCACAAAGCGCCTCGGTTGCCACACCATACACAATTGGGGTCAGTTTTCTAGGACTCTTCCCAGTGGATGCTTGGTAAACAACATGCTTACTCTTTCTCTGCTGCCGATTTTAGAGCTTCAGACCACAGACATTACTACATTAGGGACTTGGAAAACAAATTAAGGAGTTTCTGCTATTTGTACTTCTTTCTGCACATCTTTTATATATGGATCATGCTAACCATAGCAAGGCATGCTGTGTATTCAAAGACATACAAGGAAATAGCACAGAGACTGAGATCAGTCCCCGTGGATTCTAGGTCTAGTTTGACCACTTACTATATGAAGGTCACTTAGACATCCAGTGCCCATAGGTTCTTCATCTGGTAAATCTAGGTAATAATGTCTGCTTCTCTGAGTCACTGTGAAGATCCATTTATGTAATGTTCATGAAAGAGCTTTACAAACTGAATTGTGCTGTGCAAATTGATGGCAGAATTATTATCATTCATATGGAGTCACATGGCTAACACGATCTGAAGACAGATCACCTATCTGGTTCTGGAGGAGGGTGATAAATGCAAAAGTGTTTTTGTAGTTTAATGTTTTCATGGCCTAATGAGAACAAGGCAGGAGAACAGAAGAATTGGGTAGGGGGAAGGGCAAGTTTAAGTTCCATCTGCCCAGGCTGGAAGACTGGTGGGAAGGGAAGAATCTCTGAAAAGATGCGAGGTTACAAAGTAGAAAGGGGTGACCTGGGAACAGGGTGTTTAAAAAAGAGTGGCAGGGCAGAGAATAAAGTCACCAGACTTGTTCACAAGAGGGTGCTGGGTTAAAGCCTGACCTTGAGCCACAAATCACTGAATCACACGGCTGGAAGGAATCTTAAGAGGCCACCTCGTCCACACCCCCACCATTCAGCAGGACATTTCAACCATCCCAAACAGATGAGACTATCCAACTTTGAATGAAAAGCTCTGACACCAAATGAGCAGGTATTGACTGCTCTGGCTTCAGCTGTTTCCAACAGGCAGGAAAACAATTTCTGGAATTTCATTTGAACCCGAACTGAAACCGAGGGAAAATAATAAACAGCTAGGTTTTTCATGGAAACAATAGCTTCTGTAGTAGTTTAAGGTCTGCGACATTAACACTAACGACACAGCAAGTCTTAGAGAGAAACTGTTACCAACAAACTGAGTTAGAGGACGCACAGGCCACAGTGGCCTGTGGGTAAGAGTGGATCATGATCATTCTTGGTATTTGTAGGGTCTTCTCTCCATGTAGGAGCCTTGAAGCAGGATAGTAAGAAAAACACAATTTTTCTTTTAAAGCAATATGGCCCAGCAAATTCCAGGACTGATATTGAGGACTTAAGAGTTCAATTCCTCTCCTAACACAAGACAATAAATCCTCACACACAAATTAGAAACTGCAAAGGAAATAAAAGGGTCCTCATTTCCAATCGTGGGAATGTTACACAAGAACTCTGGTTTGGAAGGAGGAGGGGAGGACATTCCACACCTGCAGGTCTTCGCAGGAAAGGGGCCCTGGGCCTGACCCTGAACACGTCCCCTCCAGGTTACATCGTGGGACTGTCAATACGGAAATAATGTTACATTACTCCCTCAGTGAATATATTATTTCACCTCCTATCAACAGCAACCATAACTTGAAAGGAGGCAGCTGAGAATTTCCATGGAAGAAAGTGAAGAGGTCTTGGGGGATGTGCTCATAAACGGCCTAGCCACAGTCCATCTGGATGGACACACACGGGCATGTGTGCATAGACCAAAGTAGCTCTGCACTGACAGTTGCATATGTTGGAGCGGCCTACCGTACTTTAATAGTGGCAGCACCAAGCGAGGAGCTTAGGAAAATAACAGTATACTCTTGGATTCTCCACTCACTTACATGTGAACTGAGGCAAGTTAACTTGATTCTACCTCCTCATCACTCTAACTTTAGGTCAATGTAGCCAGGCCTTCAGTGAATCCAGATGTTTGGCAGTGACTAGGAAACAACATCTGGATGATTGGTTGAATTTTCAACTGAACTTACTGGATGTTTTGGCAGCATGCCCACACAGCCCTTAATGGCTTTCTGCCTCAGTTTCCCTAGCTATAAAAAAAGGTTCAAACATTATCACTTACCTCCCAGGAGGCAGTGAGGATGAAATAATACCCAAGGGTAACAATGAGTTCCTGAAAAGAATGATTCTTTGACAGCACTGTATCTTATACAATTCCAGGCTGGATTTTTTTTTTCCAATATGAGCAGTTAGGACTTTTAGGACATAAAAGCACTTTGAAATATGGTTCAATGCTACACAAATACAACACATTATCATCATCATCCCATTCTTCATTGTGACTTCCCTAAAGTGTCTCACTTTCAGATTGAACCATGGCCAAAATATGAATTTTACTGAAGGTCTGAAAGATGATATATTTTGGCCATGTAAAGCAATACAGATGAGACAAGAAAAAACCAGCGTGGGTGTTTGGAGCCCAGCCAATTTTAACAGCTCAACTTAAACAGGTAAAACTGGTCTATCAATGAGAATTAATTGGTTGCTCAATGGTATTTATAAAGGAACCAAAAACGTCCACACATATGTCCATTGGCAAAGGTAGGAGAAAGTAATTATAATGGTGACCTCTCCGACACTGACAATATGCACCTCCCTATGAAGAGGCTTCACCTTTTGCGGCTGAAAGTTAGCAGGAAGAGAAAGAAGGAAACATGGGAGAGAAAGATGTATCAAAGGGATCTCTTTGATCCACCCAAAATTTGGGTGGCAGAGTTAGACTGGGAAAAAGTATTGGAATACTATTCTCTTTCAGACTCACTCCAAGTCCTGACTACAGAGGACATCCTGACTACAATAATCACCTTAATTGTGTCATGCACATGCAATTATGTGTGTGTGTGTGTATACATATATATATATATATATATATACATTTTACATATATATGCATATGTGTAAAATGTATAATTATACATAAATTTTATATAATGGGATATGAATAGACATAGATACATAGATATGATTTCTTATACTCACAATAACCTTGTAAGGAACTATTTTGCTAACTCTAAATACTACAGATGAAAACTAAAGCTCAGAGAAGTTGAATGATTTGCTCAAAGTTATATATCTAGTAAGACCCACAGTTGAATTGGGATCCACATGGATTCAAAGCCCATGTTCTATTCATTATATGACATGGTCTCCCAGAGCATTAATATCAAACACCCAAAGTCTTGACTGAGGGGCTTGCTATAAATTGTCACTTTTAGTGACTGCCAGATCATATGCTCTGATGCAGCTTTCCCTTTTTACAGGGTGGGGCTCCATCCACAGGTCTTTCTCTGATATTTCTTACGAAATCCTTCTCACAGTACCCAGCCCACCTCAGGCCTAAGCAAGTCACCCCAAAACTGATGAGCAACATCACTGTCTAGCTCTTCTTCATTATTGGCTGCCTTGTCTTTGTATTTAAACATGTGTTTCTCCTCCAAGGAAGGTATGAAAACAGGCCAGACTCCTTTTGAATCCTCAAACTCCCTGGAACCTGGCTGAGCACATAGTAGGTATTCCTTCATGTCTGGTGACCAAAGACATCTGTTGACACTATTCATTTAAAATGAGGGGCACAGAGATGGACCCTGAGGTTCTGGCCTTACCAGTGCTTGGATCTAACCAGTTGAGTGGAGTCACCCAGACACATTTGGTTTGAGATAATTTAGAAATAATTCAAAGAAACACTGCCTTTGTCCCCAGGTAAAGCACACCATCAGCAATGGGAGGTTTACGCTGTGCTCTGAATTCTTCAGAGATGTGTTTTGAAACATCTTGTATGTAACCAGGCTTTATAGAACTTAGCGAGGTTGTGAGTTCACCAAAAAGAAGGATCTGTTATGCAAATGCTGCCACGATTCTGTGCTCAGAAGCAGTAACAACTAATTATTAAGTGCTCACGGAGAGCAGAGCACTTCATTAGGCTCTGGAGGAATCTCACTCAAAAGTGTAGTAAATACTTTCACAATGCCATTCGCCATGAAATATGTCACTATTAGGAAGGCCCTTCCAAACATTTTTCCTAAAAGCTATAAAGATTTCACTGCTAAACTTCACAGGAAAAGACAAAATCATGCCAATGTCATCCTACAGAAACCTCTGTCCTTGCAGCAGGAGTTTAATTTCATTAAGTCCTTCCTCAGCTATGAATAGAAGTCAGCAGTGCCAGGGTCCTCCCACCCATGGACCATAGGGTAGGAACACTGCCACTCTGGTATCTGGTGGCATTTTTGATGGCATTTTTTAAACTGTGGCCACAAAGCAATCACAAGCAGATGGTACAACTGACTTCTATTTGTGTCTCAGTTACTAAACTCCTGAGAAGAAAAACTGTGCAAGTCAAGGGAATCTGTGGGTGCTCTGTGCATGGCAGTGACTCAGAAGTTGGCATGGGTGCAGTGAAGCTGGTCCTCTCGTATCTTGCTGGTGGCAGTGAAAGCTGTCACATCCCCATTGGACAGCAGTTTGGAAACATGCAGTAAAACGCTCATATCCTTTAACCCCATAACTCCAGTATGTTAAGAAATTGAGCTAAGATCAGGAGACAGCACTATGCAGGAGGTCGCTTTATTTAATGGTAAAAATTTCAAGCAATCTGAATGCATAGCAAAGGCAAATTAATTATAATTAACACTCAAAGGAATCTTTCGGGGCCACAAAAGATGATTAGTATGCAGATTTGTGGCAACATGAAAAAATGTTTCCAACACAGTGTTAATTTTAAGCAGCAGAAATCACTAATATACTTCCCATTATGTAAAAAGCCTATGTGTGATTTTTTTGACCAAATATTAAAAAATATAAAAATGAAAACAGGGTGGACTAGTGGGGTTGAGACAAATACTTTTCCTTCTGTATTCCAAGCTTTCTCTTATGTTGCGATATTTTCTTTATAATTTAAAAATGGGGTGAAAACAAAGGTCAGAAGTCCTGTTTAGCAGAGAGACTCTGAAGACGATGAACATGGCTGCCTTTCCAATAAGCCCAAGAATACAGTTTGAACGCTCAACATCGTCCATTGCTCAATTTTTTGCCATATCTGTTTTTGCTGGATACACACATACCTGGTTAATGTGCTTCAGTTTGTCAATAATTTGACTGACCACTGGCTCAGGGCCCTTCATTTTCAGCTCATGGAGGTTGAACTGATTCTTCATTCCATTCCTTGCTGCCTTTTGGCTGTATCTGGAAATATGAAGGTAAAGAAAAGGTTTGTCACAAGAGAGTTCCAAGCAAAGTGCAAGTTGACTGTATTTGGCACATGGTCGAGCTGACCACAAGCCACCTTTAGCCTTCCAGCCCGTGGGATGACTGCATGGTACAAAGGTAGACCACTCCAGATAGAGTCTACTTGTACTGGAGAACATTCACTCAAAAGTCAACAAGTTTCATCCACCTCATTAGAACTGATTCAAACGTATTCTTTTTAACGGCTGAGTAATATTCCATTGTGTATATTAAACTGGAGCCTATTATACAGAGTGAAATAAGCCAGAAAGAAAAACACCAATACAGTATACTAATGCATATATGTGGAATTTAGAAAGATGGTAACGATAACCCTGTATGCGAGACAGCAAAAGAGACACAGATGTATAGAACAGTCTTTTGGACTCTGTGGGAGAGGGCGAGGGCGGGATGATACGGGAGAAGGGCATTGAAACATGTAAATTATCATATATGAAACAAATCGCCAGTCCAGGTTCGATGCATGATACAGGAAGCTTGGGGCTGGTGCACTGGGATGGCCCAGAGGGATGGGATGGGGAGGGAGGTGGGAGGGGGGTTCAGGATGGGGAACATGTGTACACCCATGGTGGATTCATGTCAATGTATGGTAAAACCAATACAATATTGCAAAGTGTTTTTTTTTTTTTAAAGTTAACAAGTATTAATTCACCATTCCTTTTTTCTCGGTGTTGGGGATATAGCAATGAACAAGACAGAGACAAGGTCTCTGCCCTTATTTTGCCCTCCATCTAGTGTAGAGTCCAGAAGAGCACTAAGGGAGGTGCTGGGTTTTGGCCAGGGAAGCACACAGGAGGGTCCTTAATTCTGAGTGTGCTTTCTATTCATCTGAAGGATAAAGACTCTTGCATGTTCTTTACTTCTTCCTCCTTCTCCACTTCCTCCTCCCATCATTTCCTGCAGGTCTGGGCAGCCCAGCTCCTCCTGAAAAGGCTTTCCCAACCCATTTGCAGCATAAATTATACCTGCCAGCTTCTGTCTCTGTTCTCCACAGGGAGGCAAACCAGCAGCTCAAGGGAAGGTTTTAACGTGGTCCCCCAGGATAAGACATAGGTTTCTGCTTCAAGAATGAAGTTTCAAGCTATCTATGGACATCCTCACCAGCATGAGAATGGGGGATATTTACAATCCTGGGCAATTCTGCCTTTCAGTGTGGGGCTTTGTCAACTTCAACTGGAACAGTAATTCACTACTGAGGTGGTTTCTTTGCTGGCTTCATGGTTCCAGACCTTTGTACATTTACTCATCTTTCAAAACAAGGCAAACAGACACAAAACAAAAACAAGAAACAGATTTAATTTTCTCCTTTATCTTTTCTCATGTAGAAAGACCAGAACACTGTTACCAAAGGGGGAAAAGGCTTTGATCTCTTTTTTTTTTTTTTCCTTTTTCCTCATCCTGATAATGGAATATTTTCTTAAAGAAATGGAAAAATTAGCAGGACTTTTGCCCCTACCTTATACACTTAAAAAATTACAATAGGGCAGTTGAATTAAGGGCAAATTCATATTTTTTACTCATATTTTTAATTACAAAAATAACAGTGCTCATTGAAGACAATTAAAATATACAGACATAATCAAAGCATACAGCACAAGTTCTTGCATCATCTTATCCTTCCAAGAGAGAGTCATCTTTAAGTTTGATATATATTCTTCTAGAGGTTTCCACATGCACATGTGTGCATATGTGCATGCTCAGCCGCTCAGTCGTGTCCGACTCTTTGCGACTCTATGAACTGTAGCCCGCCAGGCTCCTCTGTCCATGGTATTCTCCAGGTGAGACTACTGGAGTGAGTTGCCATGCCCTCCTCCAGGGAATCTTCCCAACATGGGGATTGAACTCACGTCTGCCTTCATCTCCTGCATTGCAGGCAGATTCTTTACCCACTGAGCCACGTGGGAAGCCCTTCACAGGCGTATACTAACATGCAAGTCTAACCAAAATTGGAATTGTACTATTTATGCTGATTTGCAACTTATCACTTAATATGTATCTTGGATACATTTCTGTGTCAGAACATAAATAACTGCTTTGTTTTTATTCCTCTGTATGGCTAGATCATAAATTATTTATCTAATCTCTTACTGATAAACAAGTGAGGTATTTCTAATATTTTACTAATATAAACAATGCTACAAAGAACATCCTTGTATGGTGATCTTTGTACATTTCATGAATGTCTATTAAGGATAAGTTCCTAGAATTTAATCAATTTGTACTTCTAATCCCAAATTATGACATGCCAAGAATAATTAACACCACTGTATTTTTGCACAGCATTTTACAAAGCGGTTTTGTATCACTTAGCTCACTTGAGCTTCTCAGCCACACTGTGAGGAGATAGGGCAGACCTCATTATCTCTTTATTATTGAAAATTTCACAACTTCAGAAGACAGTGATCTAATAGATGCTTCCTTATAGTATAATACTCTGTCAATATTCAGTTCAGTTCAGTTCAGTCGCTCAGTCCTGTCCAACTCTTTGTGACCCCATGAATTGCAGCACGCCAGGCCTCCCTGTCCATCACCAACTCCCGGAGTTCACTCAAACTCACGTCCATCAAGTCGATGATGTCATCCAGCCATCTCATCTTCTGTCATCCCCTTCTCCTCCTGCCCCCAATCCCTTCCAGCATCAGAGTCTTTTCCAATGAGTCAACTCTTCGCATGAGGTGGCCAAAGTATTGGAGTTTCAGCTTTAGCATCTTTCCTTCCAAAGAACACCCAGGACTGGTCTCCTTTAGAATGGACTGGTTGGATCTCCCTGCAGTCCAAGGGACTCTCAAGAGTCTTCTCCAACACCACAGTTCAAAAGCATCAATTCTTCAGTGCTCGGCTTTCTTTATAGTCCAATTCTCACATCCATACATGACCACTGGAAAAATCATAGCCTTGACTAGACAGACCTTTGTTGGCAAAGTAATGTCTCTGCTTTTGAATATGCTATCTAGGTTGGTTATAACCCTCCTTCCAAGGAGTAAGCGTCTTTTAATTTCATGGCTGCAATCACCATCTGCCGTGATTTTGGAGCCCCAAAAAATAAAGTCTGACACTGTTTCCACTATTTCCCCATCTATTTCCCATGAAGTGATGGGACCAGATACCATGATCTTAGTTTTCTGAATGTTGAGCTTTAAGCCAACTTTTTCACTCTCCTCTTTCACTTTCATCAAGAGGCTCTTTAGTTCCTCTTCACTTTCTGCCATAAGGGTGGTGTCATCTGCATATCTGAGGTTACTGATATTTCTCCCGACAATCTTGATTCCAGCTTGTGCTTCTTCCAGCCCAGCATTTCTCATGATGTCCTCTGCATATAAGTTAAATAAGCAGGGTGACAATATACAGCCTTGACTATTTAGCTTACCTAACGTTAAAACTTAGCGAATACAATGTGTGTGCATGTGAAGTACTTCAGTTGTGCCTGACTCTTTGCGACTCCATAGACTGTAGCCCGCCAGGCTCCTCTGTTCAAGGGATTCTCCTGGCAAGAATACTGGAATGGGTTGCCATGTCCTTCTCCAGTGAATATACAGATCACCCACCAGATACCAATTGCCTTTGGGGGCTGTGTTAAAGAAATGTAATGCATTTCTTTAAGGGAAATTCTTTGTTTATATATCTGGTGAGAATCAGCTCCCCACTAGCCTCCTTTTGTGTGCTTGTATATAATGCTGTCTGTTTAAATATCATCTCCCTCTTGATGACCACCAACTCCATCCTCTTTTTCTTTATATCTACTGATGCCTGAAGCAGAGACCTGATTCACAGGTAAAGAGGTAAGCAGTTCTAAAATGAACTTTAGGAACGTGTCCCTAGAGACATCTCCCTGGACTTATTCCTATTGAAGCCTGCCCACGCCTATAAAACAAGTCACCTTCTAAAGTTTATTATCCTCAGTGGAATAGTGTAAAGACATCTACCAACTTAGTGACTTTGCCCTGTACTCCTTCTTCCAAATCATTTATAAATATTAAGTCAAATTAGTCCCATAGCTGATCCCTTGTGGCCCTACTGTCTATTTCCTGCCATTCAGAAAAATGCCCTTTCAGCTCTTTTTTTTTGTTTCTTACCTCCAAGTCTTGGATAAGGAGCCGGGACTAAACTAAACATGGTGACTCAATTTTTTAAAAACAGCCTTGAGTTTAAAAGCTTGCCAAACTTTCTGAAAGTTGAAACAGCATCCACTATTTTGCTCTATCCATGTGCTATTTAAATCCTCAAAAGACTTAGTAAATTAAGCATGGTTTCTGGTTACAGAAGTGTTGGGAAGAGCCGGCTTATGGCTTAGACCTAAAACTTTATTTTATTTACTCCACAAAGCAGTAACCAAAAGTACTGGTTCGATTGATGTCTACATCTGCTAAAATTTAGTGGCCCTATTTTTAAATTTAGTGGCACTATTTTAAAACTCTCCAGGAACTCTGCTCTTCCCCTATCCATTTAGGTATGTGAATACCTCTCCCCCATCCCCAATACTATGTCCTGTTTCTCACACCTCTACTCTTTTCTCCTTAGCCAGACAAAATGTAGAGCAGAATCTTAAAATTCTTGAGTGTTCAAATGGAATACTACGCAGACATCAAAAGAACAAAGTTAGAACAAAGCTGAAGATGGCCCCAAATTCTTGAAATCTGGTGATGCTACCATCACTGATAGGGTTCCTGGCAAGCGCACGTGTGTTGAGAGCTTCTCTATCCTCCTCTGAGCCATTTTGCTGTTCGCGACATGAGACAGATGGTTCCTGTGGGTGTCATCAAAGCAGTAGACAAGAAGGCAACTGGAGCTGGCAAGGTCACCAAGTCTGCCCAGAAAGCTCAGAAGGCTAAATGAACAACATCCTCAATACCTGCCATCTTAATCAGTGGTGGAAGAATGGTCTCAGAACTGTTTGTCTCAATTGGCCATTTAAGCTCAATAGTGAAAGACTAGTTAATGGTAACCGGGCATGATAAACCTTCAGAAGGAAAGGAGAATATTTTGTGGACCATTCATTTTTGTGTGGCCGTTCTAAGTCATTGGTCTTCAAAATCAGTACTTTTTAATGGAAACAACTTGATTAAAAATATGTCATAGAATTTGAGACACTTAAAAAATTTAATGAGAAAAAAAAGAATGGTAAAAGCAGTTACTTCCAGTAAGTAAGATATTGGGGGAAATTTTACTTTTTTATGTCCTTCTATATCTTTTACACTTTAAAACCTTTACAGTAATTTTTAATGAGTGAAAATTTATATAGCAGTTATTTTTAAGGCAAAAGAAAACAACATGAAACAACAACAATAACAACAAGAAAAAACAAACCAAAGGAAAATAAAAAGTGGGCCTAACTCCTAGGCCTCACTCAGAGCCTCTGGGAAAATATTCTTGTTAATCAGAGTTATGTTGGCCATGACTAGATCCCCGGCTTAACGGTGATCCCTTATGAGAACACATGTTTGGGCCAGTACATACAATGTCACCCTGGAATTCCTTCACACCTCAGATGGTTATCATCAGGTCACAAACTATACTTTGTTAGGTTAAACACAGCCTATATGTTTTCTACTCTTCAATGAGGTAATGCTAACCTATTTCAAAAGGACAGTCAGTAAGGATATGACTGAATGTGTATTATTATGAGGACCCTGTCTCTAAACAGAGGCATAAAAGCCATTCAAGTTCTTGCCCACCTTCCCAGAAGATGCATAGAGTCCTCTCCTGATGGGAGTTGAGGGCCTCCCTGGGATTCATTCTGAACTGCTGCTCTTGCACCCAAATGCATTGTGGGTACCACTCTGAGTGGCTTGTGCTCCTTCCACATACATTCCATTTGCCAGCCTGTATAGTCTGCGAGCTCTCTGAAGGCAGAGGCTTGGTTAGTTGTCTTGTGTACCACCCAGAGCACCTCCGAGTGCATGCAGTAACACCAGCTGGCAGTGCCGAGTGCTCTCTCTGTGCCAGATACTGTTCCAGCATGAGGAAAAATACAACCCGCAGCACCACACTGAGTCCTCCTAAAAGCCCTACAAGATGGACAGTATTATCATCAGCTCCTTCTTGCAAAGAAGAACACCGAGGCATGAAGTGAAGCCACTTGCCGAAGGTCACACAGCTACCCAATAGCAAAGCTAGAGTTTGAACGTTTGAGTCTACGTCCAGCTGCCTCTGTTCTTAACCGCTCCACTGCTATTATTCTTTAGAAATAATCCACGCTGACTAAATATTTGACGTTTCCATTTCACGCTGCCCAATTCATGGTATGATACAATTAGCCAGCTACTGGTGATGGTCTACGAGGCTCACAACAGGGCCTGCCACAACAGCTCTCTTTACCTAATCAGCGGATTCCTGGGCTTGCCCTTTAAAAGCCCTTGAGGAGAGCCCTGTGTATGGAGTTTCTTCTCCCAAACAGAGATCCAACAGCATCACCATTCAGTGAAATATTTGCATTCTTGAAAGATAAGGTATTGAAGTTAGACATATAAATAATCCTCCTCCACCACCACTGTATAGACAAACACCAAAGGTGATCTGAAATCTCTAAGGACAATAGGAAAGTGAATGTTGGCGAAGGCCTCCCTGCCATGTAGCAATACGACATATGCAATGGAACCCCAGGGAATTTTATGTAACATACATGCTCCAAGCTTTAAGCTCAGAGGGACTCAGTTAGGGGTGTCTCTGTAGAGTTGCAGTAATTAATTCATTCATCCAGCATTTTATTTTCACTCACTTCCTCTGTGCCCCTGGTGTACAATGGTTCCTGACAGGTTTTCAGTGAGGCTGAGCCACTGCGGCCACAATTCTCCCCACCCAGACTGCCCAGAGTGTCAGGAATGGGGACACTGTTGGCCATGGGGGATTTTAAGGATGGGTTATCTGCTTAGCAACACTCATCTCTAATTAGATTAACTGTCCTCTCTCCAGAACACTGCTTTTTCCTAAAGCTTTGACATGGTTCTGGCAATGAATACTGGCCAGTGGAGGAGGAAAAATAGAGAGGCGCTCCTGCCTCCTAAATCTAAACTCTTCTTAACTGGACATGTTATGCGTGATGTTAGAAGTGTCCCCATAAAGCATTACCTGTGGTGTCTTCTTCCCCCATCCAGTGTGGTACCTGCTTATTAGCACAAAAATAGCAAATTTGATTTGTAAAGTGAAAGGAAGACACGTCTCTGTTCAGGCAGATTGGGCAGGGATGGAGGGGCGACACCTTGCAAAAGCCGTAAAGAGCAAAGGAACCCAATGAAAATAGGACATCTGGGCGTGATGGTGTTAGGACAACCGACACAAAGAGAGCACTAGTAGAAGAGGAATAGAATCAAACGTGTAAAATGGGCAGTCTTTTCTTCCTGGGTCTGTGCCGGCTGAGGCAGCACAGGTGAAGTGGAAGGAAATCAATGGATTCAAACATACAGCATTCAAATAGGAAGCACCCTTGTCCAATCCACTGATGGCGCAGATGAAGAAACTGAGACCCAGGGAGGGACTTTCCCAGCAGCACAGGTAGTTAGTATCATAACTCTCACCTTTAGAAGAAATTTCTTCTTTAAAAGCTTCCTTAAATACACGTTGGTGATTTTGAGCATTGCTAGTACAGATGCAGGAGAGAGAAGTTGCTAGAAAATTCACTTTCCTCCTTCTTCTAGGCATTAGACTACTGGAAAGTATTCGAAAGCAAGTCTTAGAAAAACCAACTTGCCCCCTCCCCCCACCAAATATTTAATTTCACAGAAGCTTGTTTCATTTACTGCAGGGGTTTTAGATGATCTACAAAGTTACAGATCTCACATTCTCGGTGCGCCATCTTATGGAAAGGCTGCAGTATTGCAAGTAGCCCTTTGCCCAAACAGTGATTTATCAGACTGTTTCCTTGGAAAGCACTCCGGCTGCAACAATCACTGTGAAAAAATGGCATAATTTAAAGAGTATAAATACCTTTAAAAACAAACTACAACACAGGGTAGAAAACCCACCTTATCAATAGGCCTAAGAAAATGTTCTTTTTCTATCCAAGATGCAGTCTTCATTTACATAAATGAACAGAAAAATAAAGCAAAAGTGAAAATTGCTGAGTTTAATAAATATGTTTAATAAAGAAGGCAGCAATTTGCTTCTCATTTATGTATGCACAAGTCTAAAGAAAAATGGTTTTCATAATTGTTGGTACAGCAATACCACTTCAGAGCAAATATCAGACAGGAGAGTGCCAGAAACAGATATGACCACCGGACTCCAAGAACTACTTTGATTCTCAAACAATAGCCTTTCAGAAATTACAGATATATTTCAACAGAAAGGAAGCAAAATTTAGAGTAGAAATCAGGGGGCTGAAAGCCCATTTATACCTCATCTAGTGGACATTACCTATATAAGGGAATAGCTATATTAGAATCCACTTTTAGCCTAGTTTCAAACCTCACTGTGAGGAGAGACTAAAAGATTGGTCTTGGAATATAATCAAGAAGTCATTTAAACCTCAAGAAGCGAAGAATATTTTCCAGATGGTGAGGAAAGCTTGAGAAGTTGATATCACCCGCTGTGGGGAACAGCCTCCTGCAGAGATGGGGAGGCAGAGAGAAAATGCCTGAATGTTTGTCTGAAGAGGCAAACTCCACAGAGGAGCCTGGAGGTAAGGAGAGAGAAAAGTAAATAAGGAAGCAAAAGCGATTCCTGTGAGAACCGCGGCATAGGCAGAGCCTGATGTGTGGGAAGGTTGGTGAGAACAGCCTCCTGGGCTTTGAGCCCTGACCACGGGCAGCCGACACCAAGCCAGGGCGGGCAGGGCTGCTGAAGGGTTCTCTGAGGGGTGTCCTTGAGGGGAACATACCAAGGAGGAGAGGAATCTGAGCCAGTGTAAGATTTCCAAAAATAGCAAAAAAAAAAAAAAAGGCAATTCAAAGTTCACTAATTGGGAGTGGAGACGTAGCAGCACAAGGTGTGTGATGGTGATTTATCATTAAATCACCCCAAACTCATTTACCGAGTCCCTCTAGGCCAGACAGTGGGCTTCCCTGATAGCTCAGTTGGTAAAGAATCCGCCTGCAATGCAGGAAACCCCAGTTTGATTCCTGGATTGGGAAGATCCACTGGAGAAGGGATAGGCTACCCACTCCAGTCTTCTTGGGCTTCCCTTGTGGCTCAGCTCGTAAAGAATCTGCCTGCAGTGTGGGAGACCTAGGTTCGATCCCTGGGTTGGGAAGATCCCCTGGAGAAGGGAAAAGCTACCCACTCCAGTATTCTGGCCTGGAGAATTCCAAAGAGTCAGACACGACTGAGTGACTTTTACTTTCCAGCCCAGAAAACCAGATGTTTTCTTGTCCCACTGGAGTTAAACCAAAAGGAAGTGGTTTTTACCTTTTTTTAAATTTTTTTTGAAAGTTAGATTTTAACTCAAAAATATTTGAGTCATAAAGGACCCTCGAAATCATTTAGTTCAATGCACCGAGGCCAAACAGTAGCCATCCAAATTATTATTGGTATCACTGCTGATGGAATGTGATTAAAGCCACAACGTCCCCCAAATAGAAAAGCCAAGAAGAAGAGGTCAAAGAACAGGTCGCACACACGAGAACATTGTATGAAAGTAACTGATGTTGAAAATAATGATCAATAATTATTTATTTTTAAAAGGTAAAATTCAGTCCTGTCTACATAGTTTACTGAGACAGCAAAGACCGTATACTTTAGAAAGGCTGAGTAATATGGTGCAAAGAGCACTGGTCCTAGAGTCAAGACATACGTTCAAAGGCTGCTACTGTGTGACTTTTGACAAGTAACTAAACTCTCCTGGACTTGAGTGTCCTTATCTCTGAAATAGGGATAATGCCACCACATTTGTTTTGAGGATTAGCTGATGTAATGAATGTTAGCAAATTTAAGATAACATACGTTAAGTGTTTAGAAGAGGGCCCAACACATTTATACGAGCACTGGTATTGTTTTGTGAAAGTATCCGACACAAAATAGGCCTTCAATAAATGTTACTTGGAAAAGAATTTTCTGAAGTAGAATGAATAAATCTTGCCATGAATACTTAGGGGAAGCTTCAAGTCTGCTCATCCCTGTACAGAGAGAACTGGAGAAGTGGAAGAGTCTCCGTTGGGTGAGTAGCCAGCACTGAGCAGGCAGGCCTGATTGAAAGGAACTACTCCTCAGCAGAGAGCTCCTCACAAAACTGCTAGTGGACGGGGCGTCTGAGGCAGGGAACTTATGGTTAGGACTTCAAACGGTTCAGAATTTATTTTAGTCCATTGAAGAAGACATTGTTGACCTGTGCCCCAGGGCAGACAGCCAAGTTTCCCGAGTGATCAACTTTGGGTGTCAGAAGCCTTTTCACTCTCTCCTCCCTCCACATTTCATGTTCCTGCTCTCTGTGACAGAAAATATTCTGCTTCCACTTTGCATATAACTGTCACAAGTAATGAATTAGATGGCTCTTGGAAACACCCACACACTTTTTCAAATCTTTCTCTTCAGAACACTGCTTTGTTTGTCCCAGGTCCCTGCGGGATCCAGAACAAACATCCATTCTTTAATGCAAGGATCTTCAAAATGAAGAAGAGAACTTTCAAACTCTACCTACAATCACACTTCACAGACTGAAGAGGAGTGTCAGGGAGAGGCAAGTCTGAGTTAGAGAAGAATGTAACTTGTGGATTTTTTCCTTGCATTGCGTTTTACAAAGAAAAGCCTCCTAAATGTTGCTTTGGATGTCTTGCTGAACCTTATTTCATGAACTGACAAAGACTGTGAGCAAAGGATAAACTGTTTTTACATGAATGGGTACTACTGAAATGCTTTAAAAGAAAGCTCAACATTCTTGTCACTGTTTCGTTGTCAGTGTCTAAGCCACAGTCCTTTACAGGCCCCTAATCCTTGAGAAACCTGTATGCAGGTCAAGAAGCAAGTTAGAACCAGACTTGAAACAACAGACAGGAGAAAGGAGTTTGTTAAGGCTGTATGTTGTCACCCTGTTTATTTAACTTATATTCAGAGTACATAATGCAAAATGCTGGCCTGGATGAATCCCAGGCTGGAATCAAGACTGCAGGAAGAAATACTGATAACCTCATATATGCCTATGATACCACTCTAATGGCATAAAGTGAAGAGGAAGTAAACAGCCTCTTGATGAGGGTCAAAGAGGAGAGAGAAAAACCTGGCTTAAAACTCAGCATTGAGAAAACTAAGATCATGGCATCCTGTCCCATCACTTCATGGCAAATAGATGGGGAAAATGTGGAGAAACAGTGGCATATTTTATTTTCTTGGGCTCCAAAATCACTGTCGATGGTGACTGCAGCCATGAAATTAAAAGACGCTTGCTCCTTGGAAGGAAAGTGATAACAAACCTAGACAGCGTATTAAAGAGAAACATCACTTTGCCAACAAAGGTCCGGATAGTTAAAGCTATGGTTTTTTCAGTAGTCATGTACGGATGTGAGAGTTGGACCATATAGAAGGTTGAGCACTGAAGAGTTGATGCTTTCAAACTGTGGTGCTCGAGAAGACTCTTGAGAGTCCTTTGGACTGCAAGGAGATCCAACCAGTCAATTCTAAAGGAAATCAGTCCTGAATATTCATTGGAAGATCTGATGCTGAAGCTGAAGCTCCAATACTGTGGACACCTGATAAGAGCCGATTCATTGGGAAAGACCCTGATGCTGGGAAAGATGGAAGGCAGAAGAAGGGGATGACAGAGGATGAGATGGTTGGATGGCATCACTGGCTCAATGGACATGAGTTTGAACAAACTCCAGGGGACAGTGAAGGTCAGGGAAGCCTGGCATGTTGTGCTCCATGGGGTCAGAAAGAGTCAGACATGACTTAGCGACTGAACAACAACAATAAATCTTCAGTGCATGGGATTAGGCCTACTGAGATCCTGAGACAATGGTGAGAGCTTAGCTGTCTGACCTATCCTTGGAGCCAGTATTTCATGCTTTTGGGGTGAACCCTACATGTTCAGGCATGGCTTCGTCTTGTCAGGTATATTTTCCTGGGCCATATGGCCAAATTCCATCCTGGTTTCTGTGTTTATATTCACCTGAGTCAGTCCTCTGCTTTATCCAGTGGCCAGCATACAACAGGCAGTCAATAAACCTCTATTGAAATGAATTGAGACTGAAGACTTCATCCAAAGCTGATCTATTCTGCCCAGCTCTTGTCAGTCTGTTCCCCTGGGGTCTTCCCCCCAAATCTGGAGCCAGTGACTGAGGACCTGCATTATACTGGACTTCTGTCTGGGCCCTGCCAGGAAAACCTGCTACTGTGTCCCAAGCCTCCAGATCGCAGCACTTTGGAAAACAATGGCCAGGTAGGGGATGGCAGAGTTCCTGCCTGAGGCCCCAGTGAACACCATCATTCAAGTGGTGGGTCACTGCCCACTTGGGCCAGCCGAACAGGAGAGTTGCCACAGCGCGAACACCACTCACTCATGCAGCTTGTGTCCCATCGCTTGGGCTCCCACACTGAGCCCACCCACACTACACAATATCAATTTGCATCACAAACCCTATTCCAGTGGTCTAAACTTTGGCCCGCTTCTGAGAAGATTTTACCATTGTGAAAGCAATTCTTTGAACCCATCTGTTATACTCGCTACGGTCAAGGCAATAACTTCGAGAGGGTTTCAAATCTGATGGTGAAATTTCCAGGTTCTCAGTTTTGGGGGTCAGAAAAAGGATTTGCTGTCTTCCATCAGTACAGAGGCTTCCCAGGTGGCACTAGTGGTAAAGAACCCACCTGCCCATGCAGGAGATGTAAGAGACATGGGTTCGATTCCTGGGTCAGGACAATTCCCCTGGGGAAGGGAATAACAACCCAGTGACAAAAAGATATCTGAGCTTAGAAGTAAAGAGAAGAGTTTTGTGCTACCTTAACCACGGAGAAGGCAATGGCACCCCACTCCAGTACTCTTGCCTGGAAACTCCCATGGGCAGAGGAGCCTGGTAGGCTGCAGTCCATGGGGTCGCGAAGAGTCGGACACGACTGAGCAACTAAACTTTCACTTTTCACTTTCTTGCATTGGAGAAGGAAATGGCAACCCACTCCAGTGTTCTTGCCTGGAGAATCCCAGGGATGGGGGAGCCTGGTGGGCTGCCGTCTATGGGGTCACACAGAGTCGGACACGACCGAAGTGACTTAGCAGCAGCAGCAGCTACCTTAAGCAATGTGATTCCCTGGTGGCTCAGATGGTAAAGAATCCACCTGCAATGTGGGACACCTGGGTTCAATCCTTGGGTTGGGAAGATCCCCTGGAGGAGGGCATGGCAACCCACTCCAATATTCTTGCCTGGAGAATCCCACGGACAGAGGAGCCTGGTGGGCTATGGTCCATGGGGTTGCAACGAGTTGGACACGACTGAAGCGACTTAGCACATGTCAGTACAGAATGCAAATACCTTCTATTCTGCACTTGCCTATTAAGCATCTACGCAGCTCTGTGCTTAGTCACAGAACCCTGGGAGTTAGAGACACTGAACTGTCCAGTGTCCTAAGCCCACTATCCCCAGTTTGGACTTCACAGACCAGATTCTGGTTTGGTCTTTGGCAAATCTGGTCCTCAGAAAATGAAATCTTCAACTAGTGACTGTGTGGGATTTCCCTGCAAACTGATGCTTGAGAACGTGCAGCCCACCACTTCATGAGCTGAGGACACACACCGGCCTCCATCACGACACCCAGAGAGCCAGCAGAGGGCGCCTCTGTGGCTGATGGAGAGGAGAAGAAACTAGCAAGAAGAAGGCGTTAGACTTGCCCAAGGACACTAAAAAGTCTGGCCCGAAGAAAGCAGAACTGCCACTTCTGCTGCCTTCTCTTAAACTCGGTCCCAGAGCCCCAGGATGCAGGCTGCAGTCAGGGCCCTGGGGAGCAGAAGGAAACACTCTGGTGGAAGTGTGTTCCAGTATTCCCCTGGTGGAAGACGGTGCCCATGGTGGGCATGGCCAGAGGAACCAGACTAGAGCCACCAGCCCTTCCACTGCCAATAGCAGAACAGCTCTGTCCTTGGCGGGCCCAAGTCTGGCACGGCTGCTCTCTAGTCACCAGCAATAAAATAACACTCAAGAGTAACAGAGTGAAGGAAAGGTGAACTGAAGTGTAAACCACCCCTACTCCAGCCTCCCCAGCAGTTGGCAGGTGCCTCCAGGTCCTCGACTCTTTGCACCTGCTCTCCGGCCAGAACAAGGGGCCTATTGTGTGCAGCTGTGTGCAGGGTGGTGCTAAGCAAACAAGAAGTGCCTCTCCTGATCATAAAGTAGATGGGATTCCAGGAAAACTTTACTCAGCCAAATAAAAGTGATTGTAAAGCACTTGGTGAAATATAAACTGCTACACAAATACTTAATAAAAGCTCACAGCAATGCACACAAGGACAGCTAGGTCAAAAATTACCCTAGCTCTCTAGCCCTGAGGGTTTCAGCAAAGAGAGAATTGTCTCCCTCCCTTGGGTTTGCTCAGCCACTTTGTATCCCTCTGCTCTGACCTGCCCTTCAGCCCCTGGCACTCCACTCGATGGATCTCTCCCCGCACTGATAGAGCTCTGTGGATTGAGGGCTTCTCATTTTCATTCTGGGTGGTTGTGTCAAATATTATTTGGAGCAACAGACACTGAATTCCATTTCTTTTGCTCAGAAGCTCCACTGGGGTCGTGTGGTGCTATGGGGGTGGCAATTTCTTTAAGGTTTAATTATGTGAATTTCACCCCAAACTCTCCAATATCAGAAACTGAGTACTCTGACAGCTCAATCAGCCAACCTACCTGCCCCCCTGTAGCCCCAAAGATACCCGAAGGATCTGTTCTAATGAGAATGATTACACCCCGGGGCTCCTTTTCAATTGCTTTCACTTTGGTCTGTTTGGGAAGCCATCAGAGAAAGAACTGGATATTCAATGTCATCAAGGAGGCTTTAGAGCAATCCTCCTCCATTCAGACTCCCCCCTTCCATCAAATATCCTTGCCATTGAAACTCATGGACTGTTAGAGCTGGAAAGAGCTTTAGAGGTCATCTTGTCTAACTCCATTTTACAAATAGAAGACTGGCGGTCAGTGACTTGCCCAAGGTCACACAAACCAGTTTGTGGTAGAGTTAAGAGCCAAGCTGGACTTCCAGTCTAGGGCTAAAGGGGTCTCTACTTGCATGGGCTTCACATTCATAGGTAATGGTGTTATCATAGGAGCCATGGTGTAGGGGAGATGGAATGGAGGGCTGGCCTCAGAAGGAGGTGAAGGTCATTGGCTCTTTCTCCCAGGGGATACCACCTTCCAGCCCTGAGAAAATTTGAAAGCTGAGAAGCATGGTGCAAGAGGCAGAAAAAGAACTGCAATTCCCTGGGCCAGGACTGGGGACAGACCAAGGGAAGGATAGAATTTAGCAGCACAGGCCAAGAAAAGCCACACAGAACACCTATCCCAAGTGTGCTGGACTAGGAGAACAAGCTTAGATCAGGGTTTCCATCAAGAACAGGAAGAAGAGAAGCCAAGCGTGTGACAGGCAGTGTCGTGGACAAGACAGCATAGACTACCTGATTTCGGATCCTACCTCTCTTAATAGTGCCGTGGCTTTTGTTGCTATTTAACCATATCATTGGGGCTTCCCTTTTGTCTCAGCTGGTAAAGAATCTGCCTGCAATGCGGGAGACCTGGGTTCAATCCCTGGGTTGGGAAGATCCCCTGGAGAAGGGAAAGGCTACCCACTCCAGTATTCAGGCCTGGAGAGTTCCATGGACTGTACACTCCATGGGGTTGCAAAGAGTCAGACACGACTGAGTGACTTTCACTTTCAACCACATCAATAAATGAGGGTAATAATCATGTCCTGAAGAACTATGGATGGAGATTCATAACACTGTACAACAGGCACTGATCAAAACCATCCCAAGAAAAAGAAATGCAAAAAGGCAAAATGGTTGACTGAGCTATTCTCAAATAGCTGAGAAAAGAAGAGAAGCAAAGGCAAAGGAGAAAAAGAAAGATATATCCATCTGAATGCAGATTTCCAAAGAAGAGCAAGGAGAGATAAGAAAGCCTTTTCCAGTGAACAATGCAAAGAAATAGAGGAAAACAACAGGAGAGATCCTTTCAAGAAAATTAGAGATACCAAGGGAACATTTCATTCAAAGACAGGCACAATAAAGGACAGAAACAGTATGGACCTAACAGAAGCAGAAAATATTAAGAAGAGATGGCAAGAAGACACAGAAAAACTATACAAAAAAGATCTTCATGACCCAGATAACCATGATGGTGTGATCACTCACCTAGAGCCAGACATCTTAGAGTGTGAAGTCAAGTGGGCCTTAGGAAACATCACTATGAACAAAGCTAGTGGAGGTGATGGGATTCCAGCTGAGCTATTTCAAATCCTGAAAGATGATGCTGTGAAAGTGCTGCACTCAATATGCCAGCAAATTTGGAACACTCAGTAGTGGCCACGGGACTGGAAAAAGTCAGTTTTCATTCTAATCCCAAAGAAGGGCAATGCCAAAGAATGTTCAAACTACTGCACAATTGTACTCATTTCACATGCTAGCAAAGAATGCTCAAAATCCTTCAAGCTAGGCTTCAACAGTACATGAACTGAGAACTTCCAGATGTTCAAGCTGGATTTAGAAAAGGCAGAGGAATCAGAGATCAAATTACCAGCATCCATTGGATCATAGAAAAAGCAAGAGAATTTCAGAAAAACATCTACTTCTGCTTCATTAACCACACTAAAACCTTTGACTGTGTATATCACAACAAACTGTGGAAAATTCTTCAGGAGATGGGAATACCAGACCACCGGGTCTGCCTCCTGAGAAATCTGTATGCAGGTCAAGAAGCAACAGTTAGAACCAGACATGGAACAATAGACTGGTTCCAAATTGGGAAAGGAGTACGTCAAAGCTCTATATTGTCACCCTGCTTATTTAACTTATATGCAGAGTACATCATGTGAAATGCTGGGCTGGATGAAGCACAAGCTGGAATCAAGGTTGCAGGGAGAATTATCAATAACCTCAGATATGCAGATGACACCGCCCTTATGGTAGAAAGCAAAAAGGATTAAAGAGCCTCTTGATGAAGGTGAACGAGGAGAGTGGAAAAGCTGGCTTAAACATCAACATTCAAAAAACGAAGACCATGGCATCTAGTCCTATCACTTCATGGCAAAAAGATGGGGAAACAATGGAAACAGTGACAGACTTTTATTTTCTTGGGCTCCAAAATTACTGTGGATGGTGACTGTAGCCACCAAATTAAAAGATGTCTGCTCCTTGGAAGAAAAGCAACAACAAACCTAGACAGCATATTAAAAAGCAGAGACATTACTTTGCAGACAAAGGTCTATATAGTCAAAGCTATGGTTTTTCCAGTAGTCATGTATGGATGTTAGAGCTGGACAATAAAAAAGGCTGAGTGCCAAAGAATTCATGCTTTTGAACTGTGGTGCTTGAGAAGACTCTTGAGAGTCCCTTGGACAGCAAGGAGATCCAACCAGTCCATCCTAAAGGAAATCAGTCCTGAATATTCATTGGAAGGGCTGATGCTGAAGCTGAAGCTCCAATACTTTGGCCACCTGATGTGAAGAACTGACTTGTTGGAAAAGACCTTGATGCTGGGAAAGATTAAAGGCAGGAGGAGAAGGGGACAACAGAAGATGAAATGGTTCGATGGCATCAGCGACTCAATGGGCATGAGTTTGAGCAGCTCTGGGAGATGATGAAGGACAGGGAAGCCCGGCGTGCTGCAGTCCATGGGGTCACAACGAGTTGGACACAACTGAGCGACAGAACAACAACAATCACGTCCAGATCAGAAGGCTGTGGTGAGAATTAACTTAATGCACACATGAGAAGCACTATAGAAATGTTAGCCATTCTTTTGATTAAGACTTTCACTGTTTCAGTCCTACTCTCTGCAGTCAAATGCTCTACCCCTGGGCTATGCCACCTCCACTCAGTCCTACTTTCTGAAGTTTCACTGCACGCTCAGACAGGAATTAGAGGGGGCAAAGGGAAGAGAGAAGGTTTCAGAATGCCTCAGGGAAGAAAAGGTAAGAGAAGGTAAACCGTGACGGCTGAAAGCCGAACAGATCTGCAGTTCCCCAGCAACACTTCAATCATCCAGTGTAAACCTCCTATGGTGGTGCCTTTTCCCTATGCTCCTAAGGGCATAGTTGCCAGGAGATGACCAACTGTCCCTCTTTGCCTGAGACTGAGAAATTTCCCAGGACTTGGGACATTCTGTGCCCAAATTAGAAAGTCTTGGGCCAACCTGACCAAGCTGATCACCACAGGGGCCAGAGGGTGTTTGCGGTTCAGGATCCCTATGTTATAACCAGAGGACAGAGCACTCCAGCTAAATGCCATCTGCTGGGGTTTGGAAAAGCTGGGTCATCCAGAAGCCATGTGAAGGGGGGCTTTAATTGGACTTTCATCATATCTATGAAGAGCAGGGGAAGAGTTTCTAAAATTAATGGGTTTCATCAGGGGTACGTTAGCCCGTTTGAGGATGTTGGTCTTCAGCAGGACATTCGCACAATAGCCTCATTATCAACGATCCTTATTGGTTCACTTTGATTCTCTGATGCAGGCTTTCTTCAAGTTCTATTCCCAGTGGTGTTGTTATATGTGCTTGAATGTAATAAAGCTGCATTTATTTTAAAAGTCTGTCACTAAGACTTTTCATTACTTTAAACTGATGCTACAAATCCCCCAAAGTATCTCCTTAAGCAGGGCCAATCAGTTTATTCAACACTGTGGAATGGCTTGTTTAAAAATAGAAGTTTGTGGGAATAGGTGGATTTGCTTAAGGAAAAAAGGAATTTAAAGATGTTTTCGATGTGGACTATTTTTTAAGTTTTTATTGAATTTGCTACAATATTCTTCTGTGTCATGTTTTGGTTTTTTGGCCGCAAAGCATGTGGGATCTTAGCTCCCTAACCAGGGACTGAACCTGAACCCCTCCTCCATGGGAAGGTGAAGTTTTAACCACTGGATCACCAGGAAGTCCCCAATTTTTTTAAAGTACTCTTTCTGGAGAGATGCATAGACAGAGAGATACTCAGGAAGATGCTCAAAGCTGTGTATTCATAAAGAGAGTCCAGTAATGCTATGCTAATTAGCCAACACATAATGCCATTTATTCAAGGTAAAACTTCCCTCCGTGTCTGATCTATTTTTCTACATTTTTGTTGTTTAGTCCCTAAGTTGTCTCTGACTTTTTTGTGACCCCATGGGCTGCAGCCCACCAGGCAAGAATACTGGAATGGGTTGCCATTTCCTTCTCCAGATGATCTTCCCGAAGTGAAGTGAAGTGAATGTCACTCAGTCGTGTCCAACTCTTTGCGACCCCATGGACTATACAGTCCATGGAATTCTCCAGGCCAGAATACTGGAGTGGGTAGCCTTTCCCTTCTCCAGAGGATCTTCCCAACCCAGGGAACAAACCTACATCTCCTACATTGGCAAGCGGATTCTTTACCACTGAGCCACTTGGGAAGCACTTTTCTACATTAACACCTGGTAAATGGAGGGTGCCTCACAATTTTCAAAGATATTTCATATGCATTTGCTTATTGGAGGCTCACAACAACCCTATGAGGTCAGCAGGGGAAGCATTAATTTCACCATTTCATAGAAGGAGGAAATAAAACATAGAGTTAAAGTAAACCTGTCCAAAGGCAGACACATATACCATGAGCAAGCTGGATCTGGTACTCAGGTTTGTTACCGACAAGTATGTTTGTTGGTTCATTTATTGAATTCAACAGTATTCAACAGTAGAGAGAGTCAATCCTACGGCAGGTACAACTAAACAGGGAGGATACATAGAGAAGACACAGGGCTTGTCTTCTAGTGGAAGATTAGATAAAACATGCTCACTGGAGATGTGCCAGAGGGACACCTATGTGCTGAGGGTCTTAACTCAGACTGGGCTTGGGGCAGGAGGATTCAGGCTCCTCAGAGGAGATGCCATTGAGTCAAGGATAAGGAGGGGCAGGCCACAGCAATAGCTTTTTCTGGCCCCTTCAGGCCTTTTCTGGTCCTGGTCATTAAGCTTTTCAGCCTGAGTTTTTTTTTGGTGGGGGGGCACACTGCATGGCATGTGGGATCTTAGTTCCTTGACCAGGGATCGAACCCTCACTCACTCCCTGTACTGGCAGCTCGGAGGCTTAACTACTCGATATCCAGGGAACTGCCCAGCCTGAGTTCTTGTGTAGCATAACCCTCTACACATCCCTTGGACCCAAGGCTGGTGCACCCTGACCCCAGGTGAGGCCAGCTCACTCTGGCTCTCTTTCAAGAGGGACTTATCCCAGCTCTGGGCCTGAAGCTGTGCCCAGAAGCAAGAAGGGGGACAAAATGGGCCATCGAGTAACTCAAACTATGGTGGCTTAAGATCCATCCATTCGGAGACACGTGGACCACTAAAATACCAGGGGGCAAAATGTAGACGCTCCTGTGACACCGGAGCTACAAATCAAAGTAAATTTTCCTTCAGAGGGAAATGAAACTTCATTACAGAGGCGACAAATCCAAGGATCAAAGGCACACTCACGTAAAAAAGTAACATTCATTGGCTTGAGAAATTGGGCAATCATGACTGATTTTAATGACCTCTCTCCTTTTCCACAAAGGTTAACCCAAGGGTGACAGAAAGGACTTCAGAGAATTGGGCAACTAGATTTGCCCTGCAACCTCTCCCTTCCTGGTTTCTAACGTAAGTAAAATAGAAAGATTCCCTGAATGAGTCACTGTTAAGAAGTTCTAGGTGGAACCGTTGAAACGGCCTTTGCTATGAAACAAGATATTAAAGGTAGGCAGTCTAGTCTAGGACATATCCATAGATGCAATTAACTCTCACTTTATCAGCAGTGGGCCCAAATGCCTACCACCTGTGCTGAACAGGGGCAAGGGTGAGGATTTTAACATTTTTGCAGAAGGAAGAAAAAAAAAAGATAAAGATGAGAGGGAGTGGGTGAAGCTGTCTCCCTATTCAGTTCAGTTCAGTTGCTCAGTCGTATCTGACTTTTTGCAACGCCAGGGACTGCAGTACACCAGGCTTTCCTGTCCATCACCAACTCCTAGAGGCTACCCCAATTCATGTCCATCACGTCAGTGATGCCATCCAACCATCCCATCCTCTGTCGTCCCCTTCTCCTCCTGCCTTCAATCTTTCCCAGCATCACGGTCTTTTCCAATGAGTCAGTTCTTCACATCAGGTTGGAAAATATTGGAGTTTCAGCTTCAGCATCAGTCCTTCCAATGAATATTCAGGACTGATTTCCTTTAGGATGGACTGGTTGGATCTCCTTGCAGTCCAAGGGACTCTCAAGAGTCTTTTCCAACACCACAGTTCAAAAGCATCAATTCTTCAGTGCTCAGCTTTCTTTATAGTCCAACTCTCACATCCATACATGACTACTGGAAAAACCATAGTTTCGACTAGACGGACCTTTGTTGGTAAAAGACTTCAGAAATGGATCACTGAAGGGAATTAAAGTCATGCAGAGCTCCATGTCTCTTCCAGTAAAGAACGGGAAGAACCATTTTTATAGGCTCATTTTATTGAAGAACAGCAATAGCAGCTACCATTTCTTAAGGGCCTACTATATTTTGGGCACTGTACTCTGTATTCACAATATCTCTGAATCCTGTCAACAATTCATTAAAGGTAGAAATTATTAACTCCATTGGGCAGATGTGGAAATGGGCTCAGAGAAGAGAAAGAGCTAATACCTACTGGAGCAGAAATCCAAACCCAGGCTTGCTGACCCGAAAGCTATGCATTGAAACAACTACTCCATGGCTTTTTATGATTGCCCCATAACTTTTCAATTTGCCTCTGGGTGCTTTTTGTTAATTCCTAACTGCTTGACTTTATTAGTAAAAATCACCAGAGAAACGCAACCAATATTTTGCATTCGCTTAAGTATAGGAGGTAAAGGGCAAAAAACAAACAAACAAACAAAAAACCTGCAGAGCTGAGTTTCTCGCAAAGGAGCCCCCAAAAGCCTACCCTGGGGCAAGAACTGGGGCCAGTGGCAGTAGGGAAGGGGCACCTGCCAATCGTTTCCTGCAGCGGGTAAAATCTATAGGAGATCACAGCAGCCCCAACAATAAGGCAGCCAGAGGGGTCTAAGAGCAGAGCCACTGGCAAGAGCCTCCCAAGAGGCTCCCCTAACAGGCCTCTGCCTGTCCTTCAAACTCAGAGTCTCAAGAGTCCATTTTCTTGATGCTCAGTGACTGCCAGAAATAACTCTTCTGGGTCAGAGCACCTGGATGAAAACGTTTCAGGCGGGTTCTGCTTGTGTCAGTCAAAGGCGTTCTGATGCAGCAACACTGCTATCACTCAAGGACTGACTGTCCACTTCAGACAGAAAAGGCCGGGGCACTTGTCCCGCCCAGCAGCCTTGTTTCAGTCAATTCGCCACCTCCCTTACGTGCTCTCAGAGCGCTGAATAGAAAGCAATGGCAGACTTCAAATTTGTAAATAAATATCAATCAGAATGTATACAGCCAAAACTATGTTGGGTACCATCAGCGATTCTGACGTTACTTAAAACATTTCTGGAGTGCCTCTCCGGAAAGTCTATGTAAAACCAGTTTAAGTGTCACAAGAAATACACAGCTCCTTTTATCCTCTTACCCCAAATAGATCCCAAATGGTATAACGCAGCTTAAGCAGCCTCCCCATTCAACAGTGTGGTTCCAAAAGACTTACAGATATTTACCCCAAATCCAGTGTGCCTTGACAGGAAGAATGGCCTACAACTCTTCACCCTGGCCCTGGCCATTTACCTGTCCTGTTCAACCACACCCTAATGATGTGCCAATATCAACAACAGCGATCATGTACTCATGTGTCAGCACAGCCCTTCACAACAGTCCTGCAGAACAGGTACAATTATGCCCATCTCAAAATAAGGGAAGAGGTTGTGCTGTTAAAGGACCTGCCAGAAGCACACAGTCAATGTCTAAACCAAGATTAAACCCTTCACCTGTATCATTCTAGTGACTGCGCTCACTCTTCCAGACACGCACCAATCACCAGGCTCATGCATCCTAACCTCTCAGGGCCTTCTCTAATTCTCCATCTGTATCACTGATGATCAGTGGGGCTGAACACCAACAGCTTGCAGACTGGGAAACTGACCATATGACCTCAAGGCTTTTTCTCCAGGGAATCTTCCCAACCCAGGGATCAAACCCAGGTCTCCCGCACTGCAGGCAGATTCTTTACCAGCTGAGCCACTAGGGAAGCCCAAGAATACTGGAGTGGGTAGCCTATTCCTTCTCCAGAGGATCAAACCGGGGTCTCCTGCACTGCAGGCAGATTCTTTACCAACTGAGCTATCAGGGACCCTTTCCTAAAGAAGATGTCAAAAAATATTTTGAGGACTGGTGGCCTCAGTGAAGTCAGTCCATGACCTACTAAAGTTGCCTACTCTGAAGGAAGCAATAATACCTCAAGCACATAGAAGCCCTGATGTGTTAAATAAATAATTTCTTAAAAGCAATTATAGTCCTTCATGGATCCGTCTCCTAAGCCTTCCAAGCAAAAATGGAGCAGTGCATGGAGCAGTGACCATAATAGGAGACAGGCCTTACTCCACCTTCAGAATCACATTTCAAAGAGGAAGCTGTGTGGTGAGATTGGTTTGGTGAGGGTATGGATGTGTGGGGTCCTGTCTTGAAGGCCCAAATGCTCTTCTTATAATGAGATGATCCAACTGAGCGTGGGTGGGGCTGGCCTAAGTACTAATAGGGCACACTCTGCTTCAAGAATAGGTCATCCAGCCTTCAACAGGTGGTTACAGACATCTGTGCTGAGCCATGAGGGTGTCTCCTCTCACTACTTTAGACCTGACAGTTGACAAGCCCATCCTGAATGTGGCAGACCACATTATGCTGTTAGTCACTAGGATAAGCTGGGTTTTTCTCACTCAATTCTGCAGGTTGAGCTGCTGTATGTGACACTATAATCTTAAGGGATAAATGTCACTGTATTGCCATAGAGTAGGTCCTGAAAAATAGCTGTCACTAGAGGCAAGTTTTGAAATAAATATATGATGGAGAATATGCCAATCTAAGCCCTTAGAGGAATTATTGCACGGGGGTGCATGCCAAATGTATCTATTTTACCTTATCAGGATTATAAAAAATCTTTCACTGACACAAATATTTCATGCTACACCAAGTTAAGCCATTTTCTATGTAATCTATTTTTCCTTCCAAACTTTTCCGTGAGCAATTATGTTTACCTAAAGCAAGTTAGAATGTAAGCTGCCATACTAGCTATACCTCAGTACTTTCATTCTAGGACACACAGTCAAATCAGAAAAAATTCAAGAGTCATGTTTCTGCTTCCAGGAAGATTGAATAAAATGAAATCCAAAAATGTCTGAAGGGGACCGAGAAGCCGTGGAGGCAGACAGTGCTCCAAACAAAATAATATTTTCCTGGTCAAAAAAAAAGGAAAACCAACCAAATCCCTATTTGTTCCTCTCTCCCTCCTACCAGCCTTTCACAAGCAGAGCTTCCTGCAGGATAGGGGGCAGAGGAAGAACTAGCAATGAGAAGAGCTGGGATACTGAAGACTGCACCTCAGATTATAATCCTCCAGCCACCACAACAGGGGCTGCTGAGAAAAGATATAAGCCCTGGCTTCAGCACGAGTTTAGTCTGGTTTGTGCCTAAACCAGCTCAGAAGCCAATGACTTTAGAACTTGACTCAATATCACTCAATTTTATTTCCATGATCCACTGTTTACTTTCTTTCCTCTGTCCACTTCCTCTTGGCTCTGTTTTTCTGTAATCTTATATTTGCTTCTCCATCGGGGTTTTCACTGGCTATACCATATTTAAAAATCTATGTATACAGCCTTGAGCCTTCAAAAACTACAACATAATCCTAAACAAACAGAAGGCAAACAATAATAATAACTTATTTTAGCATGAGAGTATGGGAGCTATATGTAGCAACTGCTGAATTCTGCTGGCCTGTTCTGATGTGATTGGAATGAGCTGTGCAAATGTCTGTGTCTGAATATCTATACACTCGGCACATAGGTCTTTTCTGCAATTAATCATTCATTGCCAGATTGAAGATTCTGAAGGTCTTTTCGTTTTGCTCTGTGAACCAGTGAAAAACCTTTTAGTGTTACAAATTGGCCCCTCCCCCTACCTCAAATCCTCAAAACAGTGTTCTTTAAATAACTGCATTATAAAAACAGAATCAACAATTTTCCCTCATCTTTCCTGCATATACAGCAAAAATCAACCATTTTGTTCATCTCAATTAAAAAAAATTATTTTGCACATGTCAGAAATTGGGTGTTAATGGTTCTCACATTCATTCCCACTTGTTGCTATGACACAGTCTATCCCTCCAATCCAGCAGAAGAAAAATAGTCTCATTACCCTACTTTCCTGAAGCATTCATAAGGTTTCGAGACCAGAACAAAACTCGAGAAGTAAAATAATTGCTTAGTATATTCCTGCTTCTGCCTTTCCAATTAAGTAGAGAAATCCTGGAGAGGCCTTATAAACATTGGAAGACTTGTCTGATCAGTGGCAACAAGGGAAAATTCGCAGTAAGAGTATGTGTCTATAGTCTCTCAGGTGAAGTGGAAGGTAAGATTATGTAAGAGGCAGAGGACATGCCTTCACTGCAGTGTGACCCTGCGGATCTCATGGAGTTTATTCTCTAATGCCAGGTGCCCCGTGTACTCCACCCAGAGTCCCAGCGTCATACTGAGGAAGTGCAAAATGGATACTGATCCACAATGAACACAAGTGGCTATGTAGATCTATCAGCCAGAAGAGAACAGAAACATTCTGGGGCTGACATCTAGATCCAGGCCATGGAGGCCAACAACATGGCAGAGGAGCAGCAAAACCAGCTAGGACTGGATCAGAGAGGGAACCGAGGCATCGTGCCACAAAGCACAAATAGTTGTACATGTGGAATTGATGAACGTCAAGGTCACCAGGGAAGTAGAAACTCCTGGAGGAGGTATGCTGACTGTAGGAGAAGCCAGCTGAGTATACATACAACACTGAGAAAAAAGGACTCAGAGGAGAATGACTGCAAAGGCCCATGGAGATGAGGACAGGTGGAGGAGAGCCTAGCACGGGAATGCTGCTCAAGTATGATGAGGATGAAGACATAAAGCTTTGGCTCTCTTATCCTCAAGGTTAAGCGTGAGCCAAGCTGATTCAGAGGGGGTGGGAAAAGCCTAACCAGGGCGGTAGTTGCTCAGGGTTAACATAAAAACGGGTGGAGGGACTTCCCTGGTGGTACAGTGATGGGAATCCGCCTATCAGTGCAGGAGACAGAGGTTTGATATCTGGTCCAGGAAGATTCACATGCCATGGGGCAAATTAAGTCCGGATGCCACAACTACTGAGCCTGTACTCCTCAGCAAGAGAAGCCACCGCAATAAGAAGCCTGCACGCCGCGACTAGAGAGTAGTCCCCACTCACCGTAACCACAGAAAGCCCATGCGCAGCAACAAAGACTCAGCGCAACCGAAAAAAAAAAGGGGGTGGAAAACTGATGACTGGATAAACAAAATGTACTATATCCATACAATGAAATATTATTGGCCATAAGAAGAAAAGAAGTGCTGGTACATGCTACAACTTGGATGAACCTTAAAAAGCATTATGCTAAGTGAATTGTTCCATTTATACGAAATATCCAGAATAGGTAAATCTAGAGATTGAAAGCAGTTGGTTAGTTGCCAGAGGCTGACGGAAGGGGAGAATGGGAAGTGACCACTAATCGGTACAAGGTTTCTTCTGGGGCGATGATATAGTCTTAGAACAAGATAGAGGTGCTGATTGTACAACACTGTGAATGTGCTAAATGCCACTGAATTGTACACCATAAAATGGTTACTTTTATATCATATGAATTTCACCTCAACACACACACACAAGCACGCATAGTTATCTTTATAGGTTGGGTTTTTGTTCCTTTGAAAATTCCTTACTTTTAGTCAAGAAAATTTATGAAAATCAAGAATCTTGAAAAAGAATAAGATTTGTCAGTGGGGACACCTGATTAAAATGAAAATATTGATGCTGAAGAAAATATCAATTAGTATCAGCTGGGTTATCATAGCAATTTATACCCTCCCACTATGGATCCACAGATCTCTCAACTTTTAAAGAGTCAAAGTGATTGTCACTCTATAGGCCATATTTCATATTCTTTCAGTTTTATCTCTTGTGAATAAACTTAATTGAACTATGCAGGAAAAGATACCCAATACAGATGGGTAGAACCTCTGCTTTGACACCTCTGAGGGGAGCTCTCTCTGGACTGCTGAGTAAAAAGGCTGGCTGATTTTTTCCCTTATTTTTCTCCTCACTGAGTTGTAAACCCCTCAGCAGGGGCAGGCACTGGCTTATAATACCTATCACTGATGCCCCACAGGGCCTAGTACATACTAAGTGCTCAATTTTTGTTGAAGGAACCTGAATTATCAGATGTTAAATGGAAAAACCAGCATTTTTTCTAAGGTTTTTGAACATGTATAGGTTCAAATAATTTCTCTCATGCTAATTCAAAATAAACAATTAAATAATAAAACAGGGCTTACGTGGTATCAAACTGTTTAAAAGAAGAATGAAAATTTCAGCCAGATAGTTGGCCTAACAGTTCTAAAAAGGTGCTTGAGAATGTATTTGCTAAATTGTTCACCCTTCATACGGGTATTTTCAGCATCATTGCAGGCAAAGCCTACATTTAGCTGTTTTTAAGCCCAGTGTTAGCTTTCTTCCGTGGGCACCTTTATATTTATCTTGGTCTCAGGGATTCTCTAATTGAAATTCTCTGTGCTTCTACAAAGGCAAAAGATGGAGGATTTTCTGCCTTTGGCAGTGGTAGGAGGTTTTTGCCTGAAGGATACATGCTGGTTCTCATGATGGAGTATACCTCACATGACTCAAGCTTGCTAATTTGAAGACTTCTTTGTGAAATCCTGGAAGCCAATATTTATTTCCAGCCAAGATGGGGAGGAGGTGGAGGGAGGGGGAGGTGAGAAGACAAATGATGCTTACGTGGTACTCCCTGAGACTAGATGTGTGAAAACGTTCTTTTCCTGCATAGTTTGATTAATTTTATTCAGAAGAGATAAAAACTGAAAGGATGCGAGATATGGCTCTGTTCAGAGAGACAGTGACTTGTTTGACTTTTAAAAGTTGAGAAATAGGTAGATCCACAGTGGGAGGGTATAAATAGTTATGATAACCCAGCTGATGTGGATTTTTAACATCAATATTTTCATTTTAATCATGTGTCTCCACTGACAAGTCTTCGGGATCCTTGATTTTCATTAATTTTCTTGATTTAAAGTAAAATATTTTCAAAGGAACACAAATCCAACCTATAAAGATAACAAAGTCACAACCCATTTGACAATATGAAGTGGCAACTGTTACTTAAGACTAAATGAGAAATTCAATGAAAAGCCTCAGAGAGGGGATATAACTATAGATGATACATGCAGCTCAAGACTACTCTTCATAAATGGTGCAAAGAGAGGGCACACATATGCTTAGACTACAGAACTTCATATTATTAAATGTATATTCTTGAGTAATTTGGTAAAAACCTAGTTTAAGACTATTTCCTGCTCCCATCATTGCATCCCATGCTATGCAGGCTAAGTTGCTTCAGTCGTGTCCGACTCCATACGACCCCATAGACGGCAGCCCACCAGGCTCCTCTGTCCCTGAAATTCTCCAGACAAGAACACTGGAGTGGGTTGCCATTTCCTTCTCCAATCACTGCATTAGGTCAGTGATTAAAGTCCAGGTTAATGATAAGCCAAGGTTGCCAACCATGGAAGAAGCACTTCCTGGATTACATTACCCGTATTCTGTCTACAAATAACATTTGACTTCCTTCCTTCCTCCCACCTTCTTTCTCTTCCTTCCTTCATTTTCTGCATCATATATATTAACAATAAAAGTTGCTTTGAAAAAAATAGGTTTTGCAGAAGTAACAAATAAGAGCTTGAAATAATGGCTTTCCTCCATACTATAATATTTATTATTTTGTTCAATATCCTAAGATATTAAAAGCTGGCAAATTAAACAGAAAAGTTTTGTTTAGCAGAGCTATTTTCATGGTGCAAAAGTGCCCCCTTGGTTAACTTCTGGACTCATTCAAAGTTAGCAGGCTTTGGATTCCACCATTTGATAGAAAAGGATTTTCTCAGTTTCAGGACAACATCCTTCATGAAAGTATACCGAACATGAATAGTTTATATGAGTAAAATTCAATTTTTAAAAATCCCACTAATTCAAAAAACATAGGACTGCCTAAGAAGAAACTGTTTTGAATTAACTAAAACGGGATCATCTGATATATCAGAAGATATATCCAGTGCAGTGACAACATTTGCTCTAAATGATCACAACAAGGAGGAAACAAATATTAGTGCTGATACATAGTAGGTACTCAAATATTTGTTAAATGAGTAAATGAATGAATGATTACAACAGTAAATAAGTATAAACTAAAATTTGCTTTTTAATTAAAAAAACCATGGTTATGCTGCTCAAAACAAATGAAAAATTGTTCATTTTTCACCATCTTAATATACCAGTGGGTAAGTTATTAGGATGGTTTCTCATCAAGTTTACACAAGAACCACATACTGAACCTGTGGGAATTTTCTTTTTGAAATATGATATCATTTATACCTGTTTTAATGGAGAAGGAAATGGCAACCCACTCCAGTATTCTTGCCTGGAGAATTCCATGGACAAAGGAGCCTGGCGGGCTACAGTCCATGGGGTCGCACAGAGTCGGACACGACTAAGCGACTAAACAGCATACCCGTTTTAAAGCATCTGCTTTTTATAAAGCCAAATACCAACTGCTTCTCTTTGATAATTTAAATGAATATGCCACAACAGTTGGATACATTTTCATGATTCTACTCAGCACCTGATAGAAATTTTAGCATGATAAATATACACCCCATTCCCATTGTTCCAGGTCAGTACAAAGCTTAGTTGAGAAACAAGCTGTTTTCAGGCCTATGTTCTACTTTGCCCTGGGAAGAGGAGGGGTGGTGGGGGAAGGTAGAAAGAAGAGAACTAACACCAACTGAGCTTCCAGTATGTGCCTGCCTGCTAGGGGCTTTATCTCACCTGCTAGTTACAACAATACTGGGAGATACCCCTTTCTTACAGAAGAGGATCTTGACACTTTCTGGGTGAAGTGACTGACCCAAGACCACACCGAGTCAGCAGCAGAGCCGAGATGAAAACCCAAGTTCATCTGGCTCCAAAGCGTTCCTCTGTCCATGCCATTACATCTAATTACATGCTAATTAATTCCATTTAGCATCATTATTAATTATCCTATGTCTGGATATTGGGTTCTGCTAGAATGTAAAGGTCCTCAAAGCAAGTAACTTGCCTGTCATCTTGTTCATCTTCATACCCCTAGCACCCACCTCAATGCCTAATGCATAGTATCTCAAAACATAATCATAAACATAAATCTCAAAACATAAATGTTGAAGGTATGGATGAATGAATGGATAAGGAAATAAAACACACAGACTGTTGGAACTAGTGCTGCTTTAACCCAACCACCTCAGTTCTTGCCTCAAGTCACTTGCCCTGGGTTAAACAACTGGTCAGTGAAAGATTCAGAACTTGCACCCAGGTCTCTTCTGTACTCCCCTCTACAATATGCTACCCCTTGCACACACATTTTTGAAAGCATGTTCATCCACCCCATTATGGAGTTTCCTAAGCATTTTACCCTCCTGATTTAATTCTTTAATTGTAAGCCATTTTTTACACATACAAAGCAATGGCGGTCAGGAATATCACTAGCCCGCTAGAATGAAGGCTCCTTGAGGATAGGAAAATTTGCCTGTTCTGTTTACTTCTACATGAGAGGCACTTAGAAAATGCTCAGTAAATCTTTGCTGAAAAATAATATATATTATTTCCTTTCCAGCGATAAGCAAATTCTTCAGACATGACAAATGTTAGTACAGATAATACTAAGAAACACTCAAAGAATCAAACATTTCAATAAAAATGATGTGAAATGGTACTCCTCCTTCCCTCCCCTTTCTTCTTTTCTCCATCTTCATCTATAACACAGGGGGAAATAATGCAATTTCATAGGATTGACATAAGGATAAAGAGAGTTAACACATACAAACACTTAGCATGGTGCTTGATATGTAGTTCATTCTCATAAATAATGACCATTAGTACAAATATGATTTCTTTAAATCAATCAATCAATAAGGGCCCACATGAGAAGGTGGAAGAAGCCAAAGACCCACAGAAAAAAGACTTGCCTTATGCTTACCATTTGTAAAATGTACCTGAATCCATAGTTCTCTGTGCGCTTCAAAGTTTGTAAGTTCTATGAGGGCTGTAAGTTATAGACAGTATGTGCCATGTCATAGATGTTCATGTGTATGTTTTTTTCTATTATTTTTCTCATGAAATGAATGGAGAGAAGACATAACTAAGCCTGAGATGAGCATATGATGAGTATTTCTCATATATTGCTATATTTAACATTCAAAAAAGATTACCTCTCCACGAGTTCTTGTCCATTCCAGCAAAGAGTGTCATTTTCAGCCACAGGGCTATGGCTGCAGATGTAGCCAGGCAAAGCACTATAGAAGCTGATGAAAGATTTTAACTTCTGAATTAGTTCCCTGAAAGAAAAACAAAACATCTGTGCATAAGACGCAAGTAAACCCAGTATGAGGAAAGTTTAATTTCCTTATCAGCATGACAGAAAGGCTCTGCCAGGCTGATTAGAGCAATAAATGATTTTAAAAGACATTCTTGGCTACAAGGTCACAATTTAGGTTTTTTTTTAAATCAATAAAATGATATTAGAAAAAAAAGTTGCCTGCCATATAAGGTGCTATTCCTATCAGAAGGATGATTTAATTCTAACATCCATTTTCTAACACGTTCAGCTTCCATTTTTCATTCAGATGCTGTTACCTACATTCTCAAAGGTGCTGATTACAAGGCACATTGAAGCGCTACATATCTTTTGGCTTCTGAGTGTAATTGAGTGCATTGATTGTAATTTTCAATGCTATTACCCTAGAGATGGCCCCTTTCCATATAGACGCTGGCTATTAGTTGCAGATCAGAATCGCAGGGTGCTCAGAGCAGTATAAGCTCTATGAAATTCTCCTGACAATGTCATCAAAGAAACTCACATCTGCTAGAGGAGGAAGGTTTCTTTGTTCTTTGTTTGTATATTGTGGTTCCTATAAGGGGGTTGGGAGGGCTCCTAGTATATTTTATATATTTGCTCTGGCTTTCATGTTATAGGAGTGCGTGTGAGAGACAGACACACACAGAGAGAGAGAAAACATACTATATATGCAAATATGTATAAACACACACCCATAAATACCCGCAAAATTTTTGGCCTATTATCTTCTTTCAGATGTACATGAACACACAAAATAAGACACTATAGACTGGAGGGAAGTGTATATGCTTATAAAGAAATACTAAACTATCTATGCAATAGATGTCCAGTAGCAAACAAACCAAAATAAAATACTATTTTCTAAAGCAATATTTCTAGTATCAATAGAAAGGAAATTAAAGAGTACTTCCTGTATCCAAGTTTATCTTAAGTCTCCACTAAGTTTTTAGAGAGTCTCACTAGGGAATTTCCTGGCAGTGGAGTAATTATTCAATATTGTCTCCAGGCTAAGAATGGACTGACCTGATATACAGGCCTCTGGAGGAGCTAGAGGCCTGAATCTCATTTGGACACTGGTGAGAGCCCAGAAATGCCTTCTGGGGGTTGTTCTCAGATTTGGCTAAAAGAAGAAGACTGGTGGAAATTATTTTCTTGCATTTAATGCCATTTTCCATTTTATTACCATAAGACGACTCATTTCAACTAATGATTCAGAAGAAGACAGAGAGAATGCGTGCTTACAATACTTGGGACATCTTCAGAAAGGCTCGAATCACAGTAAAGCCAGGGTGATGGACAGAACAACTGGGGAAGGGCTATTGAGACATATATAACTCCTGATACCCCAACAGTTACTTCCTGTTATGCTCAAACTCTCTCATAGTCTACTCCTGGTGGCTGCGCTTCGTCAATCTCCAAAGTGAAGAGGCTCAGTATAGGGCTCTGAACATAAAAGTCAACATTAGAGTTTCTCACAGAGGAAAAAGATGGGTTCAATTAACGCTAATAGGGGAGATGCTCCATTTTACAAGGTAATAATACGGTTCCCAAGAGTGGAAATTGAAAGACTAAAGGCTGAGGCCGAGTAATTCCCCTCCTTACACGAGGAAATGGAATATGGCTATTAGTCTATGAGAAGTGATGGCCCTCCCTTTAATGAAAGTTTCCCTTAGGCCTCCTCCTACCTCCAAATTTTCTCTCACTAACATAGCACTGGCAATAAAAACTGAACTCATAGCAAAGCCTTCCAGTTTGACTTCTCTAGAAGTTAAAAAAAAAAAAAACTCAGCATAACACTCTGAACTGCTTCCAGCCTCCCAACTCTTGCAGTCTTTTTCTTGGCTGATCATAAAGATCACTGACACACTGGAGCAGATTCAGAGAGGGTCTATCTAAGTGTTGAGGGGACGAAGGGCTGTGATAAACCTAAGACCTCCCACTTTAGTATGGAAAGATATTACTCGGTTGGGTCAAGATAAAAGTCTAAGAAAGCCACAAGGAATGTAAATAATGTCTGGCTCATTAAAACTGTAGAACTTAGGGAATCTCTCTGACACTTGAACAGGGTAGCCTGGGGAAATAAAAGATCATCTTACTTCACAGAGTACTCATTACCTCCATAGGACATACACGATGGATCTAAGAGACTGTATTTTTAAAACTTGTTCCTGAATTAGTTATTTTGAATTTAGAACACAGTATCATCTAGGAGCTATGATATAATGATGGTTGGGTTCTCAGGACAGCCCCTTAAAACCTATTAGGAGTAGTAGCTAAGAGCACTGATTTTGGAGTCTAACTCATATGAGTTTCAAATGTCAATTATTCCCTCACTTACTTAACAGGAAAACCTTACTAGACAGACTAAACTTCTCTGAGGCTTAGTTTCTTTATTTTAAAATGAAGCAAATGATAGGTTGCTGGGATGATTAAATGAGACAATGCATGTAAAGTGCTTAGCATAGTACCTGGCACAGAATAATACCTCACAATGTTAGCCATTTGGCAATTTATTTCCATTATTATGAGCCTGTAGAATATAAATATATAATCTATAGAAATATATATTATATTCCAGATAAACTTATGTATGCAAGATAATTAAGCTTTTTCAAGTCCCAGATAACTTTATATACACAAGATAAATAATATTTCGTCTGTTAAAGTGGGTATGAAAAAGTACAACCATGTTCTCTCCCTAAATATTTTTCCTGTTACTCTTTTTCAGAGACTAGATAGCTATTGGACTGGGTAAATCACTGGACTAATCTGGTATAGCAGTTTGGATGGTCTTTACTTGGTAGGAAAGTGGTGGTGGCCTTCATAAGGATTCGTGTCTAAGAATCTGATGTTGAATTTTAAAAGGTAGATTAATCATCAGGTGGGATACCAAGGGGGGAAGGGAGGAGGGAAGGGATGGATTGGGAGATTAGGGTTGGCATATATACACTGCTGCTGCTAAGTCACTTCAGTCATGTCCAACTCTGTGCGACGCCATAGACGGCAGCCCACCAGGCTCCCCAGTCCCTGGGATTCTCCAGGCAAGAACACTGGAGTGGGTTGCCATTTCCTTCTCCAATGCATAAAAGTGAAAAGTGAAAGTTTAGTTGCTCAGTCGTGTCCGACTCTTCACGACCCCATGGACTGCAGCCTACCAGGCTCCTCCGTCCATGGGATTTTCCAGGCAAGAGTACTGGAGTGGGGTGCCATTGCCTTCTCCCATATATACACTACTATGCATAAAATATATAACTGATGAGAACCAACTACATAGCACACGGAACTCTACTCAATACTCTGTGTAATGGCCTATATGGGAAGAGAATCTAAAAATGAGGGGATATATGTATATGTATAACTGATTCACTTTGCTGTACAGCAGAAACTAAGAACAATGTAAAGCAGCTATATGCCGATTTAAAAAAAGAATTGAGATTCAAAAACAATTAAAAAAATTTTCTTAAATAAAAAGGTAGGTTAATCCTCAGGGAAATGTAAATCAAAACCACAGTAAGATACCACATCACCAGCATGACTATAATAAAAAAAGACAGGAAGTGAAGAAACTGGAACTCTCACACATTGCTGGTGGGAATGCAAAATAGTGCAACCACTGTGGAAAAGAGTTTGGTGGTTTTTCACAAAGTTAAGCATAGAGTTCCCACATGACCCAGCAATTCCACTACTATAACAGGTATATACACAAAATAATTAAAAACAAGTACTCCTAATAAGTACATGTACACACCTGCTCAGAGCAGTACTATTAACAATAGCAAAAGGCAGAACAAGACAGATGTGCATCAACTGATAAATGGATAAATGATTACATATTCCATATGATGGAGTATTATTCAGTCTTAAAATGAAAAAAGTATTCCTACATTCTGTAACAGAGGTGTACCTTGAGAACATTATGCTAAGTGAAAGAAACCAGTCATGAAAGACCACATACGATTGATTCCATTCATGTGAAATGTCCAGAATAGGCAAATGGAGAGAGACATAAGGTAGATCAGTAGTTGCTTTGGGCTGGGACAGATGAAGGCTGGGGAACGACAGCTACAGGGTATGGGGTTTCTTCTGAAGGTGACAAAAACGTTCGAGAATTCATTATGGTGAGGGTTGTACAACTCTTTGACTATAGTAAAAACAGCTGAATTACATACTTTAAATGGATGAATTGTATGGTGTGTGGATTATATTTCAATAAAGCTGTTACTGAGATATAACTCCAGAAAAGCTACAAGGTGAAATATGTCTTAGAGAAAGAGAGGGCTTGTCTACAAGAGAGAGAGACTCCTTGAAATAGTGGAAAGAGACAGTCAGGAGAGCTGGGAAAGAGCCAGTTTGGATGGACTTGAAAAAAAGATAAGGGTGAAGCGTGAGAAAAGAAATTTGTAAGAGCAGCAAAGACTGGTTAAAATCTATTTCTTCCATCTTAGAAAATGAACTCTGCTGCTTTTTTCTCATTATAAAAGAAAAATGTATGTTCAGTATTGAGAATTTATAGAATATAGAAATGCAGAAAGGAAAAAACCCTCTTATTTATAGTCCTACCAGCCAGAGATAATCATTGCTAATATTATAGAACATAGACATGTAGAAGGGAAAAAAAATCTCTTATTTATAGTCCTACCAGCCACAGATAATCACTGTTAATATTTGGATATATTTCCTTTGTAGACTTTCCTCTCCAGAAAAGTTTTACTGTTATTTCTCTAAAACCTATTCTTCTTGATAGGCTATCCACTGAGTTCTTTTTGGTTCTCAGTGTACATTACCCCCATTAGAATCCACCGAGAATCCAGGGTGGGTTTGGTATACAAAGAACATCAAAATGATGAAATAAATGCTTGTTCTCAAGTAACCCCCAGGACCTGCGGGATGAGGCAGTAGCTGCTCGATGTGAACAAGGAGCAGGGCTCTAGCGCATCTAGAAAACTGGCCAATACTTCACAGTCCCCACATACAGCTTTTCGGTTCCAAAAGACTGAGAAAATAAGTCTTGGTTTCCAAAAACTTTGATTTTTTAAAAGAAAGCCAGACGTTACATTTTTCAGGATAGAAGACTTCCTAAACTGATGGAGAGCTGATGACACCATAGCCCCCAAAGTAGCAAAGTAGGACAGAAGCAGTTTACTGCCTACTGGGTTTACTGGGCATCTCTTTCTCCTCTTCTTTGTCACTCCTTCCTACACTTGTTCTGGCATGGGAACTAAGTATATTTTACTTTTATCTTTTCTTAAGTAACTTTCTGTCTCCCTGCTTATACTAGTAAGTTTAGAAGGAGATGAGTTGAATATTTTATTTCTTTAAAGAAAGATACCGAAAACTAAATTGACATATTAATTACCCATGTGTGACTCAGTTCAGATTTCTTTTCTTTGTGCTAGTAGCACATGACAGACAACAAAAAAATCTCCACTCATGAAATAAGGCAGTCTGCTCAACTGAATTGTCTCTGGTTAAAAAAAGGAAAAAAGTTTGGACAATTAGTTGCCTGGAATGGAAAAAACAATTTAATTGAAGGGAATGTTCTTTGATTCCAATTCCACTTTATTCTAATCATACATGTCAAACATATCATTTGACATATAAATAGTGGAGCCATAGGCTCTCGCTTGGGACAAACCCAATGCTTGCTCACAGCAGTCTACTCAGGAAAAAGAGTCTCTTCAATGTGTTAAATGTGGAACTAAAGGACAGGGCCCCTTTGCATGCACGAACTATTTTGAAATGTTGCAGATGGGCACACGTGATCTTCCCTGGGGTCTCCCACCATCCTCAAGAGGAGAGTCCCCTTCTTGAGTTGAGGGGGAGGGGATTCCCTTGGCTTTCTTGCAATGATTTGCTTGGGCCAGGCATCAAAGCAGCACTAATTGAAAACCACTGCAAATAAAAACAGCCTTTCATCCCCAACTGCAGATCTTGAACTTTTCTCCTTTATCACCAGGATTTTTTTTTCTTAATATAAAATAATATGAGCTCAAAAAAATTGAAAACACAAAAAAGCATGTAAACTAAAATAATTATCATTAGAATGATGCAGAATCGTGCTTAATTCTGCTGCAGAGAACCTTTCACAGTCTGACCCTAAACTATCATTTTCTACCATTCCAAAGACTAGCCCAGACTTTTTCTCATACTGTTCCCTTTGCCTGGAATACACTCTTTTCCTTCTTTCATTTGTAGAATTTCTGTTCTTCCTTCAAGGCTCAACTTAAGAGTTACCTTTTCACAAGAGAGCTGCTAACTTTCCCATCTATGATGCTGCCATTCTTTTGTACATAGCCCTGTTTTGGTACTCACCCATCAATGTATCAAAATTGTGTGTCTCTGTCTCCCTAACTAGGCTAGGAGCTCCTCCTATTTATCAGAGCCTAGGCCTTATACCAACATAGATGGTGTTGACAAATGTTGAAAGCAGCAGAGTTCTATTTTGGGCAGAATGACTTGTACCAGACCTGAAACTCATTGATTCATTCAGGACATGTTTTGTTGTTTTGTTCAGAGGGGGGAAGGCACCACTGAGCTTACAAAGCTGCCCGGCCAAACCAGAGCAGCAATCGGAGAGGCAGTGGGAGTAAGCATTGATTCTGGACCAGGGAGCTGAGATCAGCTTTTGTTCTTTCCCTTCTAGGTCATTACTAGTGTCACCTAATCCATTGCCCCTTTAGGCCAAGTCAGAGAGGAAAGGGAGGAGGGGGAGTGCAGGACAAGGGAGGCTGGAATACATAGATGTAATTTCATGAGGGTAGAGGGACCATGTGACTTTCTCACGGGTTAGCAGTTGGGCCAGAAGCTTGGTATGTAGATGCTGAATGGACTATATTCGACTACAGATTTTGTGTTTGGAAAAGGGAAAGATAGTGCTCATGTCATAAAATACCAAACTTTGGGGGGATATGCAAATGACAAGGTAAGTAGTATCATAGGGGAAGTGGTGAAAGAGACATTCATTAGAGCAAAGGAGGGTCAGACTGACATCTGAGATGTGCTGAAAATGTTCGAGTTGGAAAGGGCTGTGAAAATATCATTTCTTCTATTCTGATTGTCCTACTTGTACATCTTGTCCTATCCTCACTGGTTGAAATCTGATGACAGATATTTTCAATATTTGTATCTCCAAGGATTGCTGAGTCCCATACTTAGACCACCAGTTGAGTTATCAAATCGCCTTTAAATTGAACTAAGCAATTTCTAAGATTAGTTGTGTGTTGCAAACTACCCAGTTGGGGGCAGACAAAACAAACAGATGATTTCTGAATGCTACCAAAGGAATCCTGCATTTCTTTGTGTGTTTTTATTTTAATAAGGCAATGGAGCTTTTCAACTCATAATCATATTCAGACAGCTTGCTTACAACCGCCACAAACTGAAAGCTACAATAGGGCTCCTTTCCAATTATCAGAGGATGGCCCTGGAGCATGGGTGTGAGGGGTGCTGGAGGCACATATATTTTTTGGACAGTGTAAAATGCTGTGCAGAACAAAAAGAGAAATTTACAAAGGTACTACCACTCTGCCCAAACAAGCCCTCTTAATAACATCAGATTGCAGGGGGCAGTGCATTTAGCAAGAGAGCATCTTAACCTTCAATTCTCCACTCTCCCTAAGAGGGTTTACAATGCCTATCTGAGAGAGTTAAATGAAATCAGATACTCTCCTGTTGCTTTGTTTTCTTATTCCAGCAGAGAATTCAGAAAGAAGGGCTCCATCTCAGTTTTGCTTCAGTTTGCAAAAAAGATGAGAAGCATTATGGGGTGGGCTCATGTTTCCAACACCCAAGGAGTCCTACCTGACTGCAACTTATTCAAGTCTACAGGTTTTGCCATTTTTCTCACTACCCTTTCTTTTCTTTGGCGGTTAGCAACAAATTCAAAAATGAGTTTAACAAAGTGCCAAATCTGGGTGCTCAGCCAGGAACTCATTTACCAATTTTTTTCTTTTCCCTGGAGGAATCAACACCCATAGAGCTCTCCCCAATAAGGCAAAAGGGGATAGATCTCACAGAGCCCAAGATAGAAGGCAGCAGGATCTTAATAAACCTATTTACTTATAAGTGTGTTTAGGTTGACAGAGTAAACTCAAAATGTGACTGGAATAGTGTGCTATTTTGAAAAAGCTTTACATGTGATTCTGTTACAAATTAATACACCATATCTCCCATGAAGCCTCCACTCTATCTGGGCAGAGCTCTCTCCTCCCTTGTTGGCTGCCTCCATAGACACTGCACATTCTTTTGCACTTATAAAACTGGTTTGAAATTATTTGTACTTAAGTCTATTTCCACATTAGACTGATTTGGCAGAGCAGAGACTGTGTTTTGACTTTCAGTGCCCAGTATACATTTTGGCACATAATAGGTGTTTCCCAAATTTCTGAACTGAACAACAGCAGCAACAACAAAATATATATATATACACATACATACACACACACATATATATACACACAGTACTATATATGTAATTTATATTATGCTGTAAATAAAAATAAATATAACAAACAAACATTACAATTTCTGTTTCATTTTATGTATTATTTATAAATAATTAACACATATTATATAAATTCCTCATTTCAGTGCAATATGCAAGAGATTTCCACTAGTTAAAGATCAACAAGTAATGTTAATTTCTCAGGTGGTTTGGGCAGAGTGAAAGCAACGGAGAACAATGGACAGGGGACAGACAGAAGCTAAAAAGGGCCTCGAGAAATGCCTTAATTTCGTCTTCCCAGAAAGACAAAAATTTCCCAAAGAACCCCTTTGCTCTGTGGAAATGGTTCTCAGAGCACTCTGGTGCCAGGACCCCTGAGATGGTTTTAAATATGTCCAAGGACTTTCTCAGTGGTCCCGTGATTAGGACTCCACACTTCCACTGCAGGGAGTGCAGGTTTGATCCCTGCTCGGGGAACTAAAATCCCGCATGCCTTGTGGCACTGCCAAAATAAAAAATATGTCCACAAAATCTTTGACACTCCTCTATTCAAGAGGTGGAGCTCAATTTCCCTCCCCTTGCATGTGGACTAGAACTGGTGACTTGTGTTTAACAAATCAAATACATCAGAAATGACAGTGTATCACTTCTGAGACTAGGTTGTAAGAAACATTGCGGCTTTCTCCTTGCTCTCTCTCTTCCATGGCTCACTTATTCTGGGGAAGTCAGCAGCCGAGTTATAAGGACACTCAGAAGGTCCGTGTGGTAAGAAACGGAGGCCTCCTTCCAATCAACTAACTTGTTCCACGTGTAAATGAGTCCCCTTGGAGGTGGACCCTCCTGCTTCCCGTCACCTGTCAGTGGACTGCAGCTCCAGGAAACACCTTGACCGAAATTTCTTTGAGACTAAGGAGCACCCAGCTAAGCTGCTCCCAAAGTCCTGACAGAAACTGGGAGATAATAAATGTTTGTTGTTTTAAATAACTGTTTTGTTGTCACTTTTTATATAGCCCTAGATAACCAACACAACCCAAAAGGTTCTTAAGAATTGTTGAGGACCCCGAAGAGCTTTTGTTTACATGATATATAGTGACATCTACGGTTTTAGAAATTAAAACTCAGGAAAAAAATTTTAATTTATTATTAATTTTAAACCAACAAGTCTTGATATGTTAGCATAAATAACATTTTAATGAAAAAAGTGTGAAAAGCAGTAAAGCTTTTGCGTTTTTGCAAAATATCTTCGCTGCCTGGCTGAACAGGAGACAGCTAAATTTCGGCATTGGTTTCTATATTTAATGTGTTGTCATATATTATTTTGGTTGAAGTGTATGAATAAAAACCAGCTTCACACAGATATGTAGTTAGTAAAAGGAAGATCTTACACACCTCTGAAAGAGTTTCTGGGACTCCCTGAGTTCTCAAATCACACTTCAAAACTGCTGCTCTAGGGAAACTAGAAATGTATTAGGTTGGAAGTCAACAAAGAAAATGGGACTTCCTGAAATGCTTTGGAGGACTGTCTCTCAAGTGGCCTTACTGCCCTCTCTCGCTCTAAACTGTATCATATATGCTTAAGAGTTGCCATTTCAAAATCTCCTGTAGTAAATGGGTATGAAAGAAAATAATTTAGTCCAAATCTGAGACTGTTACTTATTTCATCTCTTAATTTTCCATCTCTAGGCCAATCTCTCCCAATCCTCTCAAAGTCATCACAAGGCTAAACTCATGCCTAGCTATTCCTGAGCCAGTGGCAGGGTTGGCTACTGGTGCAGTCCTTTTGGGGAAATCAGTTCTTCAAGATTTGCACTGAACTTCCCAATCCAGTTTTTATGCTTTATAGGAAGGCATGAAACTATAATAGGGAAGGGGGGAATCCAGATGGGGGAGGGAAGAATGAAAAGAATAAGAAACTTTAATTTGGTCCCTCAACTGCTGTCTTAAGGAACTGAAACCAAATCCTTCATTTTATCATTCTTAAAAGAGTGTGTAGAGTGTACACTGTAGGTGTGTACACATCAGAGTGTCTTGCCAGTTTCTCTTTGGTGAACTCACCCCAGACTCAATGTCTGGGAATTGGGAAAGACACAAACCAAGCCATGGAATTGTGAGACCAGATCATAAATAAAAAAGGTTTTGCTTAATCAATAAAAATCTTGGGAAATCTATTCCACTCTGTGTTGCTGTACTGGATATTTACATATGGTAAATTTACATTTAAATATGGCTTGGATATAATACAATATCTATTTTCTTTTAACATTAACAGAGGATAGAATTTAATTAATTGAATACTCTACTCAGAAGAACTAAATAACATGTATTTAAGAAGCTTCACTCCAGTGGTTTTTGATCTTAAAACACAATTGATAATTGTATGCTGAAATCGAGAAGGAAAAAAAAAAACCCTCTCACCTTCTTCGGCTGGATAAGGTTTCTTCACGTTCTACACGAGCAACTTTTAATACCTTCTTGTCAATAAATAGATCTTCAGGATAATAAGCAGATCTATATTGACGTTGTTGAGAATGGGCACATAACTTGCCAATCTGAAAAAAGAAATGCAATATAATTATATGATACTTTCACAGATATGATAGTAGAAACAAATTCTGAAAAGCACTTCAATTTCTTCCCCAATTTCTTTTTAAAGAGCAGAACGAAGCTATTACTGGAGTCAAAAAAGGTGATACGCTTTTAAGGCAAAGAACCAGGAAGGCTGAAGACCGGCGGGGGCACTCTGGGTGCAGTCTATTCACAGATTTCCTCAGATGAAAATGCCTTATTTCTATAGTGAAGTACACGTTAGAAAGGACCCTCTACACAGGACTTATGCTACTGATACCTTTCAATGGCACTTGATATTTATCCCTAGGAAGTTCACAAATGGAAACTTTCAAGTTTAGGAAGGTTTGGTGTAGGAAGTGAAGGGGTGTGTGGGAGATGTACAGAGTAGTCTGTTAATAGAAGAGCAACCTCCTGCACACAAAGTGATCTGATTCTTCTGAGCATTTTGCTAGCTCTTTTTAAAATTATATAAATCTCAGGTGTACAGCATTAGAATTTAAAGCTTAGCTCTATTACACTCAGAGCAATGATAAAAATGGCATCAGCTTTCTTATCTCAAATCTAAATGATTTGGTGAAAATATTTGTAGATTTGTTATTTGTTCACTTTCAGTCAAAAGCCTGAATAAACTTCTATATAAGTATGAATATTAACATATGTTTCCCTTTGTGCCAGATGCTATGCTTCGTTTCCTTGTGTGTTATTTTAATAAGGCAACTCACTGTGTGCTAAGTCGCTTCAGTCGTGTCCAGATCTTTGCGACCCTAGGGACTGGAGCCCATGAGGCTCCTCTGTCCAGGGGATTCTCCACGCAAGAATACTGGAGTGGGGTATCGTTTCCTTCTCCAGGGGATCTTCCTGACCCAGGGACTGAACCTACGTCTCTTTACATCTCTTGCACTGGCAGGTGGGTTCTTCACCACTAGCGCCACCACTTTAATAAGGCAGAGGGCTTTTCAATTCATAATCAGATTCAGACTTCCCATTTTATAGCTGAGGAAACTGAGGCTCAGAGAGGTGATGTGACTTGCCTGAGACAAAGAGGCAGTGGATTCAGCGTCTGACTTGGAACCTACATGTCTGACTTCAAAGCTAATGCAACATCGCCTTCCAAGAAGATAATGCTTGGTTTCCAGTTGCTTACATTCTATGTTTTGGGGGATAAGAAAGAATTCCCAGTTCTCAAAAACATAGACAAGGTTTAAATATAGATTGTATACTTTAGGGAAAATACTAGAGATACTTTGTGAAGACAAAGGTTATATCTTTGTCAACTTCTATACCTCCATGGAATTCACACTGGATTTTATACATGGTTAGGCATTTAGTAAAGACATAATTGAAGTGAATTGAAGGAAAATCCTAGTATCTGATCTGGCATACCATTCTACCGAGAGGCCATGGGCTCTGAGTGCTAATCCCAGCTTTTGGATTTCTGAAGATGGTCCTGATCATATTCACTAAGCTATCAATCTCTTAATAAAGGGACAAATAGCATGTAGCTGGTATAGCTTTGGAAAGTTATCCATATATAAATGAATTTTTGAAGTATAAAAAAATTTAGAATCCGCAGTAATATCACCTCCATTTATGAAAGACAGCACCTATATAGCATGATATTCAGACTACCTCTTCTCAATAGTTTATCTTAATGAGAATAAAACAAAAGTTGCAGACATTTTAAAACATTCCATTTGGCTTTGGAATGTATGATACTGTATTTTTCAGATGTGTTTATGTAATGTCACTTGACTTGGGCTAATTAACTTCAAATGAAGAGTCTATTTTCTGAATTCGCCCCATTTGATGGCAGTCTGGTAGGGTACTTTAGGTAGGGGCTGCGTGGCTGCACTGGGGAGTTAAGTTCTAATAACTTACATAATGCAGCTACAAATAACTGAGGGCAGACTGTGCATCATAAAATTATGTCCTTAGACACATAGGCATTTCTTTGTTAAACTGCACATGACCGTTCATGGAACAAAATCTTGATTTTCCTTCCATAAATATCTATTTATGACTCTGTGAACACATATCAATGTTAGAGTTTATTTCGTAGAGATTCATGGATTCTAATCATCACATTCAGGAGCACAGGACACACTGTCTTCATCAACACCTGTTTCAAATCCAGCACCAAAATCACAATCTTTCACACATCTTGCACAGTAACTTGTCTACTCGCAACCCACAGCTGCAAAATCTCCCTCGCCATTGAAAGTCTGTCCTTTGTATCAGTGAATACTAATTGGACCCCAGCAAGACTTTAAAGTTTTGAGTCCCTCCAAATCTACTGGAAAGGGGGCCAGCTGAAGCAGAAGTAGGAAGGTTAAGAACAAATGAGAATGTAGCAAGCCTGCAGTCTGACCTTTCTTCCCAAGCCACCCAATGTGGCATTATCAAGCCGACTTCCCAAGGCTCTGTGTGGGGTAAGGGGCAAACAATGGTATCCTGCCAACACCCCCACTGCCCCATCTGAAATCTGCCACATCTTATCAGACAGGCTGTATTTTCTTCCACAAATCTACCATGAAGCAAATTCTTCTCATATACAAAGCATTTGTCAAATGTAGACCCCCCTTTGGGCCCTTCTCTCCACATCTTTCTCCTCCACACTGTGTGAGCTGTAGGTGAATATTATGAGCTTATTTTGAGAAGTAGACATAAAAAGAAAACATAATTTACAAAGAGATGTGGTATTCACATTAAAGAGGTCCTTTCAGCTTCCTACTTGGGAAACCTCAGGCTATGCTGAGAGACCTGGCTCTTATTCTATAGCTGCACTTGCTAAAGAAGTCAGCCTCCCAAGTGGCATTTGAGAAATCAGTATCCTGCCCAGGAGTTTTAGACTCTTAAATAAAAAGTGCAGTCCAATTTCTTCTCACTGACTAATGTACCTAGTCAAGGATACCACTACCTTTAAATCTACTTAGTTGGAGTGAATTTATTGGATACGAAGGTGTCTCTATCAGTAGACCGGGAATATAAAACCTTTCTGTTCTCCATGAACTGTGATTCCTAATGGTGCCTTTATTTATGTGCCAGAACCTGTGGCAGGGAAAGCAACAGTGCTCTGAAGTGTTATAAGATCCAAAGTGTTAGAAGAAGCCAGGGCCTCTGAGCATGTCCAGGCCAGCAGGTCATTGTTGGTTCTAGGAACTCTCAGGTGACAAAAAACTCAGACTTGATCTTTCCCTCTAACCAGAGTCCAGAAGCACTGGCTTTGCACATACATGGAGAATATACACTGCTGGGCCCAGCAAGGTATTTGTAAGAGCCCAGTAGACTGGACATCAGGAAGTGTGGCCTAAACCCCACTTCCACCTGTCACTGAGGGAAGGACTTCCTTTTGACCTCCCATAGTTCCAATCCACCTGTAACTCTAGTCTCAAAAGAGGAAGATGTGGTATTTGAAGTGCCATATTTTATTCTGGGCTCCTTTGAAAATGTGGGGATTCCTTTCCCAAGAGAGTAATTTACCGAAAATTTTGAAACTATGCCAAGCATTTGGGTTTGAAGCAATTCATACATACACCCCATAATCAACATGTCAAGAAATGCAGATACTCTACTGATTAAATTCATTCTCAGGCTCCCATTCATTGTTGGTTCTAGGAACTCTCAGGTGACAAAAAACTCAAACTTGATCTTTCCCTCCAGATGGCTGAGCAGAGAAAGAGAGTCTATGTTTTAAGCTTCTCATCAACACCAATGCCTTGCATTTGTTACATAATATGTCTCTCCAGCCTGGTGCTTCACAAAAAACCTCTCCACCCATTCCCTATTGTATCCAGTGAGTCCTACCACAGTGCTCCGAGGCATATAGTACAGGTATTATTGACCCTAAAGAGATAAAGAAACTGAGGCTCACAAAAGTTAAGGAACAAAAACAGAGTCAAATGCCTAGTAAATGGCAGAGCCGGGGACTAGAACCCAGATTTGTCTGACTTTAAAACCTATGGTTTTGTTTTTGCTTTTCCCCCCTATGCCATGGATTTCTATCAAGAGGATTGACTCTGAGGCTTGGTGTGGCCTGGTTCCATAGTCATGTGGACATCCCACCCATAACTGCAGAAAGATAATGATTATGAAACCTCTAAAACTATACTTCAAAGAAGGGCTCGTTCTTAAAGATCAATAGAAAAGTGATACCCAATTTTGACCAAAGTTTCAGAAAGTATTGCTCATGGAATGATTTAAACTCTTTGACCGGCCAGACAAGATTCATTTCATAACCATACCAAAGCACTGAATGTCAAGTTCTGTTGGATGTGGGAACGTGGTTCTCAAGTAGGTCTAGCCTGCTGCTTACTGCCTGCAGGATATCCCTGGACCCTGCCAGGTCTGTTCTGGTATCTGGCTTAAGTATATCCTTTACAGTTTCTCCCCAAATGGAAATTCCAGGTTAATCCTATGGCTACAAGAATTCAAGAGGTTTAAGCTTTTAGCTATAATGGCCTACATTAATGAGTATCTCTGCCTCTCCCCTACTCTTAACTAGCCCTAACTGCTCTCTATTTAAACATCAGATGTATGACTTTACATTCTCTTTCTTAAAAAGCAGCTAAGGAAGGGTGGTGGGGTGGCAGGCGGGTGGGTGTATGTGTGCCTTAACTTATATGGTCCATAACAGAAGGAAGAGCAGGAGGGAAGGGGGAAGAGGAGGAAGGAGAGGAAGCAGCAGAAGTGAAAAGAGAAAAGTTCCCATCACTAAGGCAGTGGTGGGAGCTGAGCCACGACGACACATACTGCCCTCAGCAATCTGACCGCTTCTAATTGGTAAGATGGATATCCCACTGACTTGTCCTGTGAGCAGTACAGCTCCTTTCCTCTCAAGAGCTGTGCCTGAGGCCACCAAGACTTGAGGACCTCTAGGGGACCTTTTCAGTTTTATTTAATGACAGAATAACTACTCTGCTAGAATCCAGCTGATGACTGTGGTCCCAAGGAGTGTTTCTCTGAGAAATGTTGCTAAATAATTCATATAAATTTAGTCTTCCATTGTCGATGGATGTAGCAGAATCCTGAAGAATTAAAAATAAAATATCCTATATAGTTATACAATTTAATATTGATTCTGACCCTGCAGTCCACTCTGGTGGAATATTATGTGTGGCCTTTGTTTTAGGGAACCTTGGGGCTGGCTAGAGGGTAGTGTGGAAAGGCCGAAAGTTTCCAGTTAAATGAAAAGAATGAACTTCAGTTCATTTTGTTCAATTGTCTATCATATCATTGTTCAATTTCACTTAATTAAATCTTAAAAGTTTTAAAACAAAATATACATTGAAATTATGTGATATACAACATAAACTTTTAAACAGTAGCAACCATGCCCATTTAACAATTCTACAGGTATAATAAAAATGCTAATATATGTTAATGTTTAGTCTGTGGTTAATGTTTTGTCTTGTTAATTTCCCCAGGGCTTTTATTACTGATTTAAATCTGCCACACTACTCAACTGATTGCACTGCTTCCACGAACTGCATGGAAGTAGCTCAAATGAATACTGATTAACAGAAATGAACAAACATTTGGCTGGGCCAACCATTCTTATTATATGCTTGTAATCATTACATACATTTTCTTACAATGAGATGGGCATGGCAGGCAGTTTCCACTCATTTTTCCTACAGAATATATGCATATGAGTATTAAATTAATTTATAACCTTGTACTTCGGGAAGAACATCATTATTAATTAACTATTGATTGATCAGGATAGAGAGCACAGAGGATAATGAACAGACCTGGGGACAATGTGAGCATTTTATGCTCCCACAGATTTGCTGTGACTCATCATTAATTGCTTGACCATTAAAATAAAAGCTCACTAATAATCTGTAATGTATTCTGAATCAAGCTATTTTTAAAAATCAGGTGCCACTGTTTGAACATTTCATTCAAGTCAGCTCTTTAAATAAGCTGGAATTTTAAAAAGTGGAACTAATGTCCTATAGATCAGTCTGATGTTTAGTGGAACTATATCACTTACGTGAAAAGAGTCAGGAGACCTGGGTTCCAGTCCCAGTACATCCTCCTACCATTTCAATAACTCTAGAAGAGTCCTTTAATCACCTTCAAACTCGGCTTCGTCGTCTGTAAACTGAAGATAATAATGCCTGCTGTACCTGGCAGTAGTGTGAAGATCAAATAAAATAATGGATGAAAGTGAAATGTCTCCCACATCCAGAAAGAAAATGGACTCATTCATTCCATAAGGCAGAACTGCTTACCTTTGGCAACCCTCTTTGTGAATTAGAATCCTGGCCCAGCTGGTCAGGTACATAGCTACCAATAAGTAATATTTGGAGGAGTTCTTTAAAAGGGGGACTTTGGGGAACTAGTGAAACTGTTTGGTGAGACTGGATCCCCACTCTGAAAGGGAGCTATACTGAGTCTGCCCACATTGTTCATGCATCACAGTCTGATCTGTTTTGCGCTGGGACCCCTGGGATATCCCATTCTGTTCTTCAGGGTTCCAATTATTGATGGGTGGTACATGATCTTCGCCAGTTACTCTGTGTCTCTAACTTGTTTACTTGTGTCCATGGGAATGAATGCTGTGAGGAGGCGAGACAGGTTTTAAAAAATCATTTTGTGGAAGAGACTTTTATTTTTAGTAATTTATAACTGCCATAAGTGGATTCTGAGAAGAAACAGAACCGTGCATGTGTTCCTAAAGTTTATGTAATACCAATCCCTTCCCAGCACCAGGAGCCTAGGACTTTATTGTTTAATCACATATGGCCAATATTGTGGGGGCTAAAAGAGAACTCCATGCAGTCAATAAACTAAATACTGAATTCAAACATCACTCTTTCAAGTATACTCATCTGCTTGTGTTCCCTGTCCCAGCGAACAGGAATCAATCACCTACTCACAATTGCTCAAGCCAGAAGAAATGAAAGCATTTCTGGTGAATTCTCCCTCTCCCTGACTTCTCTATGTCCAGCCACTAAGTCTTATTTTTTTCTCTCATATAACTTTTAAACTTCTGGGCTTTTCTCTATACTCAGCTTTTAGGATACCATAAACTGCCTCAAGAAACTCCAATACTTTGGCCACCTGATCTGAAGAACTGACTCATTGGGAAAGACTCTAATGCTGGGAAAGATTGAAGGGGAAGGAGAAGGGGACGACAGAGGATGAGATGGTTGGATGGCACCACCAACTCAATGGACATGAGTTTAAGTAAGCTCTGGGAGTTGGTGATGGACAGGGAGGCCTGGCGTGATGCAGTCCATGGGGTCACAAAGAATCGGACACGACTGAGAGACTGAATTGAACTGAAACTGCCTCTTAGAGCAGTGCTTCTCAAACTTGGATATGCATACAAATCACCTGGGATCCTACACAGTTAGATTCGAACACATACAGTATATCTGGGGTGAGGTCTGGGATGAGCAGCAAGGTCCTTGGGCTACTGCTAAGTCACTTCAGTCGTGTCCGACTCTGTGCGACCCCACAGACAGCAGCCCACCAGGCTCCCCCGTCCCTGGGATTCTCCAGGCAAGAACACTGGAGTGGGTTGCCATTTCCTTCTCCAATGCATGAAAGTGAAAAGTGAAAGTGAAGTCGCTCAGTCGTGTCCGACTCTTTGCGACCCCATGGACTGCAGCCCACCGGGCTCCTCCGTCCATGGGATTTTCCAGGCAAGAGTACTGGAGTGGGGTGCCATTGCCTTCTCCGAAGGTCCCTGGGCAGTGGTTATCAAAGTGTGGCTCCAAAACAAGCAGCATCAGTATCACCTGGGAACTCATTACAAATGCAAATTTTAAGGCCTGACCTTAAACCTATTGAATCAAAAACCCTGGGAGTAGGGTCTGGCCATCCTCCAGGGGATTTTGATACACTTCAAGTTGGAAAACCACCAGTACATAGATGAGCCCAGCATCCTCTTGATTGGCCTTCCAACCTCCAGTTTTGACCTCTTTCAATTCAGAGGAACCTGACATGGCTACAGTCCATGGGGTTGCAAAGCATCAGACACGACTGAGCGACTGAACAACAGCAAATTCATTCCCTTAACAGCAGTTCTCTGAGACCCTCTCAGGAAGTCCTAGAGGTCAAATCTATTATCATAATAGTACTAAGACTTAACTTGGTCTAGTCCCTCACAAATACATTGAATAATTTTCCAGAGACGTCATGTTGTATAATGACATCATTGCTCTGGAATATGTGGGTCTAGGTAGCAGGTTTAGGGCACAAATATATTTTATTTCAGAGGTTAATTTATTCTCAGTCCTTAGTGCTCTCATTGGCTATTTACTTAGGTTATGCCTACTATAATTTTTGTAACTTCATTATCATTTAATTTTAAAATCCGGAAGCTTTGTGTCTATGTGAAAACACAGTAAGTAACTACAGTTTGTAGTCTTATTTGCAATAATAAACATTTTCTGAAAAAGTATTAAGATTAACTATAAACAAAAATACAACAAAACCTCATTCCTTTGGCCTTATATACATTAATAATTCATCATAGTATGTATGATTCAACATTTCAGAATACGATTGTAGTGTGAGCTAAGTTGTAGTCATCTTGAAAATCATTCAGTTTAAAGAAAAAGGAGTAAAAAAAGGAGTTAAATATTTAAAAGAAGTTATGAGCTCTTTAAAAGTCAAAATTTGTTAGAGCTTTTCAAAATAGAAATGGAAAAACAACTGAAGCATAGTTTACAGTAAGCTGTTATATTACAGTAGCTGGAGAGTTACACATGGGGTGAAGAAACGAATAAACACGGAAGGATTGATATTTGCTCAATGTCTACAGGATGAAGACTCAATAGGAAAAAAAAAATCACACCACCTTCCAATGAAAGAAGGTAACTCACCAAATTAAAGATTTAGCTGCAAACATAAAGATGGAGTTATACCTCCTCAATTGAGTTTTTGCCTTTCAAATGGACAAGTCTACACTCATGAGCTGGACCTGCTATTTTGCTTATATCCATCCAGTATAACTAATCATCGAAGATCTATGAGAATTTGGGGGAAAAACATGAGCAGTGTGGAAATACTGTGTTGAATAATGTTGAAATTCATGATTTATCTTCAAAAAACTATGAGGGCATTTACATTGATGATGCAAAAGATATAGGAGGTAAAACTGCTGGCAGCTTAGCATGAGTCAGGTTAGAGACACCAAATTCTTAATAGTAGTCACTGTACTTCCCACTGCTAAGCACTTCTGGTTTTTAAAAAAGCCAATTTCACTTAATGCACTTGAAGAAACAGTAAAAATTTTAGTAAATGTTCACCCTTGGAAAGGAACAAAATAAGCCGGTTACTTTAAAGAAAACAATTGACAGTTTGTAACCAATGATAAAATTTGCATTATCAGGGCTCCCAGTTCCACATGTAAGGAGTTTGGAAGTTGCCACTCCATCTAAAAAACAAGTAAGAAGCTAAACAAGACTGAAAATTCAACTCTTTCCAGATCTATAAGAGAGGAGGGGAGAGCTGGTAAACTACTACTACCAAAATGAGAGAAACAGATAGCAAATAGAGGGAGTAAGGGCTTACAAAGCACAGACTTAGGAGCAGAAACTGCCTTGGGAACCCAGGGCTGGAGTAGGAAAACAAACTGTAACTGGCAAACTGCTAGAGGCTCAACAAAGACAACTTTGAAAGTTAAACTCTCCAGAGATACCTAGTCATAAAGGCACCCCAACAATGTGAATTTTACCTTCAGGAGTTTGACCAGCTTCCCATAGTAAATGTCTGAGAAAAAAATTCCTCATGCTTCCAGCATGGAGAAAGGGAAAGGAATCATTTTGAAATACACCAGAGCACTCTGGTCTTCTCAACAAGGCTTGCCCTCACCAGAAACCAATTAACTAAAGCCTAATGCTATAGGGTATTTTCAGAACCTAACTCACCTGGGCAAGAGAAATACCCAACTCCAGCCCACTCTAGCCATCCTGTCCCACCTAATAGCGGAGGTGGAATTTTAAAAACTGAGAAACAGTTGGGAGGTTTATGCTCCAGAGGCTTAGGCTCATTAAAAGTCCAAGACCTAAATATAAGACTGTAGACTGCCTCCTCTTCCCTACATCTTACTATCATATCATTACAGGCCTATTTATAGCAGTTCCTTTTAAGCAGTAGATCATGTCCAGCTATCAAGAAGAAAATTACAAGGCATACTAAAAGGCAAAAAGCACTAATTAAAGAGACAGCAAGATGTAGGAATTATCAGGCTGGGAATTTAAAACAACTATGACCTATTAATAATGGATACAGTAAACAGTACCCAAGAACAGATTGGCAATGTAAGCACAGAGATGGAAATTCTAAGAAAGCCGAAAAGAAACACTAAACAGAAAACTACTAACAGAAATGAAGTATGCCTTTGATGGGCTTATTAGCAGATTGGACACAGCTGAGAAAAGAATCTCTAACTGGAGGATATGTCAACAGAATGCTCTAAAACAGAAAAGCAAAGAGAAAAGAGACAAAAACAGTAGAATATCTAAGAACTGTGGGGCAACTACAAAAGGTGTAACATATACATAATGGGACTATCAGAAGGAGAAGAAAGAACAGAAGAAATATTTAAAATAGTAATGACTGAGAATTTCTCTAAAGTTAGACACCAAATCATAGATATAGAAAGCTTGGAGAACATCTAGCAGGATAAATGCACCCCCTGCAAAAAAAAAAAAAAACAAAAAAACACAAAAACCCACACATAGGCATACAATTTTCAAAATACAGAAAATCAAAGATGAAGAAAAATTCCTGAAAGAAATCTGGGATGGAGGAAATATCCTACTTATAGAGAAACAAAGATAATAATTATAGCTGACATTTCTTTAGGAACCATGCAAGCAAAAAGAGAGTGGAGTAAAAATAAAGTGTGGAGAGAAAAAAAATCACCAATCTAGAAAGTTGAGAGTAATCTGAAAAATTACCATTCAAAAGTGAAGGAGAAATGAAAACTTTCTCTGACAAACAAAAATTAAGAGAGTTTGTTGCTGGTAGACCTGCCTTGCAAGAAATGTTAAAAGAAGTTCTTTAGAGAGATGGAAAATAATATGGCTCAGAAACTTGGATCTATATAAAGAAAGAAGAGCACTGAAAAAGGAATAAGTGAAGATGAAATAAAAACAAAACCTCTTTTCTTACTCTTAAACTGGAGAAGGCAATGGCACCCCACTCCAGTACTTTTGCCTAGAAAATCCCATGGACGGAGGAGCCTGGTAGGCTGCAGTCCATGGGGTCACTAGAGTCGGACACGACTGAGCGACTTCACTTTCACTTTTCACTTTCATGCATTGGAGAAGGAAATGGCAACCCACTCCAGTGTTCTTGCCTGGAGAATCCCAGGGACGGGGGAGCCTGGTGGGCCGCCGTCTGTGGGGTCGCACAGAGTCAGACACGACTGAAGTGACTTAGCAGCATATATAAATGAAATGAATGACAGCAATTATACAAGAAATGGGAGTAAGTAATTGGGATTATTTCGTTATTATAAGGTATTCACACTATCTGCAAAGTGGTGTAGTGTTATTTGAATGTGAACCTGGATTAGTTGTAAATGTATATTGCAAACTCCAGGGCAACCAATAAAAAAAGCTTAAAAGAACTAAAATTGATAGACTAAGAAAGGAGAAAATAGTGGAGTCACATAAAAAGCTCAGTTAAAACTACAAAAAGCAGGAGAAGAGTGGAAGACAAAACCAAGAACAATGTACAAGGGCAGCAAATAGAAAACACGGTGACCAAGACATTCATACATACATAAATATTAACTTTGAATGTCAGTGGTCTACATGAATTAACTAAAAGACAGAAATTTTCAGGGTAGATCAAAAACATGACCTAACTATATGTTGTCTACAAGAAACCCACTTTAAATATAAAAACCCATAGAGATTAAAAGTAAATGGGTGGAGAAAAATGTACCATGCTAACACTAATCAAAAGATAGCAGGCACAGCTATACTGATTTCAGATAGAGCAGACTTCAAAGTAAGAAAATTTATCAGGGATAAAAAAGGGCATTACACAGTGATAGAGAGGTCAATTCTCCAACAATTCTTAACATGTATGTGCATAACAATAGAACATTAAGCCACATGAGGCAAAAACTGATAGAACTGCCAGGGAAAATAGATGAATCCACTATCATAGTTAGAGGCTTCAACACACCTCTCTCAGAAATAAACAAATCCCAGCAGGCAGAAAATCAGTAAGGACATAGTGGAACTTAACAACACTATCAATCAACTGGATATAATTGACATCTATAGACTATGTCATCTACCAACAGCAGAATATACATTCTTCTCAGATACACATGGGACATTCACCAAGATGAACCACATTCTAGGCTATAAACACATCTTAAAATGTTTAAAAGCAAAGGAATCATATAATATCTACAGTTTGACCACAAAAGAATGGAATTGGAAATCAATAACAGAAACATAACTGGAATATTCCAAAATACTGGAAGATAAGATAACATGTTTCTAAATAACACTTTGGAGAAGGCAATGGCACCCCACTCCAGTACTCTTGCCTGGAAAATCCCATGGATGGAGGAGCCTGGAAGGCTGCAGTCCATGGGGTCGCTGAGGGTCAGACACGACTGAGTGACTTCACTTTCACTTTTCACTTTCATGCATTGGAGAAGGAAATGGCAACCCACTCCAGTGTTCTTGCCTGGAGAATCCCAGGGACGGGGGAGCCTGGTGGGCTGCCGTCTATGGGGTCGCACAGAGTTGGACACGACTGAAGTGACTTAGCAGCAGCAGCAGCAAATAACACTTTGGTCAAAGAAGACTAAAAGAAGATGAAAATACAACTTAACAAAATTTGTGGGATGCTGTAAAAGTAGTGCTCAGAGTGAAATGTATAGCATTAAATATGTAATTAAAAAATCAGAAAGTTCTAAAATCATACGTTTCTACCTTAAGAAACTAGAAAGTGACAAGCAAATTAAATCTCATGTAAGCAGAAGAAAAGAAATAATATGACTTAGAGCAGAAATCAGTAAAACCGGAAACAGGAAATCAATAGAGAAGATCAATAAAACCAAAAGCTGGTTCTTTGTGAAAATTGATTTAATTGATAATCCTCTGGTCAGGCTAAGAAAAAAGTAGAGGACACAGATTACTAATAACAGAAATGAAAATAAATTAAAAGGAAATAAGGGAATACTATGAACAGCTCTATGCCCACAAATTTGATAACCTATATGAAATGGACCAATTCCTTTAAAGACATAATCTGCCAAAACTTACACAAGAATTAGATGATCTGATTAGAACTACACCTAGTAAAGAAATTGAATCAATGATGAATATCTTTCCAAAGCAGAAAGAACTAGGCCCAGATGGATCACTGGTGAATTCTATCAAACATTTAAAGAAGAAATTATGCCAATTCTCTACAATCTCTTTCACAGGATACAAGAAAAGGGAACACCTCTTCACTCACTATAGGAAATCACTGATACCAAAATAGCTAATGAACATGAACATGCTTGTGTGCTCAGTCGTGTCCAACTCGTTGCAACCCCATGGACTGTAGCCTGCCAGGCTCCTCTGGCCATGGGATTTTTTTTTTCAGACAAGAATACTGGAGTGTGTAGCCATTTCCTTCTCCTGGGGATCATCCCAAGCCAGGGATCAAACTGGAGTGTCCTGGGTCTTTAGTATTGCAGGCAGATTCTTTACCCGCTGAGCCATTGGGAAAGCACCCCAAATAAAGACATTATATTAAAAGATCTTTCATATTATAAGTGATAAAAGAAATACAAATTAAAATGAGATACCACTACACACCTATTAGAAGGACTGTAGAATTATTCTGGCTATTAGAATGCCCCAAATCTGTAAAACTAACAACACCAAATGCTGATGAGGATGTGGAGAAGCAGGTATTCTCATACATTGCTGGTGGGACTGCAAAACGGTACAGCCATTTGGGAAGACAGTTTGGTGGTTTCTTGCAAAATTAACCACACTCTTACCACATGACCCACCAATTGCACTCCTTCCTAGTTTCCTAAAGGAGCTGAAAACTTATGACTACACAAAAACCCACACAAGGATGTTTATAGAAGCTTTATTGCATAATTGCTGAAACTCAGAAGCAATCAAGATGTCCCTTAGTAGGTGAAATGAGTAAAAAGTTGTGATACAGTCAGACAATGGGATTTAGTTCAGCACTAAAAAGAAATTAGCTATGCTATGTTAAGTCATGTCAGTTGTGTCCGACTCTGTGTGACCCCATGGATGGCAGCCCACCAGGCTCCCCCGTCCCTGGGATTCTCCAGGCAAGAACACTGGAGTGGGTTGCCATTTCCTTCTCCAATGCATGAAAGTGAAAAGTGAAAGTGAAGTCGCTCAGTCGTGTCCGACTCTTCACGACCCCATGGACTGCAGCCTACCAGGCTCATTTGTCCATGGGATTTTCCAGGCAAGAGAACTAGAGTGGAGTGCCATTGCCTTCTCTGGAAATTAGCTATAAAGCCATGAAAAACATGGAGGAAACTTACATGCATATTAGTAAGTGAAAAAAGCCCATATGAAAAAGGCTACTTACTACATGATTCTAATTAGATGATATCCTGGTAAAGGAAAACTATGGAGACAGTGAAAAGATCAGTGGTTGTCAGGGTCGGGGGTAGGTGCAGACATGAATAGGCAGAGGATAGAGGATTTTTAGATGAGTAAAAGTACCCTGTATTATATTACATTGATAGATATATGTCATTATACTTCTGTTCAAAGCCATAAAACACATAATATCTAGTGAAGCCTAACATAAACTATGGACTTTGGTTGATAATGATGTTGCAGTGTAGGTTCATCCTTGTAAAAATTTTTTAAAAAGAAAAAAAATAAGGACTAGCCTGGTAAAATGGGGAGAGTTATGCATGTTTGAGGTCAGGGGCTATATAAGAAATCTCTGTACCTTCCTCTCAAATTTGTTGTAAACCTGAAACTGCTCTAAAAAATAAAACCTTTCTTTTTTGCCACATTGTGCAGTATGCAGGACCTTAGTTTCCCGACCAGGGATCAAACAAGTGCCCCCTGCAATGGAAGTGTGGAGTCTTAACCACTGGACTGCCAGGGAAATCCCAATAAAGTCTTTCAATAAAAAAAAGCTTCCACTATCAAGTAAAAATCAGGATTTGGTAAAACTTAGTTCTTCCACTATGAGCTTTACAGCTTTTGATGAGGCTGTGGTGATATTAACGCCTATGGTATTTTGATATTGTACAGTGAAGCATGTTAACCTTTGGCAGATCTGCATAACTCAGTGAACCCCATTTTTCAAATGATACAAAATCACATAATGGCTAAAGATCCACTAAAACTGCAAGGAAGATTTTTTTTTTGTAACAGAAAATAAAAAGTTAATTGATATGTTTCAGGTTCCATATTGCAGCTAACCTTTAAGAAACTGTCACTTAAAAAAAAAGGAAACTGTCACTTGTCAAATTTTTATGTAATATCAGAGAATGCCTTAGTTATCTTAAAAGCATATTAAAACACTGCTCTTTTTCCAACTGTTTATCTGTGTGAGATCAAATTTTCATCAGTTTAACCACACTGAGTGCAGAAGCAGATATGATAATCCTACTATTAAGGATTATTAAGTCTACTAGTAAGTCAAAAGAAAAAGATTTACAAAATGTAAAACAATGCCACTCATCCCATTAAAGGATTTTGTTTTGGAAAACGTATCTATTTTCTTAGAAAAATATATGTGAGCATGATGACTTTACTATTTGTTTTAAGAAATCATTTGTATTTATGTGGCTTGTACCAGCTCTTAGTTGAGGCATGGGAGATCTTTAGTTATAGCATGTGGGATCCAGTTCCCTGAGCAGGGATTGAACCCGGTACCCTGAATTGGCAGCACAGAATCTTAGCCCCTGGACCACCAAGGAAGTCCCTATTATTTTTTAAATAAAATAGTAAATAAGTATTTTAAAATCCTGTTTTAATTTCTAATACAATAAATAACAATAGATATAATTCACATAAGCAAGTCTCTTTGGAGGCTTCTATACTTTTTAAGAGTGAGAAAGAGTCCTGACACCAAAGGTTTCCTGCATACTAACACCCAGAATAATCAGAAAACAATAATTTATAAGTAAATTACAAAGTATTTATAGTAAATAAAGCATTATTTATCTACTGTGTTTGGAGAGCTTCACAGGTAGCTCAGTGGTAAGGAGTTCACCCTCAATGAAGGATACGCGGGCTCAATCCCTGGGTGGGAAAGATACCCTGGAGAACGGCATGGCAACCCACTCCAGTATTTTTGCCTGGGAAGTCCCATGGACAGAGGAGTCTGGCAGGCTACAGTCCATAGGGTTGCAAAGAGTTGGACATGACTTAGCAACAAAACAACAACAAAATGTGTTCTGAGTGCTGGAGTCACAGCAAAGATAATATCATTACTCAGCTTAAAAGCCTTCAGTGGCTTCCCATAGCCTTTAGGATAAAATATATATCTTACCTTCACTTACAATATCCTTGATGATCTTGTTCCTGCAAAACTCCGAGCTTTGTGTCTCCCTCCTCCCATCACATTTTATGCTGAGTTCTTTCATAGCATCATAAGCTTTTTACACATGCTCTACATTCTGCCTGGAAACCATCCCCTTTTTCTTTGGGTTCCAATTTATATTTGACTTCCTTCCAGAAACTTTTCCTGTCCCCCAAAGTCTGGATTTGATCTAATTCTCTAATCTCCTACAGTCCTCTATACTTCCCTGACCATGGTACTTATGACACCGCATTGTAATATTACTTCTTTGAGCCTGTCTGTCCACAAAGGTGTAAGCTTCACAAGGACATAGACAAAAGCAGTCTTGTTCATCACTGAATTACCAGTGCTCAGCAAAACTCTCTACTTATTAGGTGATTAATAAATATTTGTTGAATGAATAATAAATTAAGCAATAAAATGTTATATAACATATGTATCAAAATACCAATCATAGGACATCAGCAAAAATTTCTGCATATGTATCTAGGAGAAATCTCTCCTTCAAAAAAGCTGTGAAAAAACTGGAAAAAAAAGTCAGAATCAACATTTTCATAGCTCGAGAAATTAACAAAAGGACTGCAAAGATCCAAGGAGTATTTATTCAAGAAAATGACTGAACCTCTGAAAGAGTAGTGAGCATTCTATGAATCCAGTAATAGCCTGATATCAAAATTGCAAAGATATCACACACACACACACACACACACACAAAACGGAGAAGGCAATGGCACCCCACTCCAGTACTCTTGCCTGGAAAATCCCATGGACAAATGAGCCTGGTAGGCTGCAGTCCATGGGGTCGCTAAGAGTCAGACACGACTGAGCGACTTCACTTTCACTTTTCACTTTCATGCATTGGAGAAGGAAATGGCAACCCACTCCAGTGTTCTTGCCTGGAGAATCCCAGGGACTGGGGAGCCTGGTGGGCTGCAGTCTATGGGGTCACACAGAGTCGGACACAACTGAAGCGACTTAGAAAAAAAAATCACAAAAAAAGAAAACTACAGAAAAATATCACTTATGAAGATAGACTAAAAAATCCTCAACAAAATTCTAACAAGCTGCATCTAGTAACACATCCCTGAATTTGGAACCCTACCTCATAAAGACTTATACTTAAGTGCTATAAATATACAACTTTTAGAAGAAAATATAGGCATAAAGTTTTGTGACACTGGATTTATTTGGCAATGATTTCTTAGATATGACACTAAAAACACAATTGACAAAAGAAAAAATAGATAAACTGGACTTCATATAAATTAAGTACTTTCATGCCTCAAAGGACACTATTAAGAATGTGAAAAGAAAACCTACAGAGTGAGAGATAATATTTTCAAATCATATATCTGATAAGCATCTAGTATTCTGAACACTAAAGAACTCTTATGACTCAACAATAAAATAATAATAATATTAAATACATGGATATAATCTGATTAGCCCCTTTATAGTCTATCACTTGCCTGATACTAATTATGCATCTTCATTTCTCATAGCTTGTTGCTATTCATGTGTCTGTTCCTATTCACTGGGTTTCCCTGGTGGCTCAGTGGGTAAGGAATCTGCCTGCAATGCAGGAGACCCAGGTTCGATCCCTGGGTCAGGAAGATCTCCTGCAGATGGGAATGGCAATCCACTCCAGTATTCTTGTCTCGAGAATCCCACGGACAGAGGAGCCTGGAGGGCTACAGCTCATGGGGTGGCAAAGACTTGGACACCACTGAGTGACTAACACTTTTACTTCCTATTCACTATGCACAATTAAAACTTGAGTCTGACGAAGAGGTATAGTATGTAATGGGAATGCATAGTATGGAAAACTGAGGCTGACTATCATGCAACATTACCTACCACTCTATCACAGAATTCCAGATCACATACAGCAATGTCCATGCTATCCCAGGTACAGGCTACCACCGCACAGTACAATGTGTCAGGAGAGCCGAATTTTGGATTTTCTTTAACTCACTCCGATTATCACTGTTGTTAAATTCTGAGAGGCTGAAGGGGTAGGGTATTAGATGAGTTAAAAAGAAAAAATATTAGAGTACAACATACATTATGTATATACTCCATTTCTCATGCAAATATTCAAAAACCACTGTACTGCCAGGCACTACTCCTAAAATTGTATGGGAAGCCATGTACTGATAGATGGCAGCAGGACTGTTCCAGGATTGTTCCGACTGTAACTTCAGCCAAACCCACTAGCCACAGTCCATCTAAATAAAGACATGGTCTCTGACCAATACCTGGAGTCTCTGCTGATTGCCCTGCACTGTAGACAGACCTCTGCTGATTGGTTTTAGCAAAAGATATAATCAGAAGGGTTCAGAAATACTGCTGAGATGAATTTTGAAAAGGACATGATTGAAAAGAGAGAAAAAAAATCAGGTGAATTGAGAAGAGTTGTGACCTCTGAACAGAAATAGCACAAAGAAACTCATCTTGCGCGTTTCCTCTGTGACAGCAGCGTTGAACACTGCTATCGTTCTCACCCTTTCAGCCTATAGATGTTATTTTCACTTTTTCCTCCAATCTCTTCTTTTGGTCACTTCCTTAAATGTCTGTCATGGTTTTCCTACACCCTGGATTGGCTTCTGTCCTTGCCTATGCAATTAATGAGGTAATATAGAGCCTCAAATTCTAAACTCTATTTATCTATGTGTATATAATGACTAGCCCATTGATCTAAATCAAGGTGTGAATATATATTTGAAAACAAATATAAATAAATGTTTAAAATTCATATATCAAAAAAAATTAAGGAGGTAGTGCCATTTTGTCAGCTTGTGATTCTTTTTGTTCCCTAGTATTTGCACAACTCCAGCCACCCCACAGAACTCTGGGGCATCATCTAAAATGGGCTTTCACCTGCTGCCTTCAATACGCTTAGACTCACAGACACATGGATGTCAGGGCTGGCAGGCACCAGGAAATTAGTTAGGCCAATTCTCCCTTTTACAGATAGGAAACTGAGATCCAGAGAAGGTCACGGGTTTACACATGGCCAGCTTTTGGAAGTGCTGGATGTGCCCACAGAATTCATCTCAGTTGAATTTCGCTTTCTGCAAAGAGATTTTAGAAGCTTTCCCAAATACAATAAAACTCAAACAGAAATGGTATCGAAATGGATTGCTGTTTTGTATCATCTGTGCTCCTCCACCCTACCATTATGAATAATTGAGAAATTATTGAAATTGAAGGATCTACTGCTTATAGATCATTTAAGAATGAAGGATATTCTAGGCCAGTTTCAGGAAATCTGTATGGTAAGCATTCTAATAACTAACATTGTGGTTAGTTATAGCCCTTTGCTCTTTACAAAGCACTTGTCCATATTACATTATGACATAGGTGCCTTATAACCAGGTCTATGAAGATCTTATGCCTATTTTTACCAAGAGAGGTTCTAAGAAGTTAAGTGATTGCTCAAGGCCACACAGCTAATAAGGGACAAAAAAGGGCCTTTAAACCAGGACCTAACACTCCAAATTCCAACATGCTTCTCTATAGTCCCTGTTGAGGAAACTGTTTGGGAGTAACTTAGAATCAAAGATTCACCAAGTTCAAAGTTAATACTTAAGAAACTGTGGTCTTCAAGAAGATGGAAAAAATGAGTACCAACAAAAATAACCCTGGCCAAGTGTTTCCTGTATTTCTTTCCTAACAACAAAAATGGTCTCAAGTGACACACACATTGTCCAGTTGGACATGGTGATTGAAAAATGGGACCTATTTTTGATTTATGCTGAAGAGTAATAAGGACTTCACTTGAAATGTGTCTTAGGTACACCAGATCTGAACTTTAAAACCCATCTCTTATTCTTCATGAGTTACTCAATTAGTAGGGTGAATATCCAAGGCCTATTCTAGCCCGAGCTCTGCTACTGGGACCTTTGTGCCCTTGGTTAGGCCTTCTCGGGGCCTCAGTTTTCTCATCTACAAGATGAAGGGGACTGGATTAAATAAGCACTCCCAACTGTGGAATCTTAAAATCCTATGGCTCTAAGAGCAGGTATGGTGCCAGGAAAAAGGAGTCATTCCCCTTTGAAAGTAGAGGCTGTCTCCTTCCTTGCCCATCATTTTGCCTTTTTTTTCCCCCTCATGGTTTTGCAGCCACTATAATAAAGATAAGCAAGACTTGGACAAGAAGCTTGCTCCCTGTATCATGATCTTTTAACAGATTTCATAATTTAATATAGTGATGTGACAACTAATAATGAAAAATAAACAGAAGTTTGAGGGACATACACGGGGCTTCTGATGGGCACCATCAGATCAGAGAGTCTGCAACCTGTCAGGAGAACATATTACCTTGGGCAGCTGGGGCTCACAGAGAATCGCCCACTGATTTCAAAGGCCCTTCAATGGTACCCAGAATTATTGTTAATAGAAATACTCTCAGGTCAGCTATAGACCCCTAAGACAAATCATTTAGCCTCTACATAACACAGGAGAATTGCAAAACAAGTTTGTTCCAAGGAGAAAGGTACTTTTAGCAAAAATCCTTGTTGTAGCATTGGATTCTGCCCATGTGGGAATTGTCTGCACAAAATTAGTGACGTCTATTACAAAATACTGGTAGAGGCAATTCTGCTGACTCCACAGCAGGCACGGCAGCTATGCAAACCCTCTCGGATTGGGGACACCTGAAACATACTGTTCGACTTGAAGAACAATCAAATTGCTTCATTTCTGAGTCAATTTACAGTGAGTAAGAGCAGGACTTCTAAGACATATGTCCAGAGGAGGGCAAGTGTGATAAAGAAATGAATTACTGTGAAAATGACTGAAGAAGAAAGGGAAGAAAAGCAACGCTTGGCTACACATAGCTGGTGATAATAATTCTTCCAGATCTTCCGAGGAATCAGCCCCCGGTCTTTTAACAAGAGGAAAAGAAACAAAATGAGATTCTCACCCTTTGCAACAAAGGGACAAGCACTAGTGTTAATAACACTGCTGTGGAGAACAGGCAAGTGGACACTGGAAGTCCAATAGAGTTACCAGGAAAAGACAAGATGATGAGTAGCTTTTTTGTATTGACTTTCCTTCAGCAACTTCTGATCAACTGACAAATCAGCAGGCCTCTTGCTAGTGTCATGAAATCATATGTTTCTGGAGCCAAAGAGAGGGAGCAAGCCTGGACATATGAGTGCTCTATCTGCTCAGTTTTATTAAAAACTCATTGCTTGTTGCTAAGATGTATCACAAAAGATTGCTTTTCTAATAAACAATAAAGACAGTCTCTTCATTCTGTTTCCTTATCTATGTTTCCCTAACATATAAAATAATATCTGCCTCACGTCTTGTTATCCTGCCAGAGCTAATAACATACATGACTCAGAAGTGGATTGTTTTGATCCGAACATTGGCAGTTCAGCAACAAAAGAACACGATGACATTCAGGTTCCAGCTCCCCTGCAAAAGGCCGCTAAGTAGGTCTCCCTTCAGACACCACCTCAAATATCAATTCTGAGACAGCGAATCTGGATTACTGAGTAAAAATAAATGCTTAAAAAGCAACTAATTAAATAATCATAAGAAAAACACATGAAGTAGAATGACTGCATGAAGTCAGCATTCAGTTTTATGGATCACACTATAAAAATAGTCCTTACACAAATGTCCAAAGGGCAAACAAAGCTACAAGGAGCTCCGTGGAGTCTTGCAGCCACCTACTCATTCACTTTCTTGGTCACTCACCTCTCTGATGTATCAATCTGCCATCCTCTTCTCACACGCTCCCCTCTCAGCAGACAGTCACATGTCTGTCTTCCTATTCTTACTCTTAGGTGTTCAAATAGTCCTTCTCTCCATCGCCCCACTCACCTCCATGCTCACAAATCTTTCTGTTTACTCTGCAAGGAGGATTTTACTTGAAATGTGTCTTCCAAAGAAATCATTCCCTATCTGGGTGGCCTCGTATGTTGTCCAATGAAAACGCTGGCAGTCATGTGCTCTTCTTATCAAGAATTCCCTTCAGATCTAAATTTCTTACCTGTGATCTGCCCCTCTCTGTGTGTTGACTTCAGTCTTTGTGTTCACTCTCAGGTTACAGACTTCACAACATGGGCCGGGAGGCAAGGTGCTTCACTTGAGCCCTCAAAACATACACATCTGATCCCAGGTCTCCTGCTGCTGCTTTTTTTTTTTCTTTTCTGCTGTACCACGTGGCAAGTGGGATCTTAGTTCCTGAACCAAGGGTTGAACCCATACCTGCCCCTCCACCCCTTGCCATGGAAAAACAGAATCTTAACCACTGAGCCTCCAGGGAAGTCCTCTCCTGCCTCTTCTTAAATGGAAAGAAAATATATGTGATTTCACTCCACTCAACCTCAGCTTCCTCATCTGTAGAATGGGGACAATAATAAGTTTCACTTTATGTCATTGTGGTGAGGGTTAAAAGAAAGGATCTATACAAAGTGCTCAGCACTAAGCTCGGTATATAAAAGGGACTCAAAAAACAGCAATTCCCTTTCCTCCAATGCATACTGTATGCCCACCCTGTCACTCCACTCTCTAATCTTACCAAAAATTTTAAAAAGTGACAGAGGGCTCTTCTGAACATACTTTATGTTCTTCCTCTTCACTCCCTTTTACCATGGTTATCTCCAACTTCCTGTTCTCCTCTATATGCATCCTTCCTCTCCAATCTGGTTCTCTGGTTCCTCACTGGTACAAGAATATGAATGGACTAAACCAGCTCTAAGGATTCCAAACAGCACAACTATAGCCACAGTCTGGGTTCCAATGCTTCTTGGGCAAACATCCGTTATAACGACTCCCTCAGAAATAGATTGGATATTGACAGCACATCATACAGGAAATTGTCCAATAGGAAATTATTGTGGGTATTTTATTTTGAACTGGATTTTTCTCTGGTCAGGGAAAAGTGCATAAGACACAGTTAGACATTTGTCATTTCAATGAAAATCCCTGAAAAGCAAACACTTACTACGATTTAGATGAAGCCATGGCCTTTTTATTAAAAGCATGAAACTGACATACGGTGCTTCCCCATCCCCAGGGAAACAAGCTTTCTGGGTTCTATTTATTTGCTTCTGAAAGTTTTATTGAGTTTTCACTTTGAGACCTGAAAACTGTCCTAAAAGGCAATAAAATGGCACAAGGCTAGCCCTAGTTCTCCCCACAAGCAAACTGCCTCACGCCTATGCCAGTGGCCTCTGTGGCCTGTGTAGCAATGCCCGCCCTCTGCTGTCACTTCTTCAGTTAAAGATCTGCCTCTGGAGATAAAACACCATGTAGCAGGTCTTCCCATAAAAGGAAATTGCAATCTGTTCTCACTATTACATTTTTATTGAAGAAGAAGAATTGAGAAGGAAGAGGAGGGAGAAGGAGGCAGGAAAGGAAAGCAATGAAGAGAAGGAGCAGAAGATGAAGGACAATTTAGACAAGAAACAAAGTTGCCTATTAGGGTCGGTTATTCTCAAGTGAACCAGGCATCATCCTATAAATCTCTGCTGTTGCATAGTTTATTTGAAACCATCATGGACTCAATGAGTTTACCCAATTCTATTTCCACAAACTAAAAGTACACCAATCCAGCCTAGAGAGTTTAGCATGGTATCACCCAGGCCATTTGGTTTGGTATCTCCTTTAGCAATGTTCGCTAAAAACAAAGATTGGCTATGGCTTGACTTTTAAAGCTATGTATCCAATTTGAGACAATAAGTACATTTTATTCTGGAAGCTAGCAATTAGCTATTTGTATGCAATTTATGACTGAATAAAACTTGAGTCTTCAAGGGCATTTGCTAAAAAGCTGTGCATTAGCTTTTCTACCAGTGACTTCATGAGTGCTTTTTTTAAAAAAATTACTACTCATAAAACTCAAGTAGAAAAATTATTAATGATGTTCAGGTTTCTTAATTAGTCCTACTTTCCCTTAATGAGAGTCTAAAAGCAAGGGTATAATTTTATAGGAAGTGGTTTCTTTAGAAACAGGACCAGTTCCCTTCCCCACAAACCTTTTCTGTTTTCTTTTCTGGAAACAATCCAGGCCCACCCAGACATCCAAGCTCCTGTTTCCAAACCTCCCATATATACAGGTGACTGGTCCAGAGTGGGAGGCCTGACCTCTCCAGCACCCATGTTGCCCTCTTGCTGCTGGAGCCAGCTACAGTGGGCCTTGGGGAAAGGCAGTATATCAGACTCCTTTCTTCCAAAGTCAATCCAAGGTCTCAGGATCCGGGTGGCCTGCTACTGCTTAGGACAGAAGTCTGGGCCATAGGATGAGTTCTGGGAGTGAGTAAGAAAGACCCTCTTCCTTCTATATTCCTTAGTCTCTACCTAAGTTCCATGCCTCTGTGGTTCCTTGTCAACAATCATCTATTCCCCACAAACTTGGTGCTCGCCTCTTCACTGGCTGGAAGAGCCTTTATTCATGGGGAAGTTCTCTGTGACAGCTTCCCAGGCTAGGTTGCTGTTGCTGCTGCTGCTGCTAAGTTGCTTCAGTCGTGTCCGACTCTGTGCAACCCCATAGATGGCAGCCCACCAGGCTCCCCCATCCCTGGGATTCTCCAGGCAAGAACACTGGAGTGGGTTGCCATTTCCTTCTCCAATGCATGAAAGTGAAAGTTAAAGTGAAGTTGCTAAGTCGTGTCCGACTCTTAGCGACCCCATGGATTGCAGCCTACCAGGCTCCTCCGTCCATGGGATTTTCCAGGCAAGAGTACTGTAGTGGGGTGCCATTGCCTTCTCCACAGGCTAGGTTAGAAGCCCCTTAACCTATGTCCTTATATTGTGTATTGGATGGTCTCTGTTTCTGTCAATTGTATCCCTCACAAGACAGTGAACTCTTTTGAGAGCAGGGTCTGACTTTTTAAAAAATCTTTTTATTCATACCACACAATCCAGTACAGAACATACCTAAAGTACTCAACAAACACTCATTAGATGTATAGATAAAGCTGTGACCTTGGTAATAATGGTTATTACCACTGAGTCAGGCAAGTATTGGCTTCTGGAGAAAAACCTTTTCAAAGGAAGTCAGTTTTCTGAAATGAACCACCTAACAAAAGAAGTACCATACACATTGTCAAACACTGAAGATATAACAGTCAAATGTTCTTTTTTACCCCTATTTTTAAGCATTAGTTTAATTAACACTGATGCTTTCAAAGTCCTAGAAATAATCAGGATCATTAGTGTCAGCTAGAAAAAGGTATGAAGAAAGTTTCTGTAATATAGCCCAAACTGTTTTCACAAGATAGTCTGGAAATAAATAGCTCACTATGAAATTTATGACTTGCTTTATATATTAATCAACGGTACAGTGGTGCTCTAACAAGGTTAAAAGTGTTCGCTGATTTCCATTATAAAGATAATTTCAATCAAGCAGCCTAACAGTCTCATGGTGTAGGTCATTCTATAACTCAATTGTACTAATGACTATGGCACGCATGCAAACAAGAGAATAACACTGGCTGAAAGAGCAAACCTAGAATAAATGTTTTATTGAAAAAAAACAATGATTTGCATCTTGTATTTTCAATGACCTTTTTAGTACTCATCTGCAGATGAAATAGAATCATTCCTCATGGCACAACAGATACCTTTTGTTCCTGCTCATCTATTTTGTGTAAATTATATATGCTGACCTTTAATTGGCTATAACTGGAGCACATTCTGAGCAACACTTTCATATTGATTTGCGTAGACTTCTGCACGAGTCTAAGAGAAACAAGACTGACGGTTTCTATTCACTATTTATATAGCGAGCCATCTTTAAGATGTTCTCCAAGTCTAAACTGCATATTTGTATTTGATTCCTTCTGCATAAAGACTTTCTCAGGTAACTTTTAAACACATAGATACAGAATACCTTGGCAAGAAATTTCATCCTCTGCCTATTTTAATTTTCTTCACCTAAAAATGCTCATAATATATAATTATGGCTGATATGTGCTGTTGTATTGCAGAAACCAATACAACAATGTAAAGCAATTTTCCTCAAATTAAAAAATAAATTAAAAATAAAATTAAAAAGATCATATGGGAAAAAAGGCTCATAAGAGTCTGTACATTGAAATCCACACTCATAATGCATTTATTGTGATTTCTAGGAATCCTGTAATCAAGAAACAAAGAGAATCAAGAAGCATCTTAGATGTTATTTTGAATATTTTTTGGTAGGAGCAGATACAGTAAGTCCCCTCCATATGAACCTTCAAGTTGTGAACTTTCAAAGCTGCGAATATGTTTGCATGTCCAATAATGAAAGTTAGCATACTCACTATGTCCTATCAAAGAATTAATATTTTAGAAAGAATACTGGCGTGTTTGTCAGAAACCATAGGTTTTACACCCTAATATGACATTAACTAGTTCATCTTTGGAAAATCCTTTGCCCCAAATCATATGCCTGAGTATTCTCAGCTTCAAAGTAAGGAGACTAGAGTAGATCTTTGAGGGTTATTTCTGACTCTAAATATAAAGTGGAAAGTTGGTTTAAAAAAGAAGCTTTAATTTAATAAAATTCAACATCCATTCATGATAAAAATTCTTATGAAAGTGGGTATAGTGGGAACATATCTCAACTCAATAAAAGCTATTTATGACAAACCCACAGCAAATATAATACTCATCAGTGAAAAGCTGAAAGCCTTCCCACTAAAATCTGAAGACAAGGATGCCCACTCTCATCACTTCAATTCAATACAGTATTGCAAGTCCTAGTCACGGCACTCAAGACAAGAAAAAGAAATAAAAGGTATTGAAATTAGTAGGGAAGAAACATGATATTATATATCAAAAACTCTAAAGATTCCATACAAACTATTAGAACTCATACATTCAGCAAGGTAGCGGTATACAAAATTAACACAGAGAAATTGGTTGCATTTCTTTATACTAACAATGAAATATCAGAAACGGAGTGTAAGCAAACAATCCCCTTTAAAATCTCATTTAATACTTAGAAACCTCACCAAGGAGGTGAAAGACATATGCTGAGAACTAAAAAACATTAATAAAGGAATGAAAGAGGATTCAAAGAAATGGAAAGATGTTCTATGCTTGTGAATTGGAAAAATTAATATTGTTAAGATGGCCACAACTCAAAGCACTCTATAGATTTAATGCAATCTGTATCAAATTGGAGAAGGCAACGGCACCCCACTCCAGTACTCTTGCCTGGAAAATCCATGGACGGAGAAGCCTGGGGGGCTGCAGTCCATGGGATCGCTAAGAGTCAGACACGACTGAGCGACTTCACTTTCACTTTTCACTTTCATGCATTGGAGGAGGAAATGGCAACCCACTCCAGTGTTCTTGCCTGAGAAATCCCATTAACAGAGGAGCCTGGCAGGCTATAGTCCATGGGGTCACAATAGAGTCAGATACAACTTAGCAACCAAACAACAACAACAACATCAAATGACCCATGAAATTTTCCACAGAACTAGAATAAACAATCCTAAAATGTATATGGAACCGTAAGATATCCAGAATTGCCAAAGCAAACCTGAAGAAAAAACCAAACAGGAGGTATAACCCTCTCATACATCAGATAACACTACAAAGCTACAGTAATCAAAACAGGGTAGTACTGGCGCAGAAAGAGACAATGGATCAATGGAACAGAATAAGCCCACACACCTATGTCAGTTAATTATCAACAAAGGAGGGAAGAGTATACAATGGAGAAAAGATAGTCTCTTCAGCAATTGGTGTTACGAAAGTTAGAGAACCACATGCAAATCGATGAAATTAGCACACACCATCACACTATATACAAACATAAACTCAAAATGGCTTAAATATAAGACATGATACCATAAAACTCCTATAAGAGAACAAAGGCAAAACATTCTGTGACATAAATCGTACAAATGTTTTCTTAGGTCTGTCTTTCAAGGCAATAGAAAACAAAGCAAAAATAAACAAATAGAACCTACTCAAATTTACAAGCTGTTGCACAGTAAAGAAACCATAAACAAAATAAAAGACAAGCAAAGGACTGGCAGAAAATATTTGAAAATGATGCAACTGACAAGTGCTTAATTTGCAAACCATACGAACAACTAGTACAATTCAATAACAAGTAAACAAAAGCCCAATTGAAAAACGGGCAGAAGACCTAAATATACATTTTTCCAAAGAAGACATACAGATAGTCAATAGGCACATGAAAAGATACTCATTATCACTAATTATTGGAGAAATGCAAATCAAAACTACATTAAGTTACCACTCCATAACAGAAAGAATGGCCACCATTAAAAACTCTAGAAATAATAAATGTTGGAGAGGATGTGGAGAAAAAGGAATCCTCTTACACTGTTGGTGAAAATGTAAACTGGTACAGCCACTATGGAAAACAGTCTGAAGTTACCTTAAAAACAACAACAACTAAAAACAGACTTGTCATGTGACCCAGCAATCACACTCCTGGTCACATACTGAAACAAAACTAAACTTGAAAAGGTACATGCATCCCTATGTTCCAAGCAGACCCATTTACAATAAGCAAGACATGGAACAACCTAAATATCCACTGACAGATGAAGGCATGCAGAAGATGTGATACACGCATACCATGGAATATTGTGTGTGTGTGCTCAGTCGTGCCCCACTCTTTGCAAGCCGACTGTAGATCGCCGGGCTCCTCTCTCGATGGAACTTTCCAGGCAAGAATACTGGAGTGGGTTACCATTTCCTACTCAGCCATAAAAGAATGAAATAATACCATATGCAGCAACATAGATGGACTTAGAGATTATCATACTAAATGAACTAAGTCAGAAAGAGAAAGACAAATACCATATGATATCACGTATACATGGTATCCGGAGAAGGCAATGGCACCCCACTCTGGTACTCTTGCCTGGAAAATCCCATGGACAAATGAGCCTGGTGGGCTGAAGTCCATGGGGTCGCTAAGAGTCGGACACGACTGAGCGACTTCACTTTCACTTTTCACTTTCATGCATTGGAGAAGGAAATGGCAACCCACTCCAGTGTTCTTGCCTGGAGAATCCCAGGGACGGGGGAGCCTGGTGGCTGCCGTCTATGGGGTCGCACAGAGTCGGACACGGCTGAAGTGACTTAGCAGCAGCAGCAGCATACATAGACTCTAAAATACAACCCAAATGAAAATATTTATGAAACAAAAACAGACTCACAGACATAGAGAACAGACTTCTGGTTGTCAAGAGAGGAGGTTTGGGAGTTGGGAGATTGGGATTAGCAGATACAAACTATTATATATAGGAGGGGTAAACAAGATCCTACCATACAGCACAGGTGATTATATGCACTATCCTGGGATGAGCCATAATGGAAAAGAATATGAAAAAGAATATATATGTATAACTGAAAAAAATGCAAAACTTTATACCACCTACAGGACAAAGAAGGAAGACAGACCAAGTGAGACCTTTTCCCAGGATCAGAGATCAGGAGGTTTCAATAACAGAAACAAAAGTCCTAACCCACGGTCAGCATTTCCCAAGGATGTTTTTGAGAAGAGATGGTAAAGGAAGCTTGTGGTTTCGGAGGATACTTCCTGTGGCATCCCTGACAGAGCACAACCTCAGCTTTTTAAAACTGACATGAGGCCAATCCCAAGAATGACGTTTCAGGTTTTTATGGTCTTCTTTTATGGACATGTATGCTTGTGCTAACCTGGGCTATTTGTCTATATTTCTACACTTCAGTGTTTTACTTTCCCCTATAAGTTGATATTACATTTGGCCAATTAGCCAAATAGTACAAAGCAAACATCTTGAAGTATTTATGGATTTTTCCTTTGATCCCAGAACTTACAGATGCTACTAAAATACCCACTTAGTATTTGTTTTTCCAGTCTTTACAACAGGCAGTTGTATCATATTTGCTTACTTTGCTGTGCTTCTAATCCTCACTGCTCTGTCTTGCTGATTTGTCTACCACATTCTATCAACTAAATCTCCCCATTCTGGCTTGACAGATAAAACAAGGAAATGTCTTCCCTATGATAACTCGTTGTAGCTGCTGGACTGATAGGTTTCTTTCTTTATTAATCCAATAGGGTCTTTTATTTTGCAGAGTTAAGCTCCCCATATAGAGTTCTCACTTGTTACTTCCTAAAAGCTGTGTATTGCCTTGAAAGTTGCATTCAAGGAGTGTTTCTTTCTTCCTCTTCTTCTGTCACTTTGAAATCCAAGGCCAAGCCCAGGAGGGTTGGCTGGTATGGGTGTGGAGTGAGGTTTCTGGCTAATAATCTAAGCAAGGAAATTTAGATGCTGTATTAAGAGAGGGGACTGAAGGAATGGAAGGAGAAACAGGCAAGTAATTTAGATCCAGGCAAGCCTGATGGCCACTAGATTCAGGCCAGAAGTTTCAGGCATCCAGATAAGGATCTATAAAACACAAGCCCAGGGACCTGATACAGAGTCTAGACAAGAAGACAGCAGCATCTGGGCAAAGAGTCTAAATGGCAGATAGATGGTATTAACAAAAAGGGAACATGAATCCTACGGTACTACTATCAAAGCCAGAGAGAACATGAAAAACCTTATAAAAAATCAGAGGCCTAAATTAGTTATCTGCACTGTCCCCAAACCTGAGGCAAAAAGGCTAGATATCAAATTGAGTGACTAAGAAAAATTAAGAATTGGACTTCCCTGGTGGTTCAGGGGTAAAGAACCCGCCTGCCAATGCGGTTCAATCCCTGGTCCAGGAAGATCTCACATGCCATGGGGCAACTAAAGCCATGCTCCACAACTACAGGAGCACGCACACCGAGAGCCCAAGCTCCGCCACAGGAAGCCACCACAATGGGGAGCCCACGCACTACAACTAGAGAAAAACCCGCAAGCAACAGAGACTCAGCACAGCCAAAAATAAAGAAAGAAGATTCTATGAAACAAGAAAAGTGAAGAATGAAATGAGAGAAGAAGCAGTAACTCTTCCTTAAAAACCAAAAGTAGGCTGAGAATAAGCAATATTCAAGTGACAAGAAACCAGTAATCATCCAAATCAGACAAAAGGATAGAGGGAGAGATTTGGGCAAATATACAGATGCTTCTATTCATCTCAACACCTCCTAGACACCAGTCAAAAACAAAACAATGAAAAATACCCTCTTCAGGAGGGAGAGGTGTCTGGAGGGACTGGATCACCCAAAATGGCACTTGAAATGGCTCAAATTTGTACAGTTACTGTGCGGCTTTCCCCTTGCTTTGGCCTGATTCAATCCTTTATAGGGTATCCACCCCAGAATGTCAGTATTAAAGAGCTTGCTACACTTTATTTTCTATATACACAAAGAACTATCATTAACTGAAATATTAACTGTGCTGTGCTTAGTTGCTCAGTCATGTCCAACTCCTTGGACTGTAGCCCCCCAGGCTTCTCTATCCATGGGGATTCTGCAGGGAAGAATACTGGAGTAGTTTGCCATGCCTTCCTCGAAATATAAACTGGTTCCCTCAAATTAATTTTTCATTGCCTGCAAGTATGCTTTGGATGAGAAGTTGTGTGTCAGAGAGACCACACACTTTCTTCTGAGTTACTTTCTTCTACTTGTGAGCAGTTCTCAGCAGGGCAACTTAGAAGGGCAGTTAGTTGTATTGTCACCCTGCTTATTTAACTTCTATGCAGAGTACATCATGAGACACGCTGGGTTGGAAGAAGCACAAGCTGGAAGCAAGATTGTCGGGAGAAATCTCAATAACCTCAGATATGCAGATGACACCACCCTCATGGCAGAAAGTGAAGAACTAAACAGCTTCTTGATGAAAGTGAAAGAGGAGAGTGAAAAAGTTGGCTTAAAGCTCCACATTCAGAAAACAAACATCATGGCATCCAGTCCCATCACTTCATGGCAAATAGATGGGGAAACAATGGAAACAGTGGCTGACTTTATTTTTGGGGGGCTCCAAAATCACTGCAGATGCTGATTACAGCCATGAAATTAAAAGATGCTTGCTCCTTGGAAGAAAAGTTATGTCCAACCTAGACGGCATATTAAAAAGCAGAGACATTACTTTGTCAGCAAAGGTCCATCTAGTCAAGGCTATGGTTTTTTCCAGTAGTCATGTATGGATGTGAGAGTTGGACCATAAAGAAAGCTGAGCACCAAGGAATTGATGCTTTTGAATTGTGGTGTTGGAGAAGACTCTTGAGAGTCGCTTGGACTGCAAGGAGATCCAACCAGTCCATCCTAAAGGAGATCAGTCCTGGGTGTTCACTGGAAGGACTGATGTTGAAGCTGAAACTCCAATACTTGGCCACCTGATGCGAAGAGCTGACTCATTTGAAAAGACCCTGATGCTGGGAAAGATTGAAGACAGGAGGAGAAGGGGACGACAGAGGATGAGATGGTCGGATGGCATCCCTGACTCAATGGACATGAGTTTGAGTAAACTCCGTGAGTTGGTGATGGACAGGGAGGCCTGGCATGATGCAATCGATGGGGTCACCAAGAGTCGGACACGACTGAGTGAACTGAACTAGTTTTATTTGTGAAAGCAGCCTTCCAGGGGTGGGACTGGCATTGTCACTACATTCCTTCCCAGAGGGGAGGCTGGAACTACACTGTCCAATCTGTATCATGTGACCATTGAGCACATGAAATGTGACTAGTCCAAGTTGAGATGAAAAACAAATGTAAAATATCTCATTAACAATTTTTAAAATGCTGATTACATGCCAAAACGCTAATTCGGGGGCATAATTAGGCTAAATAAAAATATTAACTTCACCTATTTCTTCCAACCTTTTACTGTGGCTTTTAGAAAATTTAAGATTACTATGTGGCTTACATTATACTTCTATTGAGCAGTACTAACTTGGAAATAACACTGAGATACATTGTCGCCAAAGGAAAGTACAAAGTATATTGAATTGTAGGGAGAAAGGAAAATTAAAATTCCATGAAGACTAAACACAAAAAAAGTAGATGACTGCAAAATAAGACTCAGAATTAGTTGGCAGAGCTGATAGTAGAACTGTGAGAGGGCCTTTTCCAGATAACAAATAATTTTCAAATTCTAGAACAACAAGTAGACAATTATTTGGCCACCAGAGTGGACAGGGCATTGAAAAAAACCAAAGCACTGGTCTATCAATATCTCACTGGAATTGTTAGTATAAATCTAAGTAGACTCTGACAATTTAAGTTGTGTACTGTTAAGTCCTAGAACAGCTACTAAGAAAATAACAAAAGAAGTGGAAAAAAATCTTCAAAGAAATGAAAATGTTACACTAAAAAATATAAACTTAATGGCAAAGAAGGAAACAAAGGAGGAACACAGACAAAAAAATATATGAGGCAAATAGAAAACTAAGAGTAAAATGGCAGATGTAAATCCTACCATATCTGTAAGTACATTAAATATAAATGCACTAGATACACAAGTCAAAAGAGAAGGAAGAAAATAGTAAGTTAGAGCACAAATTAATAAAATCAAGAATACAAAAACAAAGAAAGCAACAAAATTGAAAGTTGGTTCTGTGAAAAAAATTAACAAGATCAATCTACCTTTAGTTAGGTTGACAGAAAAAAGAGTCAAATTACTATCTAAGGAATGAAAGAGGGGACATTAGTACAAGTCTTATATAAACAAAATACGTCTTAAGGAATTACTAAGAAAAATTGCATGTCAACAAACTATATAACATAGATGCTAAATGGACAAATTCCTAAAACGGCAAAAATGACTCAAGAAGAAATAGAAAATCTGTATCAATTCATAACAAAGCGATTGAATTAGCAATTTGAATCTTCCCATTTAAAAAAAAAAAAAAAAAGCCCAGGGCCAGATGGCCTTACTGGCAAATTCTACCAAACATTTAAAGAATAATTAATGCCAATCCTTATAAAACCCTTTTGAAAAAACAGAAGAGGTGGGAACACATCTCAACTCATTCTATGAGGTTAATACTACTCTGATAGCAAAACCAGACAAAGACTACAAGGAAACTATAGACCAATATCTCTCATGAAGATAAATATCAAAATCCTCAACAAAAAGGTATAAAACAAAGCCCACCAATGCATTAAAAGGATCATATATCACAACCAAGTGATATTTGTCCCAGAGATGCAAGGGAGGTATAACATCTAGTATAATAATTAGTTTAATTATTATTATTGTTATCACTTTAGTATACTTATTACATTAATAGAATAAAAGACACATATATATTAGATGCAGAAGAGGAATCTGATTAAAAAAATCAATATACCTTGACAATAAAAACAATCAACAAACTAGCAATACAAAGGAACTTCCTCAAACTAATAAAAGGTATTTATGAAAAACTCACAGCTAACTCTATACTTAATGGGGAAAGACTGAAGACTTTTTTTCTTAAGATTAATAAAAAGACACAGATGTCCATTCTTGCCATTTCACTCGAGGTTCAATCCATACATTTATGGTCAATTGATTTTTGAAAAAGTTTTTAAGACCATTCAATGGGGAAAAAACAGTGTTTTCAACAAATGGAGCTGTGAAAACTGGATGCTGCTGCTGCTGCTGCTAAGCCACTTCAGTCGTGTCCGACTCTGTGCGACCCCATAGACAGCAGCCCACCAGGCTCCCCCGTCCCTGGGATTCTCCAGGCAAGAACACTGGCGTGGGTTGTCATTTCCTTCTCCAATGCATGAAAGTAAAAAGTGAAAGTGAAGTTGCTCAGTCGTGTCCGACTCTAGCGACCCCATGGACCGCAGCCCACCAGGCTCCTCCGTCCATGGGATTTTCCAGGCAAGAGTACTGGAGTGCGGTGCCATTGCCTTCTCCTGAAAACTGGATATCCACAAGCAAAAGAATGAAGTTGTACCCCTACCTCACACCAAATATAGAAAATTAACTCAAAATGGATCATACATCTATACATAAGAACAAAGCCTAAAAAATTTTTAGAAGAAACCATAGGTGTAAATCATCGTGACTTTGGATTAGGCAATGATTTCTTAGATATGACATACACACAAAAATATATAAATTAGACTTCAACAAAATTATAAACTTTCATGTTTTAAAGGATATTATTAGAAAAATGAAAAGACATCCCACACCATGGGAGAAAATATTTGCAAATCATATATCTGATAAGTGTCTCATATCAAGAATATACAAATAATCCTTACAATTCAACAATGGAATGACAGATACCCCAATTTAAAAATTGAAGAAGGATCTCAATAGACCCTTTCACCAAAGAAGATATACATCTTATTTGGCCAACAATCACAAGAAAATTACTCAACATCAACAGTCATTATGCTCAGTCTCTCAATTGTGTCTGACTCTTTGAAATCCCATAGACTGTAGCCCACTAGACTCCTCTATCCATGGGATTTTCCTGGCAAGAATACTGGAGTGGATTGTCATTTCCTCCTCCAGGGCATCTTCCCGACCCAGGGATTGAACCTACGTCTCTTGCATTTCCCGCATTACAGGTGGATCCTTTATCACTGAGTCACAGGGGAAGCCAATCTATATTTATACAATGGAGTATTATTTGGTCATAAAAAGGAAAGAAGTAGTGAAACATTCTATAATATGGATGAACCTTGAATACATTATGTTACGTGAAAGGTACCAGACAAAAAAGGCTGGACTTGTATGATTCAATTTCTATGAAATGTCTAGAACAAACAAATCCACAGAGACAGAAAGCAGATCAGAGGTTTTCAGGGTAAGGGCTTAGGTGGGTGGTGGGGAGGAGAAGAGGGAGTGACAACTTATTGGTACAGAGTTTCTTATGGAAAGATAAAACTGTACTAATACTGATTTTTGGTGATGGTTACACAACTCCACAAATATACTAAAACCCACTGAATTGTACACTTTAAATGGGTAAATTGGTAAATGTATTCTATATGAATTATATCTCAATAAATTAAAAAAAGTAATGATGTGGGATTTACCACTAACTCAGTGGGAACAAGGATTTGGACTGGAAATTAAATTGATTTAAAAATACAAGATGCTCCAGACAATGGGATATTATTTAGCATTAAAATGAAATGAGCTATCAAAAAGACATGGAGGAAGATTAAATGCATACTACTAAGAGAAAGGAAACAATCTGAAAAGGCTACATGCTGTGTGATTCCAACTACATGACATTCTGGGAAAGGCAAATCTATGGGGACAGTAAAACATAACAGCCGTTGCTAGAAGTTCAAGGCTGGGGTGGAGCAGAAAGGAGGGATGAATAGGCATGCACAGAGAATTTTTAAGGCAGTAAAACTGTTCTGTATGATGCTATGATGGTAGATACATGTCACTGTACATTCATCAAAACCAATAGAATGTATAACACCAAGTAAAGTGTTCGTCGCTCAGTCGTGTCTCTTTGCAACCCCATGGACTGTAGACGACCAGGCTCCTCTGTCTGTGGAATTCTCCAGGCAAGAATACTGGAGTGGGTTGCCATTTCCTTCTCCAGGGGATCTTCCTGACCCAGGGATTGAACCCAAGTCTCCTGCACTGCAGGCAGATTCTTTACCTCTGAGCCACCAGGGAAGCCCAAGAGTGAACCCTAATATAAAGGATGGACTTTGGGTGATAATGATACATATCAGTGTAGGCTCATCGATTATAACAGATGTACCACTCTGGTGCAGGATGTTGATAGTGGGGGAGGCTATGGATATTGAGGAGGCAAGAGATATATGAGAAATCTTGGTACTTTCTGCTCAATTTTGCTGTGAACTTAAAAAGTACTTTAAAATAGTCTATTTTTTTTAAAGAAAGCATTTAAAATGTACTTTATTATACTTCTGATTTTGTGGATGGAGAATCATGCTCTCTATACTGATGCTGGGAAAGGCTGAAGGCAAAAGGAGAAAGGGGGCAGCAAAGAATGAGATGGTTAGATAGCATCACTGACTCAATGGACATGAGTTTGAGCAATCTCCAGGAGATATTGGAAGACAGGGAAGCCTGGCATGCTGCAGTCCTTGGGGTCACAAAGAGACATGACGCAATTTAGTGACTGAACAACAACAATACTTTTGATGGCTCCTCACTATCCCAAGGAGGGACTCCATTCCCCTTTAGCTTGATTTAAGAGAAAAATGAAACCCCTACCCTATGGAAGACTAGAGGTGAGGAGAGAATGGTAGTCACATGCTAAAACTGATGCAATCAAGAAAATGTCAATTAAGAAAACCCTGATACACACTGTATTTTTTAAATCTAGAATTTATGACTTATTTGTATTATGCCAGCATGAGTGGAGCAATGATTATATTAAATAAATACTGTAGATGACATGTGCCAAGAGAAAATCATTTTCAGATGGTTTAATTCACTTCCCATGTTCCTGTTTCTCTCCTGTAACTCCCTTCACTTCCTCCCTACTGTTTTCTTCTTTTCCCTATGTCCAAAGAAATAGAATGAAAACCCAAATCCCCCAAATCATAAAGGTAGTTGCCATTCATTACAAGGCGGGGAAGAGACTCTGAGTAGGCAGGATGGATAAGAACAGACAACAAAATTGGAGGATTTCATAAAAGTATAATGTCTAAAACAAGAGGATATCATTAAATTATCCCAAAGACATGTACTAGGTATCTATTCATTTCTTCCGTTTGAACTTTTTATTTTGTAATGAGGTATAGCCGATCTATTTATTTTTCTACCAACCTAAATTTAATCATCATTTAACAGTAGTACCCAGCAAAAGCAATTTAGCATCATACTGCATCAGATACACTCCAAAACAAAGGGACCATCAGCACAGCTTGAGTCCTCCTCCACTCCCAAGTATTTCAGCACTAAACCCAAACAAATTCAATGAATGCTAGAAATCCCCATTGGGAATCTAGATATATCACACTGCCCTTTATTCATGAGTCTTCTGTGAAGATGTCTCTGAGCAGCTGGAAAACTTATGAGTTCAACTTGATCTGCCTGGCTGGGCATCAGCTCACCTGAATACCTGGGGGAACATGATTGATCCTCCTGGTTATTCGTGGCAAGCATTGGAAAAATGGAAGGAGAGGCCTATAGCCATACAGGCTGAATGAACTTGTTCAAAACCACACCAAGGACTTCCCTGGTGGCTCAGTGGAGAGGAGTCTGCCTGCCAATGCAGAGAACATGGGTCTGATCTGTGGTCTGGGAGGATTCCACATGCCACGGAGCTGCTGCTGCTGCTGCTGCGTCGCTTCAGTCATGTCCAACTCTGTGCGACCCCTGAGACGGCAGCCCACCAGGCTCCCCCGTCCCTGGGATTCTCCAGGCAAGAATTCTGGAGTGGGTTGCCATTTCCTTCTCCAATGCATGGAAGTGAAAAGTGAAAGTGAAGTCGTGTCTGACTCTTCGCGACCCCATGGACTGCAGCCCACCAGGCTCCTCCGTCCATGGGATTTTCCAGGCAAGAGTACTGGAGTGGGGTGCCATTGCCATGGAGCAGTTCAGTCCAAATGCCACAACTCCTGAGCCAGTGCTCTGGAGCCTGAACCACAACTACTGAAGCCCATGCAGCCCAGAGCCTGTGCTCCCCAACAACAGAAGCCACCGCAATAAGCACCCTGTGCGCCACAACTAGAGAGCAACCCCCACTCGCCACAACTAGAGAGAAGCCTGTGCAGCAACGAAGACCCAGCACAGCCACAAATAAAACTAAATCAATCAACAAACAAATAAATAAAACACACCAAACTCTGAATGAAAAGACCTGCAGGAGCTTCAAGTCCTCAGGAGACATGTGGAGTACCTCGACAAGCAACCTCGCCTGACAGAGAGCTATCCTAGTGTTAGGAAAAGAATCCCGAAATTCTGCTCCAACCCAACTGGTTTCATCTGTTGAAACGGCAGTCTAATATTTGTGCTACCAGCTTCTGTCATAGGGTTTTTGTCACAAGGGCTCGGTAAATATTTATCAATGATGGTGTTGCTAATGAGAGGATCCCAAAGATGAACGCCCCCATGTGAGGAAAGACCTAGGAAGAAAAGGCCACTTGGTATCACAGCATATGAAATCTATCATGTTACATGTCAGATTTCATAGTGCTACTAGGTGCTAGGCATCCCCGCTAATTTGCATAATAGTTCTAAGAGGTTGGCATTTTCCTCCCCATTTTACAGATGATACAGCTAAGAATAGGGAGATTATACACTATGCCCAGTGTCACTAAGATAAGGACTGGCTGAGCAGAGATTCACACCATAACTCCTGAAGCCTGTGTTCCTTCTACTACATCAGAGCACCTTTTTTTACCCTGCTCCTTGCAATACCAGGCTGGCCCATTCCTGTGCAGGGTATTGACTTGGCTTTCCATCTTGAAAGCTTTGCTCTTAAAAATCTCTATGGTGCTATTAAAATGAATGTTGCAATTTATTATCCCTGGTTTCTTGAAGAGTCTTTGGTCAATGATAACCAAAGCTGAGACAATTCTGAATGGGGCTTTTCACAGCAGAGTGGTTTGAGTCATGCATTATTTTTTTTAAAAAATCAATGGATTACAGATTCAGAAGAAATGATGGAGGAAGAAACAGACTTTAACTTGATAAACACAGATGTGTGAGGGAAACATTCCCATAAGTACTGTATTCTTTCACCCTCTGTGATCCAGGGCTTGTTACTATCCTTTTCATGCTGGAAGGAAATATAACACGCACTCTATAGCTTCCATCTGTGAAGTTTGATTACGACAATTTATCACAATTACTGTTTTATTTTTAATCAGAGTAAGGGCACTAATTTAGTTTCTTGCTCTTTTGTCCACAGTACTTTGTCTAGAAAACTTGTGAAGAGACTGTCCAAGGGTAATTTATTTTTTTTATTTTTTTTTAATTTTATTTTATTTTTAAACTTTACATAATTGTATTAGTTTTGCCAAATATCAAAATGAATCCACCACAGGTATAAGGGTAATTTAAAGTATTCATAATTTTTAAAAAATCTGCTAGGAGGTTGCTATAGTCAAGAAACCTATTCACTTTACATTAAGAATTGTTCAGCAGAATGGGGCAGTAGAGTAAATCAGAAACTCAATTACTATGGAATCCCTTTTCCTGTTTGGAAAGAGATCATTGCAGGGTTTAATGCATAATAAGAAAGGCACAGAACTTAGTATTTCATTGGATTTCTGATCTGAAAGGGGGGAACCTTAAGTGCCATTATCTTTTAAAGTATCTCTTAAACCTAAGCTTATCAAAAATGGTTTTTTTTTTAAAGGGTAAATGGAATAGACCCTGATCCTGGGGGGAAGTCTGAGCTCTAAACAGATTTAGAAAAATCTAATTAGGATTTATTTAAGTATGAGAAAATGCAGAGAATAAAAGCTAAGCCCATAAGAATGGTTTCCATGCTGTTTTCAAGGCCACATATAGGAAATAGGATGAATGATAACAGAGAGCAGTCAGGAATGAAAGACCCTAAGCGATTCCCTGGCTCCACATTGTGCCTCATTTCTACCAAATAAGTCATCTTGTGTCCACCTGCAGAGGGAGCCAGGCTCCACTTTGACACTGAAGACTGGCTGTGGCTCTGGGCAAGAGAAGACCCTAAGAAGGCCCTCCATTAAAAAGCAACCTTGTAGCTGCCACCTACTTCCTGGTGTTTCTGCCTCAGTTCTTTAACCTGGAAAAATGGTACTAATGATCATTTTTCCTTCCTTGTCGGGATTGTCATAAACATTAAATGAGTTAATCCACATAAAGGGCTTAGAACTACGTGTGGCATATGCAAGTGCTTATAATAATCACTTTCATCATCATCCCATTCTTCACTGTACAGATTAAGTCACTTTTCCAACACCAGTCTCCTGTGGTAGCACAAGGCACAGACTTTGTATCAATAGTCTGCTTCCTGAACTGATGTTATTTCCCCTTTACGATGCATAGCAGGTGATTGCAAAAGCACTGAAAGGCCCCTCACACATTTAAATAGTTCCCCCTACAGCTGTGTCATGGTGACTGCGATCTCCAGCCTTAATAACCCCTTTGAAGAGTTTTCTGGTGATATAAAATTTCGTTAAGTGAAGTGGGTTTGTCTCAGGAGAGGAACACATTAGAGAACTAGCAAAAGTAGAAATGGACTTCCTGTGATGACTAAACCGTGATTAAACATCATTTTAAACCAAATGCAAACCCTGAATGAACACTGAGACTGAGAAAGACACAGACAGGTATAATTTTGAAGAAGAGGGAGGGGGGATAGGTTTAGAACAGAGGGTGGTCAGAGGTGGAGGCCAGGCAACTGGGGAAAAAAAGGGTTAATGTCTTTCAGGAGGGTTCAGGGGACTTCAACTTCATTCACAAACATTACGCTCTTAGGTTTTATCGCATGAACCTGAGCCTTGAACTCAGATCTAATTATTCATAATTTTCTAGAAGCGTAAGAGCAACCTGCACCCAAAACTCAAGAGATATGTGTATGCTGGCTGACAAGGTGATTTCTGGGCCAAATCAAAGTCTCTTTCAGCTCTACTTCATGAAATTTAATGATAAAAATAATTCACAGTGTAGGTTTGAGTTAGAAAAAGAGGGGTTCATCTACTAACTACATAAGAATACCAAGAACGACTTTTAAAAATCATACATTTAGATTTTTTCTTTGGAAAAAAAAGATACAACATTCACTTCAAGCATTACTGGGGCTGCATATTTTATGAGGTTTATTTGGACTGCATATCTTTGATGGGCTCTATTTGTGGCTGAAAGTACAAACATACTGATTACAATCACTCTTTCCTACATTTAGGAACAAAATTAATTATCTGCAAAAAGCAGAAAGGCTTAGACAGACTCTCAGTCAGTAAATGATAATAGACAGCACCCAAATATAATGACTCTGTTTCCTACTTTATCTGTTTTAGGCATTCTGAGTGGAATGAAAAAAAGGAAAAATTAATTCACTTTCTGAATGTTCTTCGGAAAGGATTTGAATTTGGGCAACAGGAAGTCAGAATCAACCCTCCCCAACCTCCCACTCCCCCTCCATTTAAAACAAGAAAGCCACCTTGATGGAGGGTGCACTTCGCAAAGAGACTTTTTTTTAAACCTTCTAGTTTTTAGTACAGCTTTTATTTGTTTTTGTTTACTTTATAGGCTTAGAAGAGAGGGTGATCAGAGGTTGAGGCCGGGCAAGGGATGAAAGGGCTGAAGTCTTTCAGGAGAGGAATTTATTGGAATGATATGACTAACAGTTATACATGTCTCATTTTACTAGGTGTTTTATAATATGCTGATACATTGTTGTATTCGAAATGCTTTATATGTTAATTCTACAGTTTTTTAATTTTACAAAGTCCTTCTTTCCACAATGTTATTCAGGTATAATTTTCAATTTATACATTTCGCCCATTTCAAGTGTACAATTTAATGATTTTTACTAAATTTATGAAGTTGTGCAACCATGACAAACCTTTTTGGCAACATTTTCATCTCCCAAATAAGATCCCTCATGCCCATTCTAGCTGTAGCTCAGATGATAAAGAATCTCCCTGCCAGGCAGGAGGCCTGGGTTCGAACCCCAGGTCAGGAAGATCCACTGGAGAAAGGAATGGTAACCCACTCCAGTGGTCTTGCCCGGAGAATCCCATGGACAGAGGAGCCTGGCAGGCTACAGTCCATGGGGTCACAAAGAGTCAGACACAACTGAGTGACTAACTACACTACTACTGATGCATTCTGAATCCCTATCGCCAAGGGGACATTTTAAAGGACATTAAGAACTCTGTACCTTCACCAAAACAAGGGTTATTTATCTTACTCTATTAGGCAATGGCAACCCACTCCTGTATTCTTGCCTGGAGAACCCCATGGACGGAGGAGCCTAGTAGGCTACATACAGTCCACGGGGTCACAAAGAGTCGGACACGACTGAGCGACTTCACTTTCCCTTTCTTTCTATTAACAGTCTAGATAGCATATTCAAAAGCACAGATATTACTTTGCCAACAAAGGTCTGTCCAGTCAAGGCTATGGTTTTTCCAGTGGTCAAGTATGGATGTGAGAGTTGGACTGTGAAGAAAGCTGAGCGCCGAAGAATCGATGCTTTTGAATTGTGGTGTTGGAGAAGACTCTTGAGAGTCCCTTGGACTGCAAGGAGGTTCAACCAGTCCATCCTAAAGGAGACCAGTCCTGGGTGTTCATTGGAAGGACTGATGCTCAGGCTGAAACTCCAATACTTTGACCACCTCATGCGAAGAGTTGACTCATTGGAAAAGACTCTGATGCTGGGAGGGATTGGGGGCAGGAGGAGAAGGGGACGACAGAGGATGAGATGGCTGGATGGCATCACCAACTCGATGGACATGAGTCTGAGTGAACTCCGGGAGTTGGTGATGGACAGGGAGGCCTGGCGTGCTGTGATTCATGGGGTCACAAAGAGTCGGACACGACTGAGTGACTGAACTGAACTGAACTGATTAACAGTCTACCCACTAAGGAAAATAATGGCAAACAGAAAGAGGTAGAACAGTACCTAGTACCAGAACTCAGAAAGTTGTGGCTGCTGGTGATGATGAAAGTGTGTGTTTTATCTTATGAAGGCTGTAAGACACTGGAAGAAATCTGCCCCAAATTCTGTCATCGTGGCCTTATGTGAAATTCTTTATTACAGCAAATATTATAACTATCCCTTCCCTGGAGGAAATGACTATACTACAGTGTAAGTGCGTTTAAAAATGCTTCTGTGATGTTCATAATACATGCTTAATTTTTAATGTGGGTGGGGAGTGACAGCCCTTTAAGAAACGGGCCAAGTGGAAAGCATTTTCTGCCTGAGACCTGAGAAACACAGCAAAATGCATAGCAGAGGCCATCTGCAGCACTACTGCAAGCGAATGACGTAGCCCTACAGCTGCCAAAGGTAACCTTATTCCAAGTGGGTAAAAAAGAATCAGAGGAATCACACTGTGTACATGACTCCATTTTTCTGAGGTGTTTAAGGTTCTGCAATTAAAAAAAGAGAAGCAAGTATTCGAGAGCTTTTCTACCCTCACCAGATAGAAGGCTGCTTTCCCTCTGCTCTGATTCCCAGACCACCCAACATTAAAAAGGCATTTTGGACTCCCTCATTCTCATCATGGGAACAGATGGATTCTCTGAATACCAGGTCATCAGTGAGGCCTTCCTAGACTGCTGCCCACTTGAACAAATATTCCTGACTTTCTAACCTTTCTGAATATATTCCAAGCACAAATCTGTCCTCCACAGCACTCCTACAGACATGGATAAGCATCTGCTTACTACTCGGTGGTTATCACTTGCTTCATCATGCTGCTGCTAAGTTGCTTCAGTCGTGTCTGACTCTGTGCGACCCCATAGACGGAAGCCCACCAGGCTCCGCCATCCCTGGGATTCTCCAGGCAAGAACACTGGAGTGGGTTGCCATTTCCTTCTCCAATGCGTCAAAGTGAAGATGCTCAGTCGTGTCCGACTCTTCGTGACCCCATGGACTACAGCCTACCAGGCTCCTCTGTCCATAAAACAGAAAAGTCTCAGGCAAGCTACTTAGCAACACAAAACTCCCAAACCCAGAGCCTGAACAAGCAAGAAAGGAAACAAGAGCTTGGAGACTGAAAGAGACAGCAACAGAGTAGTAAGCAGATGGAGGCCCAAAGGGGTGAGTTTACTCCTAACCAGAGGCAACTACTCAAATGCCCCTTTTATATTTTTTAAAGTATTCTCTGAAGACATGAGAAAACAGCTGCCATCTATTCTTCGATGTTCCTTCTGCTAGCGTCCAACAGTTGGCGCACATCCAGCCTTTTGACTAACCAGTCAAGGCTGAGCTAAGTGTCTTTCAGCAACTTCTTATTTCCTTGACAGATCCTCCAGAAGCATCATGAACTTGAGAAGTTTTGGCAGCCATCCAAGGTTGGGGGACTCATGTGTTGCAAGATAATTCTCCATGGTCCTCTTGTGTTTCTGCACGTCTTATAAACATAGGCACATCTCCCCGCCCCCAGACTATTTGTATCAAGTATCTTTCTATACCAAATAGTCTTGGAAGATAGTAATGGTGTCTCTGTCAGAGAAAGCAGGGGACAGTCTTAGTATCTATGAGAAAAGATTTGAGTTCCCTAAAAGCTTGTGTGAGGGAACACAGCTCCACCCATCAACAGAAAATTGGATTAAAGATTTACTGAGCATGGCCCCACCCATCAGAACAAGACCCAGTTTCCCCCTCAGTCAGTCTCTCCCACCAGGAAGCTTCCATAAGCCTCTTATCCTTCTCCATCAGGGGGAAGACAGACTGAAAACAACAATCACAGAAAACTAACCAATCTGATCACATGGACCACAGCCTTGTCTAACTCAATGGAACTATGAGCCATGCCATGTAGGGCCACCCAAGACGGACGAGTCATGGTAAAGAGTTCTGACCAAATATGGTCCACTGGAGAAGGGAATGGCAAACCACTTCAGTATTCCTGCCTTGAGAACCCCATGAACAGCATGAAAAGGCAAAAAGATAGGACACTGAAAGATGAATATATTTCATCTTATACTTATACTTATACATCTTATACACAATATACTTCATCAATAGCATATATAGAATATGCTATTGAAGATCAGTGCAGAAATAACTCCAGAAAGAATGAGGAGACAGAGCCAGAGCAAAAACAACATCCAGTTATGTATGTGACTGGTGATAGAAGCAAAGTCTGATGCTGTAAAGAGCAATATTGCATAGGAACTGGGAATGTTAGATCTATGATTTGAGGCAAATTGGAAGTGGTCAAACAGGGGATGGCAAGACTGAATGTTGACATTATAGGAATCAGCAAACTAAAACAGACTGGGATGGGTGAATTTAACTCAGATGACCATTATATCTACTACTGTGGGCAGGAACCCCTTAGAAGAAATGGAGCAGCCATCATGGTCAACAAAAGAGTCCAAAATGCAGTACTTGGATGCAAACTAAAAAACGAAAGAAAGATCTCTGTTTGGTTCCAAGGTAAACCATTCAATATTCATGGTAATCCAAGTCTATGCCCCGACCAGTAATGCTGAAGAAGCTGAAGTTGAATGGTTTTATGAAGACCTACAAGACCTTCTAGAACTAACACCCAAAAAAGAGGCCCTTTTCATTATAGGGGACTAGAATGCAAAAGTAGGAAGTCAAGAAACACCTGGAGTAACAGGCAAATTTGGCCTTGGAGTATAGAATGAAGCAGGGCAAAGGCTAATAGAGTTTTGCCAAGAGAACACACTGGTCATAGCAAACACCCTCTTCCAACAACACAAGAGAAGACTCTACACATGGACATCACCAGATGGTTATATCAAAATTAGATTGATTATATTCTTTGCAGCCAAACATGGAGAAGCTCTATACAGTCAGCAAAAACAAGACCAAAAGCTGACTGTGCCTCAGATCATGAATTCCTTATTGCCAAATTCAGACTGAAATTGAAGAAAGTAGGGAAAACCACTAGACCATTCAGATATGACCTAAATCAAATCTCTTATGATTATACAGTAGATGTGAGAAATAGATTCAAAGGATTAGATCTGATAGACAGAGTGCCTGATGAACTATGGACGGAGGTTCGTGACATTGTACAGGAGACAGGGATCAAGACCATGCCCAAGAAAATGAAATGCAAAAAAAGCAAAATGGTTGTCTGAGGAGGCCTTACAAATAGCTGTGAAAAGAAGAGAAGCCAAAAGCAAAGGAAAAGGAAAGATATACCTATTTGAATGCAGAGTTCAAAGAATAGCAAGGAAAGATAAGAAAGCCTTCCTCAGTGATTAATGCAAAGAAATAGAGGAAAACAATAGAATGGGAAAGACTAGAGATCTCTTCAAGAAAATTAGAGATACCAAGGGAACTTTCCACACAAAGATGGGCACAATAAAGGACAGAAATGGTATGGACCTAACAGAAGCAGAAGATATTAAGAAGAGGTGGCAAGAATACACAGAAGAACTGTACAAAAAAGATCTTCACAACCCAGATAATCACAATGGTGTGATTACTCACCTAGAGCCAGACATACTGGAATGTGAAGTCAAGTGGGCCTTAGAAAGCATCACTACGAACAAAGCTAGTGGAGGTGATGGAATTCCAGCTGAGCTATTTCAAATCCTAGAAGATGATGCTGTGAAAGTGCTGCACTCAATATGCCAGCAAATTTGGAAAACTCAGCAGTGGCCACAGGACTGGAAAAAGTCAGTTTTCATTCCAATCCCAAAGAAAGGCAATGCCAAAGAATGCTCAAACTACTGCACAATTGCTCTCATGTCACACGCTAGTAAAGCAATGCTCAAAATTCTCCAAGCCAGGCTACAACAGTACATGAACTATGAACTTCCAGATGTTCAAGCTGGTTTTAGAAAAGGCGGAGGAACCAGAGATCAAATTGCCAACATCCGCTGGATCATAGAAAAAGCAAGAGAGTTCCAAAAACCATCTATTTCTGCTTTATTGACTACGCCAAATCCTTTGACTGTGTGGATCACCACAAACTATGGAAAATTCTTCAAGAGATGCCAGACCACCCTCCCTGCCTCTTGAGAAATCTCCATGCAGGTCAGGAAGCAACAGTTAGAACTGGACATGGAACAAGAGACTGGTTACAAATTGGGAAAGGAGTACATCAAGGCTGTATATTGTCATCGTGCTTTTTTAACTTATATGCAGAGTACATCCTGAGAAACGCTGGGCTGGAAGAAGCACAAGCTGGAATCAAGATTGCTGGGAGACAATGTTCATTGCAGCACTGTTTACAATAGCCAGGACATGGAAGCAACCTAGATGCCCATCGGCAGATGAATGGATAATAAAGCTGTGGTACATATACACAATGGAGTATTACTCAGCTAATAAAAAGAATGCATTTGAATCAGTTCTAATGAGGTGGATGAAACTGGAGCCTATTATACAGAGCAAAGTAAGTCAGAAAGAAAAACAGCAATACAGTATATTAACGCATATATATGGAATTTAGAAAGATGATAATGATGACCCTATATGCGAGACAGCGAAAGAGACACAGATGTAAAGAACAGACTTTTGTACTCTGTGGGAGAAGGCGAGGGTGGGATGATTTGAGAGAATAGTATTGAAACATGTATATTATTATATGTGAAACAGATCACCAGTCCAGGTTCGATGTGTGAGACAGGGTGCTCAGGGCTGGTGCACTGGGATGACCATGAGGGATGGGATGGGGAGGGAGATGGGAGGGGGGTTCAGGGTGGGGAACATATGTACACCCATGGCTGATTCATGTCAATGTATGGCAAAAACCACCACAATATTGTAAAGTAATTAGCTTCCAATTAAAATAAATAAATTAAAAAAAAAGATTGCTGGGAGAAATATCAATAACCTCAGATACGCAGATGACACCACCCTTATGGCAGAAAGGGAAGAAGAACTAAACAGCCTCTTGATGAAAGTGAAAGAGGAGAGTGAAAAAGTTGGCTTAAAACTCAACATTCAGAAAACTAAGATCATGGCATCCGGTCCCATCACTTCATGGATAATAGATGGGGAAACAGTAGAAACAGTGTCAGACTTTGTTTCTGGGGGCTCCAAAATCACTGCAGATGGTGATTGCAGCCATGAGATTAAAAGACGCTTACTCCTTGGAAGAAAAGTTATGTCCAACCTGGACAGCATATTAAAAAGCAGAGACATTACTTTGTCAACAAAGGTCCATCTAGTCAAGGCTATGGTTTTTCCAGTAGTCATGTATGGATGTGAGAGTTGGACTATAAAGAAAGCTGACTGCTGAGGAATTGATGCTTTTGAACTGTGGTGTTGGAGAAGACTCTTGAGAGTCCCTTGGACTGCAAGGACATCCAACCAGTCCATCCTAAAGGAAATCAGTCCTGAATATTCATTGGAAGGACTGATGTTGAAGCTGAAACTCCAATACTTTGGCCACCTGATGTGAAGAGCTAACTCATTTGAAAAGACCCTGATGCTGGGAAAGATTGAAGGCAGGAGGAGAAGGGGATGACAGAGGGTGAGATGGTTGTATGGCATCACTGACTCAATGGACATGAGTTTGAGTAAACTCCCGGAGTTGGCAATGGACAGGGAGGCCTGGTGTGCTGCAGTCCATGGGGTCATAAAGAGTCAGACACGGCTTAGCGACTGAACTGAACTGAAGTTCAAGCCTCCTCTCCTGTAATGCACCTCACTGTGTGTGTAGGAGTCATCTGGTCCTCTTTGCCTTTCCCTGTGGGAGCTGGGGCTTGGGGACCCAGCACAAATGCTGATACCCTGGCTACTGCTCTCGTGAGAAGTAAACTGTGCTGCACATCTGAGCCGGAGTCTCCTCTCCTTATCCAGCATCCATGATACTGGCTGCGCAACTTGTTAGTTTGCAATCAGGGTAAAAATCTCAGATGTTTCACAGTTCTTGAGGATACTTTCTTGCCACATTACTCCAGAGACCACGGCAAGGGGGGAAGACTTCTTTCTAAAGATTCAGAACATATAATCACAGTGCCACTCTTGCCAAGGCAAAGGCAAGTAATTCTAGATTTGTGAGGAGCCCATTGGATTCCCTAATATGACCCATAATATACATAATTTCAAGATGAAGCATTATAGAGCTTCCCTTGTGTGACCACTGTTTGAAACATGTCCCAAAATTAACATTAGGTGCCTGAAAGTGATGTAGATTTTTTCATTTGTATTTGGCTTGTCAATAAATAGGTACTCTATGTTTTAAAACTATATATTTTCCCCATGGGAATCACTAAAGCTATTTTTATTGTGAACAAAAAAAAGATGGCATGCTGTAAACATTTTTCTCTCTCCAGAAATGGACCTCATGGAAATAAAGCTGCTTACCACAGTTCTAGATGCTGACCTGCAGACAGTAATTAGGCAGTGAGCCATTTACTTGTTTTTATCACTTTGAAATCACTTGCTACTGACAACAGCTTGTATGAATTCAGACAAGGTATCTCTATATGAGACTAAAAAATGAAAGTCCAAAGTGATGGCATGAGGAGAAAAACACTGACATTCTGACACCTGAGAAATAACCTCAGCTTTCAAAAGCGTAGGGCTAATCTTGGAAATTCTGATGAGCTACAGTCACTCACATAGACAGCAAAATATAAGAATTTGATAGAGTGAATTATTATTGAGGATCAACAGAGAATCTTCCCGAGAGCTTCCTAGCTCACATAAATAAATACTGACTTCACTGAAGATATGTTCAGAAATTCTACCTAAGAAAATGGATGTACCTGAATACTGGAATATGTTAGGTACTCAGTAGGCAGTGTTACTAATATTAAGGAGACTCCATAATGGAGACCTGGGTGTACTGAAGTCCAGAATCAAAGACAAATGCATTAAAAACTGTATGTTGATACAACAGGCAGACTCCAAACACTGCAGCGGCAAGATAATCCATCCCTCATCGCTGGCACAGTGCATACAGATTCTAGGCAAAGTCGTTTCACCATGTGACTGGGTCTTCCATCACCTATAAAAACATTCATTCTTCCTCTAGAAACTATTCTGTGCCTTTAAATGTTACGGAGACAAAAAAATCTCATGTTTTGTAGTACTTGATTGAGGAATACTATAGGAGAAATCTCCAAGGAGGGAGAATGAATTCACAAACTGATTGTGCAGCTGTAAAAACAGTAGAGAGTAATACAGGATATTAAACAAGATAATCAAGACCCACATAGCCTGTGGCAAAGGAATGAAAATTTTGGTGAGAAGATAGTGAACCTATTTGAAAGAGCAATGTAGAGAAACTGTGAGAAGCATGTGCTTTGGAGTCCGACAGATCCAGCTTTGAATCCCAGCTCTGCTACCTCCTGGCCAAATGATTTCTGAGGACAGCAACAGTCACGGTCATCTTTCCAGCCACTTCTTGCACCTCCTATGTCTGTTAGTGGCTCCACAATTGGACACTCACTAAATGTTCCCTGAGATGAATGTTATTTCAGACAGTGCTAAAATTAATATCATAGTGAGGAAAGACCGGTTCCAAATTGATAAAGAGTACATCCAGGCTGTATATTGTCACCTTGCTTATTAAACTTATATGCAGAGTACATCATGCAAAATGCCAGGCTGGATGAAGCACAAGCTCAAATCAAGGTTGCCGGGAGAAATATCAATAACCTCAGATATGCAGATGACACCACCCCTATGGCAGAAAGCGAAGAGGAACTAAAGAGCCTCTTGATGAAAGTAAAAGAGGAGAGTGAAAAAGTTGGCTTAAAGCTCAACATTAAAAAAACTAAGATCATGGCATCCGGTCCCATCACTTCACGGAAATAGATGGGAAACAATGGAAACAGTGATAGACTTTATTTCTGGGGGGCTCCAAAATCACTGCAGATGGTGACTGTAGTCTTGAAATTAAAAGATGCCTGCTCCCTGGAAGAAAAGCTATGACCAACCTAGACAGCATATTAAAAAGCAGAGACATTGCTTTGCTGACAAAGGTCCATCTACTCAAGGCTATGGTTTTTCCAGTGGTCATGTATGGATGTGAGAGTTGGACCATAAAGAAAGCTGAGTGCCGAAGAATTGATACTTTTGAGCTGTGGTGTTGGAGAAGACTCTTGAGAGTCCCTTGGAGAGTAAAATCAAACCAGTCAGTCCTAAAGGAAATCAGTCCTGAATATTCATTGAAAGGACTGATGCTGAAGCTCCAATACTTTGGCCACCTGTTGGGAAGAATTGACTCAGTGGAAAAGACCCTGATGCTGGGAAAGATTGACGCTGGGAGGGGAAGGGGCTGACAGAAGATGAGATGGTTGGATGGCATGACTGACTCGATGGACATGAGTTTGAGCAAGCTCCAGGAGTTGGTGATGGACAGGGAAGAGTCCATGGGGTCACAAGGAGTTGGACATGACTGATCGAGTGAACTGAAGTGAGGAAAGAAGGGGAAAAACAGAGAAGGTAGAAAAGGTTGCAGTTTTGGACAACATTCAATGAAGCACATAACTAGTCAAGGTAATGAAATTGTGGGAGAGGAAACACTAATGCTGAGAAACTCTGAAATGAATCAATAAAGAAAGTACATAAGTAAAAATGGAAAAATAAAAGTGCAAACAGCCATGTGAGGACATATCAGCAATTTACTTTAGGGGGGGTAAAGAAAGTAAGCACAATCATAGAGATTCTTGAGAAACCTTCTGAATTAGCAATAAACATCCAACATGCTGATTACTGGGCTTCCCTGGTGGCTCAGACAGAAAAGAATCTGCCTGCAATGCAGGAAACCCGGGTTCAATCCCTAGGTCAGGTAGATCCCCTGGAGAAGGGAATGGCAACCTGCTCCAATATTCTTGCCTGGAGAATCCTGTCCATGGGGTCGCCAAGAGTCAGATACAGCTGAAGGACAGAGCACATCCATAAGGTATGGAATTCAATAATGTGCTGATAAATTTTAAAATGACACTCTCAAATACTACCCAAATGATGCCTCAATACTATTAAAGACCTACTCAGTACTCACTTGGGGCCATGATATTTAACCTAGTTCACAAATGTAGATGAAGAACCAAGATGGATCTATTTACAGTCCCATCATTAATACTTTTCAGTAAAACTTTTCTCTTTCCTTACCTTCCTCTCACCTCTTCTCTCTTTCTCTCTCTCACACATATAAACACACAATAAAATATTGGTATTTTTATCCACTTCTTTGGGTTAAAATAACATGAAACGTCCTGGCACTTAAAAACAAGTTTAAGAAAAACTCATTATCCATTTGGCACTTAGAAACACGCTGTAGAAAGAGTACTGCACTGTGGCTTAGTTAGTACTTGCCATGTGCCTCGAACTCTGCCAGGTACTTTGAACCTATCATTTCAGTGAATTCCCACGTATCAGCCCCATTTGATAGATGTGCTCACAGCTTTGCCATTGTCATTCACTTCCAACCTCTGGGCCTTATCTTCTAAACAAGGTGGCTGGATTTGCTTCCAAGGAAGTATCAGAATCAAATGGAGTACTTTTTAAGTGACAAATTCTCTGGCACAGACCTATGGTATCAGAATCCCCAGGGCAGGGGGAGGGGCTCCAGGAATCTGTTTAATGAGTTCCCTAGATGATTGTGGTGATGAGTCAAGTTTGAGAACCACATGCTTACCACCTCCAGGCGTGCAGCAAGGAACAACATCCTAACATTTGCTCACATGTCTTCACTTGGTAGTCTGAAGAAGGGAAAAGTATCTTAGGGAAAACTAAAACACTAAGAGGGCATAATTATAAAAAATTCACAGTGCCCCACTCACTTCAGATCAGATCAGATCAGATCAGTCGCTCAGTCGTGTCCGACTTTTTGCGACCCCATGAATCACAGCACGCCAGTCCTCACCAAAAAACCAAAATGTCCTTCATGATCTGGGGTAGATGAGCAAAGTCCCAGCTTGGCAGACTTCATGGCTCCTGCATTGTAGGTGGATTCTTTACTGCAGAGCCACTGGGTAAGCCCATGGCAGACTTCATGCACAGCTTATAGCTAGCTAAAAATGCTGTCCTAACAGAGCTCTGGAAGAGCTGATTTTCACAGAGGTCTCTCACAACTTAACCTCAATCAGGACTAACTGGCCGGGTCTCACATTTGATCACAAGCGGAAGGTGAGGGAGCTGCAGCAGAATCTCATTAATGCCTTAGTTTTCAAGGCGCTTAGGCTTGGGGGCCTTCTGTGGTTTTGTTAACGGGAATAGTGCTCTGCAATCCACCCAGCCCTCACTTCCCCTCACCACCCATAATGAATGACCCGGCCCCTTGATGGGGCATACAGAGTATACTGGATCACACCTGGGCCGTGATTCCCCACCCCCACCATTTGGTATACATTACTTAGAGCTGGCAATCATAAACCAGTAACAAGGCAGAGTTTACATACACTTTCTGTTCTAGTTTATGCATTCCCTGGGGAAGACAGACTTCACGCTCTCATAACCAGCAGGGAACTGGGAGCAATCAGGCCCTTAATGGCCAAAACAGAAAGGGACTGACTGCCTCACTGAGCACCTCCTGACAGCCAAGGCTTTTCTTCCTGAATGATCATGGCATGAAATGTACTCCCTGTGTGTGTGTACACGTGCGCACACACAGATGGGCCCACGTGCACCTAACACACAGCAGGGTTGGCACCCCCAAAATAGCTGTTCAATTTAAGTTCAAGATGTCTTTGCAGAATCCTAATGGAGCTTTTTGAGTGAAAATCTGGGAGGGTCTTATGGGAGACAGATCAGTGTGGTGGAAAGAGTGCTCGACTGTAGCAGCAGCAGACCTTGGACCCTACTTCTGGCTCCTCCACTAACTACATAACTGTGGGCAAGCCTCTCTGAACTTTATTTTTTCATTTGTAAAATCAAAGGGACTGGACTAGGTAATCTCTTTCAGGCCTTCTAAGATTCACATTATAGTGAGATGTTCACTGTGCTGAAAATTAGTCAGTTACACGTCCATCTGTCAACAAAGCTAAACTGACCTTGTAAAGACTTAAGAACTATGTCTGGGGCCATTGAGTACCCAGCAGCTGGCAAAGTGCCATGAATAGAGCACATGCTTAAGAAATGTTCACTAAATAAACTTTCATGTCTAGAGCCTGATCAAAATAGTGGACTCAATCCACTACCAGCTCCGCCCCACCTTTTTTTCTGTGTTGAAAATAACTAGAGTAGAAAACATGTTTTCAAAATGTTGCTGTCAAAGTGACCAATATCAGTTTTCGAAATGTTGCTGTCAAAGTGACCAATATCAGAGGCAAACTTTAAAGCCTCCCATACTCTGTCTTTAATGTTATCTTCTTGTTTTTCCTCTTATTGAAGACATTTCCACACCCCTGGCACTCCGCTTTGTGTCGGACACATAGAGGGCCCTCAACGAACATCAGGTGAAATGAACATATGAATGCGCTGGCTTTTCATTTTTCTAATTCTCTGAGATTTACTTTTGTTTAAGGCCTAAGAATCTGGCCTCAAATTATAAAGCAATCAGAGGAATAATTAACCACTGAAGAACACTATTGCTAGGACATTTCTGTTCATTTTACTATAAAATATTTTCTCAGCAAATGTGTTTTAAATGGCTAACATTCTGAATGGGACAATTAGAGCAGCTCTGTGAGTAGCCATCCTGTGGGTTGCATCATTTTTTGTTCTCCTTTCTTGTTTAATTCACCAAAGAAACCAATTACCCCTATCATTTCGTACTTGCAGCGCTTAAGGACAGGGCTAAATGGCCCAATCTGCCCTCCACATTCTGGGTAAGCGATGGTTCAGAGTACATAGCAGTTGCACTGCATAGAAGGTAAGAGCATGAATCAAGTAAGGCAACAAGCCAGGGTTGGAACCCAAGTTTCCCCACTGCCATTTAACTAGCTTTGATGTCTGGGCAAGGTATTTAGGCTCTGTGAAGTGAAGTGAAAGTCGCTCAGTCGTGTCTGACTCTGCGGCCTGTGGACTATACAGTCCATGGAATTCTCCAGGCCAGAATACTGGAGTGGGTAGCCTTTCCCTTCTCCAGGGGAGCCTCCCAACCCAGGGATCAAACCCAGGTCTCCCGCACTGCAGGCAGATTCTTTACCAGCTGAGCCACTAAGCTTCATCTTGTTGCTGTGTCTGACTCTTTGCAACCCCATGGACTGCAGCACGCCAGGCCTCCTTGTCCCTCACCATCTCCCAGAGTTTGCCCTAGTTCATATTCATCACATCGGTGATGCCATCCAGCCATCTCATCCTCTGATGCCCTCTTCTCATTCTGCCCTTAATCTTTCCCAGCATCAGGGACTTTTCCAATGAGTCACCTGTGAGTGTCAGATGACCACAATACTGGAGCTTCAGCATCAGTCCTTCCAGTGAATATTCAGGGCTGATCTCTCTTAAGATTGACTGGTTTGAACTCCTTGCTGTTCAAGGGACTTTCAGGACTCTTCTCCAGTACCACAGTTTGAAGGAATCAATTCCTCAGCATTCTGCCTTCTTTACAGACCAGCTCTCACAACCGTTCATGATCACTGGAGAGATCGTAGCCTTGACTATACGGACCTTTGTCAGCAGAGTAACGTCTCTGCTTTTCAACACACTGTCTAGGTTTGTCATCGCTTTCCTGCCAAGAAGCAATCGTCTTCTGATTTCATGGCTGCGGTCACCATCCGCAGTGATTTTGGAGCCCAAGAAGAGGAAATCTGTCACTACTTCCACCTTTTCCTCTTCTATTTGCCATGCAGTAATGGGGCCAGATGCCATGACCTTAGTTATTTTTAATATTTACTCGTAAGCCAGCTCTGAAGCTGGCTTCATCTACTTCTGTGTAAAATGGGGATAATATTAGGATCTATCCCATGGATTACTGTGACATAATTTTATGTAAACTGGTCAGCAGAACACTTCAAATGTGGTAGGATCCCAACAAGGCTAGTGTATTAGATGATTCTGCCACCTCCTTCAACAAAGGTGGCAACATTCAGGAATTAGTTACTATAACCTTAGTGAGAGCTCTTGGCTCTATGTTCTTTTCTGTACTGAAAAGTGTGTGCTCCTGTGGTTCTGAATGTGTGCATCCTAGCTTAGCAGGTACAATGTAACTAATAATGTCTGACTGAAACCAAGCAAGCTGCTCCCTCACAGAACTGTCCCACCCCAATACAAATACCATGAGGCTTACACTGGTATGAATCAAGGCTGCAGAAACAACTGTTGGAAGATATGAATGTTTTGCCTCATTCATTTGTAGCTTTAGTTAGTAGGTTCTAGCTGGGTTTCCTACTTTTAAAGACACTACTCAAAATGCAAATCAAAACTAACATCGCAAATCCACTACTCAAAATGTTGCTGCTTCTGCTGCTAAGTCGCTTCAGTTGTATCCGACTCTGTGCGACCCCATAGACGGAAGCACACCAGGCTCCTCTGTCCATGGGATTTCCCAGGCAAGAGTACTGGAGTGGGGTGTCATTGCCTTCTCCGTTACTCAAAATAGTAACGTGATTAAGAGCACAAGAGTGAAATCAGAACCAGAGAAACTGGTGATAACCTAATTAAAAGGACACCTGATCAATTTGTGAATCATGGCTCTTTCATTAACTATAGCTGGGTGCCCTTGGTCAAGTTTCCATTTCCCTGAGCTTCAGTTTCCTCGTTTACAAAATGGATATAATAGCTCATACCTCACAGGGTTGTCAAGAATGTTGTGTTAACTAACAGCAGTGGTAACAATAACTAATAATTACCGAAGAACTGTAACCCATGTTACTCCCAATGAAGAAGATATTCTTTTTAATCTTTATTTTATCAATCAGCAAGATGAGGCTCATATAGAGCCTCATAACCAAGGTCTGAAAACAAGAAAGTAGATGGATCTAAAATGCAAAGCCAGGCTTTGGACTCCATAACCTGTGGATTTAATGCACTGCCCAGCTTTGTGAGGACATTCAGGCCCTCTATCATCCCTGCCCATATTTTTCTTAGTTCTCTCCGATGGCACCTACTGGCCATGCCACCACACCCCCAATAGAATCCAATTCCTTGGAAAACGGTAGAATGGTACTCACCGTGGTGGTGAGCTTTCCTCCGTTCTTCTGGACGTACTGGATGGAGTCATGGATCGTAGAAAAGAGACCAAGCAGTACATTCTCCATGTCATAGACTCTGTACATGCCGTTCACCAGTTCCTCCAGAGACAGGATGTATTCTCTCCAGTACTTGTCAATCTCCACCACACCTGCCATACAGCCCTGCATGACCACATTGCAGTAGCCGCCACATGGTTTCACCATCATCAGTCCCTGGCAGTAAGAGCAGTACCACATCCTCGTGAGCATTCGGCCACAGTCCTTACTGAACTTCAGGTGATCAGTTGTGTTGATCACTTCAATTCCAAGATTCAGGGCCTGGAGGAAGATCCTAGTGACTTGCAGTGACTTGGAAACCTGGGTCATAATAAGCTTGGGGAAATTCCCAAATACTTTCAGGTCACGCCTTGCCCCTCGGAGGCACTCATTGATGTCTAAGGTGGACTCTGGAAGGCCTGGGTTCATTAGCTGGGTATAGATGACTGGAAACAGGCTGTCAAACAATTCATTGACCATGTCGTCCACGTTGATGTCAGAACCCAGGATGTAGAGAGATACATCAGTGAAAAATTCACCCACAAAGTCAAAAGCTTGTGGGGTCAGGCTCGGATAGTTGTTCTTGAACATGGCATTGGTGTAGTTCTTGGCGTGGCGAACAACAATTTCAAAGGCCTCTGCAAAATAAGAGATATAGAAATGCCCACAAATTAAAGCATGCAAGTCCAGTATTTAATTGAATTTGAGATTTCTCTATCACTGTGGTGATTAAGGTCCCATTTGCCTTAAATAATTGACTCGTGTTTACTTCTCGCAATTGCCTCTACTCCTGCAGTTGTTTGTTCCTATAAATCAATTTTTCTTTCTGAACATGAAGTCCAAACCTTGATGTGTACATAAATTCTTAAACACACAAATTATATTTCAAATGACAAAAGTCAGGATTCAGTTAACATTCTGGCCTCTCATAAAAATAGCGATTAAAAATTGGCTAAATGAGAACTTCTTTTTCTCTCATTGATTTATTCAGTTAAAAAGAAATTGTATTTCAAGACATTTATTTCATTTTTAGACAAAGATAAATATTTGACAACCAACCATATACTATATAAACACACATAACGATTTAAGCCTGTTCATCTCTGGAGGAAAGGCAAGTTCTTAGCCAAGAATAAAAGCTATCACCAATTTAATCATTTTGGTAGATAACTTTAAACGGAGCTATCTGACAGATTGCCAGACCTGAAAATGGAATTTATCCCCTAAACGGTATCAGGATGGAAAAAACAAGGCATGTACTTATCTATACATTTGATACTGAAAATAACACCTCTGCTATTTGCAAGCTGAACATCTGGAAGGATAATAGCTAAGCTTCCTTGGTAAGTTCGGCTTCCACATGGCTTGGAAGCCTTATCCACTCTACAGAGACTATGGGTTCAGGATTACATCTGCTGCCCCTAACCCTTGGCATAAGGCCTGATTAGTGTCACTGGTTTGAGAGAGAAAGTAATAATGTCACCATCCCATTTTCTCCAAACTGAAGCCCTCTAGACACAATTTATCCCAAATAATCAGAGTTCTGCATTTCTTATGAGGGAAAGGAAAACAACAATAACAGATTTTTCAAGAAATAAGACATAGTTAAAACACAAAAATAATCAATTTTCCCAAGACTTTTAAAATTAACTTAGCACTTTCATTTCCTTCCAAAGAACAGAGGTCCACAACAGATGTACCCCAAAATGATGCCATTTCAGGAGCCTTGAAAAATCAAATTATTACCATTTTCAGACTACCTAGAGAGACTGCATTCCAACTGCTCCTTGGGATCACTTAGCCAAACATCTCAGTCATCTGTGGCAGAAGTGAGCTCTAGGTTGTACCACCACCATCTGCCCCAGATTCCTCACAAAGTAGAACACGCATACTAGATTCTTCCCTTGGGTTTATGACCATGCTCAGAAATGTTGAGCGGATGCCAGAGCAATTCTACTGGGTTTCCAAGCCCACTTGAGAAAGTTAATCTTCATTTTCATCAATTGCTAAATGTTCATTTGTGATTTTTGTTGTTTAGAATACTAAGAACTTCTTGGAAGTCTTATCTATAACAATCTCTTCTTAACCTCATACACTATTCTCAATCCTTGAATCTAAACATTGAATGAATTCAAGAGATTTTCTAATGCAATCCAAAGGACCAGTCAATTAATTCTTCAAAATCATCAGAAATTTGAAGATTTAAAACTATTCATTAATTTTAGCTACCAATCCTTTATTAATACTAGACTCTGTGCTAGGTTCTAGGGGTATATAAGTGCTAGGTAGATGGGGATAAATAATATGCTATCCTTGTCTTGAAAGTATAAGGTATGTGTGTGCATGCTAAGTTGCTTCAGTTATGCTTGACTCTTTGCAACCCCATGGACTCTAGCCCACCAGGCTCCTCTGTCCGTGGGACTCTCCAGGCAAGAATACTGGAGTGGGTAGTCATTCCTACTCCAGGGCATCTTCCCGACCCAGGGACTGAACTCTGCATTGGCAGGCAGATTCTTTACCACTAGCGCCACCTGTTGTTGTTCAGTCATTCAGTCGTGTCCAACTCTTTGTGACCCCATGGACTGTAGCACACCAGGCTCCCCTGTCCATCACCAACTCCTGGAGCTTGCTCAAACTCATGTCCATCAAGTCAGAGATGCCATCCAACCATCTCATCCTCTGTAGTCCCCTTCTCCTCCTGCCTTCAATCTTTCCAGCATCAGGGTCTTTTCAAATGAGTCAGTTCTTCCCAATGGGTGGTCAAAGTATTGGAGCTTCAGCTTCAGCATCAGTCCTTTCAATGAATATTCAGGGTTGATTTCCTTCCGGATTGACTGATTGGATCTCCTTGCTGTCCAAGGGACTCTCAAGAGTCTTCTCCAATGCCACAGTTCAAAAGCATCAATTCTTCAATGCTCAGCCTTCTTTATGGTCCAGCTTTCACACCTATATATGACTACTGGTGGCTAGAGCCACCTGGGAAGCCCTTAAATGCTATACCATATACCTTATAAGTGGGGCTTCCCTGGTAGCTCAGTGGTAAAGAATCCGCCTGCAATGCAGGAGTCACAGGAGACAGGAAATGCAGCTTCGATCCCTGGATTGGGAAGATCCCCTGAAGAAGGGGATGGCAACCCACTCGATATTCTTGTCTGGAGAATCCCATGGACAGAGAGCCTGGCAGGCTACAGTCCCTAGGGTTGCAAAGAGTCAGACATGACTGTAGCAACTGAAAAGGCATGCATAGCATTTACAAAGCATTTCCAAATATATTACAATATCCACTTATTACCACAATCTTCTGAGTTTGGTTTTGCAGTCCCCACTTTATAGATGTAGAAACTGAGGCAAGCAGAATTTAAGCACTTTCCCACAGTCATGCAAAGCAGAAGTAGTCAACTCAAACTACTGTCTCCCAGCAATGGTTTCACTCTAGCTGTCCTCAGCCATATGGCCAAACACACACATTCTCAAAAGTCTTTGAAAGTCAAGTTCATTTTTAAGCTCATTATATTTCTATCGGCTTCTCCTCTCTGAATGGAAAAGTACTGGGAGAAATTGCAGCTAAAGCCAATTGTACTTTCACCTTTGTCTTGGGGCTGCATAAGGTCAGAGAAGGAAGACAGCTGCTGAGATGCTACCCTGTGGATCTCAGTCATTGAAGCTACCCTAAAATGAATTCTCTACAAGGCAAATTTCATCTTTGGCACAGTACATTTATTCTCTAATGTGCAAGATATATGGCAGTGAAATTCCATACACTATATGCCATAACTGTTTTAAGTTTCTGTTACAAGCACTGCTGGATCAATAGGAAAAGAAAATTATAAAAGATCACGAACTCTTCTCCAGAAATAATAACAACAACACATATTGCAGGGGGAAAGGGCTAGGGGTTCATATGCAACCTCAAACTCACATGTGCTCCCTGCTCCAACTTTCACAGCTCAGAATCCACTTAGCACATCTCTGGGTTTTACCCAACCCCCTTACTTCTATATCACAGGACAACAGCCCAAACCATAACTACTCAAGCAAAGACTCCTTGGGGACGTATAGGAACCAACACTAGGTGAAAAGTGATGCTCAGCTTGAAGTTGGCAACTTGAGGTTTCCTGAAATGAAGCCAAGAGCTAGAATTACTGCAAAAAATGTTCAGCCTACTGATTTTTTTTGGTCAGATAATAATGTACACTTATGCTAGGGGAGGTTTTCCTCTGTCTCTTTCCTGGGAAGAAGTCAAGCATTATATCCAGGAAAAATTAGAACAATGTAAAATCAGAGATATTATGAAAAATTTGGCACCAAACAGAAAACATTCTATTTTTAACACTATATATAGAAAGATGATACAGATAAATACATCTGATAAATTAATACACATCCAAATATAGCAAGGTTTCTAGATTTACTAATGCCCCTATCACTATCCTGGTCACCCGTTTTGGACACACTTTACTGTTACCAACTTCCTTCTTAAATTATGTTGCTCCAAAAGGGACACAACTTTCCAATATGGTTTGATATGTAAAGTGTGCAATCAAACTATCACCTCTCTTGAAACGAATCAATAACTTGTCCCCTATTAACCCAGGACGCATATCCTATCACCAGAGCAAAATGACTGTCCTTAGTACTTGGTGCAGATGTTTCTTTATTCAGACCCAGACCAAGGGTCTTTTCAGTAGAAGACTGGACTTCTTTTTTTTTAATATAAATTTATTTATTTTAATTGGAGGTTAATTACTTTACAATATTGTATTGGTTTTGCCATACATCATTTGGAGAGAAGAATAAATAAACCATTGAGTTCCCTTCAAGGCCTTAAGAATAAAGCAGTCTTATAGAGGCAAGTTACTTTTTTCAAGGTAGTTTTTCCAGCATTGTTAAGAATGGCAAAGACTTCATAAGAACTTTTTAAATTCCTAGGATAAATGTCACACAATGGGTTGGACTCCAGTCTTTGTTTTCAAACACAGGTACCTTAATGTAAAAAGAAAACTGACATTTATGAGATACTTGTAAAGTATATGCCAGGACCTATGATGAACTTGCTCACATATGTTCTCTTACTTAAATTTAACACAACCCTATGTATTTAGAACTATTTTGACTGGTGAGGATAGTGAAGTTCAGACAGATTAAGTGACTCAGACAAGATAATATCTCTAGATGAATACCATGGCTTAAATTGGAATGTAGTCATTCTTAACACCAATATCCCTGTTAATTCCACAACATGCTCCAGTCTTGAAAACTGGACATTGGGAGACTTCTGGTTTTGGCTACAACATGTAAAGAGCTTGGAAATTATAAATTGTCATTCCCATTCTCAACAAGATAATAATAAACAAACTGAAAACCAATTATTCTTAGATTCCTCAGGGAACTGAGGTCACAGGTCAAACTGCTACCTTGAAATCTGGAAAGAGAGGCAAATACAGAGAACCACAGCTGAGATCTGCTAACCTGGAGCAGACACCACTCAAGCCATAAACTACTCAGAACACTTACCCAGTAATTCAAATTGCTAGAGGCTGAATGGGAACTGACTTGAGAGTTAAAAACTCTTGGATACCCAATTTTCTGGGTCTCCCACATTCCCATGGGATTTACTTCAAGAAAACACACAGAGTTCTCATGGTTAAGATCTAAGAAAAATCTTGTTTATTGGCAGAGGAAAAGTAATAATTTAGAAATATACCATAAGCATTCTCCATAACAAATGCCTGTTTTCCAAGGAACACAACTTAACCAGAGCTGAATAAATAAATAAATAAATAGAAGAAGTGCAGTTAGACACTCCAGTCCCCTCTAGCCTTTCTGTAACACCAAAGGGAGGGAAAAAAGGCTGAAAAATATTATGAGGGTTACAGTCCATGGACTTAAGCCCACTAAAAGACTGATTAATTGTAATACTATACATCACTTCAACTCCCCCCATACCTTACCATCAGAAAGACATAGATTCTATTTAAGAAGGAGTTCTTAGAGAAACCCACCAAAAATAGGTGAAAAAAAAATAGACTCCAGAGGAAACTAAAGTCTCTGGCATCTATGACTACAGCAAACAATAAATAGCCCAACTCCAAATAACATTAACATAAAAGTTCACACTAACAGTCTAATTACCTCAGTTCCTACTACCCAATATCATATCCTGCTTTTAACAAACAATTATAAGCCATGCAAAAAGCAAAAACAAAACAAAACAAAAAAAACAGTCTGAAGAGATAAAGCAATTATCATAACCACACTCAGATATGGCACAGATTTTGGAAATATCAGACACAGAATTTAAAATAACTAGCATTAATATGTTAAGAGCTGTAATAGAATAAGTGGACAACATACAAGAACATATTAATAATGTAAATACAGAGACAGAAATGCCAAGAAATATCAAAAGGAAATGCTGCTGCTGCTGCTAAGTCGCTTCAGTCGTGTCCGACTCTGTGCGACCCCAGAGACAGCAGCCCACCAGGCTCCCCCGTCCCTGGGATTCTCCAGGCAAGAACACTGGAGTGGGTTGCCATTTCCTTCTCCAATGCATGAAAGGGAAAAGTGAAAGTGAAGTCGCTCAGTCGTGTCCGACTCTTAGCGACCCCATGAACTGCAGCCTTCCAGGCTCCTCTGTCCATGGGATTTTCCAGGCAAGAGTACTGGAGTGGGGTGTCATTGCCTTCTCCAACAGTCAGGCAGAGGAGCAGGAAATGATAGCAATCGAAAACACAAACAGAAATGAAGTATGCCTTTCATGGGCTTATCAGTATACTGGAAACGACCAAGGTAAGAACCAGTGAGCTTAAAAAAATGGTGATATAAACTTCCCAAATGAAAATATGGTGAGAAAAAAACGAGACACAAAAAGGAACATCCAAGAACTGTGGGAAAAATCAAAATCTGTAAAATATGTATAATTGCAATTCTAGAAAGAGAAGAAAGACAAAAGAGAGCAAAAGAAATATTTGAGGAAATGATACCAAAAATTTCACAAAATTCATAATAGATACCATCCACAGACCCATGAAACTCAGAGAATTACAAGCAGGTTGAATACCAAAGTACCTGCTCTAAGGCATATCATATTCAAATAGTAAAAAATCAAAGACAAAGAGAAAATTTTCTAAGAAGCCAGAGGAAGAAAGAAAAACATCTTACCTATAAAGGAACAGGATAAGAATTATGTTGAACACCTCATCAGAAATCATCCAAGAAAGAAGAGAGTAAAAGGAAATATCTTGCATTGAAAGAAAAAACAACAAGCTAGAATTCTCTTTCCAGCAAAATTACCATCAAAAAGGAAAACAAAAACCTTTCTCAGACAAACAAGAATGGAAGAAATTTGTCATCAGTACACATGGCTTGCAAAAAAATGTAAAAAATATGTTTTTCAAGAAAAGCATATAAGCCAGAAAATCAGATCTACATAAAGAAAGGAAGAGCATCAGAGAAGGAATATATATATATATATGAAAAATAAAACCTTTTTTTTTAAAAAAATGATTTAACATATAACTTTGTTCAAAGTAATAACAGCAATAATGTATCGGTGATTATAGTATATGGATAAGTAAAATGAATATTATAAGGCACTGGAACTACCAGTGAAGCAATTTAGTGTAGACTTGAAAGTGGACTTAAAGTAGTTTAGAAAGCATATTGCAAACTTGACAGGAACCACTAAAAATTTTCAAAATGAAGCATAATCAAGATGGAATCATATATCTCAGGCTTCAGTTAAAGCCTGAGAAGGCAAAAAAAGAGAAGAAGATTAAAAATAACCAAAACAAATAATATGTGCAATAAACAAAAAGCATTTATAAATGATGAATATTAACATATTACCTCACTAATCACTTTAAATGTGAATGGTTTAAATACAAAAAGTAAAAGATAGAGATGATCAGAATAAACATAAAAATAAAACCCAACTGTAGATTATCTAAGGTAACACATCTTCAATATAAAGATACAGATAAAGGGATGAAGAAAGACATATCATACTAACACCAGATAGAAAAAACTGGAATAGCCAAATTAGTTTCAGAGCACACTTTGGAAGAAGGAATATTATCAGGAATAAAAAAGGGTGTCACATAATCTGAAGGGTCAATTCTCCAAAAAGACGTAATTCTTATATATACAAACCCACAATTATAGTTGGAGACATCAGCACCCATCTATCAATACCTAATAAATCCATCATGCAGAAACTGACTAAAGACATGGTTGAACTGATTAGCATCATCAATGAACTAGGTCTAATTGACACTTATAGGATAATTCATCCATCAACAGCAGAATATACATTCTCAGGCTTACGTGTAACATTCAGCAAAACAGACCGTAACACTTGGCCATAAAATACACCTTAACAAATTTAAAAGCTCAGAAATCATACAAATAATGTTCTTAGCCCACTCAATGAATTTAAATTACAAGTCAATAACAGAAAGGTAAGACAATATCCAATCCTCTGCAAAGTAAACAACACATTTCAGTACAACATATGGGACAAAAAATGTCTTAAGAGAAATTTTTTTAAATGTTTAACTAAATGAAAATGACCATTCAACTTACTGAAATTTGTGTTATGTAGCAAAGGCAGTGTTTAGAGGGAAATTTGTAGCATTGAATGCTTATATTAGAAAAGGAAAAAAGATCTCAGATCAATAAATTTAAGATTTCACCAAACAAAACTAGAGAATTAAGAGCAATATAAACCTAAAGCAAGTAAAAGAATACAAATTATAAAAAATTAGGGCAAAATTCAGTGAAACTGAAAATAAATATCAATAGATAAATCCAACGAAACAAAAAGCTAGTTCTTTGAAAAGATAAAATTTTAAAATATCTGGCCAGGCTAATCAAGAATAAAACAAAAGATACAATTTATTAATATTAGAAATGAAAGAGGGGTCATTATTAATAATTATATGGATATTAATAGGATAATATATGAATATTATGAACAACTCTATGTCCCACGACTTGGTACACTTGATAAAATGCACCACCAATTGCTTAAAAGACAAAAGCCACCAAAACTTACAAAATGACAAATAGGCAAACTGAATTATTCTCTGTTCATCAGAGAAATTATGTGACCAATTAATAAACTTCCAAAAGCAATGCAGGTCCAGATGGTTTCGCAGGTGAATTCTATCAAACATTTAAGGAAGAAAGAATACCAACTCTATACAATCTCTTCCAGGAAATACAAGCAGAGAGAACATTTCCTAATTCATTCTGTAAGACCATCATTACCCTAAAACCAAAACCAGATAAAGGCATTATAAGCAAGGAAAGATAGATACCAATATTTCTCACAAATATAATACAAAACCCCACAATAAAATATTAGTAAATCAGTTCATATAATCCATCATATTAAAGGGCTATAAAAAATTGTACCAATAGGTACAGAAAAAGCATTTACCAAAATCCAACACCATTCATGATAAAAACTTTCAGTTAACTAGAAATAGAGGGGAAATTTCTCTACTTGATAAAGTAATTTACAGCTAATATCATACTTAATGGTGAGGAATTAGAGGCTTGCTCCCTAACTTAAGATAAGGGAACAAGGCAAGGATGTCCCTTTTAGTGCTTCTATTTAATATCATATTTAAAGTCCTACCTAACATATTAAGACCGGAGAAGGCAATGGCAACCCACTCCAGTCCTCTCGCCAGGAAAATCCCATGGGCAGAGGAGCCTGGTAGGCTGCAGTCCATAGGGTTGTGAAGAGTTGGAAACGACTGAGCGACTTCACTTTCACTTTTCACTTTCATGCATTGGAGAAGGAAATGGCAACCCACTCCAGTGTTCTTGCCTGGAGAATCCCAGGGACGGGGGAGCCTGGTGGGCTGCCGTCTATGGGGTAGCACAGAGTCAGACACGACTGAAGTGACTTATTAGCAGCAGCAGCAACACACTAAGACAAGATAAAGAAATGAAAGATACACAGATTGGAAAGGAAAAATAAAGCTGTCTTTGTTCAAAAATGACATGCTTGTCTATATAGATCATCACAAAGAATTGATGTAAAACTCCGCTTGAATTAATAAGCTTATATGGCACGGTTGCAGGATACAAAGTTAATATACAGAAGTCAATTGTTTTCTATACACCAACAATGATGAACTGGTATTTCAAATGGGAAACACAATATCATTTACATTAGCATCCCCAATGGAAAGCTTAGATATAATTTTAATAAAATATGTATAAGAATAAGTAGAGAGATATTCTCTGTTCATGAATAGAAAGGCTCAATATTATTATGAAGTATATTCTTCCAAACATGATCTATACATTCCATGGAATATCAGTCAAAATCCTTGCAGGTTATTTTGTGGATAACAATACTAAAATTTATATGGAAAGGCAAAAGACCCAAAATAGACATCACAACACTGAAGAATTTCAAAATCACAGGACTAGGACACCCAAGTTCAAGAATTTCTATAGGTTATTATAAGATAATGGCTATATTTCCCTGTGCTATACAGTATATCCTTGTTCCTTATCTACTTTATATATAGTACTTTGTGTCTATTAATCCCATACCCCTAATTTGTACTGTGTCCCTTCCCTCTACCCTTTGGTAATAATTTATAATGGAGTATAATCCGAAAAAAAAAAAACCAAAAAACTGAATCACTGTGTTCTACAGCTGAAACTAATACAATATTGAAAATTTTAAAAAGAACTACTAGACAATCAAATTGTTAATTACTGTTTTCTCAAAGTGCCTATATCTACAATCAGATACATGAGAAACATTGAGACCAAAATAAATTTTCAAAGAGGGAAAAGAAATTCTTATAAAGTTACAGTAATCAAGATGGCATAAAGTGAAAGTGTTAGTCACGCAGTAGTGTCTGACTCTTTGCAACCCCATGGACTGTAGCCTGCCAGACTCCTCTGTCCATGGAATTCTCCAGGCAAGAATACTGGTTGGGTTGCCATGCCTTCCTCCAGGGATCTTCCCAACACAGAGCTTGAACCTGGGTCTCTTCTGTATCCTGCGTTGCAGGCAGATTCTTCACTGTCTGAGCCACCAGGGAAGCCCCCAAGACAACAGAGTGTTAGCAAAAGAATAAAGAAATAGATCAATGGAATTGAACACAAAATCTCGAAATAGACTGACAAAAAGAAGAAAGGCAATTCAATGAAAAAAAGATAGTCTTCTCAACAAATAGTTCTGAAACAACAGGACACTTATATGCAAAGAAATAAATCTTAGATACAGACCTTACACTCTTCATAAAAATTAACTCAAAAAGGACTGTAGACCTAAATATAAATTATAAAACTTGTAGATGATAACATGGGAAAAGATCTTGATTATTCTGAATTTAGCAATAAGGTTTTAGATAGACTATCAAAAGTACAATACACGAAATAAATGATTGATAAGCTGGAATTTATTAAAATTTAGAACATTTGTTTTGTTAAAAGAATAAAGAAACAAACATCTGTTAGGAGAATGGAAAAACAAATCACAGCCTGTGAGAAAATATTTGCAAAATATAAAAGAACTGTTAAAATTTAACAATAAAAAACAAACAATTCATTTAAAAATGGACAAAAGATCTGAACAAACATCTCATCAGTGAAAATATGTAGATGGCAAATAACCATAAGAAAATATGCTCAATGTCTTATGCCATTAGGGAATTTCAAACTAAGCCAACAATGAGATACCAATACACAGCTATTAGAATGGCTAAAATCCTTAACACTGACAATACCAAATGCTGACAAAGTTGCAGCACAACACTGCTGATGGGAATGCAAAGTAGCAAAGTCACTTTAGAAGACAGCTTGGCAGTTTATTATAAATAAAATTATGATCCAGCAATTGTGCTCCTAGATATTTGTTGGATCAAATTGAAAACAAGTTCACACAAAAAGCTATGCATGAATGTTTATAGAGTCTTTGTTTATAATCAACTAGAAACAAGCAAGATGCCCTTCAAAGGATAAACAGTGGTATATCCACACAATGGAATACTATTTAGCAATAAAAAGAAATGAGCTATCAAGCCACAAAGAGACTTGGAAGAGTCTTAGATCATTTATTGCTAAGTAAAACAAGCCAGTTTTAACAAGTTGTATACTATATGATTCCAACTATTTGCCATTCTGGAAAAGGCAAAACTATTGGGAAACAACAATCAGTGACCAGGGATTTGAGCATGGTGGAGAGGCGGGGAGAAAGAGTAAACAGGTGAAGCACAAATATTATTAGGATGGTAACAGAGTTCTGTATCATATACTAATAGAGGATACAAGACATAATGCATTTGTTAAAACCCACAGAACTGTGAAACAGTAAATTTTAAAGTAAACTATGGACTTCAGTAAATAATAATATCGATACTCAATCACTAATTACAAGAAATATAACATATTAATGCTAAAAATATTAATAATAGAGGAAACTGTGTGCAAGGAAATGGAAGCAAATAGGACTTCTGTATTATCTACTTGACTTTTGCTTAAATGTAAAACTGTTCTTTAAAAAAGTCTAATTTTTCAAATGAGAAAAACTGAACCTTGGAAATTAGTACTTGATGGAACTAGTGACTAGAACCACTGAAAAGTGTTAACTCACTCCCTCTGCTCAATCTGCTTTGACATTTCTTTCAAGAGTTAGGGAGTTTTACCATACAAATAGATGTCATATGGCATCAATGTAATTTTAATTGGAAAAACCACTGGAAAAAGTTAATGGACTAAAATACCCAAATAGGTAACACATGTCAACGCTACTTTTGAATACTGAATGATTTTTTAAAAAATCAACCACATAAAAATACAAGTTTAGGTGGTAAGAAAGCCTCCTACATTTTTCACAGTAGTTAATATAGAGGATACTAGAAGTTCTGCTGCAATTTCTATTGAACTTTTCTGGAATTTTATGTTCCACGTTAATTTAGATAGAATTGACAAGCTTAGAAATAAGTTGCTATTACACATGAACCATTGGCTGGTGCAGGTCCATGACCAGACTGCAAATGTATGTAGCCTTGCATTCTAAGTCTCACATGCTAGACTTCTAAATATCAATACAAGGTGCATGAACTGGAAATAAAGAAATAAATGAAATAAAACATGAAGGAAACATTTTTAAGCGCTATTATATATATCATTGCATAGATAGAGGGATAGATAAATACATAGATAGACACGATGAATTTTTCCCCAAAGACTATTTCAGACCAGAGAAGACAATTAAAATGATTTACCCAAAGGATCTCCAGAAACAAAGATGAATATCCATAGCTACTAAGAAATTTATGACTCTTGCAACAGTTGACCACCTTTTGCCCCATTAGCCCAATGAGTTCTTATTCTTCACCCTCCACTAGCTTTTCTGAAAAACTACTTTGTTTTAACCTTCTGTACATTCTGATTCACGTAGTCAATCATTTTTCTCTCTTCACATATGTTGGTTGAAAGCATAGACCAAATTTGTGGTCTGCCTCTATCAAGCATAGGAAACTTCATGTCATGCATTCTGTGTCACAACCCTAGTCCTCGTTCCATCTTACTTCCCTACCTGTATTTTTCCCTTTGCCTAATTGTTCCCATGTATTTTAGTTGCCTTGGATCTTGCTTTTACTATGTGCCCCTTTGTAGAGTACTTTAAACTCTTTTCAGGAGAAGGTAGGATATAAATAACTAGGTAGGTAGATAAATAAGGAGAAGGAGAAAAAGAGCAGCTATACCTACTACTTCAAGACAAAATATTATTTCAACAATGTATTCTCATGAGTTTTAGTTTTAGTAGCAATGATAGAAATGTTTGTATTCATAAATGCCAGACACTTCCCAGGGGCTCATTAGCAGCCCAACACTGTCTTCCCTTACAGTTGTCAGGGCCTGAGATTCAATCTGCGTACGTGATCCTTTCAAAACCTTTTATCTTTCTGCCCTTCTATTATATCTTAAAACATTGGTCAAGTATATATAACAATGTTAAAACTGGGTAGGCATGAACAAGGCTGACTTCACCATGGCTTGGAATATGTCTGTTTTCACACTGGATTCAGGAACAAGCCACCTTTGAGAAATCAAGAAAGTGGCTTAACAGTAGAATATAATGGAATTCCAGATGTTGACTTTAAGAATAATTTCTCCTGGAACTCATTTACTGTGGCTACACCAAGAATAACTCTGATTCTTATGTGATAATCTTGTGGTCCAGCATTTTTCATGCTAGACCATACCTTGCCCGTCATCTTGGTGAGTAAGTTCTAAGACTCAAGTTTTAGTCTTTTTCTCATTTTCTGTCTCCCAGGCTTTCACTTGAAGAAGCCAATCCTTGATTAATTAGGAAATATTCTTACATATTCAAGGTTGCCATGGCTAATAAATGACTCCCACAAAAAGAGGCATCAGGGTCACGTTCTTAGATCTTGTAGTTTACTCTTTACAACAGAAAGTCTGAGAGTATCCAAGGAAGTCAAGTTTTGTATGTAGTTCCTCCCAGAATCCACAATTACTTTATTAAAGTCCCCAGAGCTCACCAAATCATTCTACTTAACTAAAATATTTTAGTAAAAATAAAAGTTTTCCCCCATCAAAGAGTGGGACATGGATTGCTCCAAACAAACAGTCACAAGAATGGCTTATGTCTTAGCCAAACAAAAAAAAATCATTAAGACATTCTAGGTTTGGTTATTATCTTCTCAGCTTGTGAAATTTTCTTTTTGTGACAAAGAGATTCAAGGGATTATATCTTATAGAGTACCTGAAGAACTAGGGATGGAGGTTCATCACACTGTACAGAAGGCAGTATTCAAGACCATCCCCAAGAAAAAGAAATGTAAAAAGGCAAAATGGTTCTCTGAGGAGGCCTTACAAATAGCTGAGAAAAGAAAAGATGCAAAAGGCAAAGGAGAACAGGAAAGATATACCCATTTGAATGCAGATTTCCAAAGAATAACAAGGAGAGTTAAGAAAGCCTTCCTCAGTGATCAATGCAAAGAAATAGAGGAAAACAATAGAATGGGAAAGATTAGAGATCTCTTCAAGAAAATTAGAGATACCAAGGGAACATTTCTTGCAAAGATGGGTTCAAGAAAGGACAGAAACTGTATGGACCTAACAGAAGCAGAAGATAAGATTTTTTTTGTATAGTTCTGTGTATTCTGTTAAGAAGATGTGGCAAGAATACACAGAACTATACAAAAAAAATCTTAATGACCCAGATAACCACGATGGTGTGATCACTCACCTAGAGCCAGACATCCTGGAATGCAAAGTCATGTGGGCCTTAGGAAGCATCACTATGAACAAAGCTAGTGGAGGCGATGGAATTCCAGTTCAGCTATTTCAAATCCTACAAGATGATGCTGTGAAAGTGCTGCACTCAATATGCCAGCAAATTTGGAAAACTCAGCAGTGGCCACAGGACTGGAAAAGGTCAGATTTCATTTCAATCCTAAAGAAAGGCAATGCCAAAGAATGTTCAAACTACCACACAACTGCACTCATCTCACACACTAGCAAAGTAATGTTCAAAATTCTCCAAGCCAGGCTTCAACAGTACGTGAATCATGAGCTTCCAGATGTTCAAGCTGGATTCAGAAAAGGCAGAGGTACCAGAGATCAGATTGCCAACCCGTTGGATCATAGAAAAAACAAGAGAGTTCCAGAAAACCATCTACTTCTGCTTTATTGACTACGCCAAAGCCTTTGACTGGATCACAACAAACTGGAAAATTCTTAAAAAGATGGGAATACCAGACCACCTGACCTGCTTCCCGAGAAATCTGTATGCAGGTCAAGAAGCAACAGTTAGAACTGGACATGGAAAAACAGACTGGTTCCAAATCTGGAAAGGAGTACGTCAAGGCTGTATATTGTCACCCTGCTTATTTAACTTATATGCAGAGTACATCATGAGAAATGCTGGGCTGGAAGAAGCACAAGCTGGAATCAAGATTGCTGGGAGAAATATCAATAACCTCAGATATGCAGATGACACCACCCTATGGCAGAAGTGAAGAAGAACTAAAGAGCCTCTTGATGAAAGTGAAAGAAGGGAGTGAAAAAGTTGGCTTAAAGCTCAACATGAAAACTAAGATCATGACATTCTGTCTCGACACTTCATGGCAAATAGGTGTGGAAACAGTGGAAACAGTGACAGACTTTATTTATTTTGGCTCCAAATTGTAGATGGTGACTGTAGCCATAAACATAAAAGACGCTTGCTCCTTGGGAGAAAAGTTATGACCAACCTAGACAGCATATTAAAAAGCAGAGACATTAGTTTGCTGACAAAGGTCCATCTAGTCAAAGCTATGGTTTTTCCAGTAGTCATGTATGGATGTGAGAGTTGGACTATAAAGAAAGCTGAGAGCTGAAGAATTGATGCTTTTGAACTGTGGTGTTGGAGAAGACTCTTGAGAGTCCCTTGGACTGCAAGGAGATCCAACCAATCCATCCTAAAGGAAATCAGTCCTGAATATTCATTGGAAGGACTGATGTTGAAGCTGAAACTCCAATACTTTGGCCACCTGATGCAAAGAATTGACTCATTTGAAAAGACCCTGATGCTGGGAAAGACTGAAGGCTGGAGGAGAAGGGGACGACAGAGGATGAAATGGTTGGATGGCATCACCAACGCGATGGACGTGAGTTTGAGTAAGCTCCAGGAGTTGGTGAAGGATAGGGAGGCCTGGTGTGCTGCAGTCCATGGGGTTGCAAAGAGTTGGACATGACTGAGTGACTGAACTGAATGAATGAATGAATCAGGGATAAAGAATTTCTGAACTTCCTACTGTTACTAACCATACATGAGGAAAATAAAAAGTCTTTTATGGAACTACTGAATGAAAGATTTTGCTGAATAAAGAGGGAATAGCTTCATTTAAAGGTTTCAATGCAAAGATTCTGGTAGTACATTTATCTAATAAAAACATATTTCTTTTCAATATACCATTATATATTGAAAAGAAAGAGCACAACAAGGGGATTTTTCTGTTGAAAAATCTGTTGAAAATATTAGGACAATTAATGTATTTGTTTGATACAGTCTCACTCTTGTTTGCTCTTCTTTCCTCTAACCACTTAGACACTAAATGAGAAAAGTTAATTGTCAGTAGTCTATGAGACAAAAGAGTTCTGTCTGTAACCTGTTATTAGGAATTTCTGTAGCACTTTATATTACTCCAAGGGCTTCACAGCCAACACTTTAGTGACTATTAAAGAAACAGACTCCTCTTCCCCATGGTTACTAGAAGATGCAGTTCCAACCTCCTTCCTCTCACACTAATGAGAAGTACCAAATTTGATTTGGTTTAAATTTATTCACACACTCTGCCAAGGTCTTATTCACTCATGCACTCAACAAGTATTTACAGAGCACTCTTTATAACAACTTTTCACTTTTTACACACATAGAGCCTAAAGGCTACAGTCTACTCTCAAATGAAAGATAAGATAGATCTGGGATAGCAGTTTCCAAGCCTCAGGCTTGGGCTATGGCTTTTCCTGCTGAGCCATAACATAGTCTCTAAAGATATGTGTCTGAACCAAATTTCAACTTGTTTGAAACCTAAATTATCACAGGCCTCTGACATTATGTGAAGTCAACAACAATAACCACTTGCTAGAAAACTATTTAAAGACCATTTTCGAGGCATCTTACCTCTCTCATTAGATCAACTGCACTTGTATAAAATTACATTTTTTTCCACTTAACATTTACTGAATGTACACTATCTGCTGTACTGTGAATATACCAAGTAAACAGGGTCCTTATGCCCTAGAGGCTTGCAGCAGCCAGCTGTGATAAAATACTGGATGGCCTATTTTCTTTGAAAAGCATAAAATACCTTATAGATATGAAAGTAATTTTTGTTCCGAGAATACTATAGCTTAAATACACATAGTATACCTGGCAACACAATCACCATAACTGAAGTGTTTCATGCCATTCCCGAGTTTTAACGCTTGTGTTCTCATTGAATTCTCCTCCTTCTCTATTATGGAAAGTGAATGTGCATGCGTGTGTGTGCATCTGTGTTTGTCTGCGTGTGTGCCCACACTCATGTATGCAAAGCGCAGTGAAGGGAACTATTACTAGCCCACTTTCACAGCTGAGATAACTGAAACTATGATTGGCCATAAGTCATAGTTATGCAGCAGTTGCCCACAGCAACGAAACACAGGACTCCTGACTGTGCAATGTTTTTTTTGCCATTATTACCATCTCCTTCCAAGGAAACTATTGCATAGCACTTAAAGATTAGTTTTCTGTGTAGTAAGAGCGAGCATCTTCTTACTATATACTTTGAAAAACATAAGATACCTCATAGATGTGAAACACTGCAGTGTTTCATGTATTATCAGAACCCCCCTACGGTGGCTCAGAGGTTAAAGCATCTGCCCGCAATGTGGGAGACCCAGGTTCGATCCCTGGGTCGGGAAAATCCCCTGGAAAAGGCAATGGCAACCCACTCCAGTACTCTTGCCTGGAAAATCCCATGGATGGAGGAGCCTGGTGGGCTGCAGTCCATGGGGTCACTAAGGGTCAGACAGGACTGAGCGACTTCACTTCATTTCCCTATGAGGTGAGTATACTATTATCTCCATTTTAAAAATAAGAAAACTGAGGCACAGAGAGGTTAAGTAACTTACCACAAAGGATATACAGTCAGTAAATAGAAAAGCCAAGGTTTGAATTCAAGCACTTTGACTCCAGAGCTTACACACTAAAACACTAAGCAATAATTCCTTGAGGTATGAGTAGCTTGCTTTACCTTTTTTTCCCCTCGTGGTTCAACACCAAAAAAGTATTTCAGCTGTTTGGCTATACTGGGTTTCCAGGATATCTCAGGAAAGCAACTTCATAACTTGGGTAGGATGTGAGAACAAGGCAAAAGCCTGAATGATTCCAACTACTTACAGAGAACAAAAATTCCCCAGAAACACATAGCCTGCAGTGCCTTATAGCCACAATGAAATGGAAATTATAAGAAAATAAGAGAAAAAGGTCAATACTATGCATTTCCTTGGGATTATTGATATGGGTATGAAATCTCAGAGCTCTCAGCTCTAATCATAAAACTATGGTATTTAACTGAAAAGCTAGCCTTTGCAAAAAGGCCAGGCCCTCCCTTGAGCCCACAGTTCCTTCAAAGTGCTACTGGCAGAGACAGGATTCAAGGGCCAGGATCTTGACAGTTTCTTGGGAATCAGCGTCCTGCAGGACACTCCAGGTCAGGCAACACAGGGAAGGTGAGGGCTGGCTTGATAAACTCAGGGGGAGAAAGCTGCTCGGGTGAACTCAATGGGCTCTGGGAGTGGCCAAAGACTTGGCAGGAAAGTCAGAATCATCACAATGACTTCAGCTGAATTCAAAGGCAGGGAGGAAGGCAAGGAACACCAGCAAAAGTCAACCACGTGGCTTTCCCCTGAGCTTGTTTAAAGGAGGGAATATTTCACTTTAGCAAGCTGCTATTATATTCTATAAACTTTATAAAATGCTTTTTGCCTCCACATTAGAACTGACTCACACTGTGTGTGCATCTGGTATGTGTCTATGTAAAAGAATGGGGTAGGAAAAGCGGTGGAACTATAGGATTAAGGTTAGAACCTGACCAAAGAAAAGCCAGCGGGTGGAAAAAATTACAGAGTATCTGAAGACGTCCCTGGTGAAGCTGCGCAAGGTAGTGTATGTTTCCCTCAGATTCTCAAGGACATCAAGGCACTGGAGAAATCACTATGATTTGCAATTATGACTTGACTGCCGGAGGGTCTGATAAATGCTGGATGCTTCTCAAGAAGTCAAAAAATGTTTACATGCAAAAAGGGAAGTGTTTTAATTTGCTTAGCAGCAAAGACCTAAAGGAAATAATTCTTCCTTCAGGAAAAAGTTGAGAGTAAGTAAATGTGACTCCATGGACATTCTCATGAATCACTTTTCTTTCTTTTAAAAATAGATGTTTGATAATCTCTTTTTTGACATTACCTTTCTTTTGTTTAACAAGAAAATTATTGTTATGTATCCAAAAATACATGTGAACCTATCTGAGTACTGCCTGTGATTTCTTTCCTCTTCCAGACCTCCTCCTCTCCACCTTAATCTTTGGATAAAGAACCAGTTCTAGTGACCTCTAAAATGGTGAAATGCAGTAGGGAAAAAAAACCACTACAGTATCAGTAGGATCTATGAAGCAGGTCATCTAATCTCTCTCAGTTCAATTCAGTCACTCAGTCGTGTCTGACTCTTTGCAACCCCATGGACTGCAGCACGCCAGGCTTCCCTGTCCATCACCAGCTCCCAGAGCCCACTCAAACTCATGTCCATCGCATCGGTGATGCCATCCAACCATCCCCTCCTCCATCATCATCTCTCTGCTGCTGCTGCGTCACTTTAGTCGTGTCCGACTCTGTGCGACCCCATAGACGGCAGCCCACCAGGCTTCCCGTCCCTGGGATTCTCCAGGCAAGAACACTGGAGTGGGTTGCCATTTCCTTCTCCAGTGCATGAAAGTGAAAAGTGAAAGTGAAGTTGCTCAGTTGTGTCCGACTCTAGCAACCCCATGGACTGCAGCCCACCAGGCTCCTCCGTCCGTGGGATTTTCTAGGCAAAAGTACTGGAGTGGGGTGCCACTGCCTTCTCCGCATCATCTCTCTAGGCATGCATAAACTATTAATCGGTACCTATTCGCACCAAACGAGCTAAATTTTGAGGCTTGACTGCTACCTGAATTCTGGTCTTTAGCAGTTATTGAGGGCTTTGGCAACTATCTGAAGAGGCGAAACTTCTGGTACATATTCAAAGAAATTAGTTACAGAAACATCTTTTATTAAACACACAATTATATTTGTTTTTAAAGGGCACATTTCTTTAAGATATATGAAGGGCATGCTGAATGCCATGCATGCAAGAAGAGTATACCACCGTCCTTCCACAGAAGTGTGACATCACCAGCCACGAGGGCTGTCGGTGTCGTACTATTGAACAATGTTAATGACTAAGGACGAGGTGACCTAATGGAATCTGACATTCCGAACAATCTTGAACAGCCAATTATCTTAACAAAATGGCCTTAACGGGGAGTTATAAAAATGGAGAGCTGGCGACTAAAGTAATCCTAGAATTACAACCTGGAAGAAGAAAGGTACCCTCTCAGAAAGACAAGCAGCCATTCCCACAAACATAAATGCTTGATTCAGCTTCCCATTTCGTGTTGTCTGAGTACCTCTGGCAACCATCATATGCAATAATATTAAAATCAGTGAGGGAATCCCAGGTCCTGAGTGAGAAAATAGGAAACAAGCCACTCAGAGGTACCACAGTTACTTACAGCATCCCAAACATGGCCCACCTTGACTGGCCATTTGTCCATGAGCTTCCAGCAAACTCCAGGTCTTTATTTAAAGAAGATCCAACCTCATGATTTTAGAAATGTCTTTGGAAAACTCCTCTGGCAGCCTTTGCCAATCCCTCCCCCCTTTTCCAGATAAGGGGGTGGGGGGCTGAGCACAGGCGCCTCCTCACAGCAGGATGATTTTCTTTTATATTCTAGGAGTGTCATCCAGGCCACAGTGAATTTCCTTCCTTTTAACTCTTCTATTCCTAAACCTCCACAAACTCAACCTAATTTTTAAATCTAGGAGGGAATAGGGAAAAGGACTGAATGAAGATAGTTCCATGGGGTAGATGGACAGGGGGCAATATAAACAAATATCAAGGCTCAAGCCCCAAGAAGGGAACATGTGCGCAAAAGGAAATCCAGTTGTTGGCCAGGCAGCACCACTTAGGTTTGCTTCTGGTACACTGACATTTTCTGGATTCAAAGAAAATAGTGCCTAAATCACTAAAAGGCCTGGGCACTATTTAAAAATAATGCATGGAGCGGTCTGATGTCTTAAGTGGCTTCCTGCCAGAAGGACCTTTGCCACAGTGCTACATTCAAGAGAGCTGATTTTAAATGGCCATTTGAAAACCGGTCCATTGCTGTAACTTGGCAACATGCCTGGAAAAAGCTGATCTTGTGATTGGGCATTTTAAAGACAATCTCTAAAATATAAGCCACAGTCACTTTCTCTAATGAGACCTTCTGATCCTGTCGCTTAGCACTTCCCTTAATCATGCTTGGGGCTCCCCTTGCAGGACCGCAGGCAGCCCCGATGCCACTGCAAAGGAAGAAACATCACAGTTGCACTGTGTCCTCCTCCACTGACCTAACTGTCCTCAACTGAGCTATAAATTCCAGCTTGCTCTCCAAAGAAGACATACAGATGGCTAATAAACAGGAAAAGATGCTCAACATCGCTCATGATTAGTGAAATGCAAATCAAAACTACAATGAGATATCACCTTGCACCGGGCAGAATGGCTATCATCAAAAAATCCACAGACAATAAATGTTGGAGAGGATGTGGAGAAAAGGGAACCCTCTTGCACTGTTGGTGGGAATGTAAATTGATACAGCCACTATGGAAGACAGTGTGGACATTCCTTAAAAAACTAGGAATAAAACTATCATATGACCCAGCAATCCCAGTACTAGGCATATATTCCAAGGAGACCAAAATTGAAAAAGACACATGTACGCCAATGTTCGTTGCAGCTCTATTTACAATAGCTAGGACATGGAAGCAACCTAGATGTCCATCAACAGATGAATGGATAAAGAGGCTGTGGTACCTATACACAATGGATTATTACTCAGCTATAAAAAGGAACACATTTGAGTCAATCCTAATGAGGTGGATAAACCTAGAGCCTATTATACAGAGTGAAGTAAGTCAGAAAGAGAAAAACAAATATCATATATTAACATATATATGGAATCTAGAAAGATGGTAATGATGAATGTATGTGCAGGGCAGCAATGGATATGCAGACATAAGAGAACAGACTTATGGTCAACGGCAGGGGAGAGGAAGGAGAGGGTGAGATGAATGGAGAGAGGAGCATGGAAGCACATACACTACCATATGTAGAATAGGTAGCCAATGGGAGTTTGCTGTATGACTCAGAGAATGCAAACCAGAGCTCTATAACAACTACAGGGGTGGGAAAAGCTGGGAGGTGGGAGGGAGGTTCAAGAGGGAGGAGACATATGTATACCGATGGTTGATTCATGTTGATGTATGGCAGAAACCAACAAAATATTGTAAAGCAATTATCCTTCAATTATAAAGAAATAATTTTTAAAATTCCATCTCATGGGGTCTAGAACCCTGGAGCTGACAGCACTGAAAATTCTCTGTGTTTTAAGAAGGAAAGTTGAGGGGAAGTCCCTAAAACATTAGTGTACCCGATTGAGCCATGTACCACAAAAGGACAAATTACAATTCAATGTTCTCATTTTCCAAAATCCGCCTGTGGAAATCACCAAGGTCAATGACTCTGGTCCAAAATGACTGAAACCAAAGTAGAGAAGTGAACTCTTTTCTAGTCTTCCCTAGGCTCTCAGTTCTTTTAGCAGGGAAAGGGTAAGGAAATAGAAGTGCGCTGTGGTCCTGGCATACCACGACATCAAAGGTTCACTGGAATAGTAGTGTGAATGATGCTCAAATTGTCCCTGTGATAGACCCATTATGAGGCTGCTCCATTGCTGTGCTATATGTTTAGGCTTTTCAGGACTTTTTGGATCTGAGTTTTTACTGTGGAACAAGTGACCAGTACTCATGCTGACAAATTATAAAATGCCCCTTTCCCCCGTGATCTTTTCCTCCTCCACTACTGAATTTTCAGTTTTCTTTCTATGGGCCTCTCAAAAACACCAAGTGGAGGTCAACAAATGTGGCCACAGAAGGAAAAAACAAAAGTTTATCTGCCATTTCTCAATACTCCTTAGACTACAAGTACAATGATATTGGTACTTCTGAGGTGGCTCAGAGGTAAAGAAGCTGCCCGCCAAAGTAGGTGATGCGGGTTTGATCCATGGGTTGGGAAGATCCCCTGGAAGAGGAAATGGCAACGCACTCCAGTATTCTTGCCTGGGACATCCCATGGACAGAGGAGCCTGGCGGGCTACAGCGCATAGGGTCGCAAAGAGTCGGAAACAACACCGTGATTAAACAACAACAATATACAGTACTTTTTTTTTTTAAGCTAAGAGGTTTTGTGGGTCAGCTCATACACTGGCTTACCAACTTGTTTCCACAAAATGCGTTAGGCCAGATGAGAATGTTAATTCATCTGAGCAGCCATTTGTCAGTGTTGATCATAAAGAAAGGTGCTGCTGTGTTCTGCCAGCACAGACCAATGTTGAGTCAGGTATGCTGCTGACAGCAACCCAGTGAAAAGATCCACCATAATTGGTCCCAACCTAGCTGGAACTGTGTCTCTATCATTAGCTCATTTGGCTAATACTACGATCATACCCTACCGCCATAAGTGCCAAGTGTCCTTTTTTCTTTAAATTAAAATTAAAGTTAATTTCATTTTGTTTCAGAAATGCCATGACAGCCCTGTGAGTGCTGACACTGACAATCCAGGTGGAGTATCATTGGTTAACATGTCAACAGACTGGTTCTAACCATCTCACCCTCTGCCACCTCCTGAGATGGTTAGACGGCATCACTGACTCAATGGAAATGGATCTGAGCAAATTCCAGGAGAGAGTAAGGACAGCGTGCTGCAGTCCCTGGGGTCGCAAAGAGTTGGGTACAACTTAGTGACTGAACAACAGACTGGTTCTATAATGATGACTAACTGACAATATTCTAACAACAATAATAATAATGACAACAGGAACAACTCATATCTGCTTGCATGCATGCGTGCACTCAGTCATGTCTGACTCTTTGAGACCCCATGATCTGTAGCCCGCCAGGCTCCTCTGTCCGTGGAATTCTCCAGGCAAGAATACTGGAATGGGTAGCCATTCCCTTCTCCAGGGGGTTTTCCCAGCCCAGGGATTGAATCCGGATCTCCCACATTGCAGGCAGATTCTTTATCACCTGGGCCACCAGGGAAGCCCAACATCTGCCTGACACATTCATTTGAACTAGGCACTATTCTAAGCCCTTTACATTCATTCATTCATTTTAATCCTCACAACCACCTTATGATAGAGACATTACAATTATTATTCCCATTTTATAAGATGAGAAAACTGAGGATCAGAGAGCAAAATTAACTTGCCCAAGCCCACACAGCCAGTAAGTGGTGCACAGCTGGAATTCAGAGTGAGGTCTGTCTGGTTCCAAAGTTCTTAAGCACCTCTCTCTAATGCCAAATATGGGAGACTTGATTCTCCTTGGAGAAGGAGAGAAGACAGAAGTTTGAAATGGCATATTCACTATTACTACAATTTCACACAATAAAAAGGGCATGTGATTTTTGTTTTTATTCTGTGGAATTTTTTTATAGAAACAGAGGGAGTTAATTGGCTGGAGGATGCTGAAGACTGCCTTCAAAGAAACCTCACTAGATCCAGAGTTGAGTAATACTTCTCTCAGGTATAGATTCACATCAACCAAGCTCACAAAGGGCTGTGTGTAAAATTTTTAAATTCCCAGGCTTTGGAGACTCCAAACTTAATTTTGACAATGTCTCGAATTAATTAAGCACATAGTATCAAACCCTCTTAAGACTGCTATATCAAAGCTAAATGCCACTGTATACATTTATAATGATAAATATAATTTACAACCTGACAGATCCTCACTAATCTCCCTGGTAAATAACATGGGAAGCCAAATTATCATCCAAGACTTGCTTAACAAACATAGAGTTGGTATCAACTCAAGTTATAAGATTTGAATGTTTAATAATAGCATCATGTTAAGATATATCTCTATAACTAGGATTTTATAATAACATGTTACAACAATAGCTAACATTTATTGAGGGATTACAATGTACCAGGCACTGTGCTAAATACATAAATTATCTTCCTTTATTCTCACAAAGGCTCTATGTGGTAAGTAACATTATTAAAATAAAGACTGAACATATAGCCACTTGCCCAAGATCATAAAACTAGGGAGTGTTAGGCATGAGACATGAACACTAATCAGTCTGATTATGGGACGTCACTCATAACCACGCTGCTTCATTGCTGTGACGCCTACTCCAGAGCCATACAAGGCAGTCTCTCACCTGGGTAGAGTGGGCTGATCAGAGCTACTAGCTTTCTCGGTGACTTTCTCCGTTTTCTCTGCTTTCATGACCAACAGCCCCTAACTCCCGCTGCCTAATTGACATATTCTTTCTTCAGCTGTGTTAACACGGTCAATCAGGCTACTGTCTGGTCTTTTTCCCTAGAAGCCATTAAATCTGCCTGTCTCTGTCTCAGTATTGCTCTCTCTCTTTTTGAAATTTAAAAAATAAAATTCAAAGAAGCAGCATAATAATCACCCATATTCCTGAGAACTATTATCAACAATAGATAAATTTTGCCAATTTGCTTCCAGTTTTTTCTTCTACATGTATGCTTTAAAAATTATACAAATAATATGTGATGACATTCTTCTTTTATAATTTACTCTCTCCAAAGGGAATTTGCATAACTCTGTTCTCCTTTATAACTTGTTGATTTCCTAGCTTACCTCTTAGGGGGAAATTTATTTTCAATATTTTCAGGTGCTTGGGGAGGCCGCTTCAAGCTGCTATCATGCCCCAACTACCTATTACCAGATATGGTAAGATTGGTATAAAAACAGGTAGATAAGACTGACCATCATATTAACAGCAGAATTCAAAACCATATACTTTGTCTAGCTTGCTTAACTCTTAATTGCTAAGAAAAATCCAGATCGGCATAAAAGATTGCAAAAAATGGCATTTTAAAGGAGTCAGTGACTACACAAGCTTTCCCCAACAATGCAAAAGTATTTATATTTTGACAAGGAAATTACAGGATTGAATATAAACAATTAATTACATGGGTGACTTTAGCAAAACTGAGGGCATCATTTTGAAAAGAGATACCTTGGAAATAGCAAAGTAACCTATTTAGAAGCACCTCTGAACATTTCTGAAACTCACAGACATAATTCACGATATCAGATGAATGACAGTTATATTTATTTCAAAGCAAAAAAGTAAAGGGGCTGTTGGTTTTGGGGTTTAAAGAAAGATGCGTGCCCAAAACTATTTTTAAAGGTTACCTGCAAAAGGATAAGACCACAAAATTAATGCAAACTAAAAAGCCTCCCTGAAGGGGAAAACTGTGGTGTGCATGGCAAATATCAACAAGTGAGCCCAGTGAACAATGGTCAAAGAAATCTTTTCCATTGAATCAAAGAAGCCTTTTTCAGTCTGTGATACATTAAACTTCTAGAGTTGTCATTATAGAGTTATTTTTATAGTTTATCTACTCTAAATATATCTTTCTCATAATATATATATATAGCAGAAAACAGAGGAGATATTATGAACTAAATTCATTGCTATTTCTGATAAAAACACCATTCAAAGAATCTTATCATAGATTATGAAGTATCAACCAAATGACTTGCTCCCCCTCCTGGCCACGCCAGGTATGACATAACACATCCCTCCTGCCTCAGCCCTTCACAGAACCTTTCTCAGACACCATTTGGCACACTCCTACTATGCAGAGATCCAGAGTGTTCTACCGCCAGTATTAAGGCAAACAACTGTATAATCCTTTTATTCTCTGGGCTTTCAACTGGAGTAGCAAAATCTACCTATTCATATCATTGTTTTATACATAGAAAATCAACATGTCCTTTAAATTTACTAATGCCATGAACCCTTCATTATTCCTCATTATTCTGTGTTATCAAATCTCTCTGGATCATTTGAGCTGAACATCCCAGGCTCCTTCTGATCCACCTTCATCTTCCTATCTCTGCTCACACTGTCTGACAATCATCCCTTTCTGGTCATTTTTCTCAGCCCCTACAGTGATAGTCCAAAGCACAGAATACTGAGCCAGGTGCATCTCTAATACCTTATTACGTAAAAAACACTTCTGTTCCACTCACAGTCCATGCACTTGCCTGCGCACATCCTCTTACAGCATTATAGCAATGAGTATACTCCAAAATTAGTGCAAAAAGTAGACAGTCACAGCCTTCCTTTACTAATGCATGGACCATCAGCCCTTCTAAGAATTGAGATTTTATTCTCGTCTCACCTTCTCTTTCTCCACTTCTCCCCTGGTCTCTACCCCTCTTGATCCAGGAATTACTTGCATTTCAAATCGACCAACTCCTGTAAAAGGTTGGCTTCTACTCCTCTTCATTTTTTCCTATCTGCTCCAGACCCATGGAGGCCAATTTCTTGACCTGAAATCATGGCATCATAGTGCTCACCTCCCCTTCCCAGGTTAGAAATCTGAACCCTGACTCCAGCACATTGGCTGAACCCACAACCTCACCAATATATTCTAGTTAGGCCTGACACCTAGAACTCTAATTCCAGAAAACAAAAGCTTAGTGTGAAAATATTAATATAAGGATCCTCTTAACAATTCTGCTTACATCGAATTCAGTGTCTCCTAGACATTTTTGGTCTGAAAATCTATGATACCACAATCTCCCGGGGTGCTTGTTGTAGGCCCTACTACAAATATATAAACTCTGAGTTTCTAGGCATTGGTCTCAAGAATCCACATTTTAACAAGTTCCCAAGGTAAGTCTGGTATAGAAATAGGTCTGGGCCTACTGACTATCAAGCCTGTCATTTCACAGATGAGGAAACTTAGAAGCTACTAAAAAACCTAAAGCTCATCAGTCCCAGTCTTTTGTTCTTTCTATCATACTTCTGCCTCTCCTGCAGGGAGAAGCATTTGAAACTATCTTGCGTAAGAGCTAGTTATAATGTCCATGACCACAAAAAACTTGTTTGTAAAGAATACAGTGGCCTATCAGCTAAACTTTCTCAGTTCAGTTCAGTTGCTCAGTCGTGTCCGACTCTTTGTGACCCCGTGGACCACAGCATGCCAGGCCTCCCTGTCCATCACCAACTCCCGGAGTTTACTCAAACTCATGTCCAATGAGTCAGTGATGCCATCCGGCCATCTCATCCTCTGTCAGCCCCTTCTCTTCCCGCCTTCAATCTTTCCCAGAATCAGGGTCTTTTCAAATGAGTCAGCTCTTTGCATCAGGTGGCCTAAGTATTGGAGTTTCAGCTACAGCATCAGTCCTTCCAATGAATATTGAGGACTGATCTCCTTTAGGATGGACTGGTTGGATCTCCTTGCAGTCCAAGGGACTCTCAAGAGTCTTCTCCAACACCACAGTTCAAAGGCATCAATTCTTCGGTGCTCAGCCTTCTTCACAGTCCAACTCTCACATCCATATGACTAGACGGACCTTTGTTGGCAAAGTAATGTCTCTGCTTTTGAATATGCTATCTAGGTTGGTCATAACTTTCCAAGGAGTAAGTGTCTTTTAATTTCATTGCTGCAGTCTCTCAAAGCCCTCTCAAAACTCTTTGAAAACCCTTTTAAAAGGGTTGCACACTATTGAAGACAGCCATCTCGTGGTGACACATATTGACTCCTGAATATTTATGATTTCTCCTCCACAAAACTTAAATGGGTCACAAACAGGAGAGAATGTTGAGTTTGAGCATTGCATTGGAGCACAAGAGAATTATATGAGAATGCTTACATGAGCTATCTAATGTACCTATTACCCCTTCTTCATAAAGACAATAGGATGAGAACCAAACAGCCAAAAGCAAAATGGAAAAGAAGCACTAGCAAAGAAAGACCTGTAGCCCTTCAGACAGCCTTAGGCTTTAGTTGCTTCCAGTTTAGCTTACAGTTTAATAACTGACACACACAACCTAACTCTAAAAATGCCACCAAAACACTACTAGAGCTTATCAGTGAATTTAGTAAAGTTGCAGGACATAAAATTAATACACAGAAATGCCTTGCAGTCCAATACACTAACAATGAAAAATCAGAAAGAGAAATTAAGGAAACGATCCAATTCACAATTGCAACAAAAAGAAAAAAATATTTAGGAGTAAACCTACCTAAAGAGACAAAAGACCTGTATGCAGAAAACTATGACACTGATGAAAAAAATCAAAGATGACACAAACAGATGGTGAGATACCATGTTATTGGATTGGAAGAATCAATATTTTCAAAATGACTATACTGCCCAAAGCAACCTAGAGATTCATCAAAAAGTGAAGTCGCTTAGTTGTGTCCGACTCTTTGAGACCCCATGGACTGTAGCCTACCAGGCTCCTCCGTCCATGGGATTTTCCAGGCAAGACTACTGGAGTGGATTGCCATTTCCTTCTCCAGAGGATCTTCCAAACCCAGGGATTGAACCTGGGTCTCCTGCATCGCAGGCATACGCTTTACCATCTGAGCCAACAGGGAAGCCCTATCAAATTACCAATGGCATCTTTCACAGAACTAGAACAAAAAATTTCACAATTTATATAGAAACACAAAAGATCCCAAATAGCCAAAGCAAGCTTGAGAAAGAAAAATGGAGCTAGAGGAATCAACCTCCCTGACTTCAAACTATACGACAAAGCTACAGTCATCAAGACAGTATGTTACTGGCACAAAAACAGAAATATAGACCAATGGAACGCTATAGAAAGCCCAGAGATAAACCCATGCACACATGGGCACCTTATCTTTGACAAAGGAGGCAAGAATAAACAATGGAGAAAAGACAGCCTTAATAAGTGGTGCTGGGAAAACAGGAAAGCTATGTGTAAAAGAATGAAATTACAACAATTCCTAATATCACATAAAAAAATTAACTCAAAATGGATTAAAGACTTAAATGTAAGGGCAGAAACTATAAAACGCTTAGAGGAAAACATCTGCATTACACTCTTTGACATAAATCACAGCAAGATTCTCTCTGACTCACCTCCTAGTTTAATGAATATAAAAACAAAAATAAATAAATGAGACCTAAACAGTTAGAACTGGACATGGAACAACAGACTGGTTCCAAATAGGAAAAGGAGTTCGTCAAGGCTGTATATTGTCATGCTGCTTATTTAACTTATATGCAGAGTACATCATGAGAAACGCTGGGCTGGAAGAAACACAAGCTGGAATCAAGATTGCCGGGACAAATATCAATAACCTCAGATATGCAGATGACACCACCCTTATGGCAGAAAGTGAAGAGGACCTCAAAAGCCTCTTGATGAAAGTGAAAGAGGAGAGTGAAAAAGTTGGCTTAAAGCTCAGCATTCAGAAAACGAAGATCATGGCATCCGGTCCCATCACTTCATGGGAAATAGATGGGGAAACAGTGGAAACAGTGTCAGACTTTATTTTTCTGGGCTCCAAAATCACTACAGATGGTGACTGCAGCCATGAAATTAAAAGACACTTACTCCTGGGAAGGAAAGTTATGACCAACCTAGGTAGCATATTCAAAAGCAGACACATTACTTTGCCAACAAAGGTCCATCTAGTCAAGGCTATGGTTTTTCCTGTGGTCGTGTATGGATGTGAGAGTTGGACTGTGAAGAAGGCTGAGCGCTGAAGAATTGATGCCTTTGAACTGTGGTGTTGGAGAAGACTCTTGAGAGTCCCTTGGACTGCAAGGAGATCCAACCAGTCCATTCTGAAGGAGATCAGCCCTGGGATTTCTTTGGAAGGAATGATGCTAAAGCTGAAACTCCAGTACTTTGGCCACCTCATGTGAAGAGTTGACTCATTGGAAAAGACTCTGATGCTGGGAGGGATTGGGGGCAGGAGGAGAAGAGGACGACAGAGGATGAGATGGCTGGATGGCATCACTGACTCGATGGATGTGAGTCTGAGTGAACTCCGGGAGTTGGTGATGGACAGGGAGGCCTGGCGTGCTGTGATTCATGGGGTCGCAAAGAGTCGGACACGACTGAGCGACTGATCTGATCTGAATAAAATTCAAAAGCTTTTGCACAGCAAAGGAAACTATAAACAAGACAAGAAGACAACCCTCAGAATGGGAGAAAATAATTTTCAGATGAACCAACTAAGAGTTTATCTCTAAAATATATAAACAGTTCAAACAGTTTATAAAATATATAAACAGTTCAATATGAAGGAACAAAACAAAACAAAAAAATGGGCATAAGACCTAAACAGACATTTCTCTAAAGAAGACATACAGATGGCCAATAAACACTTGAAAAGATGCTCAACATTGCTCATTATTAGAGAGATGCAAAACAAAACCACAGTGAGGTATCACCTCACACTGGTCAGAATGGCCATCATCAAAAAATTTACAAACAATAAATTCTGGAAAGGATGTGGAGAAAAGGATACCCTCCTACACCATTGGTGGGAATGTAAACTGATACAGCCAGTATGGAAAAGAGTATGGAGATTCCTTAAAAAACTAGGAATAAATAAATCTACCATATGACCCAGTAATCTCACTACTGGGCACATGTCCTAAGAAAATCACAATTCGAAAAGACAGATGTACACCAGTGTTCATTGCAGTAATATTTACAATAGCCAGGATATGGAAGCAACCTAGATGTCCACTGACAGATGAATGGATAAAGAAGTTGTGGTGCATTTATACAATGGAATATTACTCAGCCATAAAAGGAACAAATTTGAGTCACTTATAGTGAGGTGGATGAACCTAGAGCCTCTTATACAGAGTGAAGTTAAGCCAGAAAGAGAAAAACAAGTATCTTCTATTAACACATGTACATTGAATCTAGAAAAATGGTACTGATGAACCTAGCAGAGAACAGACTTGTGGAGAAAGCAGAGGAAGGAGAAGGCAGGACAAACTGAGATAGTACATTGACATACATACACTATCCTGTGCAAAATAAATAGTTAGTGGGAAGTTGCTGAATAACACAGGGAGCCCAGCTGGTGCCCTGTGATGACTTAGAGGGGTGGGATGCTCAAGAGGGAAGGGATATATATGCAAAATTATGACTTATTCACGTTGCCATACAGCAGAAATGAACACAAAATTGTAAGACAATTTTCCACCAAATAAAAGGTTTAAAAGAAGAGAAAAAAGAAGAGACTTACACAAAGAAATTTTTCCATTGTAGATAAATATTTTGGAAACAAAATTAGTAATGAACTCTTATCTGCTGCTGCTGCTGCTAAGTCGCTTCAGTCGTGTCCGACTCTGTGCGACCCCATAGACGGCAGCCCACCAGGCTCCCCTGTCCCTGGGATTCTCCAGGCAAGAACACTGGAGTGGGTTGTCATTTTCTTCTCCAATGCATGAAAGCGAAAAGTGAAAGTGAAGTCGCTCAGTGGCGTCCAACTCTTCGCGACCCCATGGACTGCAGCCCACCAGGCTCCTCCGCCCATGGGATTTTCCAGGCAAGAGTACTGGAGTGGGGTGCCATTAATAGAACCAATAGTGTGATTATTTGATAATACAAACAACTGAGAATTTAAGGTAATAATCAACTACTTTGGGCCTGAGTCAGATGACCATAAAGTCTATTACAGAATTATCATGATCTCCCACTTGGTAAAAATGTAAAAAATCACTTCAAACTTAGTTAAATATAGTAGCCAAAGACATGCAAGACTCAACTGGAAATACCAGATTGTTTTCTTTACCTGGGACTGCCTGACGGCCTCTGAAAGCTTGGTTTGAATATGACAGAATAGGGCTCATGGGTGATTCAAGAAATAGCAGGTGGGAGAGTTATATAAAGATGTGACAAAGGCACTGGGCTTATATATGTGATCAGAGCTGACACCAAAAGTATTTGGCTATGAGTTTAGCTAGATCCAAATGTAATAAAGGTGGTAGAACACTTGTATGGCAATTGCCTACAAAGGCACGGGGCCTTAGAGTCTGGAAGCCTGTGCTGTGTGTATATTTGCTAAGATTAAGCAATTTTAGTTATCTTCTCTACTTCTCAACTTATTGCTATTTTGGTCACCTGGAAAGAAAGAAAGATTATACAAACTTTCAATTTAATGAAAAAGAATCAACAGCCTGGACAGCAAGATCAAACCAGTCAATTCTAAAGGAAATCAACCTTGAATATTCATTGGAAGGACTGATGCTGAAGCTGAAGCTCCAATACTTTGGCCACCTGATGCAAAGAGCCAACTCATTGGAAAAGACCCCGATTCTGGGAAGGATTAAGGGCAGGAGAAGGGGGTGACAAAGGATGAGATGGTTCGATGGCATCACCAACTCAATGAACATGAATTTGAGCAAATTCCAGGAGATCGTAAAGGACAGGGAAGCCTGGCATGCTGCAGTCCACGGGGTTGCAAAGATTTGGACACGAGTTAGCAACTGAATAAGAACAAGCCTGCCTCAGGAAATTCAAACAGGGGCTCTGTATCAATCTAGAGGGGTAGGATGGGGCAAGAGATGGGAGTGAGGTTCAAAAGGTAGGGGATAGACGTATACCTATGGCTGATCCATGTTGAGGTTTGACAGAAAACAACAAAATTCTATAAAGCAATTACCCTTCAATAAAAAACTAAATTAAAAAAAAGAAAGAACAAGCCTGCCTATCTTAGTCTCTATCTCTCTTCCGTGCACCCAGAGTACATTGTGTGTACTCCTTATATCAGAGCATACTCACTAAGGTGTAATGACAGTCTACGCTTACAAACCTATCTCTCCATATGACTGCTCTAAGGGCAAGAACTGTGTGTCTCATTCATCTTAACTACAGCACCTAGATAGATTCTGGTTACATAAGAGGCTCCCAATTTTGTTGTTTAGTTGTTCAATCATGGCCAGCTCTTTGCAACCCCATGGACTAAACCTGCCAGGCTCCTCTGTCCATGGAATTTTCCAGGCAAGAATACTGGAGTGGGTTGCCATTTCTTTCTCCAGGGGATCTTCTCGACCCACGGATCGAGCCCCCAGTCTCCTGCAGCTCCTGCATTGGCAGGCAGAGTCTTTACCACTGAGCCACCAGGGAAGCCTAGTTCCCAATGGGTGTTTGCTAAATGAATGGATGAGTGAGTTAACAGATGAATGAGAAATCAAAGGACGTCAACTAGACATCATGGATGGTTCACGCTGTGCACAATGAATGCTAAAAATGAAAAATTAGACAATCAATCAACTGGTTTTTCTACAAGATACCAAACTAGGAATATACTTGCTTTTACTGCCTCCGAATATCAAGACATTTCAACTAGAACTGAAGGACATAAAACACTTTTGTTGTTGTTCAGTCGCTAAGACATGTCCAATTCTTTTGCGACCCCATGGACTGTTTGTTGTTCCCCAGACTCCTCTGTTCACAGGATTTCCCAGGCAAGAATACTGGAGTGGGTGGCCATTTCCTTCTCCAAAGGATCTTCCCAACCCGGGGATTGAACCTGTGTCTCTTGCATCTGCAGGCAGATTCTTTACCAATGAGAAACCAGAGAAGCCCATAAAACACCTCAGACTACTGCACAAGACTTGGAAAATTCACACATAATCTGCCGTTAGCTTTATCTGTTAGGACGTGGCTTACAATATTGTGGGGGTATTTCAAAAAACTCTTTATTATCTAAGGAAACAACAAAGACTTTTTAAACATTATCTCAATAATCTTCTAAACATAGCTGTAAGGCAACAGCAATTTTTACCGATGAGAAAACAATTACTAAGGAAGATAAGTGACTTAAAGTTATTAAGTTAATCAGTTAATTACTAATTCAGTTGACATTTGACACTGTTGATATCCTCCTTCCTAAACTGCTTTCTCTTGACCTCTCTGACACTAAACCATTCTTACTCTTTTCCTTTTCTTATGAATTTAAACTTCTTTGCCAGTAATCCTAAAGGAAATAAATCCTGAATATTCATTAGAAGGACTGACGCTGAAGCTGAAGCTCCAATACTTTGACCACCTGATGTGAAGAACTGACTCACTGGAAAAGACACTGATGCTGGGAAAGATTGAGGGCAGGAGGAGAAGGGACAGAGGATGAGATGGTTGGATGGCATCATCGACTCAACGGACATGAGTTTGAGCAAGCTCCAGGAGATGGTGAAGGACAGAGAAGTCTGGCGTGCTGCAGTCCATGGGGCAGCAAAGAGTCAGATGCAATGGGACAACAACAACCAGAGAATGAGTCTAATTTTAAATCTATTTATTTGAATTATCTTTGCCAATGTATCTATATGTGCATAAATATATTTACATACTTTTTGAAGTTCTTTTCCATTTAGAGACAGATGTATTATAGTAGTTAAAAGCATGAACTCTGGAGCCAGAATACATGTACTTTCAAATCCTGACTCTGCTACAGGCTAGATGGGTGACCTTCAGTCAGTCACTCAAACTTTCATTATTGGATTCTCTACCTGTAAGATTGGGAAAATAATAGTACCTACCCTCAGATGGTTGTTCTGAGGGTTACAAGATAAAATATTTATAAAAATGCTTAGAACAGTGCCTGGCACATAATATACTAATACTCAATGTTAAGTATTATTAATAGCATTATTTCATATGCACATTTTCATGTAACTATGCAATGTTTCATTGGCTTAGCCAATTTCATCTTGCATAATTTTAGACGAGTTCATAGGAGTTTGGGAAAAAATCACTAAAAATTAAAAACAGGAGGTAGATCATACCCATCATTTTTGTTATTCAATGGTTTTTTTTCAAACTCCCTCATTGTTTCAACTCTTCCCTTTCCCACCACATCCTAGACTCCTCTTTTTCCTCCAGGTTATTGCTACAACCCCAGCCCAGGCACATAGCACCTCATAGTATTTTAATGGAGCTCATGTTGGATGCATGGTAAACTAATAAAGCCCCCACTGAAGTAAAATGATGTGTGTTAGATCACAACGAACCTAGCGATGTCTTGTACATGGCGCCTCTGTATAAATGTCATATAGATAGATGAAATGAGGTGGGTATGGAGACTATATGGAAGAGGAGGCTGAAAGCAGATGGAAGCCAGGTTGAGAAGGGACCTAGGCACCATGCTTGAGTTTAGGTTTGATCTTACAAGCTATGGAGGGTCAATACATTTTTCTGAGTTATAAAAGTGGGAAAGGAAAAAGGGAAAGCTATTTGCAGGCTAAAAGAGCAGTTTATAGCTTTCTCACTATTCAATAGTAAAGTTCATTTCTCTTTAACCCTGCCACAACTGTTTCAGAGCAATTTCTTTTCTTACCTGTCCCTCCACAAGGAAGCTTTTTAAAAGATACAATATATCCTTCTGTACTTTGTTTTAATAACAGATTCTTTTTTCTAAAGGGTTCACTTATATCTCGTTTTCATTGCTTTTCTGTTTTATAATATTAAAGAGAAACAATGTATGTCCAAGATTACCCTGTCTGAAAGACAGGTGGTTGCTGGTAGCCTGGGAAGTCTAGACCTGAGCTAACTGTGAGTTCCAGCTGGTCAGTTTCACAATAATTACCTATCTCTGAAAGCAATCTATATAAGAACATATAATTACCGACCAACTTGCTTCTGCAACACTAGAACTGTGGTCTTAGTGATAGCCACCCTTCAGAAATGCGGTCCTTCGCCTGGGAAACAAGCAGTTCTGTTGCCAGAGATTTAAAGAGAGATCGACAGGCAACATCACCACCTTGATCACACCCCTCACAGTCTACCTGGGGTGTTGTTACCCCAAAAGGGATAGAGAACAATGAACTGCAGTACTTCAATAAAACTTCCAAAAAGGAGGCTCCAAAGGATTTCTGTGTTAGCATCTTTATAGTATAGTCATAGTGAATAGCAACTCATCAGGGACCTTTCTCCATAATGGCTTATTCCAAATATTTACTTCATTTTTCTCATATCTCAAATCCCAGGAGAATTACAATGTTCTCACTAACTTATTGAAAATTATTACAGAAACGATATTCTCGGTATGAGCGATATTGCATTTCCTCCTCCAATTACAGCTTTACATTGTGTTTCTTTTTAATTCTGTATGTTTTTTTATTATTTTCTCTCTGAATCGATCCTCCGCATCTACAAAGGTAGCTCGATATTTTCTTTCTGAAGTGCCTCACAGTGATGTACTCTGGCAATATAGGCTGGAAGGAAATCTCTCTCGGTCTCATTTCCTTCACTACAGAAGTAAATCCACTGGCATGCCTCATCCACAAAAAGGTAATGGGAATGTTTTCCTGCCACATGAGTCAATCCTGATGCAAGAGAAGTGAAAGGCCAGGCCAGATGGCAACTGTCACAGCCGGCTGGGTATACTGCCAGGATCATAGAGGCTAAAGCTGGGCCAGGTGTCACAGCTCAAAACGAGGCAACTGGGGACTCCATGAAATGACTCTAAGGCCAGGATGACAGGAGACCAATAAAACACTTTTCCAACAAACTGAGAAAATAATAACTTGCACCCTTTTCTTTACTAGCGGACTCCTATTTGCAAAGGCGAACTCTAGATTGCTTGGAGGAAGTGATACATTAGAGTAGACCTCTTCTGAAACTCTTTGGACCAGGCTGATGAAGCAGAAACTAGGTGTAAGTATGCCACAGGAAAGTGGGGAAGAGGCAGGTTGGTAGTGAGGAGCTGGCCGAGGCCAGGCTTGTTTGGCTTCTGCTCCAGGTACAGTGAGGGCCTGCACTGTACTATGGGTGCCACGTGCCCCAGAGAGAATGAGATGTGAGTCTTGTCCAGAAGGACCTTGCCGGGTGTGAAATCCAACCTCTGCCATGTCATCAACAGTTTATTTAGGCTTCCTGGGGCTTTAATGTTACACGCACTTCTGAGGACAGAAATTAAGAACTCCTTTTGAGTCAGAAGCACTGTCATTTGCAAAGACCTCCATGAATCATGCAAACTAGAAATTCATCAGAGAGCTCATTCCCAAAATAGGAACTGCTCTAAGAAGAGACAGCCCTAGAAGCCATCATGTGCTGTACTTAGTCGCTCAGTCGTGTCTGACTCTTTGCGACCCCATGGACTGTAGCCCGCCAGGCACCTCTGTCCATGGGGATTCTCCAGGCAAGAATGCTGGCGTGGGTTGCCATGCCCTTCTCCAGGGGACCTTCCCAACCCAGGGATTGAACCCAGGTTTCCCACATTGCAGGTGGATTCTTTACCATCTGAGCCACCAGGGAAGCCAAAGAATACTGGAGTGGGTGGCCTAGCCCTTCTCTAGCGGATCTTCCTGACTCAGGAATCGAACCAGGGTCTCCTGCATTGCAGGTGGATTCTTTACCAGCTGAGCTACCAGGGAAGCCCCAAAAGTCACCATAGGGATCCTACTTACTGAAAGGGCAGACCTTCCCTTCCATCTTTTCTGTGCGAGACAGAGTATTAGCCCTAAGCCCCTGGCCCAGCCCCAAAGCAACATCATGGTACATACACGAACCCTGCAAGCTCATACTCTCTGCTAGGGGCTGGGGACCTAACCATAATTACCACCACTTGCTAAATTTCATCTCTATGGCAAGTATAATAAAAAGGTGGCTCTCTTTCTGAGAAGCAGTTGTTAAGAGTAATCACGCTTGAAACCATGATAGAAATGCAAACCTGAGGTTGCTGGTTAGTGAACAAAAGGCAAAGGAGAGCCCAGCAGAGTCAGCCAGTTACCTTGGGAAGCTCTCAGAACTCCACCTGCTTTAACTCATAGACATACTCCTCCTCTCAGTACACCTCTTCACATTTCCTATTCCACATGCCGCCCCATCCTCTCTCTCTTTCTCTTACTCCATCCCCTTTCCCCATTTCTTCTTCTCTATACTCTCCTAGCATCTTACTAAAGGATGGAAGTCCTAATCAGACTCAGAGTAGTCTGCTTATCCATGGCTGCTGATGGACTGTGCATGTCCATTCCAACATCAAACACAAATGAATTTGGGATCATCCACTCAATCAGATTACCAATGCCCCTGCTTCCCTCCATTAGCACTAACAACTAAGAAATGACCATAGAAATTCAGACTGGATGTCTGGTATATGGACTTCCTGTGCCTGGTTCCCATGGTAACAGAGATCTGTCACAAGAATAGGTTTTACACATCTATGCAAACTGGCTGCCAAAGCTTTCAACCCAGACAGCAAAGAGATGGGTTAGCAGAGGCCAGCCCTCAGAGTTTGCTGGGCCTGCAGAGCCTGGTGGTGGTTTAGTTACTAAGTCGTGTCCGACTCTTGCAACCCCACAAACTGTAGCCCGCCAGGCTCCTCTGTCCATGGGATTTTCCAAGCAACAATATTGGAGTGGGTTGCTATTTCCTCCTCCAGGGGATCTCCTCCATGCAGGGATTGAACCCAGGTCTCCTACACTGCAGGTGGTCTCCTGCATTGCAGGGAGATTTTTTATTGACTGAGCCACCAGAGAAGTCTGGCAGATGTCAAAGAATCAGTAGGCAAGGAGGGGACCAAGAGACCTGTGCCACCACCGCAGACATCAGGCAAAAAAAACGTGTCAAGGTACTACTCAGCTTGGTCAGGAGAATCCAAGCAGATAGGGGCCACAGAGAGCCAGGGATCCTACAGTTGGAGGTGCTGGGACCACATGAAGGCAAGGTACAATGAGCCTTTCCTGATCTGAGTTTCAGGGCAGCATCTCCAGGATCTATTTAATGGCTGCCATCATTCACAACAACAGAGACTGCATTTCAGGAACTGTGAAGCAGTTCCAGACCACAGCATAGAGTTGCAAAGCTTTTGGGGGTGCTTTAAGATGAGATGGAAAGCTGTGTTTGACAGGCCAACAAAGATAAGCCAGCAAATCTTGGGTATCCTAGGGTGGATTACCTTGCTTTTACATGCTTATTAACAAAGTTAAGCAAAGCAGATGAAAGAATGGCTGATGTTGCCTTGCTCTTCTTTTCACTTCTCTCTGTGGGCCAGCAACCAAGCAGGAGGCCTTTTAAACATGAGAACACTTCATGATTTTCATCTAGCTAGGAGAAGGCCCCTCTGGGCTGAGTGGGGATGCCATAATTCTTCAGCATAGCCTAGAGTGGGACAGATGTCTGAAGAGGGTTTTGAGGAGAGATGCTGACCAGCGGGACTTTTTAAAAATTTTCCACCTTCTTTCATTCTTAGGCAGCCCTCAGAGTCAAATGAGGGCTAATACATACACCAAAGGCAAAGAGAGATTTTCAGAGGAGCCATGCCCCTGCTCTCCACGATTGGCCTGGATAATCAAGAGCTGACTGTAAGCATTCGGATCCTTGGGAAACAAAACTAAGCTTTATAAACACCTTCTCAGTCTTGTTTTAAGGGGAAAAAGCCTAATACTGGTTTGTATGACATTTATCAACATTAGGGTTTTTAGGACACTTTAGGCAGTATCACAAGTCAGAGCAGATTGGATTCATTAATGGAATTGGTCTGCCTCTCTAAACATCACAGCAACTTTTTAGTAACAAGAAACCTTACTTCCTCCACTTATTTGAGCTGGAAAGTTAATGTAGTGTGCTTCTGAAGAAACACATAATGTACATGATGAATTTTCATCATCTTGCTGGAAAGTGATTCTTTATGTTCTTATTCCAAATTTACAGCAAGTAAATTTAACGTTCCAAAGCTGCTGAGCCTTTTTAAGACCTCACTATCAATTTGTGGGGCGCTTTAACTGATTCTGACCTGGAATTGATTAGTGCTTTCTGAAAACCGCACGTGTAGCAAATTGCTGCACTTTAAGATAAATCAAGTTATTTGGGGAAGTTACACTTTAACTATTCACATTTTTTTCTAAGGAGAAAAACACAGCCTTTACCTGGATATCCTGCAGAGGGTCAGGGACCCAATCTGGCACTCTGATTTTCATAGGAAAATTGTAATCAGAGTTAAAAATCTCTACTGGTAACTAGGAGTCCATGCTGACATGCCCCTGGGCAGAGCTGATTTTAAAGTTACTCACTGATCTTTGGTCAAAAGTCATAGGCCACAAAAAGGCATCTCAGAGCACTATGAACACTTAGGGGATGTTCTAAGCAGATGTTCCGTTTCCTTTTTAAAAATAATACTGAGATATAATTCCCATAATATAAAATTCACCACTTTAAAGTATACAATTCTGTGAGTTTTGGTATATTCACAAAGATGTATAACCATCACTGCCATCTGATTCCAAAACATTTTAACCACTCCAGAAAGAAACCTTGGACACATTAGGAGTCACTTCTCATTCCCCTTCTCCCCACCCCCAGCCCTGGCAAGCCCTATTCTTTCTGTCTGCATGGATTTGCCTCTTCTGGACAATCATTCCTTTTTGCATAAGGGTTTTTGACTTTTATTTTGTTTCTTAAGTAACCACTGGATTTTCCCCTTCAGGAAACAATAAATCAGTAGGAAATGTTGAGGTGGTTCCATTTAAAATTTACGTCTTTGAACAAACCAGCCTGAGAATTTCCTTGCGAGAAACTTCCCTTAGGGCCTTTACTTCTGGATGCGGACAGGTGTTGACAGACAGCACTGCCTGAGCACAGACCTTCCCACCAGGTATCATTCTCTTTCTGGAAGTGGGAGGGTCTTATTTTGCTATTTGTCAGAGACAGGGCAGATGGGAATATCTCCAAGTAAGTCCCAGTCTGTCTGTAGGAAGTAGTATAGCCAAGTAGACTCCAAAATCAGGTAAACTAGGTCCAAACCACAGCTCTACCACTTTTTATGTTTTCCCAGCTGTGTGACTATGGGCAAGTTTTAATGACCTCTCTGAGCCTCAGTTTTTCACCTGTGAAAAAGAAAGAGTAGTATCTACCTCACAGGATTATTTTTGAGGACTAAATGAGATACAGATAGCTAGACAGATAGATGTGAATATAGATATAGATAACTTGGTACTAGAGCAGGTATTTGCAATATCTCATTAAATATCTCAAATTAAATGCCTATTATGTGCCAGGTACAGGTTTTTGTATTCACTGGTTACTGACCTTCCATTAAAAGGAAAGATGAGATTCTGAATACAAGGATTGGCAATGCCTATAAAAGATATTGATGGAATAAGATGACATGATGTCAGAGCAAGTAAAAGACTGCTATCACACCAGTAAACACTAGCTTCAGATTAATTTCTTGACAGGCAAGGCAAGTTGACATTCTCAGGAAATTAAAATTCAACATATTCTTTCTGTGAAGAATACTACAGTCCATGAAAATCAATGTTTCACCCAGACTATACAGCAGTCAGTTTCTCCAGTAATATAGCAATAGCTATTCATGCACAGCATAATATAAAATCTATAGATCAATAAGCCCTCTGACTTATAAAAGTTACAGCAAATTGCCAGGGACAAAAGATCTAGAAAAGATAAATGTCTATCATCAAAAGACTCCTTTAAACACAATCCTGTCAAAATAAAGAATACATATTTTACAAAGTATGTGTGAAATTCCAACAGGATTTTTAAACACAATTAAGCATGTATCTTCACTAATAAAAGTTCCAAGTCGAATAGTCTATAACTGTATACACAGTCCATGTGGTAGGTGGACAAAAACAAGGGAATTACCATAGGTCTCTACCTGTAGTGATTATTTAACTACATCAGGTTTAATGAGCAATAACTTGATGCTTAATGCTGTTTATAGCAATAGAATATAATCACAAAGCAGTGGGTTCCCAACAGAATTCCATTTCTATAGGATCTCCTATAATCCTTAAGAACTAGGTTCAACTGAATCTCTGGTCCACAACTACCTGAACCTCATCAAATTACACCCAGGAAGACCAGACTGGAGCTACCAACATTTATCAGTATCAAAGGAATGAGGATTAGGATACAACTGTGTATCAATAATCTGATATTGGAATGTATATATTTTTCTCTCAGCAAAACCATCTAAAAGAAACACTCCTGGATTCTAGCTAGGTTCTGAGGGTCCCATGGCAGAGTGAATGGCTGTATGAAACTAACTTTTTGGAATTTTTTTCTGAAAAAAAAAAAAAAAAAATCTGGTCTTCAGTTCTTCCAGCAATCAGGCTTTGATTTTAAACAGAAAGAACACTGAACAAGTGGTGAAGAACCCCTGAGAATTCAGTTAACCATTTCCCTCCAGCACAAAGAAGTTTGGAACAAGGTGGACTAAACAGAGTGGTAGAAGCCTAAATGCCATGTAGAAGGCCAGTCCCCTGCTTCACAGCTTGTATCTACCCTACCCTGTCCTATCCTACCCTGCTGTGTGCGTGCTAAGTCACTTCAGTTGTGTCCGATGCTTTGCGACCCCATGGACTGGAGCCTGACAGGCTCCTCTGTCCGTGGGATTCTAGCCTAGCCTATCCTAAATCTGGCTTCTGTCCCCATCTCTTGCTCCTGTGTGCCTAGAATACAGTGAGGGTCATATGCTACTTATGGCTGCTGTCAGCTAGATATGTGATGTTAGGCAAATTACCTTTTTCTTCTTTAGTTAGAAGAAAATTGCTTTACAATGTTGTGTTGGTTTCTGCCATACACAAACACGAATCAGTCATAGGTATACATATGTCCCCTCCCTCTGGAACCTCCCTCCCACATCCCACCCCATCCCACCCCTCTAGGTTGTCACAGAACACCAGGTTTGAGCTCCACATCATACAGCAAATTCCGACTGGCTATCTATTTTGCATACGGTAACGTATATGTTTCCATGCTACTCTCTCAGTTCCTCCCACCCTTACACCGTTGTGTCCACAAGTCTGTTTTCTATGTCTGCATCTCTGTTCCTGCCCCACAAATAGGTTCATCACTACCATCTTTCTAGATTCCATATATATATGCAGGCAAATTACCTCTGATGCCAAACCTCAAACCTGCTTTTTTCCTTCCTCTTCATCATTCTACTACTACCTTTCATTTCTTCAGTTTCCAAAGCACTCAAAAAATGCAGACACCAAGGCTGAGTTCAGTTCAGTCACTCATTCGTGTCCGACTCTTTGTGACTGCATGGACTGCAGCACGCCAGGCCTCCCTGTCCATCATCAACTCCCAGAGTTTACTCAAACTCATGTCCACTGAGTCGGTGATGCCATCCAACCATCTCATTTTCTGTTGTCTGCTTCTCTTCCTGCCTTCAATCTTTCCCAGCATCAGGGTCTTTTCAAATGAGTTAGTTCTTCGCATCAGGTGGCCAAAGTATTGGCGTTTCAGCTTCAGCACCAGTCCTTCCAATGAATGCTCAGGGCTGATCTCCTTCAGAATGGACTGGTTGGATCTCCTTGCAGTCCAAGGGACTCTCAAGAGTCTTCTCCAACACCACAGTTCAAAAGCATCAATTCTTCAGTGCTCAGCTTTCTCTATAGTCCAACTTTCACATCCACACATAACTACTGGAAAAATCAGAGCTTTGACTAGACAGACCTTTGTTGGCAAAGTAATGTCTCTGCTTTTTAATATGCTGTCTGCTGCTGCTACTGCTGCTAAGTCACTTCAGTCGTGTCCGACTCTGTGCGACCCCACAGACGGCAGCCCACTAGGCTTCCCCGTCCCTGGGATTCTCCAGGCAAGAACACTGGAGTGGCTTGCCATTTCCTTCTCCAATGCATGAAAGTAAAAAGTGAAAGAGAAGTCGCTCAGTTGTGTTCGACTCTAGTGACCCCATGGACTGTAGCCTACCAGGCTCCTCCGTCCATGGGATTTTCTAGGCAAAAGTACTGGAGTGGGGTGCCATTGCCTTCTCTGAATATGCTGTCTAGGTTGGTCATAACTTTCCTTCCAAGTAGCAAGCGTCTTTTAATTTCATGGCTGCAATCACCATCTGCAATGATTTGGGAGCCCAAGAAAATAAAGTCTGTCACTGTTTCTACTGTTTCCCCATCTATTTGCCATGAAGTGATGGGACCGGATGCCATGATCTTAGTTTTCTGAATGTTGGGTTTTAAGCCAACATTTTTACTCTCCTCTTTCACCTTCATCAGGAGGCTCTTTAGCTCTTCTTTGCTTTCTGCCCTAAGGCTGGTGTCATCTGCATATGTGAGGTTATTGATATTTCTCCCGGAAATCTTGATTCCAGCTTGTGTTTCATCCAGTCCAGCATTTCTCATGATACTCTGCATATAAGTTAAATAAGCAGGGTGACAATATACATCCTTGACATACTCCTTTCCCGATTTGAAACCAAGTTCAGAGCAGAGGAATGACTTGCTCAAGTTTGTACAATCTATAAATACAAAAAATCCCTAGATGTTCAAAAGAATATGTGCATAGTAATAATGAAGGGTGTCATCGGGGAAAGGCAACCACTGCGAACAGGCTTCATTTTGACAAATTTTATTTTGTCAGTGTCCCAGCGTTCACCTGACTCATGCTAAGAAAGATCCCAAGTAACTGGCATATGCAACCAGAATGCCTAAGTATTCATTTGCAATATGAATTATTACTACTAGGGAGACTAGATTCTCATATTCCTGGCCATATCTCCACTGACAAGCTACATGAAAAGATGAATTACAATCAGAGGGTTGATTAGTGAGTCGGAATCATTACCAGATGAGTCAGTGAAATCACGTTCAGTGGTATCAGGTCTTTGTAATCTAATGAACCGTCTCCGCAATGAAAATAAACCTGCTACAGGAACTGGCCCTTAGAACTAGACAGGCTCTGCAGAATGCCCTCAATTACTCTCTCCAGCCTCTGTTCTCCTTGACATATCACTTCTTTAACAATGTTAATACCTTCCGGTGACACCTCTCTGCTTTGATCTATTTCATCTTGTTTAAAGTTTAATTATCAGAGAACAACCTATTTTCAGAGTCTTCAGGGGACACCTGTCACCTCCATGGACCGCCAACCGAGACCAGGTCCTTTGATTCTGAGTCTGAAAGGCTTTCAACTACACCTTGCTGCCTCACCATCAAACAGGATGATGCTATATCCTTCACAGGGTTGTTACAGGAGAAAAATGAAACAAATACAGAAATGCTTTTAAAGGGCCCTGCAAATACAAGCTATTATCATTTGAAAAAACACAAATCAATTTTGCTATTCTTCAACTTTACCAAATAAAGTTGTAAATGAGACCAGAGTGCACTTGAAGAATTTCCCAAAGGGAAATATTCTCAGTCAGCTAAAAGCTTGGGGGAACTCCTGCTTAACTATGGCTTTTATTTAAGCTCCCCAAGGCAATTACTTATTTCCAAAACAATGCTGATGCAAGAGATACAATGAAATGAGGTCAATGAGGGCAGATTCCTCCCCAGACAGGACTGGGAGAAGTCTAGGGTAATCAGTGCAGTATTAGTAATTAACTGATAAATTAGGAGTCAATTGGCTGGATTACATAGAGAAAGTGGGGATCAGCCATACACACACACACACATACACACACACACACACACATATACCAGCTGATTTATGAGAGAGAAAAAGGAGGAAGAGGGGGAGAGAGAATGAAAACGAATGATAAAGCACCAAGAAAGAAGTATGTGCAGCAAAGAAGTCCTGGATTTTAGCAAGCGTCAGAGGCAAAGAAACAACCTGTTCCTCTCCTACCAGCCACAAGAAGCATCTCTCCCTGGGAAGAGGGGCCGATCATTTCCTCAGGAGATTGATTACACTCACACTGACCATTATGGATGTGAGAGTTGGACTGTGAAGAAGGCTGAGCGCCGAAGAATTGATGCTTTTGAACTGTGGTGTTGGAGAAGACTCTCGAGAGTCCCTTGGACTGCAAGGAGATCCAACCAGTCCATTCTGAAGGAGATCAGCCCTGGGATTTCTTTGGAAGGAATGATGCTAAAGCTAAAACTCCAGTACTTTGGCTACCTCATGTGAAGAGTTGACTCATTGGAAGACTCTGATGCTGGGAGGGATTGGGGGCAGGAGGGGAAGGGGACGACAGGATGAGATGGCTGGATGGCATCACTGACTCGAGGGACTTGAGTTTGAGTGAATTCTGGGAGTTGGTGATGGACAGGGAGGCCTGGCGTGCTGCGATTCACGGGGTCGCAAAGAGTCGGACACGACTGAGTGACTGAACTGAACTGACCATTCTAAAAGCGACCTCCAATTATATTAATCACATTTCATTTCAAACTCTTCTTTGATTTTCATGTGTCATTCTCCAAGTTGGAGGTGGGGGACATAAAAGGCTATGTTATTATAGGAGATGAAACATCCTTATCTTTCAAAAGGACATGTTTTTTGCTAGAAATTTCTTTACTCCAAAAATGCTCACTTAAAAAAAAAAATTCAGATGGGGAACACATGTATACCTGTGGCGGATTCATTTTGATATTTGGCAAAACTAATACAGTTATGTAAAGTTTAAAAATAAAATAAAATTAAAAAAAATTCCCTTTAGCAGCAGAAAAACCAGAGGTAAATAAAGGTTAAGCTGGTCACTTGCTACACCCTTATACTACATGCCTATTGGTGTGTTCAAAGGCATGTCCACAATTAGACTGTCAGATATGACATCATAGCTACATATGATAATAGATTTTAAAGAGATGAAAACCAAACTTTAAAGGTCAACTAGGAAAATACTCCCTTCCAATCTTTGAATCGTTATGTAAAAAGAAATGAGAACAGGAGGCTGTTTCTTCTAAAGAAAGATCCAAACTCAAAACACACAGTATGGATAACCCCATGAAAGGAATGGGAGTTAAGTCGTAAAAAGCAGGAAGGGCCAAGGTTATGCCAGAAAGTGCGCATAGGGCAGGCTCTCAACAAAGGCAGTGTCTCCTCCATCCATCCAAGTGACTAGACTGCCATGTGGATGAGGGTTCCACTTCATTAGTGCTTTGACCCTTTCTCTGAATCTGATGACCTTTGAGCATCACCCCCGCCATTTTGTGAATAATAGAGACTTTTCCTCTACAGAGTTCTCCTGACTTGGCGCCTTTTAAAGCAAGCAGAGACAGCCCCTCTCTTCCAACAAGCACTCGAGGAGAATACAAGGAGCAGCCATTCTGCTGGGGGGAGGGGATGGTTGGGAGGTGGGGGGAGAGACAGCAAATGAACTAGTGTTGTATCTACCCTGGAAGCCCTTCCTCTAAGACACACAAGCCACCTAGCACTCACCTGGCTACTCTCAGGCACCAAAGGATTACAACGAGATATTTGAGCAGGAAGACTGCCATTCATGCAGGTAACTGCACACTTTTCTATGCCAAGGATACCTGCCAGACACAAACATTTAGAGATTTAGCCTCTCTCTTAACTTTAACTCATGTTTGTGTCTCTCCTTATAAGCCAGGTGTCCTCTCAATATATAGAAGCTCAGTAACAATTTTTTCCCCACTTATTTTATCTGGATGCAGCGCAGAGATAAGATAATTGTTTGGAGTCAGGGAACACATGTATTCTAGTCATACTTCTACTGTGGAAAAAGCTGTGTCTTTAGGCTAGTCTCTTCCCCTCTCTGGCCTCCATTCCCTAGCACCCTCACAATGGTGTGTTCTCACACTTCATTCAGCTCTCCTTTCAAATACTACTTCATTGGAAAGGCTTTTCTGACATCTCACCACCACCCACCTCACTCTTTTACTTGAGTCTGCCTTACCTTTACATCATAATAGCACTTGGCACAAATTTTCAGTTGCCTTATTTACACATTTCCTTGTTTGCTGTCTCCTTGCCCTCCACCTCCTCACCTGCCAACTAGCTTCAGGGCACAGTGCCTATCACACAGTAGGTGCCAAAAGTATCTGTTGAACTAAAAATTAAAAGCATGGTAGATGCTCAATAAATGTGTATAGAGTGGGACAATTAAAGCGGTGAAATGGATGAATGCAAGGTCCTTCTCAAAGTAGAAAGTCTACAGACCATGGCATCTGCATGTCCTGATAAGAATTTGGTGGCCAAGCAGGCACCTCCACATCTGCTCCCAAGAGCCAGAGAGACAGCTCAGGCATTTGTCTCCCCTGGGTTCCTAGAGCTCAGAGCAGGGCTGTCCGGCATCTCTCCGAGCTGGACACCGGGGGGCAGTAGACCCACACTTGCTGCTTCCATCCAGCAGAGGGCCAGAGGCAGGGAGAATCCAAGTTCAGAAGAAATGGCAGGACTACGGCGTTCAATTGGCATGTCAGGAACGGCGCCTAACTGCCCCCTGACGTGAGGAGCTGTAGACTGCAGGACAAAGGGTTCAGTAAAGACTTCATTCAAAATTGGTAACATGGAACTCAAACGTGAACAACAGACCCCAAAACCATCTGTTCTTGCCAAAGCCAGGACGGACTCCATGGCCAGCTGCCAGAAGTGTCCCGGGTTGCTCTATACACACTAGCAGAGGGAGCCACGTTTCCTTGTAACAAAAGCCCATTATGTAAAGGGCTGCCAAATGCAATCTTCTTTTTGATGTGTTCTCTTTAATTAGAGTAATGTAATAAAATGATAATGATAATCTTTTGGTTTACACTCATCCCGAGTTCCCCCTCACCCAGAAAAAAAGCCAACTCCTGGCATCAAAGTAAGCTGACATTACAAGCTGATTATTTGCCTCTCCAAGAAATTTATCATTGTGACTTGCTAAAAGTGCACTTTAATTAAAATACTGTACCCATTATAAACTGGGGCTTCTTTTTTTAAAGAGTATAATTACATCCAAAAATTGAGCACTCGGCTACAATATTAAAGGTATGTATGAAAATATATATAAAGAAAACCTTATTACAGTTAATATGTATGGGCATATGTACATAATTTCTATTTAGAAATTTAAGGCCTTAATGAAAATCGAAAACCATTCAATATGTGAATTTCGATTGTGATGTCATATTCTATTGGTTTTGAATTCTTAGCGCCTATAATGTACATATTTAATTTTAACCATTCCTTCCTGTGAAATAACAGGTTTGATGCTCTTAGTAAATATAGTCCAAGCCTTACGCCTAAACAGATTTTCTTCATATTTTCCCCCTAATTCACCAAACCCACAATATCCAAATTTTACTCCCTGGGTACATCCTTTCATGGACTCCAGTGTTACACACAACCCCTCAGGCCACCAACTGCAGTCTGCTCAAAATACTAACAACCTCTATATATTTGTGTGGCAAACCAATAATCTCTAGCTTCAGAACTACATCACTGCCTGGGACCTCTGAGAGGCTTCTGTATGGTGTTTCTTCTATAAACCTGCAGAGCCTCGCTGTAAGCTTTTGATGAATTAAAGTATTCATTTGGAACTAGATAAGCTTAGCAGGCTTGTCCCTACAAGTTCCTGTTAATAAAGTTGAGAGTGTTTCAACCCTCAGGAGGTAAAAAGAAAGAGCTGGTCCATCTTGGACTGTCGGAGGTGATCATTTTCAGACGGCCCCCTGATAGTGTCAGCAAACGTAGCCACCTTTAGCATCATTTAAACCAAGCTAACATAGCAGACTTCTCCATCTACATACGACACAGCAGAATGAAAGAAAAAAAATAAACAGCTCTAAACTTACATAAATAACTCCACAGAAAATTCAAAAAAGCAAAGCCTTTTCAAAAGCACTCCTTTTTCCTATGCGCAAGACATGTGCAGAAAGCTGGTTCCACTTAGCATTTTTACCCCAGCTGCCCTAGATTCACGGCACCTGGACAGGGTGTGGACACCAGTAAGCACTGCTTGGTGTCTGCTCCGTTTTTAAACTTCTTATCATTTCTACAGAGGCTTTAGTTTTTAATCAAAAGAACAGGAAGTAAGCTGAAAGCAATAAAACACAGAACAGAGCAGGGCCTGTGAATTCCAGGGAAAAAACCTAAGTGCTTGAGAATGTCCCTAAGCACAAAGGAGGCCTCCTTTGTGTGAAAGTTGCGAAGAAGGAGCTGGAGGAGCAGACAGCTAAATATAGCTTACTGAAAATACACAGAGTCTACACCCGGGTCAGTAACCTTTTTAGCCTTGAAGGCACCTAGGTTTGGGGGACCGGAGGAGTGTACCATTCCTGCTGTCTTATTTTTTCTACTCCTTCCTCCCAGTATTTCTTCAGCTTTCCCCATTTTTTCCCCTCCTCCTGCTTCCACTCATTGTCTGTTCCTTCTCAACCTTGTGGAAAAGGCCAAAACCAACTACCCTGAATTGGGGTTGGAAACCTGCCTCCACAGTGGCCTCAGGTATCTCAGAGCCTAAATGTATCTGAGTGCAAAAGCATATCCACTGTAAATGCCCTTCCATAGGACGGAAGGTTGGCTACTAAGCAGCAGAAGATGCTACTGGCTTCCTAGTCTAGTTTAAGGAATATGTAAAAATGTGGTGACTAGCAAGTAGGCAAACAAGTTCTAAGAGGCAGAAACAATATCTTCGTACTTGCTGCTGTTGCACATTTTTGCATACCTCCATCTGACTATATCACGATACACGGAAACAATCTATTTTTCTCTTAGTCTACCCCATTGGACTGTGAACCCTTGGAGGCTAGGGGCTTTGTCTCTCTCATCTTTGCATCTTAGTATTTACCTCAGAGCCTGACACACAAAGGGGCATTTGATAACTATTTACCTGAATCAAGCTCTGTGTCAAGAGTCAACAAAACACTGCCTTCAGCCTAAACTCTGCCAACTGAAAATAAGCTAATGTGTGGATCATAGAATGTTTTTAAAACCTTAGTAGTTAAGACAGATATGATTATTCCAACCAGAAAACAACTGATATAATCAAAAGAAGCACGGAACATTCAAAAAGTTGTTCTATTCCTCAGGAAAAATGTCCTTCAGAAACACTATCCTTTATCTGCCTGTCAGGAACCATGTTCTCCCCTTGTGGTAATTCACATAAAGTGGTCATAGCCATGAAAAACTACAAAGGCAGAGAGTCTGCTTATGCTTTGCTAGGATTAAATATTAAATAAATGGATAAGGGTCACACATGGTCCCAATTCCAAATTCATGTTGCAATGCCTGGTCAAGGTGGGGTGAGACAAGAGAAAATTTCCAGCTTCTATTCTGAACAACCTGGCTTTGGTCCGATAAGATAGATTGTCATGAAAACTATCCAGTGAAATGTAATTTTTCATTCAAATCTTCAAAAAGAAAAAAACAGTAAAACAACTTTACTATCTTGCTTATGTATCTAAATACTTATGGACCTAAAAATCTGTTTTAAAAAGGTTATATTACAAGTAATATAAATTATCTTGAAGCTTTTGAAAAACACATTATGTGCTAGAATACTATTCTACTTCTTGTGCTGCTGTGATATGAAAAATGGTGGGTCAACCCTCTCATAAGGATCTCAAATAAACAATCATCATCTATATTGTACATGGAGTTAAGTACATTCCATGGAGCAAAAGTCCTCAGGGACATAGACTAGAGCCATTTCTTAATAGTTTAATATTTCAGTAATTTATATTTTTACTTTTAAACTTAGAAGGTAATGTGAAACATTTCAACACGATCAAGAAACTCATTTCTGAATGCTCAAGTATAAGCACAAAATCAACCCTAAGCTGATACAGTTTTTTAAGTATGAGTTTTAAAATAGCACTTTCCACCATATATGACAAATCCTTAAATGTGCCTGAAGACTAATGTACTGACAAGTTAGACATTTGCCATAGTAATACCAAGGAAGGGGTGCACTGGGAGGAAACAAATGGTTTTCAGTGAAAACATGATAATTAGGAACTGGCTATACCTTATCTGAGATTCAAAACAGAAACTACTAAGAAGGAAGCCTACTTAAATTCTGGAACATTCTCTATTCCTATAGATCAGTTCAGTGCTTATTTAGATGAGGTTTCTCTAATATCCACTGCTTCAATTACTTGAGTAGCCACCAGTCAAATTAGGATTTCTGAGGACACATTTTTTTAAAATGACCCAAAGCTTAAGTGGTACAATTTATTAACTGTCAGAGATAACTTTTTCTTTTTTGTTCAAGAAACCATAACGCTGTCTGCTTTGCCCTCACAGTTAACCTAACTAAATCTCATCACTACTACTTTTGAGTGACCACAGACAAGCCCAGTCCTACCTTGTCTCAGGATAATCTCCAAAACCAGGGAAGCTCGTAGAAAGCCCAAGGCTCAGCATCAAGTCTCCCTGGGCTTCTAGTCCTGCTCTGACATTTTACTCCAGTTGCAGTAAGGGAGCCTTTAGTAACTCAATGAGATTTATATGCCTCGGTCAGTTCCGGGAATCCTGCTCCTGTCCTTGACACTCTATCTTGCCTGACTCAGTTCTTGTCTTGATTTCCTGGCTAGAACTCTAGTTCTTCTGGATTCCCTTGCTGCTGCTCCTTATGGTTCTGGCCTTAGAGCCAAGGATTAAAAATCCATGTTCTTAACTAGAGTCAGATGGGCTCAGCTGAAATCAGATATCCCAATTGGGCACAGGCCTATCTCCCTTCCTAGACTCTGCACTCAAGAACAAAGACCTTACTATTTTCATCTTTATTCCATAGAACTGAACACAAGGCGCAGCATATAGAAAGCCTGCTGCTGCTGCTGCTGTTAAGTCGCTTCAGTCGTGTCCAACTCTGTTCAACCCCATAGACAGCAGCCCACCAGGCTGCCCCATCCCTGGGATTCTCTAGGCAAGAACACTGGAGTGGGTTGCCATTTCCTTCTCCAATGCATGAAAGTGAAAAGTGAAAGTGAAGTCGCTCAGTCGAGTCCGACTCCTAGCGACCCCATGGACTGCAGCCCACCAGGCTCCTCCGTCCGTGGGATTTTCCAGGCAAGAGTACTGGAGTGGGGTGCCATTGCCTTCTCCAGTAGAAAGCCTAGAGAGGGCTGAATCAGTAGACCTCTACCATATTTATCATTTACTTCCATGTTTACTTGAACCGATGTTATCCTCATAAAGCTAAACTTCTGGAATTTTCTCTGATCACCACCCCCGTGTTCCCGAGTTTCTTTAAAGGCTTAGGGACAAGTTTCTTAGATTTTGTATCTAAAATTTACATAAATAATTGTTAAATCTTAGTTCTGTTCTTCTTAAGTCTTCTCTCAAACCTCTCAATATTAAGAAAAAAATTCCTACTTCCTGAAAAAAAATTGTAAGAAATTTCCTGATATCTCATGTTTACAAATCTTTTCTCAATAGACTAAGTTTGTCAAAACATCAAGAAATCCCTTTTTATAATGCTTCTTTAGCACAGGTGAAGAAAGGTCAACTTCAAATTCAGCTGGAGCTCAGTAACACATTAAGATGGTACACTTCATTTTATATTTAACTGGCAAAAACAACAGAGCAAACCGGCTTTCCTTCACTGAAAGATCAGATTGCTAATAATTAAAAGAGGTGCTGTTCAGATATGTGGTGCAATGATGATGTTCACAAGAGAGGAGATCCTGGTCTATGTGTCTTCAGATCTGCTGGCCCATTGATGCTGGCAAGGGAAGAAGGAGTAGGGCTCAGTCCTCCAACAGCCAGTACCAAGGCTCTTAGATATCGAGGACAGGCATTTGAACCCCATGGGACACAGGATGAACGTGCTTATTTTCAGGAACTTCTCTGAACCATCCAGCTTGTTTATTTACCTCTCCTGAATAGAACACTGACACTATCACACTGCCTGTGCTTTGTATGTGGAACAATCTGCAATAATGAGTTTTGTAAACAGCTAAGTTCAACTGTTGCTGTTGTTCCTGTTTTTGCCATAACTAAACATATTTATATTATACACACACATATAAATATATAAATATATATACGCACACACTTTTTTTGACCGAATGGCATGTGGGATCTTAGGATTAGTGTTAGGCATGTGGGATCTTAGTTCGCTGATCAGGGATCAAACCTAAACCCCTTAGAGTGGAAGCGCAGAGTGCTAATCACTGGACCACCAGGGAAGTCCCAATAAACACTTTATATTTTTTTAAAAGGCCAAAAACAAACAAAAAAATGACCTAAAAATGCATTCCTTTGAACACTACCCTTTGTCTGCTACCTTCTTTTAGAAAGAAAATTGTCCTTGGAAGTGAGAGCCATTAGGTCCTCTAAACTTAGGTAGAAATTAGTATAATCTGGTGCTTCCTTCACTGGGACAGAGCTGGGGTGGCATATAGAAGATGAAAGTGTGCAAAAAAGGGTGGTGGATGTTTTTATTTCATCTCAGGCCAACACTTGTTAAAGCAGGACATGGTACAAGCAGATCTGCTGCTGCTACTGCTAAATCACTTCAGTCGTGTCCGACTCTGTGCAACCCTATAGATGGCAGCCCACCAGGCTCCCCCATCCCTGGGATTCTCCAGGCAAGAACACTGGAGTGTGGGTGCCATTGCCTTCACCAACAAGCAAATCAGTCCTCATAATTTGTGGGTCCCAGTGCAAACAAGTCTTCCCCGGTGGCTCAGTCAGTAAAAAAAAAAAATCTGCCTGCAATGCAGGAGACCACCTGCAGCATAGGAGACCTGGGCTTGATCCCTGGGTTGGGAAGATCCCCTGGAGAAGGAAATGGCAACCCACTCCAGTCTTGCCTGGAAAATGCCATGGACAGAGGAGTCTGGCGGGCTACAGCCCAATGGGTCTCAAGAGTTGGACACAACTTAGTGACTAAACCACAATAGTGCAAACAAAAATCCAGGGCATCCTTTTGTTTAAAAAAATTGAGAATTGCAAGTGGACAGCATTTAACCAAGTGCTATGCCCTAAGCACAGGGCTCCGTATGATTGTGCATGCATGAGAGCTAAGTCACTTCAGTTGTGTCCAATTCTTTTTGACCCCATGGACTATAGCCCACCAGGCTTCTCTGTCCATGGGATTCTCCAGGCAAGAATACTGGAATGGGTAGCCATTCCCTTCTCCAGGGGATCTTCCCAGGGATCCCACCCAGGGATCGAACCCAGGTCTCCCACATTGCAGGCAGATTCTCTACCAGCTGAGCCACCAGGGAAGCCTCAAAGGAAAAAGGATAGGCTCCACTTTTCCCAGGGTGACCTGATGGGTCAGTGTGTCAACCCAAGGGAACGTGAATAACTTTACAGAGAGGTCTCTGCTCTCTTATCAGTTTGCTGGGAGCCACCCAGAATTGGCGGCACCCTTCTGAACAGAGCTGGTCAACTAACCTTGCATTTTCTTTGACCCATGATACCTCTAATCCCTTCTTTCATTGGCCTCCCAAAGATTGACTGCCTTGGGGAAATTGAGTTTGTACCAAAAAAGTAACAGACAAAATAAGAAAAAAAAGAGTCAAATTCAATAATTGGAATAGGTAAAAATAATTATGTCACCCTATGATTAGATGGCTGTTTTGGCTTCAAATGACCACCTCTACCATCTGAGACGGCTTTCCTGGTGACTCAGCTGGTAAAGAATCTGCCTGCCATGTGGGAGACCTGGATTCGATCCCTGGGTTGGGACGATCCCCTGGTGAAGGGAACGGCTATCCACTCCAGTATTCTGCCCCGGAGAACTCCATGGACCATATAGTCCTTGAGATCGCAAACAGTTGGACACAACTGAGTGACTTTCACTTCACTTCACCATCTGAGAATTGCCCAGAACCAAAGAACTTACTTAATGTTCCACAGAAATGTTCATCTTCTCACTGCTATATAAATACATAGACCAGCCCAGATATTACAGATAATAAATCAGGGTGTTTAGATTTCTGGGGACTTGAGCAAAGAATTCCAGGTTCCACACTCAATCTGAGTTCATCCACTGTATTATAAAACTCAAGCATGCAGAACTCTGAGATATTGGTTATTATGGTATCTGTCAACCTAACCTTTGGGGGTTCATTTTGTTCTGAAATCTCTTTAGGTGGTCATTTATTTAAACAAGAAAACAAAAGAAAAAAGCACATGTGAATGGTTTTCCAAATAATAGAGTAGGATGCATATTTAAAAAGCAAAAGCAAAAAAAAAAAAAAAGTCCTAGTGTATTGTGGAAAGACTGTAGAAAGAACCATTGGAGCTATGTACAGTAGGAAGTTCCAGGGTGGTGTCATCTGCATATCTGAGGTTATTGATATTTCTCCCAGCAATCTTGATTCCAGCTTGTGCTTCATCCAGCCTGGCATTTTGCATGATGTACTCTGCCTAGAAGTTAAATAAGTAGGGTTACGGTATACAACCTTGACGTACTCCTTTCCCAATTTTGAGCCAGTCCATTATTCCATGTCCAGTTCTAACTGTTGCTTCTTGACCTGCATACAGATTGCTCAGGAGGCAGGTCAGGTGGTCTGGTATTCCCATCTCTTGAAGAAGTTTCCACAGTTCGTTGTGATCCACACAGTCAAAGGCTTTAGTGTAGTCAGTGAAGCAGAAGTAGATGTTTTTCTGGAATTCTCTTGCTTTATCTGTGATGCAACAGATCTTGGCAATTTGATCTCTGGTTCCTCTGACTTTTCTAAATCCAGCTTGTACATCTGGAAGTTCTTGGTTCACGTGCTGTTGAAGGCTAGCTTGGAGAATTTTGAGCATTACTTTGCAAGTGTGTGAAATGAGTGCAATTGTGCGGTAGTTGGAACATTCTTTGACATTGCCTTTCTTTGGGATTGGAATGAAAACTGACCTTTTCCAGTCCCGTGACCACTGCTGAATTTTCCAAATTTGCTGGTATATTGAGTATAGAACTTTCACAGCATCATCTTTTAGGATTTGAAATAGCTCAGCTGGAATTCCATCACCTCCACTAGCTTTATTCATAGTGATGCTTCCTAAGGCCCATTTGACTTTGCACTCCAGGATGTCTGGCTCTAGATGAGTGATCACATCATCATGGTTATCTTGGGTCATTAAGACCTTTTTTGTATAGGTCTTCTGTGTATTCTCACCACCTGTTCTTAATATCTTCTGCTTCTGTTAGGTCTATACTGTTTCTGTCTTATTGTGTACATTTTTGCATGAAATGTTCTAATCTCTAATTTTCTTGAAGAGATCTCTAATCTTTCCCATTCTATTGTTTTCCTCTCTTTCTTTGCATTCATCACTTAGGAAGGCTTGGAATTTAACTAAATTAAAAAGCATCATTAAAGACCACCAATGTTTGAGAGAACTCTCAAACCGAACTGGACTCTACTTCTCTCCCTAGGGGAAGGCTTAAATGGCCAATTAATGGGAGAAGTAAGCCTTTTGTTTAAGCACATCTATGAATTGGACTGTGAAGAAGGCTGAGCGCCAAAGAGTTGATGCTTCTGAACTGTGGTGTTGGAGAAGACTCTTGAGAGTCCCTTGGACTGCAAGGAGATCCAACCAGTCCATTCTGAAGGAGATCAGCCCTGGGATTTCTTTAGAAGGAATGATGCTAAAGCTGAAACTCCAGTACTTTGGCCACCTCATGTGAAGAGTTGACTCATTGGAAAAGACTCTGATGCTGGGAGGGATTGGGGGCAGGAGGAGAAGGGGACGACAGAGGATGAGATGGCTGGATGGCATCACTGACTAGATGGACATGAGTCTGAGTGAACTCTGGGAGTTGGTGATGGACAGGGAGGCCTGGCGTGCTGCGATTCACGGGGTCACAAAGAGTCGGACACGACTGAGTGACTGATCTGATCTGATGTGTTGATTTCAAATAGTCTAAGCTGCAATGACGCCATCACTGCTTCCATCTGAAGTCTACTCATGTATGACATCTTCCCTTACAAGCAACTAATTGAATAATCAAGAATCTCCCCAGTAAATGAACTAGGAGATCTGAGCACTAGTAATCAAGGTTAGTAGAAACAGCAGGATTGATCAATGACTTCTGAAACTTTCTTGTAAGGAATATCTCACAAGAAAAAAAATGCGGCAACAGAGTTCACCAAGGGGGTTCCTTTTAATTCAAAGAGAAATGTGACCACCAAGAGTTTTTCATCTGAAGCAGCCATAGAAATTAGATAGATAGGTGGTCCCAGTCTTTAACCAGCCCATGCAGAGATGGTCTTTGAAATACATTTTCTACTTTTTGTCAGGTTCAATTGAAAGTATTCTAAGCAATGGAGTTGTAGCTTTCTTCCTTTCTACTTTGGAAAATGGAGGTTCATAAGTCTAATTTTTCATAAAAATATGCTTGCTAACATGTGCTTATGCATGCATCTTTCTGCTTAAGAATCCAGTAAATCCACATAAAGGCCAGTACAATTTTAAAAAACCATGCAGGAAAAAGCACTTCTTTTTCTCTAAGGAAAGAAACAGCTACTGTGTTTTTAAAAAACTGACAGCAAAACTGGCATGACCTTAAGAAATACTAATCTTGGGTAGCTTCAACTAAATCTCAGTTATCTCTTCAAGTCTTCATTTCAAGGGATTTTAATTAAAAGGTCAAGAACACTAAAATACAACACAACATGTATTAGCACATCTTGGTTAAACAAAGAACACTTACAGATACATTTTGTCAAGGCTGTAAAGACTCTTTATACCTCAGGCACTCAGATGAACTTCACTAATAGGTCTCTTAAGCTTTGGTTTTTTATGTTTTGTCTCCAGGAAGTCTGCATTCTAAGTTTAATTGCACGTGAATGAATTAACCATCCAGAGGGGAGTGAGTGAGTGTGTGTGTGTGTGTGTGTGTGTGTGTGTGTGTGTCTGTCTATCTGTTTGTGTGTGTATGTGTTCAAAGATAGTGAGAGAATATAATGAAGAAACATAAACGGGCCTAGAGGGAAAAAAAAGCCCTTGCTGACATCTCCATTTCTGATAACCATTGGTAACACACTTAATTATAAACTCTAACACTCTTAATCATAAACACCAAGCCTTATAACCCCTTCCCAATGTAAGACTCAATACAAACAGAACAATAAGATGAATAATTAAACTTTCTGAAGGTCTGGATAGAAGCAGCATTTCATAGAACCATGTATTCTATATCTGAAGTACAATATATAAAATAAGCAGATTGCTAAGCACAATAGGTCTCCATCATCTAGGGAAAACTCCAGGAACTCTACTTTTTATATACATTCACACGCACACCCTCATCAACTCATGAAAATAGATAACTGATGAGAACCTACTGTATAGCTCAATGCTCTGTGGCAACGTGAATGGGAAGGAAATCCAAAAGAGATGGGTTATATGTATATGTATGGCTGATTCATTTTGTTGTGCAGTACAAACTGACACAACATTGTTAAGCAATTACACTCCAATGAAAATTAATTTGAAAAGATAAAAAGTTAATGGTATTTAAGAAGCAGGTGTTATATTCAAAACAACATAATAAATTAAAAGCCAAATCTGTGACTGAGTCTAGCCTGTAAACAGTCTTATATGAACTGCGTGGTTATTAAGAATGTGCTTAATAATCTTCCTCCTATGGGCAAATTATTAATCATGATGATCCCCTGCCTGCATATCTGCAAAGCTGATTCAAAGCCCATGCATCCATATCTTCTCCTCCATTCCTCCTTGTCTTCTTCAATCCACAGGAAGGCTGAATGGCAAGGGCTCTGGATTGAGATAAATCTAAAACCTTGGTTTCCAGTCTGGAAAATGGTGGTATTAAACCTCCCTACCCTCTCTATCTCACAGGCCTATTGTGAAAAGCAGATAACACACATAAAACTGTTCTAAAAGACATCCCTCCAAATATGCAACAATAATACTTTATCAATAAAAACAATCTACATATTACATGCTAGTGATTGATCAAGCATGCAAAATTTTTTCCAAGTTTCTTATCTAATGAAAGATCCTGCCAGAGACTAGGGACCAGTCCAGCTCCCCTGGGAAACATCTGTTTAGATGAGCAGAAGGAGAGAATGAGCAGAAAACTTGGAGATGTGTGAAAGATGCAAGGTCACAAGAGAAGAAATTCAAAAGTAAAATATGACTCCAGCAGGATGCAGCCGAGACAAAATACTGGACTAAGTTGATAACCAAAGTAGATATAACTTGTTTTAATTCCATAACCAAGAATTTAGACCAAGTGAAATTTCCAGGTTCCCTACCATGGTCCAAAAGATCCCATTCTGACCTTCTAGGTCACCTGAGAAGACGACTCCCCTTCTGACCCTTTGGGGCCTAAAATAGAGACTGCTCCCTCCATCCTTCAATTTGACTGGTCTGGCCTTAAATGTGCCCAAAGGGAAAAGCATTCTTCTCTCCCCAGGCACAGTCAAATGGGAAAAATCCTTGATGGTTCCATCTGTTTCAAATGAGAAACAGATCTGATTCGAGAAGCCTGGAGTGTCCAGGGCTTACAGTTAGATCTGGAGACAATGCTTGGAGGGGAAAAATCCAATATTCAACCTCAAAAATGGCCTGGTATCTATACTTGATTCAGGTTAATTTGAACCACAACTATCATTTATCCTATATTACTGACCAAATGCAAATTTTCCCCAAAGTCCGCACGTGTCTTTCATATCTATAGACCTCTATCTTTTAAAAAAAAATAAAACAATATTTTTAGTGTGGAAGCCACTAAAGCTAAGAATGTTCTATTTCTTTAACATAATAAAATCAACCCAGTATCCTATTTTTTCCTAAATTATTTCTCTTTGGGCAACTTTGGAAAATGTGCATCCCATTCAATATCTAAGTCCACAAAAAAGATTTCCTTTCCTTTAAACAGATAAACAAATTGCAGTGGAGATGACGCCATTGTCTCTGGGATTTTCCTACATATTTCCTTTAAATATATCTCGAAAACTTGCTTTGCTTTGGAAACTACCTTCTTTTGAAAGGACAAGAGAAGAATCGTTCACGTTTTATGATCCCTGTTGGAGGCAACAAAGCAGCAGCCAAGTCCTGAGGTGATGGACAAGGCAATGGTCTAACCTGGCTGCAAATCAGAATGGCCTGGGGAGCTTGTTAAACAAAAGGGAAAACAAAAACGACCACCACAACAAACACAGACCCCATACAAATACCTCCAAGTGCAAGGCCAAAGAATCTGTACTTTTAACTAGTTCCAAAACATCTGTACCAACCCATCACATCCTCAGGTATCAACTTGGCTCTCTTCTGAGGATACTCCTGTCTCTCTCCAGTCCTGACCTTTCTCTTGAGCTCCAGATAAGCCCTCTGGGTATCTGAGGGGCACCTCCAATGCACTAAGGCCCAAATACTGAATCTATTTCTTTTCCTCTCCAATTTGTTCCTTCTTTAAGTCTCATTTCAGGTTGCTTTTAACATGAAAAACAGACAAATGCCAAGATCAGTTGCACTTCTATGAACTAGAATTCTAGCTGGCTCGCAATCTTATACCTTGCTATTGTTTAGTCACTAAATCAGGTCCAACTCTCTGTGACCCTCTGGACTGCAGCTCACCAGGCGGCTCTGTCCATGGGATTTCCCAGGCAAGAATACCGGAGTGGGTTGTCATTTCCTTCTCCAGGGGATCTTCCCAACCCAAGGATCGAACCCGCCTCTCCTGCATTGGCAGGTGGATTTTTTACCACTGATTCACCTGGCAAGCCCAACCTTATACCTTAATATTCCTTTAAAATTATGTTTTTAACTGATAATTAAAAAACATGTTACAAACTTTTACCATCCTTTATTTGCCAGTTTTCTTGGGGACCACATACATTTTTTTCAAGGAATGGACTCTAGGAAACACTCTGTTTTATTTACAAAAATCAACTAGGCTTATTATATTATTTGTATGCAGACATGGAATATCACCATTATTTACCAAATTGGGTCCTTTTAAAATAGGCCTTAACTGAAGTATCAGTTAAGTATCAGAAGAGGCAAGTTCCATCATCGGCTTTTCAGAGAGATTGTTTATCCACCAGATTACACAAAAGCAAGCACATGGAGGTTAAAATTGGCCCTGGAGTTGTGCTGAGTATATGAGAATAGAACTTAAGCTGTAGCCTTTGTTAGAATTCTCTGATCCATCATTTGGTCTTGACAACCAAAGGGGAATATAAAGAGGACAAATATTAGACACAGAAAGCTGTGGTAGTGTCACAAACGGGTCATCTACACAGCCTCATCTTGATCCTCCCCTCACCTCTCCACCTATCCCTCACCCCCCATCTAACACTAGGAAGAAAATAAAAGTGGGTGCCTTGTCTGGAACTCCCTTTCCGATAATGCCTCAAGGAAGAATTGAACTGGTGAAAGGGAAGAGACACAGTCTAGGATTTGGAGATAGTGAAATATAAGGTCAAGTTCTAGACCAAAGTTACAGCTGGATGTAAGACAGCTTATCTTTGAATGTGATCATCAGTGAACTCTGTCTCACCATTCACAATTCCACATACTCAATTACAACACAAGAGTGATGGTGCATTGGAAAGAGCCCAAGCTTCGGAGTCAGCCAAACCTAGGTTGGGATCCCAGCTTTGCTAACTGATTGTGCATGACTTTGAGCAAATTCCTTAACCTCTCTGAGAGTTAGTGTCTTCCATTATAAAGAGAGGATACTAACAGTGTTAATACCTTCTATGTTTGTTGAGAGGAGTTAATGAGAAATCACATAGAAAGTACATGGCACATAGCAGGCCCTGTGTAAATGCTAGCTTTTATCCCTATTATCATCATTATTAGATACCTTGAGGAATTACTCTACATTTCTATTTGAAAATTATATTATCTGAAAGTATTCGGTTTGTTGTTGTTTAGTCCCTAAGTTGTCTCCAACGCTTTTGTGACCCCATTGACTGTAGCCCGCCAGGCTCCTCTGCCCATGGGATTCCCAGGCAAGAATACTGGAGTGGGTTGCCATTTCCTTCTCCAGCACACCTTCCTGACCCAGGGATTGACCTCGTGTCTCCTGCATCTCTTGCACTGGCGGGTAGGTTCTTTACTACTGAGTCACCAGGGGTTGAATCATACTAAACTGCCATTTTTTTTCAGCTTAAAAAAGTCAAGTATCAGCAATTTTATGTCTTGCAGGCTAAACTTTTAAGAAGTATATCCTGGGAAAGGCATACACTGTGTTTCATACCTGGTTATATGTGGCAAATGCACAACCTCTAAGGAATGAATGACTATGTAGTAGAAGGATGAATATCTGGTACGTAGTGCACAACAGAGAGAAAGTAACTCTGTTAATACTAGCCAAGAACTGAAGGCCAAACCACTGCAATGCCATTGGCAGGACTTGGCTACACTACTATGAAGCAATCATGAAAGGGCCCTGAAAATAGGGAGGAGACCATGTCTACATAAAACAAATTAAACATAAGCCCAGCCCCAAAGAGTTGTTCCCTGCAAAAAAGGCAGAGAGCTTAATGAAAAACATGCCCTCAAGACAAGGCGAAATTTAACACACTCTGCCTTTCCTTCTTAGTCTCAAATGACAGTTTAATTTTTCAAAGTAATCCATATGTGTTGGGGAAAGAAAATGGGAGAAGGGTCGTCTAATCCCAAAATACAAATCAAAGCTTAGAATGCTTCGTAAATAAAAAATTACAGACTTTTGGATATAAAAAATTGAATATAAGAACACGCAGGTCAGTGGGGAAATATGCCTGGTCCTTATATGCTATAACATTAGGAAATAGAAAAACCCAGAATCTTTTATGTTTGGAAGCAGTATAATATAATGAAAAGAGATTGGGGCTTTGGAGGCAGAGAAATCTGTATTCAAATTCTGGTTCTACCACTTACTAGCTATAAGATGACAGAAAAGACTCCATTAACAGGATTGCGGTGAGAATTAAATGAGATAATGTATGTAAAGTACCAGTCACACAATTACTATTATAAAACCAGGAAACAACCAAATACCTGTTCTAAGTTTGCAAATTTATAATACCAGTACCTACAGTTTTGACTATATTCCTACATATCCTCCTGCACACAAAGATGCATAACACACAGAAAGAAACTTCATACATAATAAAAAGATAGTACTTTTTATGGCTTCAGTATTCCCAAATACAAATAAAGAAGATGCATTTAAATGAAAATATGTTCTGAATGCACTAGAAAAGTTAGTTTTTCACTGTATCTTTCAGGTTACTCTCATTTTCCTATTCAAATCCTTGTTCCCTGAATTTAAATGAGGTCAGTGATGTGGAGGAAAGACAGAAGATGGAGAAAAAACTGAAAGCTATATATAAGAGTAAGGTTAGAAAGTGAACCAATATGAGGGCCAAGAAGAGAAACATCAATTCTATAAAGTATGTGAGAGGAGGATGAGACATTAGGGGGTGGAAGGAACACCAATGCACAAATGACTCGAGAAAATAACTAACCAACCCTCAGCAACACGTAGACGATTTCATATACCTCCACTATCGAACTCTCTAGGAAACTCGCTTACAAAGAAGTTAGTTGTATTGGCGCTCCTTTTCATCCATTTCTTACAACTTTGTAAATTGTGAAGCCAAATGGCTAGCTTGCCTGAATATCAGAGGTTTGTTTGGATGAGAGCAAGTTCCAAAGTAATCAATTTACTAGTTTGAAAGTGCCAACCAGGAGGGTAAAACGGAGGGTAGTGAGAAGGAGCTAGAGACACCCTCTAGCTACAGCTGTTGGAGCTACAGCTCCAAGTTGCCCAGCCAGAGCCATTAAATGAATGAAAGGAAGAACAACTGGCTTGGAGACTCAGTGGTGGCACCCAACAATGCTATTCAGTCAACAAATGCCGACTGAGCCATACATAAAAGGGGAGTGAGATGTTGATGTCAATGCTGAGGGCCTTATATCAGTCATGCTGATTTCCATTACAATCTGACAATATTTTTATTCTATATCTTTTTTGTTCATGTACCCCTAAACTCATCCGAACATTTTCTCTGTCATCTGTATCACTGGTGATGAAGTTTCTGACAACAAAGTATATCACTGGAGAACATCCTCTTCATTAATGAGGTTATCACTACACTGCCTATCACCAGGGAAAGGGAATCTAGTGTTTCAATCACAGGGATGAAAGAATACACACAGGATAAAAGCCAGAGGAGACCATGAGTATTACATTTATAACCTTAATCTCAGTTTCTGGCCCATTTCTTTCAGTTACATTTGTGCAGTTTCAAATACGTCAGCCAACAGCAAAGATTTTTAGTCATTCTTAACTCTCAACCAGATGCAAAAGTTCAAGTTCACTATTTCAGGAAAAACTGCACTCCATTGCCTAATGTTGGCTAGTTTGAAAAATATGCCTCAAAATCCATTAAGGATTCACTTGGTTCCATTCTCAAAAGAAAAGTATTTTTTGATTTAAACTATCCAAATGCTTCTATAATATCTAATTGGCTTAGATCTTGTGAACTTATCATCCTAACTAAACCACAAGAAAGTGAGAGAAAGATCACAATGAATTTGTACTGAAGGTTCAATAAGAGTCAGTGCACTTAATTAACTGTGAAGCACTGATTTGGAGGGAAGAGGGGCTGGTGAGTCTCATGTCTGAGAAATTTCACATCTAAAAAGCTATCTGTTAGGAGAAAGAAAATATGAGAATGAAATGGCTCTGTGCTGTCTGTTCTTTCATCTAGCTAGAGTGGTGAGGCAGGGAGAGTAACTAAAAGAAGCCTGGGCTGAGAGCCAGAAGACCTGGACTAGAACCAGTTACTATGGGTCCAGAGTCTCAGTTTCCTCTGTGAAAAAGTGTACACTAGAGGCTTTCTAAAGCCTCTTACACCTTAACTAGTCTTCCCTGTGAATAAGGTGACCATACATCCTGATTAACCTGCTACCTCTTGATGGGGGTGAAAGAGGAGAGTGAAAAACTTGTTTAAAACTCAATATACAAAAAACTAAGATGATGGCATCTGGTCCCATCACTTCATGGTAAATAGATGGGGAAACAGTGGAAGCAGCAACAGATTTAATTTTCTTGGGATCTATAGTCACCGATGACAGTGACTGAAGCCATGAAATTCAAAGACGCTTGCTCCTTGGAAGGAAAGCTATGACCAACCTAGACAGCATATTAAAAAGCAGAGACATCATTTTGCTGACTAAGGTCTGTATCGTTAAAGCTATGGTTTTTCCATTAGTCACATATAGATATGAGAGTTAGACCATAAAGAAGGCTGAGTACCAAAGAATTGATACTTCCAAATTGTGGTCCTGGAAAAGATTCTTGAGAGTCCTGTGGACAGCAAGGAAATCAAACCAGTCAATCTTAAAGGAAATCAACCCTGAAAATTCATTGGAAGGACTGATGCTGAAGCTGAAGCTCCAATACTTTGGCTACCTGATGCAAAGAGCTGACCCACTGGAAAAGCCCCTGATGCTGGGAAAGATTGAAGGCAAAAGGAGAGGAGAGCAGAAGAGGATGAGATGGTTAGATAGCATCACCGACTCAATGGACATGGAGATAAGTGAAGGGCAGGGAAGTGCTGCTGCAGCCCATGGAGGCGAAAAGAGTCAGACACGACTTCGTGACGGAACAACAACAAACCTGCTAAAGTCTCCACTTACACCTTGTAGATCAACCAACCTGTTGGTTGTTTTTAGCTCTTCTTTCACTCTCAGTAGTGTCCCTTTTTGGACAATAATTTACATTGTCATTCTACCTCTGAGTCATTTTTAAATGTAAGTTTTGTACTTTGGTACACAGCTCTAGATAATTACATATCTCTAGCTAACATGCTTAAAATTACAGAGCTTCATTCCTAAAGAAAGGAAGGAGGAAAAAGAGGAAGGAAGGGAGGGAGGGAGGATAAAACCAGTGACATAAAAAGAAATAAGTTTGACTAAAGTGAACGTAAAGTTGAGTTTCCTCTATTTGGCGAAAGAGATGTAAAGACTCTAACTGAAATTACTGAGGGTTTTTGTTTGTTTGTTTTTTTGTTTCAGAATAATTACACAGGAAATTCTCCTATATAATTCAGCTCCCATGGGACCATTTTAAATCTCTATTGCATATCTAGAAAGGGTTATTTATATTCTGCTTAATGGGCATTGATGTTGCTGCTTAAGTGTGACTCACTCCCTTTTATCATCAAACACCATTTATATATAGTATTGGTCAAGGCACATAAGTTAAATTGAGGGAAAAGGGTCTAATTCTAAAAACTAGCCATTCTGAAGTCACAAAACTCAACATAGCTGCTCACATAGGCTGAAATCTGCCCTCGGGTAGCCACCAACAATTCTTATTCGAATAATCACAGAGTTTAGGGTGCTAGTTTAAATGTGTCATGAGAATTTCAGGCTTAAATAACTTCTTTAAATATTGAGGCTACTTAAAAGAAATTCCTCAAAGGTACCTAAATCTAATTTAAAATGTATGTCTCACATAAAAGTTTTACTTTAAAAATCAAATAAGGAAAAGAGGTTTTGTTGGAAACAGTGATGATAATTCCCAAGTCTTCCTTTCCTGGGATTACAAAAGTTTACAACAAACTATTGTAAAAACCCAAAACCATATCTAAATTATTGAAATAGAACAAAATTTCAACAAATATTCATGCTGCTAAGCTGTTACTGCTAAGTCACTTCACTCGTGTCCGACTCTATGCAACCCCATAGACGGCAGCCCACCAGGCTCCCCCGTCCCTGGGATTCTCCAAGCAAGAACACTGGAGTGGGTTGCCATTTCCTTCTCCAATGCGTGAAAGTGAAACGTGAAATTGAAGTGGCTCAGCCGTGTCCGACTCTTCGCGACCCCATGGACTGCAGCCTACCAGGCTCCTCCGTCCATGGGATTTTCCAGGTAAGAGTACTGGAGTGGGGTGCCATCGCCTTCTCTGGTATTCATGCTATTTGGGTTAAATCTTATTGAAATTTCTTTGGAATCTAAATATTTCGCTTGTTTTTTCAACCTAGAAGCAGATATATATGAGTATCTAATGGACTTCATCATATAAAAAATATTAGATACTTCCAGTGAAGAAATACCTGGCAGACAGGTCTAATCTCAAAAACTATTTATCATTCAAGCCAGAAGGATCTACTTTTTAATTACAAAGCCATTTGAGAAACAAAATGCTGTTAATATTTAAACTCAAATGATTTTCGATCTTGATATATTTGGCTCAGGCTATGTATATAGATGTACAGGTGTGTGTGGAAAGCAGTGGCCACAATTTCCATAAGCCCTATGGGAAATTGAGGGTAAAGGGTGGACATGGGTGGCAAGGAGATATAAAGAGATCTCAGTCCAGATCTTTCTAGCTTGACTTTAAATTGATCTTGCTGCCTGGGAGGTGATTCACGTTTTAGACTCTTGCTTAGTGGTATATGCGTGCCTGGTAGTATAGTCTCCATCTTTCCCCACCACATCTCTTGCCAGACAAATGTTTGAACCTACTGCCCCTGAATATTTGAGGTTCCATTTTTTAAAAACAATCCTTCCTTGGGAAACCAAAGAGAAAGTAGCATAGGGTGGATACTGTCAGCAATAAACACAAGGAGTCCTGACTCCCTGTGAGCTATTCTCAGGGATTTAGTGACCTAATAATCTTTGACTCTAGGAATTATACACCAGACAATCCAGAAAACAATCCTAACCAGCACTCAGACTCTCTGGCCCTCTAAGTAGATGCTGATGTACCTCTCTATGCAAGCAAAGTAATGCTCAAAATTTTCCAAGCTAGGCTTCAACAGTACGTGAATCAAGAACTTCCAGATGTTCAAGCTGAACTAAGAAAAGGCAGAGGAACCAGAGATTAATAGAAATCTCTGGATCATAGAAAAAGCAAGAGAATTCAAACCAAAAAAAAATCTATTTCTGCTTCACTGACTACACTACAGCCTTTGACTGTGTGGATCACAACAAACTGTGGAAAATTCTTAAAGAGATGGGAATACCAGACCACCTTACCTGTCTCCCGAGAAACCTGTATGCAGGTCAAGAGGCAACAGTTAGAACCAGACTTGGAAGAGCAGACTGGTTCCAAATTGGGAAAGGAGTACATCAAGGCTGTATATTGTCACCCTGCTTATCTAACATCTATGCAGAGTACATCATGCGAAATGCCAGGCTGGATGAACCACAAACTGGAATCAAGATTGCCGGGAGAAATATCAATAACCTCAAATATGCAGATGACACCACTCTAATGGCAGAGAGCAGAGAGGCACTGAAGAGCCTCTTGATGAAAGTGAAAGAGGAGAGTAAAAAAGCTGGCTTAAAACTCAACATTCAAAAAATAAAGATCATGACATCTGGTCCCATCACTTCATGGCAAATAGATGGGGAAACAATATTTTCTTGAGCTCCAAAATCACTGCAGACGGTGACTGCAGCCATGAAATTAAAGGATGCTTGCTCCTTGGAAGAAAAGCTATGATCAACCTAGACAGCATATTAAAAAGCAGAGACATACTTTGCTGACAAAGGTCCATCTAGTCAAAGCTATGGTTTTTCCAGTAGTCACGTATGGATGTGAGATTTGGACCATAAAGAAAACTGAGCACCAAAGAATTGATGCTTTTGAACTGTGGTGTTGGAGAAGACTCTTGAGAGTCACTTGGACAGCAAGGAGATCAAACCAGTCAGTCCTCAAGGAAATCAGTCCTGACTATTCATTGGGAGGACTGATGCTGAAGCTGAAGCTCCAATACTTTGGCCACCTGATGCAAAGAACTGACTCATTAGAAAAGACTCTGATGCTGGGAAAGATTGAAGGTGGGAGGAGAAGGGGACAACAGAGAATGAGATGGTTGGATGGTATCACTGACTCAATGGACTTGAGTTTGAGCAAACTCTGAGAGTTGGCGATGGACAGGGAAGCCTGGCATGCTGCAGTCCATTGGGTTGCAAAGAGTCAGACACAACTGAGTGACTGAACTGAACTGAAGTTCCAAAACCATTGTCAAAGCCACTTGCTTAACACATCCCCAGCTATGAGCTAAGCTATTATCTGCCCCACTTGGAAGTTCAGTGAAGTGAAAGAAGAGTCTCTTGAGATGGGTTCAATATGGAACATTTTACCCGAGAGACTCTCTTTCAGAGAATTCACTTGTCAACTTAAATGGCAGGGACAGGAACTCCTTAAGAGAGTTTTTGACTTTCTGAAACTTGCCCCACAGGCCAAATCTATTTAAGTTTAAGGTTTTCCCATTCTCGGCACAGTACCTATTCACTCTGGCCCCTAATACCAGCCCTAGGAAAAGAGAGCCGGAGATAGCTGCTGCTGAGAAATGCCTCTGTTAGGGTAAAGAATGTTCAAGAAGCAAGAGCTGTCACAGCTCCTTAACTAAAATGAATATCCACATCTTACTTATAAAGTTGATAGCCATTCCGATAACACTGGCTATAGCAAAGATCAATAGACCTAATTACCCTGTCCTGTATTCTCTGAGACTAACCTCTGGGGAAAGGAGTACTGCTGCGAACACTGTATGCAGCATTAAGTATTAATAACACTCTCAGGTTTTCTGAAAGGACAGGTAAAGTCAGGAAATACAAAAAAAGAAAAAAAAAAACACTTTGATTTTCTGACCATCATTAAAAAACTAACCTGCCCATGAATGTCAATATTATGTCAATAATTCCAATGCAGAATGAAAGGAATGTGGTGCACAACCCCCATTAAATAGAAGAACACTAGGCGACATTCCTGATGAGTTTGTATAATTAGTGAGGGTTTGGAGCTAGTGGTGCACGGAGCACCCATCAGCAGACAGCTCTCTGGTTAGTTAAAATTCTGGAGGACATGCCAATGTTTCTTCTTTCCACTCTGCTCCCTAGAATATCCTGAGGAAGCAACTTTCAAGTTGCTGTCGGCTCAGATCGGGGCAGTGGGTAAATAGCAGATGAACAACAGTAAGATGCTGTTACATCAAAGCCCAGGCTTGCCAAGCACAGAGGGCCTAGGCCATATAAAAGCCACTCCTGTTTGCTAGGCAGGGATTCAATCGCACAAATGTCAGAAATGGAAAGGAGCCGAACATGCCCCTGTATTGAGACATGCTGAAGAAATGCCCGCACAATGGCATCTTGCAGGCTGTTAGGGCTAATGGTGAGGCTTGGAGCATGGAGAACGGACAGCTGTGCTTTTAGGGGACATTTTCGGATGCAGAGGTCACTGGAGAAATATGTCAGTTGGCGTAGTGAATTACCCCATGCTAAGAGAAACCAGATCAAATTTTTGGCTGGTTACCCAGGACACTCCAGGATACCTCTTCTATAATATGATTTTCAACCCACATCCTCCTTCAGCAAAGGGAGTATTTGTTTACCCAGTTTTCCCTTTTCTCTGAAGCACACATACTTTATGGGGCTCCTTGTCAGAAACAGTTCCCCACCCTGGAATGAAAACTGCTGACGTGGTTTCCTCAACTGAGGCTTGTCTGCTCACTAGGAGGGACAAACAGTTTCAATTAAGGACAGCACGTAAGCCTTGTTTGAGATGCTACATTCTGTCAAAACCACAGCAAGCCAGGGCAAAGGCTGAGAGTAAAGCCGTAAGGCCTTTGGAGCAGATTCTTAGTTTTATCAGAATCCCAGAGTCCTAGGAGATCAGAGAGGACTTAAGAGACTTCACCCAGCCTGCTGGTCTTGCTTGTGCTTAGTTGCTCCATCTTGTCTGTGTCCCCATGGATTATAGCCCGCCAGGCTCCTCTATCAATGGGATTCTCCAGGCAAGAACACTGGAGTGGGTTGTCATGCCCTTCTCCAGGGGATCTTCCCCACCCAGGGATCAAACTCAAGTCTCCTGCATTGCAGGCGGATTCTTTACCATCTGAGCCACCAGGAAAACCCAGTATTTCTAGAAATGAGAGAAAGGAGGTGCTCGGCTTTCCCCAAGCCAGCAATCTTGGCTTTAGATTCCATGTCTCCAGATATCTGAGTTCATAAAAAAATAAGGCACGGCGGCAAGTTTTACATAACATGTCTTCTGCATCCAAACTTTGACAGTTTGATTAAAACAACCAAAAACAGAAAAGGAAAGAAAGAAAACCCAACAAATACAGCACATAATTACAGAGAAACTGTTACAAGTCACATGGAACAGACGAAAAAAGTCAAGACCTGATCCCTGCTCATAGGTGCTTAGATAGTAGAAAAAAAAAAAAAAAAAACCAAACATAAAAACAAGCAGGAAGGAAATGAACAGCTTCATATTTTGCAACACTATAAACTCATAAGTAAAGCACAAATTGTGCTGAACACTGTATTAGAAGGTACTAATCGGGCCCTACAGACAATGACGAAGTACAAGAGAAATTAGAATATGTTGAGAACCGGGGGACTTGAGACCAGAGAAGGTACAGGAGCTGGAGTGTGAAGGAAGGCTGAATGAATGGGCTCCAACATTTTAGGATGAGGAAACAGCATGAGTGAAAATGCAGAGGTGGGGGTGAGGTGTGCACGATGAGAGCACATTTAGGACACAGAACCCTGATGTACACATCTTCTGAGGGTCAGGCAAGTTGGGGGCCAGTTTCTGGTAGGTCTGAAAAGTCACACAGAAGATTTTATGTGTGGTGAGGTAAGCGTCAGAGAGACATTTTATGTTCCTTGGAAGAAAATAATAGCTCTCTCCTGAAAGCTTACAAATGTGCTAGCACTCTGCTAAGCTCCTTACATGGATTATCTCATTGAGTATTCACAATAAGCCCAGGAGGTAGTACTAGCATTACCCCTATTTTCTTAAAGAGGGGGAAATGAAGATCAGAAATATTAAGCAACTTGACTAGGACTGCACAGTGAACAAGAGGAAAAATCAGAACTGTAACCCAGATATGTGGGATTCCCTGGTGACTCAGACAGTAAAGAATCCACCTGAAATGCGGGAGACCTGGGTTCTATCCCTGGGCTGGGACGATCCCCTGGAAAAGGGAACAGCTAACCACTCCAGTATTCTTGCCTGGAGAATTCCATGGATAGAGGAGCCTGGTGGGCTATACAGTCCATGGGGTCACAAAGAGTTGGACATGACTAAGTGAATAACACTTTCACTTTATGTCAGATTCCACTGCCCATAAACACTGTGCTCGTAAATAGCTTGCTTTATGTGATGAGGGTAACTTTCAAAAAGTATGACATTATTATAAAACAGAGAGGGTTAGGAAGCAACAATACTGGTTAAGAGCAACCTCAAGGGACTTTGGGATTCCCAGGTGGCTCAGTAGTAAGGCATCCGCCTACCAATGCAGAAGACTCAGTTTCAATCCCTGGGTTGGGAATATCACCTGAAAAAGGATATGGCAACCCACTCCAATATTCTTGCCTGGGAAATCCCAGAGACAGAAGAGCCCGGTGGGCTACAGTCTATGGAGTTGCCAAAAGTCAAATATCACTGGGTGACTGAGCACACATGCCCAGGGGACTTCCCTGGCAGTCCACTGGCTAAAACTCCATGCTCCCAATGCAGGGGGCCCAGGTTCAAACCCTGGTCAGGGAATAAGATCTATCATACCACAACTAAAGATCCCCATGCTGTAATGAAGAGCTGGCACAGTCAAACAAATTTTAAAAAAAATTTAAAAGAGTAACCTCAATAATCCAGTCAACTAGGAGAAGAGCTTCCAAGAAAAGGTAGTAAAAATTAAGAACAGAGAAAGGATAAACCCTAGAGACAATGGTGATGCAAAGGGGAAAGCACAAGATTCCTAGGAGAAGGTAGGGGAGGGGTAAGATGAGTGGTTTGCAAAGAGGTGGTACAAAGGTTAAATTTTAGACATGTTGACTTTGAAAGAATGATGGAAAATGTCCAGTGGAAAGCTGAAGGTGTGAGCTTGAAGATATACCTTTGTTTTATGTATGGATCACTAAAGAAATCTGCAAATCCATTCCCCAGAAAATGTACACTTGTGTGAACTTGAAATTTTGCTTCACAGTTCATAGGGCCAGCGACTCTTCAAAACCCACTCACAATACCTTTGGTACAAGCCATGAGTAATAAATTGAGAATGAAGAGAGACAGGCTGGGAGCTTTATTCATAGTGGGTATCATATGAACTTCTCTTGACTTCCAGGATCCTGCCCTTTCTGGTTCCCTCCTTCCTGTCTGATGGCTACTTCTCCATTTCTTTCTTTCACTCCTACTCTTTTCCCTGTCCAGTAAAACTGGGTGTTAACCAAGAATCTAGCATATCCTTGACCCTCTTTTGTTCTCTGTACAGGTTCAGTTGGTTGATTTTTATAGAGATATTGTCAATATTAAATGAAATAATAGGTATAATTTGAAGGGCACAGTCCCTGGTTTGTATATCACTCCTAGAAATGGTAGCCATGATAATAAGTTGAGAAAAACAGAAGAAACAAATCGGTTGAATGAGACAAAGAACAAGCTTTGACAAGTTTCAAATAAGAGCAGTATTAGAGAAGCCCAAGGAGAAGAGCGTATCACAGAAGGAGGAAGAGGACTCTTAGTGGTGTGAGGCACCTCAACAAGAGCAAAGGAACAAGGTTAGATTTTACTTGAGTTTTCTCAAGTTCAAATCAGGAAAGGACACTCGCCTTACTCCTGGTCAAAATAATACTTTCCAAGATGCACAGTGGTGATTAATCCCCTCTCCCATAAGGTACCTCATGATGACACAAGAACACGCTTGTTGCAGTGGTAGTCATGGTTGCTACAGTTTATAAGTTAACCCTGTCATCACCAGAAAATGTGGAGAATGAGCCCTCCAAAAATATATATCAAACTTGGGGAACACATGTATACCTGTGGCGGATTCATTTTGATATTTGGCAAAACTAATAGTTATGTAAAGTTTAAAAATAAAATTAAAAAAAAAAAGAGAGAGAAAAAAAATATATATCAAACTTGGAATACAGTTTTCAAGCTGAAAATTCAGAAGTCAAGCATCTCTCAGAAGCCAATTCTCCTCTAATCAGGTCCAGAGGGAAGAATGTCATGCAAACATGCCTCTGGCGGCATTTAAACGAAACAGCGTCCTCTTATCAGTTCCCAACCGGCCTCTCCCAGCACATGCTTCTCAACATTCAATTAAGTGCCATGCTCTTACATTTGCAAATAGATTAATCAGGTCTCATGAAAAATTGGCAGGATTTCTTCAGCTTTCAAGGGGTCAGATCTTAGTTACCTAAACTAAGTTTGATGGGCCACATACCAAGAGTTATATCTGTCGGAGCTTCTTATTTATAGTTTTCCCTTTAAATTTTTTTGAGTACTTCTCAGTTCAGTTCAGTTCCACTCAGTCATGTCCGACTCTTTGCGACCCCATGAATCGCAGCACGCCAGGCCTCCCTGTCCATCACCAACTCCCAGAGTTCACTCAGACTCATGTCCATCTAGTCAGTGATGCCATCCAGCCATCTCATCCTCTGTCGTCCCCTTCTCCTCCTGCCCCCAATCCCTCCCAGCATCAGAGTCTTTTCCAACGAGTCAACTCTTCGCATCAGGTGGCCAAAGTACTGGAGTTTCAGCTTTAGCATCATTCCTTCCAAAGAAATCCCAGGGCTGATCTCCTTCAGAATGGACTGGTTGGATCTCCTTGCAGTCCAAGGGACTCTCAAGAGTCTTCTCCAACACCACAGTTCAAAAGCATCAATTCTTCAGTGCTCAGCCTTCTTCACAGTCCAACTCTCACATCCATACATGACCACAGGAAAAACCATAGCCTTGACTAGATGGACCTTTGTTGGCAAAGTAATGTCTCTGCTTTTGAATATGCTGTCTAGGTTGGTCATAACTTTCCTTCCAAGGAGTAAGCGTCTTTTAATTTCATGGCTGCAGTCACCATCTGCAGTGATTTTGGAGGCCCAAAGAATAAAGTCTGACACTGTTTCCACTGTTTCCCCATCTATTTCCCATGAAGTGATGGGACCAGATGCCATGATCTTCGTTTTCTGAATGCTGAGCTTTAAGCCAACTTTTTCACTCTCCACTAGGGACCTATTAAGTGAAACTAGAGCTCTACTGGTTGACTTTAAGAATGTAGGGTTAAATTCTACCAGATCTGTTCCTGAATCACGTGTGAGAAGTCAGTAGGACTCCTGGGGAAGGAAATGCTTATTTTTCCCCAGCAACTGGGTATTATCACTAGAAAATATGTGCACGGAAGAGGGAGGAGGTGGGGAGTATTTGAACCACTTCTGTAAATAAACAAGTCAGTGAGTATGATGCATAATTCCAAAAATTTGCATCTGCAAATTTGCATTTCAGATTTCTCAAAAATTATAATACAAGTGAGCTGGCTTTTCATTCCTGCTTCCCTCCTCCCGTGATCATCCCCAATTTCAGCTATGATTCACTAAATATTTTTTCCCATTGGAAATTATAAAATGATATCCTAGTTCATTGTTTCATTTTACACTGAATTTCATTGGGTTTTCAGACATTTACACTGTCAGCTCTCCTTCCCTTACTGTAAAATCCTTTTTATTGACAATTCAATCATGTCAAGTTTGGAACAGGAGAGGCACTGATTTGATCAGCTATCATTGGATTTACAATATATAAATGACAGCACCATATCTGGCCCTCGTCTAAAGCAGCTGCCTTTTATCGATTTATATTCCACTAGCAAGGAAGAAAAATTGCAGCACAATGTAGTGGTATGGTCCGAGATCAATACCAATTTTTTTCTTAATGACACAAAGGCCAAGATAAGGACAGCATAAGTCAAAGCTAGACAGATCAAATTTGTCCGATATCCCTTTCAATTACCGAAGAACATGCACAGGGATGTATAACATTAAAGCAAAGGAGAATATTATTCCAAGTGGTTTAAAATTACGACATCAAACAAGACGGAGTAGCATCCTCCCCAAGATATGGAATTGAAATAAGCTGAGAATGGAGGACCACCTTCCCTACCTTGGTCTAAAGCAGCTGGGCATTTCCAGAGTTAGCCTAACTACTAAACCTCAGAGCGCTGCTTCAGCTGTGTAATCCCAACAAAGAGGATTTAAACCAGGACTCCAGGACAAGGAAATGGCAACCCACTCTAGTATTCTTGCCTGGGAAATCCCATGGACAGAGGAGCCTGACGGGCCACAGTCCACGGGGTTGCACAGAATTGGACATGACTTAGTGACTAAACAACAACAATCAGAACCAGACATCCTGAATTCCTTAGATGTTGATATTGAATGATAGGTAATGAAGAGTGAAATAGACTGGTTGCTCCCCAGAACATAATACTTGTTGCAGGAAGCCAAAAAGCAAATTACCCAAACAGCTTAACAAGCTCAATAGAGTGGTTGGCCACATCTAATCTGGGTAAGTTGTAAAGTTATGGCTATCTCCACTACGGCAACAAAAGGCTGCCCAATTCCCTTGGGAATCTGGGATGATTCTGTAGTTCAGCAAAAGGAGCTGGGTCCAGGTCAAAGCAGTTCTTTCTAAAACTGATGTGCCACAACCCCAACCCCACATCAGTTCAGTTCAGTTGCTCAGTCATGTCTGACTCTTTGCAACCCCATGGACTGCAGCACACCAGGCTTCCCTGTCCATCACCAACTCCTGAAACTTGCCCAAACTCATGTCCATCGAGTCGGTGATGCCATCCAACCATTTACTCCTCTGTTGTCCCCTTCTCCTCCCGCCTTCAATCTTTCCCAGCATCAGGGTCTTTTCCAATGAGTCAGCTCTCCACATCAGGTGGCCAAAGTATTGGAGCATCAGCTTCAGCATCAGTCCTTCCAGTGAATATTCAGGACTGATTTCCTTTAGGATTGACTGATAAAGCCAGCTCTAAGGAATGCTGCAATGGAGAATGCCTTGGTGATCTTCTCTCCTGAGAGTTTAAAAAAATAAACAAAAAAACTTGCTACCAACACTGAAGGAGGCAGGGGCTTCTCCTCATTAAACAATGTGCCTATTCTCTTTGCACATCTTTCTGATAGTGTCCTCTCCAACATAACACAAACATGGTCAGGCACTTTACATAACAACAGATGAGATAAATTACAGATAAAACAGAAGTGTTCACGAGAAGCACAACGATATCTTGAGAGGGCTTTGGTGAAATACGTTGTAAAGGGAATTCAAATATCTAATTAGTGGTATAATAGATGATGTCTGAATTCCTTCCAGTCCTAAAGTTCTATGTTTCTAAGTATTAACAGCTCACATGCCCTATTGCTAGTGGGGAAAAAAACAGAGTAAAAACAGCGTAAGTCTTTGGGACCAAACTGACTTGGGTCTATGACTAGACTCCGCAACTTACTAGCAGTGTGATCTCAGGCAAGGTACTTAGCCTCTCTGTGCATCAGTGGCAGGCACAATAGGTGTGCTGTACATAATATCTCATTTGATCCTCATAACAATCCTATCAGATTGTTATCTCCACTTTAATATGAAAAAAACTGGTTCAGTGAGCTTAAGTAAACTTGCTCAAAGTCATACATAGTTGTAGAGTTTATATTCAAACCATGGTCAAGATGGCTCTAAAATCAACTTTTACCACTGATTCCATCAGGTTACCATCAAGACTTCCATCAGCCCTTCGAGTTCAATCTAAGCCTGAGTTATTTTCTTCACTGTCCCTCTGGTTACTGAGAAATCAGGTCTGGGCCACATAAAGCTAACCAGAATAGAAGCGTATAATCCCATCTACAGAGTGAGTGGTCAATGACAACTTAGATACCTGCTCAGGAAAGAGTTAGAATTAAAACATGGAAACCTCACTTCTTCAAGCCATGTTTGTTATCAATGTCACCATTAATAACATATCTAATTGAAGAGAAACAAGTGTCTCAACACTAAGGGCAAAGAATGGATGCTGTAACAAGAATACAAAGGGCAGCATAAGACATATATTTTATTTAGTCTATTTGAACTTGATTTTACAGTAGTGCTAATGCATTTTTTCCTTGCCAACTAGTACAATACTTACTGATCATGATGTCAGATGATGCAGTTTAGCTAGGGGTAGCAGAAGCAGCTATTTCAACCTGGTGTGAAGTAATCATAAATAGAATGCCTTTTTTTCCATAAAATGTCATGCTAGGACTTTGAGTGACAGTAATGCTGGGGCCATCAGATAAATTATGGGCTGCGAAGCTTGCTAAGGCCATACCAGTAGTTAGCACAACTGAAAAGTCAGGAAGCCAAGGAGATTATGCAGGGATAAAGAAAGATACAGACATCAGAATTCAGAGCAGGCAGTGGAGTCATGTGTTTGAGTGGAGTAAATGGGAGAAGTCCATACAAAAAAATCATTCTTTGAGGCATCTAGCTTGAACCAGATACTCTTATGTACTTTCTCTCACAGAAAAAATACACCAGTTATATCTTCAGCTAGTAGCAAAGAGGGAAATGATATCAGCTGAGCAAAACAGACACAGGAATAACTAGCTGGTAGGTGGGAGACAGTACAGAAATGTGATTAGGCACTCTGGCAATAGAGTCTCAAAATGACTGTGGTCAAAGTTACGACTGAGAAAATATACCAGGAAGCTAGTCCAATTGCCAGCACATAATAGAATCTCAACATATTCTTTTAAGTCCTGCAAAAGAGATTATGCCTAAAAACCAAAGGATGAAAATTTCCAAGTGTATGCAAAGTGATCTTTCTAGTCACACATCTACATAGCAACATTTTCTATAAAATTATATTTTTCAACACATAATACTTAAAGACGAGGGTAAGTTAATAACCAAGGATAACCTCAAAACAGCTTATTTTGGAAATATGAATGTATACTAATTATTGCCAGCTAGCAACATGTCTACTACAATGACTAATACGCTTTCTGACTTCATAAGAAAGAAAAAAGAATTTTGGTTAAATATATACCAATTATTCATATTTGGAATTTCTATATAATCCTGGCACATTCTTAACTGGCCCAAATAAGTGAAGAACAGCATTGTCACAATCCTCGTACTGTCACCTGTATCTATCGTTCAGGAATATCAGCACACTGATGATTCTGCTCAAATCGTGGTGGAATGGAGAGTTACTTTATACCTCTTTTGAAGCTCTGCCATCCTTTTTTCTTAGACTGTGTACTTAATAGAGACAACCTGGGGCTAGAGAGAAGCAAATCATTTAGAGTCAGAAAACCTGAGACCAAGGCCTAGTTCTGCCACTTACTAGATGAGCTAACTCTCTGTGCCTCAGATCCCCCACCTACATTAACTAAGGTTACCTCTTTCCATGTAGATATTATTCATCTTTATATCTATTACCGACATGAAAATTGTGCCAGACAAACAGTGAGCAGATGCCCTAGAAACATTTGTTGCTTGGTGATGAAAATTTCAAAAACACATAATAGTTGACCCTGGAATTTTTTGTTTGCCAGAAAGACATGCATATTAAAAACAAATATTATAATAATTCTACAATTATCACACCCCCAACATCATTTTATCAAAACAGATTGCCTTAAATTTATTTATTTTTAAAATCATTTCATTTTTGTTTTTTCAAACTTTAAAAAATGCTTTATTAAACCTTGTAACAAATCTAAGATAGGCACTATTATTATTTTTAATTGTAGTATAATTGCTTTACAATGTTATGTTAGTTTCTACTGTATAACAGCATTAATAAACTATATGTATACATATATCCCCTCCCTCCCACCTCTCTAGGTCATCACAGAACACTGAGCTGAGCTCCCTGTGATACAGCAGGTTCCCACTAGCTAGCTATTTTACACATGGTATTGTATGCACGTCAGTACTACTTTCCCAATTCGGCCCAGCTTCCCCTTCCCTCTCATGTTCATATGTCCATTCTCTACATCTCTATTCCTGCTCTGCAAATGGATTCATCTGTACCATTTTTTTACATTCCATATATATGTGTTAATATACAATGTTTTTTTTCTCTTTCTGACTTACTTCACTCTGTATGACAGACTCTAGGTTCATCTGCTGCTGCTGCTAAGTCACTTCAGTCGTGTCCGACTCTATGTGACCCCATAGACGGCAGCCCACCAGGCTTCCCCGTCCCTGGGAATCTCCAGGCAAGAACACTGGAGTAGGTTGCCATTTCCTTCTTCAATGCATGAAAGTGAAAAGTCAAAGTGAAGTCGCTCAGTTGTGTCCGACCCTCGCCGACCCCATGGACTGCAGCCTTCCAGGCTCCTCCGTCCATGGGATTTTCCAGGCAAGAGTGCTGGAGTGGATTGCCATCGCCTTCTCCACTAGGTTCATCTACATCACTGTAAATGACCAAATTTCGTTCCTTTCATGGCTGAGTAATATTCCATTGTATATATGTACCCAAAACTTCTTTTATGAATTGGCATCACTTGATCTAGTAAACAGGTAACTATATACTGCAGAGACCATGCATTTTATCTTCCTAAAGAACATGCATAAGTAACACATGCCAAACATTCAAACATATTTAGAAGATACAATTAACCTAATTACCATAGGATATTAAAAGATCCAGAGTCTCACAGTATAATATACAAAATGTCCAGGATATGACCAAAAATTACTTAGCATACAAAAACTAAACTAAAACAAAAAACAAAACAACTCACAAGGGCAAGGATGATCAATCTTATCTCGCCAACACTGAGATAACAAAGATGATAGAGTTGTCAGACAAAGATATTAAAGCAGTTATAAAAATGGTGCAAAAAATGAGGATAAACCCTCTTGAAAGGAATGGAAAGATAGTATGTTTCTGCAAAGAAACAGAAGGCATAAACAAGATCAGATGGAAAGTTTAGGTCTGAGCAACACAATTAAAAAAAAAACTGAAGAAACAAACAAACAAACTTCACTAGGTTCATTCAATGGCAGAATGGAGATGACAAAGATAAAGCAATATAAATTCTCCAATCTGAATAACAGAGAGGAAAACGATTGAAAACAAAAATGAACATAGGCTTATGGAGGAAAGATAAAACACAAAGTCTAGTATTTGTACCACCAGAGTCCAAAAAGATAAGGAAGAGTGTACAGAAAAACATAAATAGAAGAAATTTACCCCAATTTGGCAAAATACATAAATCTACACATTCAAGAAACTCAGCAAATGTTGAACTGGATAACACCAAAGAGATCTGTACTCAGGCACATAATAAACTGCTGAAGTTAAAGAAAAAGAAAATAATCTTGAAACTGGCCAGAGAAAACTAATATATTGCTTACAAGGAAATAACAATTTGAATGACTATGGATTACTCAGGTGAAACCATGGAGGTAAGAAAAAAAAGCAGCACATTTTTTAAACTGCAGAAAAGAACTATCAACCCACAATTCTGCATCTAGTGAAAGTATTTTTTAAGAAATAAAGATGAGAAAAAAACATTCTCAGGTGACGGAAAACTATGAGAATTCACAGCCACTGAACTGCTATAAAAGGAGTCCTTTGTAGAGAAGGGAAATGATATCAGAAGGAAAATTGGAAAATCAAGACTGAAGTAAGAGACAAAAAATAATGAATATCAAGATAAATAAAATATAACATTTTCCTCTTCTTGAGTTCTTTAAAATATGCTTCACAATTAAAAGCAACCATTATAGCAATGTCTGGCAAGATTTTCAATATATTTGGATAAAATAATATAAAAAGAATATAAAAGGGATATATACAGTGGAAGATTTCTGCATTCATCTTAGGTTGGTAAAGTATGGATTGTAAAAACTGTGAAAAATAGAGTATGCATATTCTAATCCCTAGAGTAATGACTGGAAAAAGAAACAGTGACCCCAATCTACAGGAAGAAACACAGAACACCAATAAAGGTAACTCCATAGGTAAATATAAAAAAAGAGTATAAATGTATTTTTTAATAATTATTTTCCCTCCTACTTTATTTAAAAAACAAGGGCATAGAGCAAACACTATAAATCTGTGTTTGGAAACATAATGTATAATACATAATTTATGAAAATAATAGCATAAAGAACAGGGAGGAGTAAAGTTTTTATATATTAAGATGATATTAACCTGAACTAGATCATCAAAAATTAAGAAGATAACTCTATGATAACCTACATGAGAAAAGAATCTGAAAAAGAATGAGTATATACATATGCATAACTGAATCACTTTACTGTACACCTGAAACACAATATTGTAAATCAACTATTTGCCAATAAATTTTTTTAAATAAAAACATTTAGAAATAAAAGGGTTTTTCCTTTGGTAATGGAGGGATAAAGAAAAAAAAAAAAAAAAACAAGAAAAGAAATGTCCAGCATAAGCAAACCTATAGCGACAGAAAGTAAATTAGTAGCTGCCTAGGACTAGAGGGAATGACAGCACTGGAGGTCATGGCTAGGAGGTACAAGATTTCTTTTGGGTAATGAAAATACTCTAAAATCGATTGTTATTATGGATGTACAACTCTGAATATATTAATACTAAACGCCACTGAACTGTATACTTTAAATCAATGACTTGTGTGGTATGTAAATTATATCTCAATAAAGCTATTAAGAAAAAGAGCAAAAAAAGAAGTTAATAGGACAATCACTAAGAAAATAACTAGATACTCTACAGCAGAAGTGATAAGGGAATTAAAAATGGCATAGTAAAATAACATATATTTAAAACAAAACAAGTCAGAAATGGAAGAATACTAGAATAAGAAAAGATATAGGACATGGAAAATAAATAATAAAATGGCAGACGTAAATGCTACCTTTTATTAGTAATTAGTAATCACATTAAATGGAAATTTATTACACTAATTGAAAGAGATTGACAAAATGGATATAAAATATAATCTAACTATATTTTGTCTACAAGAGACACACTTTAAATTTAAAAAAAAAACAAATATTTTCAAAGTAAATGGATGGAAAAAGATACAGATATACCATGAAAACAGCAATCTAAAGAGAGCTTGAGTGGCTATGCTAAAGTATTACACTAATAACACTATCAAAAATTGTTGCTAGACACAAAGGACATTTTATAATGTTAAAAAGTTAAGAAGATGTAGCAATTATAAACATATCTGTGGACTTCCCTGGAGGCACAGTGGATAGGAATCTACTTGCCAATGCAGGGGACATGGGTTCAATCTCTGTCTGGGAAGATGCCACACGCCAAGAAGCCCACGCATCACAACTACTGAGCCCGTGCTCTAGAGCCCGCAAGCTGCACCTCTGGAGCGCATGCACCATAACTAATGAGCCTGCACGCCGCAACTACGGAAGCCCATGTGCCTAGAGCCTGTGCTCTGCAACAGGAGAAGCCACCGCGATGAGAAGCCCGCAGCAAAGAGTAACTCCCGCTGGCTACCACTAGAGAAAGCCCACACAAACGCAATGAAGACCCAATGCAGCCAAAAAAATGACAATCAATAAACATATCTGAACCTAGTAACAGAAACCAAAATACATGGAACAAAAGATGACAGAATTAAAGAAAGAAAAACTTCAACAATAATAGTTGAAGACTTCAACAACCCATTTTCAGTAATTAACATATAGCACAACTAGACAGAAGATGAGCAGAGAAACAGAAGGCACAAACAACACTATAAACCAACCAGACTTAACATTTATACAATGCTCCCTCCAAAAACAGTAGAATACAATTCTTTACAAGTGTCCATGGAACATTCTTCAGGATAGACCACAAATCGAAAACAATTTAAAAAAATTTTTAGAGATTGAAATGATACACAGGATTTTCTGACCATAATGGAGTGAAATTAGATGGTATGGGAGGGAGGAGGGAGGAGGGTTCAGGATGGGGAACACATGTATACCTGTGGTGGATTCATTTTGATATATGGCAAAACCAATACAATATTGTAAAGTTAAAAAATAAAATAAAATATAAAAAAGAAACCATTTGAAAAGGAAATTTGAGAAATTCACAAAATATGTGGACATTAAAAGCAAAAGGTATACAACATGTATACCTGTGGCGGATTCATTTTGATATTTGGCAAAACTAATACAATTATGTAAAGTTTAAAAATAAAATAAAATTAAAAAAAATAAAATAAAATAAAAAGCAAAAGGTAGAAAATAATTTAGCATGCCAACATTAATCAAAAGAAAACTGGAGTGCCTATTTTAAAACCAGAAAATGTAGATTACAGAGCAAAAAGATATATCAGGGATATCACATTACATAATGACAAGAGTCAATCCACCAAGAAAGCCTACCCATTATAAATGTGCATGCACATAACAAAAGGGCTTCAAGATACATGAAGACATAATATAGTAAAGATGTCAATTCTCCCCAAATTGATCTATAGAATTAACATGATTTCAAGCAAAATTTCTCTAAGATTTTCTCTGTACAGACGAGCTGATCTTAAAATTCCTATGGAAATCCAAAATACCTAGAATAACCAAAACAATTTTGAAAAAGACAAATGAAATCAAAACAATCATAGCACACAATTTTAAGTCTTCCTTAAAGCTCTAATGGTATAGACAGTAGACAGTACTGATATAGATCTATGGAATAGAACTGAGAGTCCAGAAATAGATCTACACAAGTATGACCAATTGAGTTTTGATAAGAGTTCAAAGGCGATTTAATGGAGCAAAAACAGTCTTTTCCGCAATGGTGTTGGAGTAATTGCACACATGTACTGAAAAATAATGAACCTCTCCCTAAAATCATGTCTTACACAAAAATTAACTCCAAATTGATTACAGATCAAAAAATTGATTATAGATCTAAATGTAAATTGCAAAACTATAAAACTTGTAGAAGAGAACATATGTGAGAAAATATTTTGACCTGGGTTTGGGCAAAGAGTTCTTTTAAATGACACCTAAGGCATAATCTATCACAGAAAAAAATGATCACTTGGACTGATTCATCACAAGTAAAACTTTTGCTCTGAGAAAGAGACTTTTAAATGGTATCTTATTTATTATTTATTTATTTATCCGGCTGTGCCAGGTCTTAGCTGGGCACTCAGGATGTTTGTTGTGGCATGTTGGATTTCTTGTTTCTTTTTTTTAGTTGCAGCATGCAGGTCTAGTTCCCCAATCAGGCACTGAACCTGGGCCCCGTGCTTTGGGTACAAGGAGTCGTAGCCACTAAGCCACCAGAGAAACCCTGAGAAAGAAACTTTTAAAGAGAAGAAAAAGACAAACTACAGAGTGGAAGAAAATATTTGCAAATCATATTTATTACAAGGGATTTATATTATAGTATATGAAGAGACCTCAAGTAATAGATCTTCAAGGGCATTATCCTGAGAGAAAAAAAAATTCTAAATGGTTACTGTCAGATTCCATTGATATGATGTTCTTGAGGTGACCAAATTAAAGTGCTAGAAGAGTGATCACTGGTTACTACACGTTAGTGTTGAGGGAAGAGTATGACCATCAAAGAGCAACACAAGGGAGTTTACTTGAGATGGAACAGTTTAGTATCCTGGTTTTCATGATGTGTATACAAATTGACACATGTAATAAAATTTCAGAGAATGATACATGAAAAAGTATGTGTAAAAAGTAGTGAAACCTTAATTAAATCTATACCTGAGTTAACAGTACTATGCCAGTGCCAGTTTTCTGGTTTTGACAATGTACTAAGGTTATGTAAAATATTATCATTGGGTCAATCTAGGTGTAGAGTACATAGAAAATCTCTGCATTTTTGTAATTTCTTGTAATTTGTGAACTTTTTCAAAATTAAAAGTTGTACTAAAAGAGCTCAGCAATATGAAAACAAACAATCCAATTTAAAAATGGGCAAACAACTTGAAAAGACATTTTGCTGAAAAAGGATACATATATGACCAGTAAACACATGAGAAGATGCTAATATCATTAGCTACTGCAGGAATGCGAATTAAAGTCACTGTTGAGATACCATTATACCCTATTAAAATGGCTAAAATAAATATTGCTGACAATAATACCAGGTGCTGACTAGGATCTGAAGTGACAGCAACTCTCATCCATTGCTGGTGGGAATGCAAAATGGTACAGCTACTCTGGAAAACCATTTGGCAGTTTCCGATAAAGTTAACCATACACTTATCATATGATCCAGAAATTCCACATCTAGACATTTATCCCAGAGAAATGAAAACTTATAGAACTTATATACTCAATTGTGCATAGCATCCTTATTTGTAGTTTCCCCAAACTGCAAACAACCCAAATATCCTTCAACTGGAGAATATAAGAACAAACTGTAGCACATCTAAACCACGGAATACTACTTGACAGTAAAAAGGAACACAGTATTCATACATGCAACAACTTGGATGAATCTCAAAGGCTAAGTGAGGGAAGTCAGTCTCAAAAGGCTGCAACATTAGAAGATGCCACTTATATGCCATTCTTTAAAATGCAAAACCAGAGAGATAGAGAACAGGACTGGGATGGTACAAAGGAGTAGCAAGACAAAGTTTTTTTGAAGTGATGTCTGTACTGAATCCTCATTTCAATAGTGGTCACATGCATTTATGCATGCGTTAATAGTAAAAAACCTCTACACCAAAAGAGTCCGTATGCTAATTTATTGTATGCTAATTTAAAATAAAATAACAATTATGAGAGTAATACTGTCGTTTCACAACCTAGAGATTTAAAAGTAGGAGCACATATGTGCATAGCACTTACAGAGTCCAGGCATTTTTCTAAGTATTTGACAAATATTAACTCATTTAATTTTAACAGTAATCCTAGGAGGTAAGTCAGAGAAGGCAATGGCAACCCACTCCAGGACTTAGCCTGGAAAATCCCATGGACGGAGGAGCCTGGTGGGCTGCAGTCCATGGGGTCGTGAAGAGTCGGACACGACTGAGCGACTTCACTTTCACTTTTCACTTTCATGCATTGGAGAAGGAAATGGCAACACACTCCAGTGCTTTTGCCTGGAGAATCCCAGGGAAGGGGGAGCCTGGTGGGCTGCTGTCTATGGGGTCGCAGAGTCGGACACGACTGAAGTGACTTAGCAGCAGCAGCAGGAGGTTAAGTACTAGAATTCTCCCCATTTTACACACAAGGAAAGTGATACATATTGAGCTTAAATAATCTGTCTAAAACGACAAGACCTGAGATGAGGTGGGGCTGAGATTAAAGCCAAACTTCAGTCTAAGTCCAGTCTCTACTGTTAATTACGAAGCTTTAGCGAGTTCTATGCTCTATACTATACGCTCTTTAGAAGATATTCTCTCCCCATTATAACCCTATTTGAGGTGCTTATTAACTGATACTTTCTAAAGAAAGTCCTTAAGATTTAAATTCAAACAACCAGTCAGTCAGGAAGAGACGAAAAGCAGAAGCAAAAGACCTACCTGTCGGAATTTACATCTCACTTTCCCACAGACTGTACTGATTAACACAGGTGGCTGGTTTCTTGCCATGAATTTTTTTGGTCTCCTTGCATAAATCCATATGACACTTGCCATTTAAACATAAACAAAAATGAACCTTTATCATTCACAAAACTGCCAAAAGAGTTTTGGGTTTCCTATAGTAGCTGCAGAAGTGGAAGAGGAGTTTTGTTTTTTTTTTAACTTGTTTGCTGATATTAAAATTAATTTCTAAAGGCATGTAGGACAATGGTACTAAAAAGATTATTAATTTATGCGGTCTTGATTTGTGTTTGTTCCAACCACATTGCCTTTGCCTACATTCAGAATAGTTAATGAAAACTCACACACACCAAAGTGCTGAGCAAAGACAAAAACAAGTAACACAAAATCTCTCCTTGGGGAGAAGGAATAGATGTTATAGAGGACCATGTTTAGTTATTGTTTTTGAAATAAAATTGACCAGAAAAATTAACTGGGTGGCGCTGTGCAAATTGTACTGTCTCTTCAAGGACTGATTTTACTTTGAAGGGAAAACAGAGCCAGATACGTTGTTTGGGGAAGGAAATGGATCCTACGGGTTTCTATAGTTAAGATGCCTTTGGATTGTTTCCTTCTTTAATATGTTCAAAATAAGTCCTAAAATGAAGGGCTAATTTCATGAAGTAGACAAGGAGTGAGCTTGCTTAGAGGTAAGGAAATGTTTAAGAGCAAGAATGTATATAAGTTCACTGTTAAACAACCGCAGACACATTCTGACTTTCCCCAAATCCATATTAACATACCCCAGCCAGCTGTATGCTCTAAGGTCCACCATTTGAGAACTAAACTGCCCGTTTATATTTCAAATGCATGACTCTGACAGCAGTTGGAAAGTGTGTGGGAAGAAGTGCACCAGGGACCAGGAAGGAGGAGTGAGGTTCTGATGAAAACTGGGAGGGGAGAGTGATACCTTTGCTCTTCATTCAACAAACAGGCACTGAGCACCTGCTAAGTGCTGGGCAAGCCACTAAGATCCCAAAGCCTTTGGGAAAATACTAGTGGGGCTGTGTTGGACAAGGCAATGGCACCCTACTCCAGTACTCTTGCCTGGAAAATGCCAGGGATGGAGGAAATCCCATAGGCTGCAGTCCATGGGGTCACAAAGAGTCGGACACAACTGGGCGACTTCACTTTCACTGTTCATTTTCATGCATTGGAGAAGGAAATGGCAACCCACTCCAGTGTTCTTGCCTGGAGAATCCCAGGGACAGGGGAGCCCGGTGGGCTGCCGTCTATGGGGTCGCACAGAGTCGGACACGACTGAAGCGACTTAGCAGCAGCAGCAGCAGTGGGGCTGTGTAACTAGAGTTTTCAGGGCATACGACAAAGGATGGGAGATCACCAAGAAAGAAGTTGAAGGAAAATGCAGCAAACACATACTGAAGGGCTTTGTATTCTATGCCAAGGACTTTCACATTGTATGTCTTTTGTTTAAACACAAATAATCCATGTTTACTGTACAATATTTTAAGAATACAGAAAAAATGTTAAAAAAAATGCACCTCCACCACCCAAAGCTGCATAGTCTCTCTTTGCATCTCAGTCTGTCTTTCTCTCTTTCTAGATAGCCAGGTATGTCTCTCTCTTTATATCTATGGACAGAAATATATGTACACACTCTCTCTCTCACACACACACTCAGGGCTTTTCCCACTTAAAATATAGAATGACTATTTATTCATATTATTAAATCTTCAACAGCATCTTTTTAATAGCTGCCTAGGATTCTATCATATTGCTCTTTCATAATTTAACCAGTCCTTTATGACTTGTTGTTTCCTATTTTTGCAATTATACCAGGAGTTATTTCTGAAATGCAATCCTGTTTGCATTCCGTGACAGCTGTTGCCCAGGAACACGGCGGTTTCAGGCTGCCCCAGGGTACAGCTGCTGAAGAGAAAAAGGAAGAGTGGAAGACCCTTCGGTGATAAATAAGGAGAGAAGTCGGGCACTTTGTGAAAAGAAAAAATGGATTCAGGTAACCTGGTTCTTACTAGAGAGGAAATAGTAAGAGGGAGGAGAAAGACTGCCCATGCTGTGGGCCCTGGTTAAGTTATTCACTCAAGAAAACGTTATCACTCGCCTACTCAAAACATATGAATCAACTCAGACCCTTAGTCTTAGAATAACCCAACCAATGTTTCCAGAATGATTTCTGACGCAAGCTATCATCAATCAATAGTTCATTTGAGGCTTCTGACCTCAAATCAAAACTCAAAAGTTTTGACAAAAAACTGACTGGGCATGTTCCAAGATGATCACCTGTGTTTCCTAAGTTCTATTCTCATATTAATTTAAATCATCAGAAAGCCAAGTACCTGGCCCACATTATCTCAGCCTCCAAAGAAATGCCTAAACTGAATTATGACTTAATATCACATTCTCACCCTTTATGTGCAAGGCTGATACAGCAATTATCCATTTCAACAGGGTTGTTGTTCCTTTGCAAAACTGTAGCTGAAGATGTCTGCTATAATCTATTATCTCTCACAGAAGGGTCCAAATAATAATTTTCATGATAAATTTTGTCTGGTGAAAAGAAGTATACATATTTTTCTTCAGTAACAATGAAAACTATACACGCCAGTGTATTTTCCTGTTTACTTTTTGCTGCTAGGAAACAGATTATTGGATTGGCCTGTCCAAATACCTCATGGCATCCACCCTTTCTGGTTCCTTTGGTTTGTCTCCGTTTTTCTATTTGAAAGGTCCTATGTTTATTTTTTTTAATTTTATATACTACCTTGGATCATTTTGAAGGTACATGGAATGAAAGGAATCTTAAATATAGTCAGTAAAAGCTTTATGGTAACAACTGAGACACATGCTCCTAAAACCTGGCTCGATAGCTATCCATATCTGATCGGGGCTTGTGAGATTTGATATTCCGTAGTTGATAGTTTTGATTGTGGTCTCCATGTGATTGATGTCTTGATCTGTGCCATTAGAATTCATTTTCATAACATATAAATGTGTACATGCAAGTGCTGGTAATATAGCATCTCAAGGTAACTAAACCTCTAGAGTAAACTATAACTCCCATCTTTAATGCATATAACCCTGAGCCATTCTTTTTCTGTGCAGACAGCAATGAAGAATGGAATGAATCCAACTCAAAATTGTATGAATAGGCTCTTTTCTCTATCTTTGATCTGAAGAGAGAGGACTTACAGTGAAACCTGCTTAAAACTCTTCAAAGGCTCTCCACTTAATAAGAGTTTTCATCTTCAGGGAAAAGTATAAATGCAATGGTAAGATGTTCACGGTAGCTTAAGTAAAAAAGGCAAACTACACAACAATATGATCTCAATTATATCACAGATACACAAATAAAATAGACCAAAAATGGTCTATTAAATGGCACTGAAATTGAAAATAGGGTTAAAAATTATTCTTTTTGTAAATCAATATATTCTTACTTTTCTAAAATAAGCATGTGTTAGTGCTGTTATCAAGAAAAGAGAATCATCCTTCTGCAAAGTTGCAATATTCACATATTGCAGAAATTAGAGATGACTCCACCCACCCACCCAGAGGCATGCCAGAGCTGGTAGAATACTATAAGCCTCTCTCTTTAGATTGAGTACACCTAGGCTGTGAGAAGACTCATGATGTCCACAGAGTGTCATAGCCAAATCAATGGCAGAAGTTAGAACAGATCCAGGGCTCCACCCAGTACAGAGCTCTGATGCCCCAGCTACCATCTGAGTTCTGGCAAGATGCTAGACCAAGGACTTAGATAGGGATCCGGCTAAGCTACAAGACTCGATGGTTCCTTACAACTGTGTCCATCAAATACAGTCTGGCAATACAACCGCCTCTCAAGTTGGAAGACCTAAAATCAGACAACAGAGAAACAATGTATTTTTTAAGGCAAAAGAATTTTTAAAGACACAGAATCATTTTCAGACATCTGTGATGGACACCGTTCTAGGATTCAATATATTTTTTTAAATTTCAGATTATACATCTTGCTTGCTTAAAAATATGGCAGACAAAGACAGTTCTTTTGGCTGGCCTTCTGACCTCTTGATCCAGAGCTTATTAAAGGATATGTTGGGAAACTGATTTTTATTCAGGGACTAGGAGTTGGCCTGAGCTTTCAAATTCCACCTCTTTCCTTACAATAGAATGGTCTTTCTTTTTAAAAGCTCTGTGCCTCTGAGTTAGGACTACATAAAGCCTCAGTCAGATAAGTTTATTGTGTTTTAAGTGAGGGAACAGCGGTAAAACAAAGGAACATGGTAACTTTTGGACAACTGGTTCCCAATCTCTGACCACAAGACAAATTATGGTAACCAAGAGACATCCTCCCTAATCTCTTGGCCAAACATGGAATCAGGAATGGAGTCCAGACTTTTTGGTTAGGGGAGATAAAGTACCTTCAGGACCATACTCTTCCAGACAACAGAAACAGTAGTAATGGTGATGATTATAGTGCTTCATCCTCAGCAGGACTCCCAAAGATGGAACAACCCAACAGTTCTTTGGAGGCCCTCTTGGCTTTGGTCTGTGTTGGGAGACAATTCTCCATGGACAACTAATGTTTCTACATATCTTGTGAACAGAAGCACTGAGTGCCTTTGTTTTGGAACATTTTTTCGAGGATGTATGTATAGCAAACAGCCTTGGAAGACAGAGAGAGTGTCTAACTCTGAAGGAAAGAGCAGGTTCACTTAGAAGATATAGCTGAGTGTGGTCCAGTATAATGAAGATACCGTCTCTCTGGAGCAAACAGATGGTATACTTACTGCCTGTTATAAAAGATTTGAGCTCCCTAAACTCAGGGTTCCTCTCCTGTAATTCCACCCACTGAGTGTACAATTACTACCCACCTGTCTTCGCATCATCTGTGGGTACTAGGGCCAGGGCAAAAATGCTAATACTCTGACTACTGCGTGAATAAGAAACTGTTCTTCATCTCTGATCCAGGAACCTTGTGCCTCCTGCCAGCAAGTTAGGTAAAAATTCAACCCATCACAGTTCTTAACAATCTGTACTCCCTGACTAGACTTGTATAAAATCCACAGAAGCAATTAGGAAGAAAGTGCAGAATCTACAGCCAAAAGGTGAAAGAATTGCTCATGCTTCAAGACAGTCACTGTCACAGAACAACTGCATGTGTTTTTAACAATTAACTACTTTAGTTGCACTGGGGCCATGGGGTCACAAAACCTCATTAGTGCTTGATTTGGGGCCACGGTGATAAAAGAACAGGTTTCAGTTCAGTTCAGTTCATTCAGTCAGTCATGTCCGACTCTTTGCAACCCCATGAATCGCAGCACGCCAGGCCTCCCTGTCCATCACCAACTCCCGGAGTTCACCCAGACTCACATCCATTGAGTCAGTTATGCCATCCAGCCATCTCATCCTCTGTCGTCCCCTTCTCCTTCTGCCCCCAATCCCTCCCAGCATCAGAGTCTTTTGCAATGAGTCAACTCTTCGCATGAGGTGGCCAAAGTACTGGAATTTCAGCTTCAGCATGATTCCCTCCAAAGAAATCCCAGGGCTGATCTCCTTTAGAATGGACTGGTTGGATCTCCTTGCAGTCCAAGGGACATAACCCAAAATGTCTTCAAGGGCAGGTTTAGACAGAAGCTGAACTGCCTTATGAAGGACCTCCTTGGAAGAATCAAAAGTCCAGTCACTGGCCTGTTCTGTATCTAGGAGAGCTTTGGTTTAACTCTCGGCCTAAAGACCAACAAAGGGCTTCCCTGATGGCTCAGTCAGTAGAGTCTGCCTGCAATGAGGGAGAGCTGGGTTCGATCCCTGGGTCGGGAAGATCCTGTGGAAGAGGAAATGGCAACCCACTCCAGGATTCTTGCCTGGGAAATCCCATGGACAGAGGGGCCTGGTGGGCTACAGTCCATGGGGTCACAAAGAGTCAAACATGACTGAGTGATTAACACTAAAAACCAACAAGCATTTTTTGACATTTTGTTCAATTTACATAGTATCACCTGAGTTAAATTCACCCATTCCAGTCCATCTTAGTTTGCTGATTCCTAGAATGTCGATGTTCACTTCTGCCATCTCCTGTTTGACCACTTCCAATTTGCCTTGATTCATGGACCTAACATTCCAGGTTCCTATGCAATATTGCTCTTTACAGCATCAGACCTTGCTTCACCCTGCTTATTTAACTTATATGCAGAGTACATCATGAGAAATGCTGGGCTGGAGGAAGGACAAGCTGGAATCAAGATTGCCAGGAGAAATATCAATAACCTCAGATATGCAGATGACACCACCCTTAGGGCAGAAAGTGAAGAGGAACTAGAGAGCCTCTTGATGAAAGTGAAAGAGGAGAGTGAAAAAGTTGGCTTAAAGCTCAACATTCAGAAAACTAAGAGCATGGCATCTGGTCCCATCACTTCATGGCAAATAGATGGGGAAACAGTGGAAACAGTGTCAGACTTTATTTTTTGGGCTCCAAAATCACTGCAGATGGTGACTGCAGCTATGAAATTAAAAGACGCTTACTCCTTGGAAGGAAAGTTATGACCAACCTAGACAGCATATTAAAAAGCAGAGACATCACTTTGTCAACAAAGGTCCGGCTAGTCAAGGCTATGGTTTTTCCAGTGGTCATGTATGGATGTGAGAGATGGACTATAAAAAAAGCTGAACGCCAAAGAATTGATGCTTTTGAACTGTGGTGTTGGAGAAGACTGTTGAGAGTCCCCTGGACTGCAAGGAGATCCAACCAGTCCATCCTAAAGGAGATCAGGCCTGGGTGTTCATTGGAAAGACTGATGTTGAAGCTGAAACTCCAATACTTTGGCCACCTGATGTGAAGAACTGATTCATCTGAAAAGACCCTGATGATGGAAAGATTGAGGGCAGGAGGAGAAGGGGACGACAGAGGATGAGATGGTTCGATGGCATCACCAACTCAATGGACATGGGTTTGGGTGGACTCAGAGTTGGTGATGGACAGGGAGGCCTGGCGCGCTGCGGTTCATGGAGTTGCAAAGAGTCGGACACGACTGAGCGACTGAACTGAACATAGTATCACTGTTTAAAAAATAAAAGTTTTCAGAATACCTAATTCATTGTGGAGGGTTTCTGGAGGTTTTTTCCAGCTCGTTATAAACCATACAATATGCCAACGTATTCTTTTAGTGCAATTATGCAGAAGAAATACAATGTACAAACTGGACCCCTTTATTCAGCAGTGGCGATGTTCCAAAAAATAACTGAGAAAGATGTTACTTCCACTCCAAAAAACAAGCAGTAATTCTTAAATGCCTAGAGAAAGCTGGGTGGCTTTTTAGAATTACTAGATTATTGCTTTACTATTTTAAAAATTCAGTAATTACATCTTAGCTGGGGGGTTACGCTGTTCATTGTCCATTGTGGTGATAGCCTGCTTCTCTGTCCTAAAAAATAACCCCATTTTTCATTTATGAATATTGTTATCTATGTAACTAAAATGACTCATAATTTGTTTTCTCCTGAAATGATAGGTTATGTTCAGAAATCCTCATTTTCAAAAAGAAAGGGAGGTGGGAGGGATGTTCCCATCTCCACCTCCATGTCTAGCAAATAAGTCAAGGTTCCCCACTGTCTTTGCCTCAAAGGGTCCCCAAAGTACTTGTGGAAGCAGATGTTATGTGAGACTCACACTGAGTATTTGAGTCTTTCTGTTCCCTGAACACATTAACTTGACACTTGGAAACATTATATTTGTAAGTTATTATCACACTTAAATTTCTTAAATATTTCTGATAGAAAAGAGATCCACATGGTGTCAATGAAAACAATAGTTTCATTTTTATGTAAAGAAAAAGCTTTCATTTCCCCACCCTTTATATACCCACCTGGCTGTTATCCAAATTTATTCTTCAAATGCAAATTCAGATGTTTGCTGTATCTGTCAAAGCCGCAACAACTATTCTTGCTCCTGGCCTAACTGAAGTACTCAAGTTAAAGCCGAGCAAAGGGCATAACCCTGTGGGGTCTGGCCCCTCCCCACACCACCCACCATCTGCAAAGGAAGCAGTAGAAGCCTTTCTACCAAGTCCTCTTTAACTCCCTTAATGGAAGGTGGCAGAAACAGCTCCAGTGTGATGACGTGGAAAGATTATTGATCCAGGGCTAAGGGAGCTGACTTCAGCAGGGAGCTATCTGATTCACATGTACGGTAGCCAAAGAAGGGCTTGAAGGACAATGTTCCAGCAGGAGAAACAGGTAAAGAGAGCATAGGACTGACTCATAATAGCTTTATTCCTCAGAGCTGAGTTTCTTCAGATGAAAATCCCCCACCCACATCCCATGTCCATACCCAAACACACCACCATCAATATAAGCACCATCTGCTTTTCCTTTCTGGTGATGGTACTGGGAGGTCCTCACTGAGAAAACAAAGAGGCAGCAGGATTTTCAGAACTTGTTATTTGAGTAGTTTGTCGCTAAGGCCCCGAAGCATTTTTGGCTCCCCCTTGTGGGGAGAAGCTGTATTAACGCACACCCTGTGCCAGGACCCAGGAGCTAACTTTTATCTGGGTCCTGGGAGAATATACTTATTTTAATTAAGTTAAAGGAATAAAGAGGGTGCTTGGGTGAAGGCAAATGAGTCATCGAAACCTTTGAGGGTGATTCTCAAGCTCAACTAATATTAGTCCTTTGTTTCCTATTTTTAAAAATAAGTATCATTTGAGATTACTCAGAACACAAAGCATTCATGTGTATCTACTGGCTAATAATGATTAGACATGTGACTAGAAACACTAAAAAAGAAGAAAAAACAATGAACTTGGTTTTCAGAGACCTAAGTTCTAGTCCCAGCTCAGTTCCAAGCTCAATGGATGACTTTTGACAAGCCACGTAGCTATTTCAGATTCTTTTGTTACGTAAATGGTGATAATAGCTTTCATAGATACTTCACTGAACTGTACAGTTTCAAATTAGGATACTAAAGTATTAACAGAAGTAATACTGTTTTGTATCCAACATATGTATATTTATAAACAACATATATGACCTAGAGTTCCCTCTAACAACGACTCTAGGCAAAATTATCTCCTCTATAATACATACATACATACATACATCTCCTCTATAATAGATCCATATATACATACAGCTAGCAACCATTAAGGTAAGGCTCAGGGATGGAGAAGATGCCACAGAGAGGTCTCGAGTAAGAAAGTCTTCAATCCCAATCTGAATCCATCTCTCTTTCACTGTGTGATGGAAGATTCAGTTTCCTCATTTTCTAAAACGGAGTTAAAGATAGTAGCATCTTTTCCAGTAAGCTGTTGTGAACTTTAAATGAGGTAATGCAGATAGATCACTTTAACACAGTACTTGGAATATTAGAAAACATTCTGAATCTGTCAACTGTCATGATTGTCATCACCCTCTTTCCTTCTCCTTTGACAGGGATTTCAGTCTCAGCATCTCAGAACTAGTGCATTATGGAAGGTATGTGGGTCAAAGGAGAAAGTTGGAGTTCTGCTTAAGTTGGAGCAAGGAACGATTACAAAGGGCCACATGGCGAAGTACCCAATAAGAGGGGAATTTTTTTAAAAGGCAAAGCTTTGTTCCTATCCTGAGGATGCCTGTCTATGTGGGCCCCTTCTGGTAGAACTGGATATTGAGATGCCAAGGAACATTTGCAATGACTCTCAGACATCTCTTCTGGTCCATAAATAAGCCCTTGAAACATCCCTTAAAAATTATAATTATATATATATATATATATATATATATAGCCCATGTAATCCTAATGCATCACCTATACTTTTAAAATTTTATCAACTTATTTTTACCAGTATCACATTCCACTACTGTCAAAACAACAAAGATACCTATAGACAGAGGCTTCATAATGCATACCATCATTTGGCAAACACTTCCATGTTTACTTCAGGTAGGCATGGGATTAAAAAGGTGATGACGGCACTTCCCTGGTGGTCTAGTGGCTATGCTGCACTCCATGCTCCCAATGCAGAGGCTCGAGTTCGAACCCTGGTCAGGGAACTAGATCACACAAGCCACAAGTAAGAGTTTGTATGCCACAAATAAAAGAACCCTCATGCGGCAACTAAGGACCCTGCGTGCCCCAACTAAAGATCCTGCAACAAGAACTGAAGATCTCACATGCCACAGCTAATATCTGGTCAGATCAGATCAGTCGTTCAGTCGTGTCCGACTCTTTGCGACCCCATGAATCGCAGCACGCCAGGCCTCCCTGTCCATCACCAGCTCCCGGAGTTCACTCAGACTCACGTCCATCGAGTCAGTGATGCCATCCAGCCATCTCATCCTCTGTCATCCCCTTCTCCTCCTGCCCCCAATCCCTCCCAGCATCAGAGTCTTTTCCAATGAGTCAACTCTTCGCATGAGATGGCCAAAGTACTGGAGTTTCAGCTTCAGCATCATTTCTTTCAAAGAAATCCCAGGGCTGATCTCCTTCAGAATGGACTGGTTGGATCTCCTTGCAGTCCAAGGGACTCTCAAGAGTCTTCTCCAACACCACAGTTCAAAAGCATCAATTCTTCGGCGCTCAACCTTCTTCACAGTCCAACTCTCACATCCATATATGACCACAGGAAAAACCAATATCTAGTATAACTAACTCAATAAATAAAAAGGCAATGAGACACTGGCCCTAGTCTCAAGGACTCACAGTCCAGTGATGAGGTATCCAGAAAGGGAATGCAGGAAGGGCAAACTTAGAGAGGAAGGTGGTCAATTATGTTTTGAACATGTTCAGTTTGCAATGCCCTTAGATAGCTGCTTGGAATGACAGAAGTCTAGGCTGAAACTATGAATATACTTGAGTCCTCAGCAGTAAGCCTGTGAGTCAGCCAGGTACAGTGTATGCAATGAGGAAAAGCAAAGATGAGCCCCTGAGGAAACATACTGAAAGGGTAAACTGAAGAAAGCGATAGACAAAATAGAGGCTAAGAGTCAAGAACAATCAGGAAAGAACGCCAGTCCAGAATCACTGTTATGATCATTCCTATTTTCAGTACTCAGAGGGCTTTTCCTTATTCACGTAGATGGTGCAGTAGCCAGCTTCCAAGGTGGCCCGCAATGACTCATACCTCTTGGTATCTCTGCCCTAGAAGAGTCTCCTTCCAAAATGAATCAGATCTGGCCCCGCTTGAGCAACAAAATACAGTAGAAGTGATGATGTAAGACTTCCAAGTCTAGATCAAAACAGGCATTGTGGATTCTATTTTGGTCTCTCGCATCATTTGTCCTAAGAAAAGCCAAATACCATGCTAAGAGGACGTTCAAGCCAACCTACAGAGAAGCCCATGTAGAAGAACTGAGACTCCCCACGTTCAATCAGCATCAATTTGCCAGCCAAGTGAGTGAGCCATCTGGAAATATATCCTCCAGCCCCAGTCAAGACTTCAGATAAATGGAGCACCAGCCACCATCTGACTGCAATCCTATTAGAGAACCCACATTATGAACCATTCAACTGAGCCATTCCCCAATTTCTTATCCACAGAAACCATGAGAGATGAATTGTCATTGCTGTTTTAAGCAAGTAAGTTTGGAGTGATTTGTCATGCAGAAATAGATAACTGTACAAATGCCTCCTTCTCCTAAATCTAATCAACAGTTTTTAAAAAATCTGTAACACTTTATTCAGAACCATACATTTCCTGCTATGAAAAGTTTCTTCCACTAAGTCATTATTGGTACATTTCATTACTGTTTCCCCCCCTGTCCTTTACATCAACTAATGTATCTTAAAACTACATGAACTACATGGCTGTTGCTAGGGGTCATTCCTTGGTTTATACATCCTTTTAGCAAGAGACGAAGTCCCAGGTAATAGATGTCACAGAAGACAATCATTGAAAGGAAACTAAAATAATTATTCTAATATCTTCCTGGCAAAATATACTTGTGAATAAAGACAAGTTAACCATGACATGGAAGGCCAGTAGAATCTTAAAAATGTGACTGGACATTCATGGTAAATTGATTTAACTTGTTCACCAAAAGAAAGTGTATGAGGAGCCCAAATTAACCACTTGCACCAAGGATGATTGTACAGGAGCCCAGGTTTATGGAAGACAAAGCAGACCTATTTGTGAAACCTTATTTGGTAAATCCACTTTGCTTCAGGAAAAAAAATGGAAACAATCAGAACTTATTTTTCACATTCAAAGGGAAGCAAGACTTATTTCACAAAACCCTCTCACTCTTCCTACCTCCCCCCTTTACCCTAAAGTTTCTGGAATGCGAGGGAAAGACAGAAACATATGACTGACTCACAAGAATGGCAGCACATAAGGAACAGTTTTGATGTTTAAATGTTTGGTCCCATTTTACATCACATGCCTCCACCATATTCACTGCAGAAAGTAACAGTCACTGCAGATAATGGGTCAATAAGCCAGTGAGACTACTGGAAGAAACTATAGAAAAAAAATGACTAATCCAGGGACAAACCCTGAGGGTCCTGGCTCAGAAGGCAAGTAGGTTGTAGGCAACAGTGGAAGGAGCAGAAATACCAAGTCCCTTTTTTGCACTCCTTGCACATTCCTCATGGTTGGAGCTAGGATCAAGCCTTCCCAGTTTAGACAAATGACTCCGTTTGTATATGCTACTTTTGAAGAGATAAGGTGCTGGTCAGGAGAAACAATAAGCTGAGACTTAATAATAGATTAGATGAGGTGAAAGGGGAAGTCAGGCCTGGAAGGAGCTGAAAACTGGGGGAGGGTATAGCTACCAACTAGCACAGTCCTGCTGACATAAAACGATGAGAATTAGGCCTGGGGTACCAATGTGACTGGCTGAGGACAGAAGGTGGGGTTTGTGTGGAAGTTTTTCTTTCTTCAAAGATGAGAGGAGCCTAGAGAAGTTCAGTATTTGACAAGAGAAACAGAATAAAACAAGAAAGAGAAAGCCCACCTCTCAGATACTCAGGAAAAGAAGATCCTAGTCTGACATCAGTATGGGTCCCAGGAGCGGAACATAAACACCCAGTACCTTCAAGGCGCCATCAGAAGTCTCTCTTTAGTTACCACACTCCCAGAGTTCAGGAGACTACGGTAGAAGTGACGCTAGGAAAACTCCTTTTAAAAATTTTTTTTTTTAATTTTATTTTTTGGACACACCACGAGTCATGTAGGATCCTGGTTCCCCAGCCAGGGATCAAACCCATGCCCCCTGCATTGAAAGTGCAGAGTCTTAACCACTGGACTGCCAGGAAACTTCTAGGACAACTTTTATAAATATCTATTAATGTTCATCAAAATAAGACAAGAAAAATAGCACAATAAATAAAAAGAATATCAATAATATTTGGTATGATACAATTAACTTTTATTTACCATTATCTGCTGACTGCAAACTTTCCAGGATCTTCTGCCACAATAGTTTGAGTGAGATCTTTATAAATTCACTTGCTCATATCATAAAGAATCCACCTGCCAATGCAGGAGACCCGGGTTCAATCTTCGGTCAGGAAGATCCTCTGGAGAAGGAAATGGCAACCCACTCCAGTATTCTTGCCTGGAAAATTCCATGGACAGAGGAACCTGGTGGGCTAGAGTCCATGGGATCGCAGAGTCAGACACGACTGAGCGACTAAGCAGCTAATGTTACAAATAAAATATTAAGAGACATTTTTTCCTTCCTCCATCCAAATGTTTTGATACTGAGTCCCTAGATAACACTCCCTAATTCACAACTGACAATAAATGGAGATTTCTGTAATGTTAATCCAAAATTCTTGAGACGGTGAGAAAAATACATAGGTGGAAGTCTTTACAGGCTGCAATTCTGAATTCAGACTTAAGGAAGGATTACTGTATATATACCATACCTAGAGTAAAGTGAATAAAACGTAGCCTAGCAAGGATTTTTGCCTCACATGCAAATAACTATTTGAAATTAGTCTACCAGGAGCTACTTCTAAAGTATTTGAGAAGTTTAGTCTCAGGAAGTTTAAAGGCTTCCTCAGGCAATCTTGTTTACAAATTAACAGAATTCTGAATTAATGAGGTCTAACTGTGATCTGTAGGGATTGGGGGCAGGAGGAAAAGGGGACGACAGAGGATGAGATGGCTGGATGGCATCACCGACTCAATGGACATGAGTTTGAGTGAACTCCGGGAGATGGTGATGGACAGGCCTGACGTGCTGCGATTCATGGGGTCGCAAAGAGTCGGACAAAACTGAGTGACTGAACTGAACTGAACTGTGATCTTTTTAAAAAACTTCAAATACAGGCTAACTTTAACACACATGGAAATAATTCTCCTCCCACTCCAATGATACACCCGACCTCAAAAACATAACTTTTCTTTTGGGAGCTACTGAAGAATTCTTGCCAGAGATTCACTTTCCAATGGCACGATTTTGAAGTGAATGACAAATACTCTAATATTTACGTCCTTTAAACACAACCTGGCTAACAAAAATACATATTTGTTTTCTCCAGTACTTTTTCCATATTTCTCTCCAAAGACCTGAAGGGATGGTTTGGTTTTACAGTCATCATAAATTTATGATCCTGAACTTGTGACCCAATGTGGATGAGACCCAGAATGATATCCAACATGAAAAGGCAGAATTCACTCAGTTCTACAAAACTGTGTTCTTTCGGAAATCCTGAAAAATGTTCTCCTCTCTAAGTGCCATCAAAATATTTTATTTTTATAGTTTAACCAGCCCTAATAAATACATACTGTATAGTTTTGTGCCTATCAGTTACAGATGAATAATTCTAAGATTTGATACCACAAGATTCAATATCATTTTATTAAACAGAACTTCATCACCTAAACTAGTTGTGCCTATAGAACTCATTCTAAAGCTTCCATTACTCAAACTACTCCTTATGAGAGCTAACACATAACATTATGACATTTAAAAATAAAGACTGACATCTCAAATATTCTCTATTTTGAAACCTTTGATATGTGACCCTTCCAGTCACAAAGCAAAGCAAAAGCCAAGAGCACCTAACTTAAGTGAATTTATAGAAACAAATTATATGTATACATACATATACATTGAATATATGCATATGACATATGATAAAGACAACAGACATGCAGCAAAGCAAAACCCATAAAATGTTTCAAGATAAAACTATATAATTACACATGATACCTCATATAGGGCATTTCTCTACCATTTGCCATCTGTATTAAGGAGTATTTTTACTTCTCTCACCAAAGGAGGTATTTTATCCTCTTTTACTTCAGAGTAGGCATAGATACCTTCAAAAAACTCTTTAAAAGCTGATTCCTGCTTGAAGATTGATTTCCTACCATAATTTTCATTATTCAGAAAAGGTATCTTCTATGAAACATGGATTTCAGATGCTCTCAATTTCAGATACCACTGTATATGCACTCACTGGAAGTAGAAATCCAACTGACTATATAATGTTTTTATAAATGGAACAAGTTGGCTTAAATTGGACCAATTTTAGGAGACTTTTCCATTGCCTACTTTCCATGACAGTTCTCCAGCTCACAGCTTTTGAATCTGAAATAAAGAACTTTTACAGCAACAGTTAGCATAGACCTGTTATCTATAAAGAGGAAATTTTTCATAACTTAAAAATAAGAATGAACATTTTCAAACTACAATAAGTTAATACTCACGACTGTGTTCACTTAAAGAGAAAAAAGCACAATACAGAGTCCCTGACTTGTTGGATGGGAGTCAGAATCAGAATTAATGTTATGTGCTTACTTCTCTGATGCCTGCTTCTATTAATGTACAAAAGAATTTGATCATAAGAAAGGAAATATGTATTAAAAACACCAGCCAGAGGAGACAAAAGAAACAGCTACTCACAGAAACAATGTGTGTCTGATTGTTTTTTTCTGAAAACAGAAGCATAGAAAATCAATGCTGCCACTTCAATGAAGGAAGAGAAAGGGGTGTCATTTCACATACATGAAATGATAGAACAAGGAAGGTCAATCAGTATTAATAAAAACAACGGTGGAAAGAGATACTGCTAATTACTGCAGAAACATTCATGACAACCAAGAATTCAAAATTAGTTCAGCTAACCTAAGTCAGAGTCCATTGACACTTCATGGCCACAGATTTTCTGCTTGTTTTATGGGGAAAAGAAATATGGGGTGGGAGTGAGAGAAGAGGTTGGAGCCAAGGGGGATTAAGGAACAAACAGAAGGAAGAATTTGTTACCTTGAAAAAAATTTATCATAGGCCTGCTTCCTGAAAGAGTCTGTGGTATTCCTCCCATAGAGCTCACAGATGGAGAAGGGTAATGGACTGGAAGATGAACTAGGAGATACACAATCTTCACATAAACCAACTGAAGTGGTCATACCAAACAAAAAGCAGCATTGAAGCATGCATGCTGATAGACTGCAAGAATATCAATGCTGATCACATTCCTAGAGGAAACTGAAATCAGTTGGAAACAGACAAGAAATCCAACGTTTCCAGTGATGCTGATGTATTTTTTTAGCGAGGTCATTAAAACTGTAAGGTTCAAAAAAAAACAAACAAACAAAAAAAAACAACTGTAAGGTTCAAAGGCACACCCTTCCTTTATGGTATATTATCCTCGTAAGGGCCAGGTGGTCCCATAACCAGCAAGGTACACATCAGTGTTATAGGGGAAGGAAGGCTGATACGCTATAGCACTTAGCAGAGTGACTCACATGCTCTCTAAATATCTCTGGGAGGGCGGAAGGATGTACAGAATAAAGATGTTTAGAGAAAAACAAGGTCATTAAAAAGTTTGGGAGTAAGTTTTTAAGTAAAGGTAATGACAGTGGAATTATTTACACTTAGATAAAATGAAGAAAACATTTCATAAGTCTTCCAGGATACTGTAGGCTTCCTTGGTGGCCAAGACAGTAAAGAATCTGCCTGCAATGCAGGAGACCTGGGTTCAGTCCTTGGGTTGGGAAGATCTCCTGGAGAAGGGCATGACAACCCACTCCAGTATTCTTGCCTGGAGAATTCCATGGACAGAGGTGCCTGGCATGCTACAGTCCATGGGGTCACACACAACTGAGCAACTAACACACACACACACACACACCAGGATATTTTGGGCTTCCCTGATGGCTCAGATGGTAAAGAATCTGCCTGCAATGTGGAAGACCTGGGTTTGATCCCTGGGTCAGGAAGATTCCCTGGAGAAGGGAATGGGCATGGCTGATCTCCATCTCTGCTGAAGAGAGGACAAGATGAAACACTGTTTACACAAGTTAGGTTAAACGTAAGTTACATACAAAGAAGACTTCTTGTCAAATACTTGGACAGATTACTAAGTGAAAATGAAAAGTGTTAATCACTCAGTCATGTCCGACTCTTGTGACCCCATGGACTGCAGCCTGCCAGTCTCCTCTGTCCATGGGGTTCTCCAGGCAAGAAAACTGGAGTGGGTTGCCATTTCCTTCTTCAGGGTATCTTCCCAACCTGGGGATCGAACCTGGGTCTCCCTCATTTACCATCTTTACCATCTGAGCCACCAGGGAAGCCCAAGATTACTAAGGGAAACTGAAAATACCTTAAAATAACATGGATTCTCATATAGCCAAGATGAACTAGGCTGGACAACAGAATAAATAAGTTCACTGAAGTTCCATATGGCTCTGATCAGTTTCTGATCAATTCTAGCAAGCACTCTAAAATTAAAATACAAATTTTATAGAGACCTTGGAGATACATGTTTTTTCCAATCACTGTACTTAACATCCATCCTGATCTGTCAACATATAACAATAATATGCCCATAATTCACCATAACTTTCTAATAAAGTTTAATACCAGCATTCAGCTTAAAAGGTAACCATTTCTATTTCATCAACCTCTCTTTTTCTTTTTAGTAAGCTCCCCTCATCCACTTTCAAAATCTTTTCCATCTGGCAAAAAAGTCACAGAAAAATCTCATTTCCTGTGCCCAGTCTGCCTGATCCTTGCTGGAGACAGGACCCACTTAACTGTCACATGATCCTTTGGTCCAGTCCTTACTTGATCTCCCTACCCCCACTCAAAGGTAACCTCAACCACTTCTAAACTTGTAGAGCTCTGTGTTTACCTGTCTTAGCACATTTGACAAATTCTACCTTGGATTATTACTGGGCTGTATCTTCTCTTTTCTAGCAAACTAGAAATCCCTTGAGGGCAGAGATTATGGCTGACTCATCTCAGGATCCCTATGACTTCAAGGAAACTGCCTGGGTATTGAAATTCAGTGAGTTGAATTACAGCCCTTTCCTAGGTTTAAAGCCATGGTTTAAACCTAACAGGTCCCTGACAGGAACTTACTTAATTGTTTATTTCTTTCAAGTCTGGATTATTGTGTAAAATACTATAATAGATAAAATCAATAATCTTTACTTTGAGCCTCGAAATTAAACTATAAGATACTAAAATTCTATTCACCAGATATGTTCTTTATGGTCTAACATGAGTTTTTTGTTAAATAAAGCTAGCTGTGCTCCTTCCTTAAAGCTTAAGATGAAAAAAAAAAGTTCAAACCCAGCAAATTCACAGGATTCTCATTAGCTTCTCCACAGTCGCTTGTAAAATGATTTGAAAAGTGAAGGTTCAGAACTTCACACAATTATCAGAACCTCCAAAGCTTGGGAAGTACCCTGAAGAATGAGAAAAGATCACTAGTGTCCAATTTCTGAGGGGGGTGGAGATCAATAGCTAATATCACTCTACCAAACAGAGATGTGGTATTTACTCAGTAATCCTTACAATAGCTGCCGGCCTCAGTCAAAAACTACTAACTTTAAGTGCCAAGAAATGTTAGCTGAGCTGAGCAGAGTCATAGAAGCTGCATTTAAATACTAGTGTAATGATCATATAACTTCAAGCATGTATGAAAGTGAGAGTGTTAGTCACTCAGTCATGTCCAACTCTTTGAGACCCCATGGACTGTAGCTCCTCTGTCCATGGAATTCTCCAGGCCAGAATACTGGAATGGGTAGCCATTCCCTTTTCCAGGGGATCTTCACAGCCCAGGGATCGAACCTGGATCTCCTGCATTGCAGGCAGATTCTTCTGTGTGAGAAACCAGGGAAGCCTTCGAGTATGTATAAGACATATGTATTTGATGAGTTCATCTTTCCTCATCAATGGCAATGATGAGGGCACCTATCCTCAGCATAGGTGCCCAACAACGAATTCTGAATGGGAATAGTCTTCACCTAGTACACTTTCCTCTTTCCCTGGGCAGAATCTCCAATTAGGAGTGAAAAAGTGATAACATTCATGGTTAAAAGAGAACTTTGATTTGTCTAAAAGAGCTATTTCAAAACTCACCCCTCAAAGATCCTATTCCTCATTTATTTTCCCCTAACTTCCAGATCATTGAAAAAGCAAGAGAGCTCCAGAAAAACATCTATTTCTGCTTTATTGACTATGCAAAGCCTTTGACTGTGTGGATCACAATAAACTGCGGAAAATTCTGAAAGAGATGGGAATACCAGACCATCTGACCTGCCTCTTGAGAAACCTATATGCAGATCAGGAAGCAACAGTTAGAACTGGACATGGAACAACAGACTGGTTCCAAATAGGAAAAGGAGTACGTCAAGGCTGTATATTGTCACCCTGCTTATTTAACTTATATGCAGAGTACATCATGAGAAACGCTGGGCTGGAGGAAGCACAAGCTGGAATTAAGATTGCCGGGAAAAATATCAATAACCTCAGATATGCAGATGACACCACCCTTATGGCAGAAAGTGAAGAGGAACTCAAAAGCCTCTTGATGAAAGTGAAAGAGGAGAGTGAAAAAGTTGGCTTAAAGCTCAACATTCAGAAAACGAAGATCATGGCATCTGGTCCCATCACCTGATGGCAAATAGATGGGGAAACAGTGGAAACAGTGGCTGACTTTATTTTTTTGGGCTCCAAAACCACTGTCGATGGTGATTGCAGCCAGGAAATTAAAAGATGCATACTCCTTGGAAGGAAAGTTATGACCAAGCTAGATAGCATATTCAAAAGCAGAGATGTTATTTTGCCAACAAAGGTCGTCTAGTCAAGGCTATGGTTTTTCCAGTGGTCATGTATGGATGTGAGAGTTGGACTGTGAAAAAGGCTGAGCACCAAAGAATTGATGCTTTTGAACTGTGGTGTTGGAGAAGACTCTTGAGAGTCCCTTGGACTGCAAGGAGATCCAACCAGTCCATTCTAAAGGAGACTGGTCCTGGGTGTTCATTGGAAGGACTGATGTTGAAGCTGAAACTCCAGTACTTTGGCCACCTCATGCGAAGAGTTGACTCATTGGAAAAGACCCTGATGCTGGGAGGGATTGGGGGCAGGAGGAGAAGGGGATGACAGAGGATGAGATGGCTGGATGGCATCACTGACTTGATGCACATGAGTTTGGGTGAACTCCGGGAGTTGGTGATGGACAGGGAGGCCTGGAGTGCTACGTTTCATGGGGTTGCAAAGAGTCGGACGTGACTGAGCGACTGAACTGAACTGAACCTCCAGAAAGGCCTTTACCCTGGCCCACATGAATACTTGTTAAAAATGGATACTTCTCAAACATGACTTCTAATTTTGCCAAGGTCTTAACATAAATCCTTGCTAAATAAAATCCCATAATGCACATCACTCCAATTACTGCATCAAAGAGTTTTTCTTCATTTATGCTTAAAAATCAGTGGAGTACTTAGCTTATTAGATACTGTAGCACTACCCCACCCCCTGGTAAACCAGTTAATATTTTATCTATCTACTCTCCAACTTCCCAGTACACTAACTATAATGATTTCATGGATTTCATACAATCAGTCTTGTTCTCTCCATTGAAAAGCTATCCCCACACATCTTGCTACTCTCTGTGAAGTAGGCCTTATTTCCTCCAATTATTTCATATTATTACTTTAAAATCTTTCTCCTCTATTGATTCACTTCCAATAACATTAATATAAGTTCTACTTTCCCTTCCTGTTGTTTTTCCTTCTCCCATACATGGCTTCATCCTTATATGCATGCAAATTCACGATCAAAGCAGCTACGCATTTTCCTTTTCTGTTTACATCCCTACTGACTGGCACAATTCTTCATTGTTTCTACCATAATCCAACTCTGAGTACTTTTTAGCAAATTTCAATGTCATGAATCTTGCCAAGATTTCAAAATTTCTCCAATCATTTGGGCTTAAATGCATAGCTAGAAGAGAATTCAAACATTAGGAATAACTTCTTGCCCATGAAAGAGAGTTAGACTTAAATACTGAAACAGACCATGAGGAAAAACAAGATATAAAATATCTATGTCTCAAAATCTCAAATAGGATGGAAAACCACAACTCATGTATGATTTAGGTGTAGGGATACCTAAGCAGATGGCTGCATTGAGGAGCTTATTTATTCAAGGTCTAAGGTTCTACAATATACTCATCCAGCTACATGTCTCAAATTTTGCTAAGAAAATTTTTAGATTCTTGTAGAATGAAGATAAAATTCATTAAAACAAAGCCAAGTCAAGATATTATCCCAAACAACTCAGTATTTTATTCAGTTTGAGCTCCTCTTGGGGAAAAGATGGAATCTGTAATTTAATAAGGCCTTTGAGGGGTGAAGGGGTGAGACTGACCCATCTTCCTGCCTTTCCTTAAAGCTGGTGCCAGGTTGCCTCTAGAAAAAAGGAGGGAAATTATTAGAAAATTTACTGAATCTGGCATATTGTTCAACCAACTAGGTGCAATCAACTGCTATGGGTATTAACTTTACTTTTGAGAACACATAGCTCAAAGGGTGGAGAAGGCAATGGCACCCCACTCCAGTACTCTTGCCTGGAAAATCCCATGGATGGACGAGCCTGGAAAGCTGCAGTCCATGGGGTCGCTGAGGGTCGGACACAACTGAGAGACTTCCTTTCACTTTTCACTTTCATGCACTGGAGAAGGAAATGGCAACCCACTCCAGTGTTCTTGCCTGGAGAATGCCAGGGACGGGGGAGCCTGGTGGGCTGCCATCTATAGGGTCACACAGAGTCGGACATGACTGAAGTGACTTAGCAGCAGCTCAAATGGAATTCTTTGAAGATCAGGGCAAGATTTCCTCATTGTTAGGGGACTAAATACACCCTAAACTTTTACAAATCTTGGCAAGCTACATATCATTTCTAATCATCTGCCAATTGGTTGAGAGAGAGTAATAAGTAGGAACTTTGCCAGTCAAGAAATAAACAACACACTGAGACAAGGATCATGGGGCTGGTAGGAGTTTGGCAGAGCCAACAGAGAGGCAAAAGTGGGGGAAGGGGCTCAAGGTAGCCAGGTTTCTGATAACAGCACAGTCTGCTATTTCAATAATAAGGCAAGATAACACATATAACTTTGATGTTTTAAAATAATGCTATAATCTTTCATTAATATCATTGTCACCTATGACTTTTCCTTGTAGGGCACATCACAGGTAATGTTACATAAATAAGCAAACCCAAAGGGCTAAGAATTATCAAGGAAATTTAAGGGAAAGTCTCAGAAGAAGAAGGTATGGCATATCATTAATATTTGGTAAATGTGACACGTAATTTTTAAACTTCTTTAAAAAAAAAAAGCATCTTATGTTTTATTCCTTTAAATGTTAGTGACCTCCAACTATATAGAACGAAGCAGCATGTAGTATCAGAAAACCTAAGGAAAAACAGAGGTTTCGAAATCAGAGAAGCAAGAATTTGGATTCTACCACTGCCACTTCTTAACTGTGTAACCCTGGGTGATACTGTTAACATCTCTCATTTCTCTCATCTGTAAAATGGGTGTGATACTACAGTGAGAAATGTGTGCATGTTAAAACACGTAGTGCAGCACCATATGCTTAACAATAACTGTTCATTTCCCTTAGGATCTCCTTCTACCCACTACCCTCTTCAGTTTACCCTGATCTCCTCTGTTTCCTTCACGTTGCCCATCCACTGCCAGTTTGCATTTCTCTACAATAGTTATTACACACTGCTACATCTAAAATGTATAACCACCAAGGACTACTGCATAGCACAGGGAACACTGCTCAATATTACATACCAACCTAATGGGAAAAGAATTTGAAAATGATCAGATACATATTTATGTATAACTGAATCACTTTGCTGTACTTGAAACTAACACAACATTGTTAATCATTTATAGTGAAAGTGAAGTCGCACAGTCGTGTCCGACTCTTTGCGACCCCATGGACTGTAACCTACCAGGCTCCTCCCTCCATGGGATTCTCCAGGCAAGATTACTGGAGTGGGTTGCCATTTCCTTCTTCAGGGGATCTTCCTGACCCAGGAATCGAACCCGGGTCTCCCACATTCCAGGCAGACGCTTTAACCTCTGAGCCACCAGGGAAGCCCTGGTGGTATAATCATTTATACTTCAATATAAATGGCTGCAAGGGAAAATCTGAGCCACTTCCCTGGTGGCTCAGATGGTAAAATGTCTGCCTGCAATGCGGGAGACCTGGGTTCGATCCCTGGGTGGGGAAGATCCCTTGGAGAAGGAAATGGCAACCCACTCCAGTATTCTTGCCTGGAAAATTCCATGGACAGAGGAGCCTGCTAGGCTACAGTCCATGGGGTCGCAAAGAGTTGGACTCGACTGAGCGACTTCACTTTCACTTTATAAAATAAAGAATTTTTAATAGTTATTCTTTCCAACTGATGCCTTATGGTAAAATCAGGAGTAATTAGCAGTACTTACTGGGACTGATTGGATACCTTGCAGATTTATAGGACTAGGAAGACTTCTAGACACTTTGAGTTTAAATGCCAAAATGTAACAACACACCTTGGGTGATTATCATGAGTATCTAGATAGAGCATTATGTTAGGTCCTCAAAGAAATCAGTCTATTGGAGGAGACAGACTTAAAAACAAATAATCGTAGTAGAGTGTAAGAAGCACAAGAATAAAGATGTGGAAACCCTACTACACTGTTGGTGTGAATTAAATTTGGTGCAGCTGCTATGGGAGACAGTATGGAGGTTCCTCAGAAAATTAAAAATAGAGTTAGCATACATTCCAGCAATCCCATTCTTAGGTATATATCCAGAAAAAGCACTAATTTGAACAGATACATACACCCCGATAGTCATTAACAGCACTATTTACAATAGCCAAGATTTGGAAGCAACCCAAGAACACAACAAATGACTCTATAAGGATGTGGTGGTGGGGGGTGTGTGTGTGTGATGGAATACTATTTAGCCATACAAGAATGAAATTCTGGCACTTGCACCAATGTGGATACATGTAGAGAATATTATGCTTAGTAAAATGTAAGACAGAGAAAGACAAATACTGTATGATACTACTTAAATGTGGAATCTGAGAAAACAACAAGCTCACAGATATAGAGAACAGGTGGCTGTCAGTGGCAGCGGGTGGAGGTGGGTAAATGGGTGAAAGAAGTCAAAAGGTCAAAACTTCCAGTTATAAAATAATAAGACATGAGGATACAATGTACAGTATGGCAACTGTAAGTTGCTAAGAAAATAGATCTTAAAGATTCTCATCACAGAGGAAAAACTCTAATTGTGTATAGTGACAGATGTTAACTAGACTTACAGTGGTGATCATTTCACAATATTTACAAACACGGAACATTTCGTGTACACCTGAAACTATGACAGCGTTGTGTGTTGATTATGCCTCAATAAAGAAAGTGAGAGATGTATGAATACAAAGCTGGCGAGGGGGATGGGGAACTCCAAACTGCTGTATTGTACTGATGTGGGAACTGGGGGTGAGAGTTAGGACAGTAGTCAAAGAAGATCTCTTGGAAAAAGACACTCGTTCCAGTCCTAGCTATGCTCTTATCCAAGCTGCATCGCCTTGGCCAGTTCAGCCCACCCCTTTAAGCCCATTTTCCTTATCAGAAAAATGAACAGATAGGAGTCAAGAATCTCCATTAGTCCTTGTGACTTTAAAAGTCTGGAACATTTTACCAACTAGGCAAGGGAAGGGAAAATAGCTCTGAATTCCACAGTTATTTCTTCTTTCCTCCTATTCTTCTCATCCATTCATTTTCCCTTGCAGCCAACTAGTCATTTCTGGTAGCTTTGCTTTTGACTCTCTTCTATCATGATGGTGTTGTGTTTATAGATTTGATATTATGGTTGCAAAACAGCTCTTTTGGCAAAAAGAGGTTCCCTAGTATGAAAGGATCCGTTTCTTCCTTGTTCCTTATAAAATAAGATGATAGGTTGAGTCCTGGGCAATGATTTAAAATTTTAAATCCATAGATTCTTTTTTTCTAACACGTCAAGACGTCAAATACTATTTTAGTAACCTAATATTGACCCTCACAAAAGCTCCACCTCCATAGCCATTTAACAAACATTTATTAAGCCTTTCTCTGTGTCAGGCATTAGGCTGGGGGCTATGGGAGATGCAGAAATGATTAAGATATGGGCCTGGTTGTCAGTGAGCTTATGATTTATTTAGCGGCTGTGGCACTGAGCCCAGTACTATATAAAACATATTAGCAAGGCAATCTTTGTTCTGTCACAACTGGAGCCACGAGTCCTCAACATGTATATGTGGTTTTGACTAGAAGTTGTACATTCAGTAGGTGCTGAAAGCCACATGTCAAAAAACTGAGCTGCTTTAAAAAAGCTAAACCCATTAGTAGTCAAAGAAATTTAAGTTAAAACAATGAAATTCCATCATTCTCCTAGCAAATTGGCAAAGATATAAAAAGATAAACTGCAAGGACAACAGTGTGGTGAGATGGGTACTCATATATACTGTTAATGGAAATGGTAAATAAAGTATAGTGCATCCATAATGAATCATGGTACAACCACAAAAGTGAATTCTATACAACCATTAAAAATAAACTTTTTAAGAATGTGTAATGATATGGTAAAATACTCATGATGTAATATTAAGGCAATATGACAAGTATCAAACTGAATATAAGCTTAATCGCATTCTGTTAAAACAATATATTTTTCTTTGTGAATGCATAGAGAAAAAAGACTGAAATATACCAGAATGTTAACAGTAATTATTGCCAGGTAGTGTGATTACAGGTGATTTTACTGTTCTTTTTAATATTTCTCTGAATTTTCCAAATTTTCTGTAACAGTACTATTGCTTTGTAGTAATAAAAAGGTATAACAATGCATATAAAAAGGAAGAACATACACTAAAAAGTTAATAGCAATTTTCTTTGGATGGCAGGATGATAGTCTGGGTTTTACGTTCTTCATGGTTTCTATACTTTAAAAAAATTTCTAGAGTGAACATGTACTAATTTTACAGGGCTAAAACTCAACTAAGAAAAACTAGATTGTCCAAGGAGTTAGCAAAGACAAACATGAATAACCATGTGTTATTGAAGTGAGCCCATTCTACTGCCATGGAGCTTTGCAATACTTTCAGGCTCTGTCTCCACTGGCTCTGGTTCAGGCCAGGTCACTTAACTCGTGTCTGTTGTAGGAAATCAATAATTACTCCATGCCTCAAAGGGATTCTGTGATGGTGAGTGTGATAGCATTGGTGAAATGCTTTGAACTCAGGAAAGAAAGATACACAGCAAGTAGTAATGGAGATTTTCATTCTCTACTGTATGATGTTTGTTTAGATTGTCTTCCGCAGTTTCACCCACTGTCATTTCTGTTATCTATGTGCGTATTGACTCCCAGATTTCTGTCTACCACTGTCCACCCCCACGAAACGTTTCTTTTCCCCAAATATCCCTTCTTCTGCCCTATTCTTCTTGTTCTCTGGCTCGTTTTGCCTACATTTCTTGCTCACACCCGCAAATATTGTCATACCAAGTTAAATTGATTATGAATGAATCATGAACTTGATTAACCAGTTTCTCTTGAATCAATAAAAGTTTGTTTAATTAACTTGGATATGAAGTTGATAGAACTATTTTTTCAATTGCCATTCTTTGACTCTTGCTAGGTATGCTGCTGCTGCTGCTCAGTCGCTTCAGTCATGTCGGACTCTATGCGACCCCATAGATGGCAGCCCACCAGGCTCCCCCGTCCCTGGGATTCTCCAGGCAAGAACACTGGAGTGGGTTGCCATTTCCTTCTCCAATGCATGGAAGTGAAAAGTGAAAGTGAAGTCGCTCAGTCTTCTCCGACTCTTAGCGACCCCATGGACTGCAGCCTACCAGGCTCCTCCGTCCATGGGATTTTCCAGGCAAGAGTACTGGAGTGGGGTGCCATTGCCTTCTCCGCCTGCTAGGTATAGCTATCCATGGAAATTGTATAAGGTAGGAAACATTCAAATATGAATGCCATCACCCCTTTCACCCTATGAGTTCAGCTGCAACAGCTGTTCAAGACTCCATGCCTCAGAGTCAGGGGAGCAGGGAGATGGGAAATGGGAACATACCACCGTATAAATGAGCTGCCTCTACTGGTCACTATGCCCTTGCCCAGAACAGCACAAGGCACAAAGCAGGAGCTCAATACGTGACAACATAATTGGAATGACACACTACAGCACGGGAGCCCACATCCCAAGCCAGCAAATAACCTTTTACTGGCAAGTACAGTCCACTAAGCCTTTTGGCAATTATTCCTGAACAATAAAGCTGTCAGCCCTTGTTTAAAAAAAAAAAAGTACTTATAGATAAAGGGATAAAAGGGGGAAAAGGGAGCTAGTCTTGTTATAAGAGTGGGGGAGCAAAGCTGAGGAAATATTTTAGTCTGCCAGACAATCTTCTGAGATGGTATGGTGGATGTGAGATCAGATTGTTATCAAGATGAATGGATATCTGGGTACACAGAACAGGCCATGTGGACAGAGTCTCATAAGTGGACAGTTCAGGAAATGGACTGCTGATGGAGTGCCCCGCCATTATCCAGAGAAAATTCCCAGCAATCACTAATCTTCCGTCCACCCATCCCATCTAACACCAGACAGACATTCTTGCTCTCACACCATCTCGGGTAATTACCCTTGGGGCCACTGCGAGCACGCTGTGTGCCTCTGTGCAAAGTAGGAAAAGGCTACTTTCTGGCACCAAATGACACTCCCTCTGGCTCACCCAGCTGGAAAAACGATGAGGGATTGCAAATAGTGCCCTTTGGGGGCAGACTCCCCCCCAAAAAAGCAATGGTTGGCAACCAATACCCTGGCTGATCTCAGCTCCCACATGATGCACCCTTCAGCCTGCCATCTAGCATACTCTGGGACCCTGCTGGTGCCTCCTCCTAGCTCCTACTCCTTACCTCCAATTCCATACCCCTGCTCCAGTATGAGTCCAGGTCAGGTTAATTTCTGACAAACTGCTACCCACTCCTGCATTCGACTCCCTGACCTCCATCACTGATCCAGTCACACTGGGTACTATTGTCATTTCTCATTGTGCTTTGGATTGGGACCAGATTCATCCCTGAGTGAATGAAAATTAAAGGTTTCGGTCAGTATCTTAATGAGAAGAATATCATTTTGGGATATGGAAACCTGAATGAGTCTCATGGTAGTGCCATTAACTATTTCTTGGAGTCTTGGAAATTCTATCTACTGTATGCCCTGGAAATTAAAATCACACATTAGTGAATAAGGCTTTGTTTCACCCACAATTACTCAAACTTATAAACAGTGGAATCTACTGAGAAAGCCTCATCTTCCTTGCATTCCAGGCTTCCTTCCCAGTATACTCCCCAATAACACAGCCCTTCTGTGCACCCCAGCCACCTTTCCTGGAGAGGAGAGGATGTCTGAAAGCAGAGCTATTGGAGCCTTAGCACGGGGTTCCCAGAGAACAATGATTGCAGATTGGAAGCCCCTGGCTCAATGTGTCCCTCAGGATCCAAGCCGTGCACCTGGTGAAGGAAAGCTATTGTCAAAGAACTGTGCTCTGCCAGGGACCCCAGGACCCGGTTTTGGTGTGTGGGGGTGGAGATAAAGGGGTGACCATCTCTGGCTTCTTCCAATCAGGATGACTGACTTTAGAAAACAAGGTCTAAGGCTTGGGAAAGAGACATTGCTTGTCTGTGCAGGTGCCAGGTTCCTGACAAAAAGAAAATTTCAACAGATTTACAGACACCCTCTATGTCAAGATTTTGAGTTTGCAAAGCGATAATGGCATTATCTCACTGGACCCTTGGCAATCCTCTGAATTAAAAAGGGGAAGTAGAGATTTCCCTGGTGGTCCAGTGGTTAACACTTTGCCTTCCAATGCAGGGGGTGTGGGTTCAATCCCCAAGCTAAGGTCCCACATGCTTCATGGCCAAAAAACCAAAACATAAAACAGAAGCAATATTGTAATAAATTCAGTAAAGGTTTCTTTAAAAAAAAAAATGGTCCACATAAAAAAAATATTTAAAAAGGGAAGTAAATTCCTGGTATTGATATATATATGTGTAAATCACTGAGACTTTCATCTATATGTTATCCCAGTGAATAATTTAAATCCTCATAACAAACCTGTGAAGGTAAGTACCATTCTTATCCCCCTTTTGTCTAGACTCGGAAACTGAGACTCAGAGGGCTTGCTTTGTAATAGTCACTGGGTTAGGCGTTGGGAATACAAAGGACAATCAGGCAGACATAGTCCTTTCCTGGAAAAATTCACAGCCTAACGAGGGAGATCACCTGATAAGTGACACACAGACCACTGTGAAAACTACAGAGTCGGACACGACTCTGTGCGACCCCACAGACGGCAGCCCACCAGGCTCCCCCTTCCCTGGGATTCTCCAGGCAAGAACACTGCAGTGGGTTGCCATTTCCTTCTCCAATGCATGATGTCCATGGGATTTTCCAGGCAAGAGTTCTGGAGTGGGTTGCCATTGCCTTCTCCGCAGCACTTAATGAGTGCTTACTAAATACTAGGCTCTGTGCTAAGTGCTTTATGGATACTGTTCTATTTAATCCTGACAACATTCCAAGGAAGAAAGGTCTATCCATATTCCTATTCTAGAAATGAGAAAAAGCCTGATAAAGATGGACTATTTCAGAGTTGACCATCTAGGATAGAGTAAACCAGAATTCTATTGATTTGACAATAGATGTGCTGTTAACTGGGCTTCCCAGGTGGCGCTAGTGGTAAAGAACCCGCCTGCCAATGCAGGAATGTGGGTTCAATCGCTGGGTGGGGAAGACCCCTTGGAGAAGGGAATAGCTATCCACTCAAATATTCTTGCCTGGAGAATTACATGCACAGAGGAACCTGGCAGGTTACATTTCACAGAGTCGTAAAGAGTCAGACATGACTGAAGTGACTTAGCACGCATGCACGAGATGTTAACTACGAATTGTAGAGGGTCCTATGGACCAAACATTGAGAGCATCTTAAGCTTCTTATTCTAGTACACATAGTAAATCTTTTTAAAAAGTTAATTGGATACTTCTATACATTTCAAAATGATCACCATGATAAGTCTACGATATGTCACCAAAGATACTACTTCATTATCAACTATATTCTCCACACTGTATATTTCATACTCGTGATTCATTTAATTTGCAACTGGAAGTTTGTGCCTCTTAATCTCCCTCATCTATTTCTTTACTTTTCCTCCCTGCCTCCCACCCCTCTGGCAACCACCTATTTGTCTTTGTATCTATGTTTTCTTATGCTTGTTCATTTGTTTTGGTTTTTGGATTCCACATATAAGTAAAATCATGTATGTGTCTTCCTTTGACTTATTTCATTTTTACCATAATACTCGCTAGGTCCATCTAGGTTGTCACAAATGGCAAGATTTCATTCTTTTTGCATTGAATCTGTATACCACATTTCCTTTATCCATTCATCTACTGATGAGCACTTAGGCTGCTTCCATGTCTTGGCTATTGTAAATAGTGATGCAATGAACACAGAATCACTATGTTCTGTAACAGGAACTAACATAGTGTTTGTTGTACGTCAATGATACTTCGAAAAAACAAACTCAGAAAAAAAGAGATGAGATCTGTGGTTACCAGCTTTGAGGGGTGAAGGGAGGATGAACTGGATGAAGGTGGTGAAAAGGCACAATATTCCAGCTATAAAATAAATAAATACTAAGGATGTAATTTACAATGTGATTGATACTGCTGTATGTTATATATGAAAGTTGTCAAGAGAATAAATCCAAAGAGTTCATAAGAATAATTGGTGTAAAGCAGCAAATATTATTGGCAAATAATAACCAAAAGAGGAAGAATGGCTTTGTAGGGATGAGATACTTCCAAAAACTAAATTCTGATAGCATGCTTATATGTATACTATCTCAACAGGAAATAAAAGAGAGGGGCCTTGTTCGTCACATGACTCCATATTTGATTATCACAAGAAAAAAATTGTTTTTAATTTTGTATCTATATGAGATGATGGATATTCACTAAACTTATCGTGGACATCATTTCATGATGTCTGTAAGCCAAATCATTATGCTGCACACCTTAAATATATATAGTGTAGAATGTCAATTATATCTCAGTAAAACTGGAAGAAAAAATGTTGATTGGAATATTCATTTTAACCCAGTTGGGAGGAGGCAACTATATAAATAATAAGCATAAAACTGCAGGGCCTTAAATTTTTATTTATAGATAATTTCATCATAGTAAGTGACTAATCTGCATCTCATCTGGGCCCTCAAAAACAGGATCTATGACTGGGATCATTTGATTTAAATCCAAGAATGAAACCTACTTAGGCATATCTGAAATTTGGATCCTAAGAACTGAAACCTGGCCAGCTACTATGTAAAGCTTCAACTTTGAGTTCTTGTTTCCATAAGATTAACAACCTCAAAGTTGGATAAGCTAAAAGTATGTCTTCTGTACTAGTTTAAATGGGGACTGGATCATGGATGATACTAAATATATTTGGAGATGCTTAAAGAAACTGAAGGGAGAAAGCCCCAATTTATAGAGAGTAGTTTTCAGCTCCTTAAACCAAACTCATAAATAAATTAGTCTTATATGTGAATATAAACTTGCATTTCCTCTTTATTAAGGCTAAGTCTTAGTATTTTGGGGAAAGGGGCATTTCTTTGCCACTCACTAAGTGAGAGAGTTTACTTTCCACTCTACCTATGAAGAATGGAACATATTTAATAAGTCACATCTAGTTTCCTGTCTAATCAGCATATGCCCAAGTATCATTTGCCAGGCTCTTCCCACTGTAGAAAATAACAATCATCCCTAGATGACAGCACAAGGATGTATCAAGATACAGTTAATGTCCAACCAACAGGCCATATAACAAAAGTAAAGCAGGCAGCTCATGCCTTTATACGGTGCCGATTCATACATTATAGCCTTCTCACTCCTAGACAATATTAATCACAGAAGCCACAAAAGCTATCCTAATGCCTCCCAGGCTTCCACATATGGCTGTGACTTGCACAACTCTAGAGGGTGCCTTGCACATGGACCGTGATGTTTATATGCAGGGCATAACCCACACACTTGCATATATCAGTCTACTATATTTCCCCACTGCTACCCCCGCTCCCAGTTATCCCAAAACATAGCTTGGGCAGTTTTGATTTTTACATACTGGAGACGCTTTTGTTCACACAATCTCCTGGCACTGAATATGGACTCTGTTTAGCAGCACTAGGAAAGCACAAGAGATACCTGCTCACTTCTTAACACTGCTCTTCTCATGTCAATTCTAAGAACATTCAGCAACATTTTCACTCTTTATTAGACATTAATGAAAACAATAAGCAAAGCTGGGTCAATAGTAATTGGTCTCAAATAGAAAATGACATCCAGTCAATTATTTTTGATAAGTCCCTAGGAACAGCAAGTAAAACATTTGTGCAATAACCCCTTGTCAATAGAATAGCCATAAATCTGGATTGCAATACTCTGACCAATGCTCTAAGGAAAAAATATTTTAAGCATAGTAAGAGAATGCTGAAGAATGATGTTATCCCTCTCTCACTCTAAGTAAGAATGAACATTTTGATAATCTTGAAAGTTTCTTCTTGGTTCCACTGGGCCACAGGAATAGCTTTAAATTGTTATTTCTGGCAGGCAGTAAATGAATGGATGCAAACATCTCCTATTCCAGGATAGCGTTAGCAGGCAGAGAAGGGGTCACCCAAGTGATGGAATTTGAAGAGTGCTGAGAAGGCCACACAACTAATAAATGCTATCATTTATGTTACCTCACTCTTTATTAAGGGCACTGTGCAGTCACCGAACAGTATTGCCACACACACACATACCCCTAGTTAACGTGAAAACATTCCTAAGAGAGATAACACATTAAGAATCTCTGATTACTGGCACATTTTCCTTTCCACAGACAGCGTCTGGAAGAAAAGGAATACCCAGCTAACTTTAAGTAGAGCGAGAATGGCATAGGGCAATAGATTCAAAACCTTGATCACAGGGCTATTTTCTAGAAAAAGTGCAGCACGGTGCTGGTTTTGGGATGGGAGGGCTAAGGACAGTTGGGGTAGTATTTAAAAGGCATCAAATACTGGACATCTTAGGAGGGGAAAGGAGAAGAAGGGATGAAAGTTGAAGAAAAGGTTAAAGGGCAGGAAACCCAAATTGCACTCACTTCATGGTTTTGGCTAAAACCTTTCCTGATCCCATTTCACAGGGATTGACTCTGAAGAAATTTCCCATAATAGAATTAGGAAAGTAGGCTATCATTTGGTATGTGTTCCTGGAAGGCTCACATTAACCGACAGTAGCTCCTGGGAATTTATACCAAATTTGTTCTCCAGCTGTTGGCATAGCATGATGGTGGGTAGATACAAACAGCTGCAACTCCCATCGCCTCTCATTTCCACCTGGCTCTGATCGCTGTTCAGCCCCATCCCTAATCTCTGTGAACAGGCAACACTCACATCTCCAGCAGCCTTGTCTCCTCTGAACCCAAGTGTAACTGACAGATGGGCTAAGTTGCCCAATTTAAAAATATTTCTTCTTGGGAATACAATTCTAAAGTTTTGGTGAAAATTTATGGAGAAATGTGTTGCTATTTCCAAACATTTGATTTAACTTTTTTATTGAACATTTTTATTCATGAAGCCAGGAAGTTTCTTACTCAAATATGAGTGTGAAACACAACTCTCAAACTGTGAATGAAATGAAACTAAAATAACTAGTGTTGATTTGGGGTCTTCTTTCATTCTGAATGTCCCTGCATTTATATAGCCTATGGAAACATACCTGGTGTTTTACACAGATTATAACTTGCCAATGGGAAAAGTATGTCCTTGATCTTCTTGAACTGAAAATGTGATATGGGCACAATAAACTTACTCTTAGACATAAGTACTTTAAATGTGGTATTGTTTTCTGTTTTTTAATTTAACATGTCCAGCTGTTGCTCTATTTATAAGTTCTCTTCTTTCAGTAAAATTCAATTACAGCTATCTGTGGGATGTCTTTTTATCTATATCCCCCACAAAATGAAATGGTATTTTAATATTAATGTTTTCTCCCTGTATAAGTTAAAAATTCAAACCTATCATGGAAACCATATATTCTAAAGAGATAACATTACACTGGGTGATTTTGGTACTGAGAAGCAATAAGAGTCATTCTCATTTTTCTACATATAAGCCAACAAAACAATGTAATTGAGGTTACAGTATTACAGATGGTATGTTTCAAAATTCTTTTGCACTTTTTCACAAAATAGTTGCATATCGATGCTGTCATTTCATGTTGGAAAGTCACAAGCAATCCTCTCCATGGAGTGCCTACTCTATAATGAGCTGTGTATGTTATTGAATCAAGCAGGAGGGAAGAAAGAACAAGAAACATTTCACACAGGAAACAGCACTCATGGAAGGAGAAATCAGTTTGGGTTTTGGTTGCTGCAACAAAAAACCATATAAAGTTTGCTTACTTGAAAATGTATAGGCAGATGTAAATCAGCTGATTCTGTTGTCTCAGTAAAATGGAGTACCTTTTTCATCTTTTCTAACATGTGGTAATTGGTAAGCAACCAACATAATAGTTACAAAAACCTGAAGCCCAAAGCTAATTAAGCCCTGGCACCATTTTGACATTAAATCTTCAGCACAATTAGGAGGGCCAAGCAATTTGCTGAATTGTACGGCAAAAAAACTCAACCAAGCCACTTCACATGGGCCAGAGATGCTGGGCCTTACTGGTTTTAGGAGACAATGCTACAGGGATGTCTGAGGGCATTTTAGATCCACTTAATGTAGCTCGGGAAAGTAAATATTACTTGTCATGCAAATTTCTAGTTTTAAGAAGTGGCCAGCTACAGAGATTAATAAGGAATACAGACAATTTAAATATGAAAAATTGAAATAAAAACAGATGAACATGTGTAGTATTTCCAGACACAGTCATCTGAAGCTATTTTTCTGCCTTCCTCTCTCTGAGCAATAAGAGAAAGAAAATGATACTTAAATTGAAAGAAACTAAAGAGAAATGACCTCATGTTCCATTAACCAAAATCAATACCTTATATATGCAAATGCAAGTTTCAACAGGGTATCCATATGCAAACTGTAAATATGAAGCAGCATTCCCTTTATGCACAATCCAGCATTAGGTCGCTATTTATTTAGGAGATTTTCAGTAAATTGCATGCTTTAATCTCTGTGTTATGGGAAATGGTCCCTTCACCTCCTTCAGAAGTTACCTATGGCAGCTATTAATACCCACAAGCAAGGCAGTGTGACCCTGGCAGTGCATAATTCCACAGTGCATGTTTAATTTTGAAGGTGAAAAACGAGACATCATCCCCTCATAACATTTATTTTTATGACTCTCCTAATTCTTTGAAATTTATTGTTTTCACTAAAAGCACCCAGAAGGTAATTGAAATAGATTTTCCAGATACATTTCTAGATTATCTTAACCTACAGTAACATGTTAACTCATTCATAATATTCTTAGCAAATACAGGAAATGGAATTTCCCCAATTTAAAAAAAAAGTCCAGACTAACCTGCTACTTCAATGTTCTTCAATAAAACTAAAGTCATTTTCAAAGAACTTCCATGTTTTTTTAGAGATCAAGCCCCCAAACCTCTTGAGTCAGTCATCAGAACTAGAAAAGGGAATAGGTAAATAAGAGATGGAAGTGGCTCCTCTAGGGTTGAAAGTACTAGGGGAAGAAGCCATCATTCTCTCTCAGGCTTCCAGGCTGGGCATTTAGTGCCTGAGTAATATCATTTACGCTGATTCTCTTGTGACTTGAAATGACTAACTCCCAGGAAGGAGTTTGTTCCTGTCAGTGGCACGTTTGGCAATGAGTCTTCACTGAATCAGATGCTGAATTATTAGGTTCCCAGGCCCAGAAAATAAACGGCAGAAGGAGAATTGATAATAGTGTTCAGAGGAACGAGAACGTTAGCTAAAACTGCAACTGGGGAAATGAAAAAAATACCTGAAAAAGTCACCGCAAGCACAGAACTGAATGAAGCCCAAGGAATCACATGTAGAATAGTCTTTGGTGTCTGGTCTTCCTACCTAGCTAGGCAAGTCCTGGAGGGCAGGCCTCCATCTTGAAAATCCCCTCTATTCCCATAGTGGCAACGTTCAAAAAATACTGGCAGAATCTATGGGGAAATGGCATACTGTAGCACACATTCACTTGGTCAATCAGTCAAACTTTATTAAACAGTCACTATGGGCAAGTCACTGGAGCAGACGCCGTGGGAGAGACAAAGAGCTCCCTCAAGGAGCTCAGGGTATAAGACATGTTTACAAATAGCTGTTAAAGTACAAAATAATAACAACAACAAATGCAAGATACTAAATGACAGATTCCTTTAAGGCAGGGGTCCCCAGCCTCCAGGATCTAACGCCTGATGATCTGAGGTGAGGCTGATGTAATAATATAGAAATACGGTACACAATACATGTAATGTGCTTGAATCATCCCCAAACCATCCCCCAACCCCAGGTGGTGGAAAAATTGTCTTCCATGAAACTGGTCCCAGTGCTAAAAGGGTTGGGGACTGCTGCTTTAAAGAGATACACATGAAGTCTAGAGCAATGGAAGATGAATTCCAGCTGGAGGAAAAAGAGAGGACCTCATAAGGAGGAGCCATTTGAAAAGGGCACCCTCTCTTGCAGCCCTCCGAATCGTCCTTCATTCAGTTTCGTTTCAATAGGCCCTTGGTGCTGGCTCCCTCCTGCCCCTCCTCTGCTGCCAGCACTTATTCTTTGACTCAGGTTTTCTCTTGGGCTCACTGCCAAGCAGAACACAGCTATATAGTTTCCCCATCTGTATCTACTTAAGCCCAGAAACCCTTTTGAGGTTTTGTAAAGGGTTTTACAGCTAATAACTATAGGGGAACAGACAAGGTTTAATAACACACACAGAGAAGTTCTAAGAAACCTAAAAAGCCTCCAGAAACAACTATCACAGATCCTAAGTGGAATGGAGATGGGATTAGGCCTGATTTCCCTAGTTCCTTTCACTGAGCTCAAGGCTTCTTCCGGTATTCAGCACTACCCACCTTTCTTCGCCCCTGTTACCATCCTTTTCTTTCACACACTTAAAACTTGAAGAGGAAATGTAATGGTAGGAAACTGGTTGTCTCGGAAAAGAAACATGCCAGTCCTCTACATCTCAGAAAATATGAGTTAGATTTAACAGCTTCTATGTAAGAATAGTCATCTTAGATCAGATGCATGGTGCCTAGGAAGAACTAATGACTTTTAGAAGGAATGCCTTGCAAATTTAACTTGTGTGAGTAATTGTAAATGTCACAATTATAACTTCATTTGAAATGCACACAGAATCTAGCACTAACAGATGTTTTCATGCGTTCTTCCTTACATTCTACATTAAGTCACACCTGTTGGGGTTCACTGAACATAAGCAACTGTAAGCGTGATGGGAAGAATATTGACACAAACCATGGCAACACAAGCACATTTCAAGCTTGAATGGCCCAGTCTGCTTTAATAATGAGCTCAGAATAGAAACTTGAACTTTCCAAAGGGTGGGGAAAGAGAGGGACTGTTTTTTTGGTTCTAAGAGTCCTGGGCAACTACAGAAATCACCATTTTACATTTCATACGACTTCAATGAATTCTCACACATGGAAATTCAACTTTGATTTTTTTTTTTAGTGATGATATATCAATCACCACTCTAACAGCAATAAGTTAGGGAGTAGAGGGGAATCCTCTTTTTTCCAAGCAACATTTGGAAGGACAATTGAATTAATTCATTTCAAAAGGAATGCATGGTTGGAAAATGTATGATTTAAGTGATCACTTTTCTTTTCCAAATATTCAGTGCGCTTGGTAGTCCCCCCAAAATAATGACTGTGTGACCATCATCAGTTTGCCAACTCCCAAATCATTTACTTTCACTGCTTCTCTTCTTAATTTCATGACTTTCTCCAGATAATCTTGAAATTTTGCCATGTTGATGGCATACATTCAAGATAAAGCTTAACTTTAGCTAAGCCCTGGTTGATGTTAAGCAAGCCTTTTATTGATATCTTGCAAATTACCTGGCATTTTCCAGGACAGCCAATCTAAATCTTTCCCATTTTCTACTCTTTCCAAGTTTCCCAAGTCCCAAACCCAATCCTATCCTCTTCACTTCTAGCAAATAACATTCCTTTTCACCAGATAAAATTGAAGATATTAAACAGAAGATATTCTGAGTTCCTATGATGCCTTGCCTCTCTGTCTTAACACATTACTAAGGTTATCATCTTCTCTCCTGGAGTGACTGCCACTCAATCCTTACTGCTTCAACTGATCTCCCCATTTCTATTCAGGGCATCAGCATGCTAGTTCCCAGTTACTAATGGCTCTGAAAGTAAAAAACCTTTCTTTCGTTCCTCTCACTCATCCCTATCCATCTACTCATCAAGTCTTAACCAGTTCCCTTTTCCTCAGTATTTCTCACACCCATCTCCAGCTTTTCTCTATCTCCACTGCTACTTCCCAAATTAAGATCTTCATCATCCGTGCAATGCAAGGGACACTGTGCTCAGCGCTTTACACAGCACGGCTCACACAGCAGGTGAACAATAAATCTTTGTTTGATACGCCATCATTTTCCTACAGATGATGCCAAGCAACTATTAACAACCATCACCACAAACTGGCAATCCCAGAAGAATTTTCTTGTAAACACATAAAAGCCTTGAATAAAAAGTTTCATGTGAGACATCATACACTTTTAACCACATAAAGTAGGAATGGAGAAGCGATTAGGTGCTATAACGTGGCAGTCCACTATCCTTAAGTAGTGCAACCGTATGGTACACATTAAGTAGAAACGTGCTCTCTCACACAGAGAAGGATTTATCCATACGACAGTGAAAATGGGGCCGACATATTTAGTCCCTTCCAAAGGGAGCAACAGGATGCCAAACAAGACATTGTCCCTTAAATGGTTTCAACCCCATTTAATACCCAAAGAACTGGAAGATAACAGGTTACCTTTTATATTAACTGTCTCCAGGCACATCATACAATACCTTCTCCAAAGACTCTGAAGAAACATGACAGAAAGAAGAAGTGCAATTTTCTGTTTCAAGTACCCAGGAACCTCATTTGTTTTTCCTCTGAGTGTCAGACATTCTCCTTGGTATATAAATGCCAAGGGGATGTTAAAGGACGCAAATGTAGCTTCTTACAGAAAAAGAACTAGCTGTGTAGGGCTACCTAACTGCCTCTGTGGGTATCCTGATCACACTAAAAGATCTAATGTCATCAGTAAAAGACACATTCCTGGTTTTGTTTATATAATTCATGGTCCTCTGGAGCTCAAAACTATTCCTACAACAGTGTTGACGTGGAGAGGAGAAAACTAGAATGATTTCTGCTTCCTCCCAACTGTCTTTTCTTTGTTCTTGTATTGCTCTGGGCTTTTGATGCGACCTTGAGAGGGATGGGGATAGAGGGATACAGAGATGAGAAGAGAGGAAGAAAGGATACAGATGGTGTTTCTAAGTTTTTAGAACTTCTGTGAGCCTGGCTACTTCAACTAATCATTTGCCTGCTGGCTGCAAAGTCTGCCTCTCTTTTCCCTTCAGTTCCATTTTGCTGTATGGGTTTAACTATTGATAAGGAAATCTTGGGTAGGAACAGCATCAATGTTGGAAGAAAATTGCCTGACCTAACTGCCTGATGGCTAGGGCATTCACCTCACTTTGTGTCCCCAAATCACAGATGTAAAAATCATCCCTTTTAAAAGACAACTGCCCCCCGCCCCACTCAGTGCCAACTGCCAAAGTAGCTAAAATGTTTAAAAGGCCCCCACAGAGAGCACTTAAAAGTCTTTCCTTTCCCTTATATTTCCTGGTATAGACTGTCTTCCTGAAATAGGAATTGTGCAGTACATAATAAAAAGCTGAATTTGCTAAGAAGTTTTTATACCCTCATAAAGTAGCCCTAGTCACAGCCACCTAACTGGCAGGAATTGTACAGGTAACAGACGGCTGGAACCTCAACCACACAGTCTTCTAAACTTTAGTTAATAGGCCCTGGCAGGCTGCCATCCCAGAAGTTTACTACAAAAGTAAAATGAAAGGCTAATGAATTTTAAAATGATGCCAGGCAGAAACACTACCCTTTGGCATTCTTTTGCCATTTAACAAATATCACAGACAACTCTGCAGGTTCCCAGGTACACCAACCAACACAAAGTACAGAAAATACTAGCTAGGCCTATTGTATATGCTCTCCCCTCAAAAATCCAAAGACTGTTGCTGAGATGCAAACCATCCACAAAATATTAAAATGAATAAAATGGCGCCAGGGGTATAAGCAAGATGCTTTTTCACCTGGGTTGCAACATACTATTCTGGACTCCCTGGTGACAAGACAGAATAAAGCTTGAAAAATTTAGCTGATATCTTCAGGGGATGCAATAGGAAGGCAGATTACAGACCTCAGGCACTTCAGTCAAAACAGATTGAGGCTAAGAAAGGATATAATCAGTCTGTCAAATAATAATGGATATTGATGAGGTGAAGTGAACTTATTCGCCAAATCCTAATACAGCAGAGATAAAGAAGACTTTCAAAAGTAAACAAAGCTAAGCTTAAAACAGATTAAAATGGGTGATGGTGGGAAGGAGCCAATTTAAACATAGAGAACACACTACATTATTCAAACCAAGAGGAGCTAATGGCTGAAACTACACAGTTTCCCCAAAATTGAGAAAGACACATTCATAAGATTTAAATCCACAATGGTTTACTGAATGAGGATAATTTCAAAATAGAACCTGATCTTCAGAAGCAGACTCCTTGAAAGTGCAGAAATGATCCAGTTCTAATTATGATACCTAAGAAGCGTTCCCAAGGTTTACTAGGGATCTTATTTGTACCCAAAACAAATCATTAAATTACAATGACATTTTTATGAACATTTCCTTCTTATTAAGGAACATGTTTATCCTCAATTGTTTTTCTAGAATACGGTTATAATCCTTCTATTCCATGTTCTATAGCCCCTAATCTTTTGCAATTGCATTTTGGGAGTGCATAAACAATCCTATTTTTTTTAATCTCAGAGAAACCTTTTTTCTGTTTGGTTTGACCAATAACTACTTGAGCATTAAATGTCATGTTATCTTAGTTTTGCTGCAACTCCTTTATCTCATCCCTTTTAAAGATTTGTTTGGCTTCCCTGGGGGCTCATTGGTAAATAACCCCCTTGCCAATGCAGGAGACACAGGTTCAAACCCTGGTCCAGGAAGACCCTGCTGCTGCTGCTGCTGCTAAGTCGCTTCAGTCAAGTCCGACTCTGTGCGACCCCATAGACGGCAGCCCACCAGGCCCTGCCGTCCCTGGGATTCTCCAGGCAAGAACACTATAACTAGAGAAAAGCCCACACAGCAATGAAGACTCAGAGCAGCACAGCCCAAAATAAATAAATAAAATTATAAAGATTTGCTTATGTTGCTGAATCTTAATCCTTCCATTTTATGCTTATATTTCTTTCCCTACAGTTCCCTATACACAACTATCTTACTTTTCAAGTCCTCTGATTTTGTTCCTTTCCATATTTGTTGAGGACAAACCAAGAGAAAATAGCTGTAAGCCACAGAGTAAAATTTTTCAGGTAGTCATATCAGTTAGACTGAGAATGATGCTATTTAAGTAATATGTTGGACAACAGGCGATGTTTTTGTTCTTTAGTCAGCATGGAGCAGTTGCAGGAAATTAGGCCAGCCTCTCAGCAGCTCAAGTTAGACCTTTATAGTAAGACTTCATTATTTAGTTTGAAAGTGAATTTCAAAACCAGACTCACCCATAGTCAAATGTAAATATAAACAGACTTTCTAAGTCTCATATAAATGAGTTATTCATCATCTGCCATTTGTAATTGCTCATACTTCTGGTTCACTGCCATTAATTAAATGCATCAGAAAATTCGCTTTAGAATATTGACTTCAAAGGTAAACTGCTAGGGTCTTGCTTTTAAAATATGTCAGATGAAGGCAGTGGCCAAGACAGAATAAAAAAAAAACAAAACAGATACTATGTCAAGGACGGACTCTGAGCCATCCTCTGGCTAGTGGAATGTCTCATATGAAGGGCTCACATATGAGATCATTTGATCAACAACTTTTACTTTCAAACATCCAGGAATACATACTACATCATTTAACTAGAAAGTAGTGAGTTTGAAATCACACAGCTGCTCAGCTTGATCCAAAGAGATGTTAACCACTCTGGCAAATTTTCCAATCCAAGTCTTTCATTTCCAACTGGTCTCATTGGGTGGCCCACATGATATATGCAGAAACTAAAAAGGGGGCTGTTTCAAGTAGGACACCCTGAAGGGTTATTTTACAATGCCACATGTTGTACGGATTAACTCAAGATATTGTTCCTTGGGTGTTGCTTTAAACTAGACAAGTTTTTAAAATGTATTCATATTTATTGAGCTCCAGGCATATAGCCCTAGAAAACAGCTGGGAAATGAAAATGAGGGTGTTCGGTCCCTTGCCTGCCTTTTCAACTTTCTCTTTCACTACACTATTCCCTTTAAGGAACCATTTATTCCAGCCCAAATAGTTACTTTGGCACCCACAAGGCTCATTTTTCCTGGCTCCAAGATTTTGGTCAGGCCATTATATATACAATACATATCACAGTCTCTCATATCCCTTCATCAATAGCCTCTCCATCATGCAGGCGTAGCTCAAAAAGGGATAGTATGCGCATGACCTCTTTGTTAACTAGACTATAAACCCCCACTTAAAAGTAGAAATTGCATCTGACATACCACCCTCACAGTATCTAGCACAGTACTTGGCACTTGGCAGATGCTCAATAAATACTTGCAGATTGACTGAACCTGTCAACTGATATCTATCAAGATGCTTACTGTAACATGGACATCTTGAGAATTTAACTTCAGAAGATGCACATATTCAAAATATAGTTCTTGTGGTCTGATAACAGTTAAGCAACAGAGACCTCCACTACTATCATTATCTGAATTCAGTGTAAACACCTTGATGAGAAATTGGCATTTCCTTGGGTGAAGATGCTCAAAGAGTAATAACATGCCTAAAAGTTCTGGGGATGTCATATACAACATGGTAACCATAGTTAACAACGCTGTGTTTGCAAAGAGAATAAGTCTTAAAACTTCTCCCTATAACACTTCCCTGGTGGTCCAGAGTGTAAGACTCAGCACTCCTGATGCAGAGGGCCTGGGTTCAATCCCTGGTCAGGAAACTAGATCCCACATGCCACAACTAAAGATTTCATGTGCCGCAACTAAGACCTGGAGATTTTTTGTGTTTGTTTGCTCAGTCATGACTGACTCTTTTGTGACCACATGGACTGTAGCCCACCAGGCTCTTCTGTTCATGGGGTTCATGCCAAATAAATTAATTAATTCTAACAAAAAGTTCTTACCACATGCACATACACACACATAATATAACTATGTGAGGTAAGTAATGTGTTAACTAATGGTATTGTGGTAATCATTTCATGATATATACATATATCAAATCATTACACTGTTCACCTTACACTCAGACAATATATCCATTATGTTTCAATAAAGCTGGGAAAAACAGTCATTTCCCAAAACACTGAAACACTGCTACATTCAGAAATATTAATAGGCTATTTAGATCCTTATTACTAAAGCCATCTACCTGGATTTGCCATCTACCTGGAAAGCTGTTCAACCAATACAAAACAACTGAAGTAAGGGACATTAACACATTTTAGGCAATTAGTGTAACATGAGCACCATTCCCAAGCATCTTTAATTCTTGTCAAAGATAACAAAATTCATATTACATAGATTCCTATTTTATTAAGATAATATGATTTGAAATAATAATGACAAGGCCTACAACAGAATACAGATCCTATTAACACCTGGAAAACGTTTTCCCCTCAAAGGCATATCATGATACGAAAAGAAGACTTCCAACAACATACTACTAACTCCAGAAGCAATGGTACCTATTAAACACTTACACAGGGCCCCCAGGGTAAGGTGATACTAAAGAGAACATGGCCTTAAATAAGATAAAGCCTTACCCCAGCTTTCAGAATCTGAATGTTTTAGTTTCAGTTTATGTCCCTTCTATCTATTCCAATACCTTGGAATCCAGAAGTAAAACAATATCATCACACTGATTCCCTAAGACAAAGAGCAAAAGGCCTTCAATAGAGTCCAAATATGGCTCCCTGGTGACCTAGAATTTGTGAATGGGCCATCCTCACACAGCCATGGTGCTGAGCTGTTCTAAGAATTGAGTGTATGCTACGGGAAAGAAGTAAAGGCTACCGATGTGGTTTTGCCTTTTGGCAGTATTGTTTTGTTTTTGTTTTGGTGGTGGTGGAGCAGAGGTTTGTTTTACTTCCCACATTTGGTTTGGTTCTATTCCAATTAAGGAAATCATCTTTAATTGCTATATTCCATCTCATTCTGAAGTCCTGACATAAAAAACACATAAAAATTATGTGGTTTTATTTTTCCTTCTTTTTCCAAAAACGAGAGTCAACAAAAGTTTCAGTTCGTTTTGTAGATGTTAAGGGTTACTTATTATGGTTTGAGAGAAGATGCAATCTTGACAGAAGTAATCTTTTCAATGTCTTGATGCTGAACTGGAAAAACTATTACTTAATAAAGAATAGTACTTTAAACCACCTCTTTGTGACCAAGAAAAGAACAACAAAATCACTTTAGGCTATCATTTCTCAGTTAAGCATCATCTCTATAGTGGATATTTTAGGTGTAAGTCAGAAAACATATTGCAAATATAAAAGAATGACTTTGAGAAGAGACCCATGCATTCATGTTTAGTTCTCATTATTTATCAAATTCCAAACACATTAGAGTTTGTAAATAATAATAGAACTAAATTTATTTTAAAGCCATGGCTGGATGAGGTTTCCCTGCACAAACTGCACAGTTAAACCACTATAGATCTGTCACTAACTTTACAACAGCAGTGGTGGAGTGGAAAAACTGTAGAACTGCCAGAAAACCAAAGGACAAGTGATATTAGTCATATGACCCTGGGCAAGTCTTGAGTCTTTCACTGCTACTGCTGCTAAGTCGCTTCAGTCGTGTCCGATTCTGTGCAACCCCATAGACGACAGCCCATGAGGCTGCCCCGTCCCTGGGATTCTCCAGGCAAGAACACTGGAGTGGGTTGCCATTTCTTTCTCCAATGCATGAAAGGGAAAAGTGAAAGTGAAGTCGCTCAGTCGTGTCCGACTCTTAGCGACCCCATGGACTGCGGCCCACCAGGCTCCTCCATCCATGGGATTTTCCAGGCAAGAGTGCTGGAGTGGGGTGCCATTACCTTCCCGAGCTTTTGGGATAATATCAATTGTTCTTTCCTTACACACTGAGGATGGGACTAAACGGAAACAACTTTTCAAAGTGTAACTTGGAAAATACATCAAAGAATTTTATAACTTCATACATGTTTTTTTAACTCAGGAATCCTGAAATTTCAAGATTTTATCCCGATAAAATAACTAGAAATGCACCCAAATATTTAGGTACCAGAATGTTAATCACAGCATGAATTCTTGTTGAAAAAGTCAGAAACAATCTAAACAGATGATGAAGTCCAAATAAATTGGGCTAAATCCATACAGTGGAAACTCTGCAGTATTGAGAAGAATACTTAATGAACTAGCAGGTTCACAATAAACACATAGCAGAAAAGTGGGTTTCCAAGCAGTACATAAAACCTAATGCAAATTACGATACAAACACAACATCTGCAAAGGAAAAAGACTGGAGTGCAATAAGCCAAAACACGAGCTATTGACTCATTGTTATCTTTAGAAGGAATTATGGATGATTTTTATTGTCTTTTTATACTCAGCATTTTCAAATCTTCTTTAAAAACCATGCATTGTATTTATAATCTGAAAATGAATTTTAAGTAATTTTGCCTGTCTACTGCTATTTTGGATGGCGGTATGAAATATTTGTGAAAGTATATTTGTAAATGCTAAGATAATATTACAAGAATAATACATTGCTTAAGTTGTGTTGGACTCTTTGTGACCCCATGGACTGTAGCCGGTCAGGCTCCTCTGTCCATGGACTACTCCAGGCAAGAATACTGCAGTGGGTTGACATGCCCTCCTCCAGGGGATATTCCCCATCCAAGGATAAAACCCACATCTCTTTTTCTTTTTTAAAAAATTTATTTTAATTGGAGGCGAATTACTTTACAATATCGTAGTGGTTTTTGCCATACTGTCTCCTGAATTGGCAGGCAGGTTCTTTACCACAAGCACCAGCTGGGAAGCCCATTACAAAAATAAGATCATATTATTATTGTTAGAGGGGCTTCCCTGGTGGGTCAGAGGGTAAAGCATCTGCCTGCAATGCAGGAGACCTGGGTTCGATCCTTGGGTCAGGAAGATCCCCTGGAGAAGGAAATGGCAACCCACTCAGTACTCTTGCCTGGAAAATCCCATGGACAGAGAAGCCTGGTAGACTACAGTCCATGGGATCGCAAAGAGTCGGACACGACTGAGCGACTTCACTTCACATTATTGTTAGGGAAATTCAAATCCTCACTGTCAACAGACAAAAATTAAATAATTCAACTTAAAAAAAAGTGTTTCTGAAAAGAACTGTATTGAGAAAGTTCCTTCTGTGGCCTTGCTTGACTTTCCACACCTTAAATGTGCTTCTTACCTTTTCTTTTCATTCTACATATGGTACTTGATAACATGGATCAGAAGCTGTTGAAAACTCCTTAGAGTTATTTTAGCTATACAACATTTTTGTTTTCTAAGGTAAGAAAGTATATTCCACTACTCTGTCCAGTTAGATACACAGCAAAAATGTCCACATGACTGCAGGAGTCAAGTGAAGAAGTGTCCTCTTTAGTACGACAAATGAGGATACAGTACATTTATCTATCTTTCATCACTGGCAAGGCTTCCAGTCCAGAAGACAAACTTAGAACCTATAAACTGCTAGATAAGAGAGCAATACTAGAAAACTATACAAAACTCGAATATTTTGGAAAATATAGGAAAATGGGAGTATACAAGACAAACATAGAAATTGGAGGTATAAATGACAGAATTTTTAAATGTGTCCACATGACAACTGTGCTTTATTGGACTGAATCAGCCTCAAAGAGAAAGGGCCATGGCACATCCAGGGAGACATTTTAAAACTGAGACATCAGTGAACTACCTGCATAGGATTAAGTGCTTTGTCTCCCTGGTCCCTCATCCATCCTGAGAGATAAGAAGATTACCCAAATTTCCACCTCTGGCTTTTTAAAGATTTAGTCTATCTATACAGAGGATGCAAGCTTCTAAAAAGTACACTTCAAATGCAAAGTCAAACAACTCAGTGGTTATCTCTGTAACATCTAAATGAAAATTCAAAAATTGGTGATATTGAGAGGTCTATCAGTCAAATGATCACTTGACAAGGTTAATGAATGGAAACAATAAGGACAATCCAATGAATAGATCTATATTAAAAAAAAAATAAGAATGCAAGCCTTACTTGAATCCTCATTATTTTTTGAACGAACTATCACTATCTTGCTTAACTCCAAGATTCTCCCCTTTTTCATAGCTTAAACTCTTTAAATAAAAGTCATCATCCATTTCATATTATGAAGATTTTTCTATAGAATCCCATAAAACTGAATGTAAAAGGGAGAAAACAGGACAAGTTCACTAAGAGAAGGCACTGTAAAAGCAGGACAAAAATCCAATGATGCTTCTAACCCAATATTTATGGCCACATATCCGAGAGAGAAAATAAACACAACTTTTATGAGCACAGTAGCTGACTTTGAGGTAAATAGTAATCTGACCCTCATATGACAAAAAATCAGGTCAGATCCTCAAGGAGAAATTAGATATCCTGATGGAAGCCAGCAATGAATGATCTCCTCTTATACTTAACAGACCCCATTAAATATTTTTTCACTCACTCAACCTCAACAATGTTCACTTGAACTTTCAACAACCTATTAACATGAGTTGAAAGCAAAATACTGATGTTAACTGTACAACCACAGCCAGTTTCTCAGAAATGTGAACCTACCCTGGCAAGTCACCAACCATACTGGGTCACACATTCTCCTCACACTGTTCCATAGTAAAGATCAAAGTGAAAGTGAAAAGTGGAAGTGTTAGTCTCACAGTCAGGTCCGACTCTTTGCAACCCCATGGACTTTAGCCCACCAGGCTTCTCTGTCCATGGAATTCTCCAGGCAAGGATACTGCATTGGGTTGCCATTTCCTTCTCCAGTGGATCTTCCAGGCCCAGGGATAAAACCTGGGTCTCCTACATTACAGGCAGATTCTTTACCAACTGAGCCACCAGGGAAGTCCAAAGAACAAAGGCCTACAGCATCTTACTGCTTTCAGATACACACAATAACAACAATCCCATTTGAATATGATATTTAAAAATGAAAAGACCAATCCACATTAAAGTTTGCCTTGCCTACCTGTTTAGCTTTGATAGTTCAATCTTCTATTTGACAAGGAAAAATTACATAATATGATCCCCTGTGAGAAAAGACTGGTTGTTTTTCCAGGAAGTTGTCAATGAGATCTATTCAAAGATCAGGAAAAAATCAGAAAGACAATGAAAACAACCCAAAACGTTACAATAGGAAATGCATTGCAACTTTTATAATCACTGATAGTAAAGCTGAAATGAACTTATTTAAAATAAATCGAGGTACCAGTCTTCAAAGAATCATCCTGAACTGAAGAGCTTTTTCTGAGATTTAACAAAAAAGTAACATAACCTTTCTAGTTCGGTATATCTTGATTTATATTGCTACCTCCTAAACATACTCAACTGTTCAGGAAAACCCAGCAAAGTTACATGTTTACAGCCAGAAACATGCTTTTTAAAGTCATTAACCAATTTGCAATCATTTGAGAACCTCTCTGCCCTGAGATATTTCAAGAAAGACAAGTTTGTTAATCATTTGGTCATGCTGCAATTCAATATCAGCAGCGGAATCAAGCCTTAAGCCCCTTCAAATTCTAAAATACCTTCCAGAATCCCTCCCAGTATTGCAAAGGGCTTTTCCTGCTCTCACTTGCACCAACAATCCCCATCAGTATTATGTGCACACGCACCATTTGTTGCTGACACTCAACCAGAGACACAGACAGACATGCTCCACTGGAGGACTGATTTCCAGAGCGAAGAGATACTTTAAATGAGAAAAACAATCTACCCTGTGTGCTCTAATTGCCTGTGTGCTGTGTACGATTTAAAGAGAGAGAGAGGGAGGAAGGGGATGGGGGAGGCAGCAAATGGATTTTAATCTATAAAGTGAAAATTAATATGTACAGCATTTTATTTTCAAATTTAAGTCATTTCCATTAAATTTAATTTACCTAATTGTTAATGAATTAGCAAACACATTTAGCAACCAAATCACCTACTAATTGGATCCTAATGAAAACTACTTAGCTGCTTGTATTCATGTTGATCATCTTGTATGATTCAACAGGGTGAACTACACCCAAGACCTCTAGCTAATGAAACTGTACTTCTTTTTTTTTTTAAGCAATTTAACTTTAAAAAAATTTTTTTAATATAAATTTATTTAATTGGAGGCTATACATTGTATTGGTTTTGCGATACATCAACATGAATCAACCACGGGTGTACACGTGTTCCCCATCCTGAACCCCCCTCCCACCTCCCTCCCCGTACCATCCCTCTGGGTCATCCCAGTGCACCAGCCCCGAGCACCCGTTATCATGCATCAAACCTGGACTGGCGATTTGTTTCACATATGATATTATACATGTGAAACTGTACTTCTATTTTTCACTTTGTTACCTGGATCCTCAAAGTGAAGAATTTAGTTCTTTTTTCCCCTCCCTCTAGGGTCAGGGACAGTACTGCTGCAAACTGTAAAGCAGTACAAAACATTTACATCGAAGGGGCTAGGAGATCATCTGGCTCCAAACAACCCGTATAAACTCCATATGCCACTGCTTACTGATGCAACAGTAAAAGAAACTCTTCACCAAGTTGTTAACCAGGGTGTGTAAATATCTGCCAGTGTTCAGTATAAAGCCTGAAACCAGGCTGGAAAATCTGGAGATGCTTTAGAAACGTCTTCCCAGGATGCCAGAGGGCTCTCCCCCACCCCTCTCCTCCTTTTCCTTTCTTCAAGGCAAAGGGATGTAGCCAGAGGCAGGGCTTCTTCCTGTGGAATGTATGGCCAATTAAATGTGAGTCCTTAAAGCACTCTGGGCTCCTTTAGTCTGGGGGCCCGGGCTTCAAATGAGGGTATCCCCTCCCCTACCATGATTCCAGTGATAACAATCTTACAATCCATTCTCTTTCCTCTATAAACACAACCCAATGACCTGCTTCCTTTTGTAACTGGTGCCAGACCCTGAGGTGATTTCATCTACCACCTTTCCTAATCTATAGCTTGACCTGACTAACAACCATTTAAATCTGGACCTTGACTAAAACTGTTCATAGGTGCTACTGAGTGATATGGCCCTTAAACCCTGCTTGAATTTGTCTATTTTTGCTCCTGAAAGATACTGGACCTTGGACTTGCTCTTTAGAAATGTGCTTTTTAATACCTTTGGATGTGTTTAGATGCATCATCCTTTTTTGTCCCTAGAATGAAAGACAAATAATTTTGCTTGATTTCCATTTAAATGACCACTAGATATTTGAAACAACTTTTTGTGGCTTAGCTGCCAATTTAATTAATAAGGAGTTGCCTGTGGGGTACAAGTCAGCAAGCATTTACAAAACCTAAATTGTGCTCACCAACTCTGCCCCTAAACAAGAGCAAAGTTGCACACCAAGTCTTTGCCTACAGAGAATTACTGTCTCAATCTGCCATTACTCATCATGTGACCGACCTTGCACTAACTGTGCAAACAGGCAGGGGACAACGCAGAAGCTGGGTTGAATGGGAAGATGTCTTGCTCAGAAGCAGGAGACATGGTGGAGGGAGACCTATCCAACCCCTGACAACCTTATTTCTAATCTGACTCCCACTAGATAACTCAAATTTTTCCACAGCTGCTCCCATTTTCCCTTCGCCAGATAGCCCTAAGATAATATCCATCTTCTGCTAAAACAGTTCCCTAGGTCCAACAAAATGTCTCAAGCTGAGCCGTCATTTACATAAAGACAGGCTCTGAACTTTGCTGAGAATGACTTCATGGTCTGCTAGTCTAAATTTAGAAATACACATATGTATAAATACATGCCTCTGTGCGTACACACACATAAACATATATGAATCACTCAGTTCAGTTGCTCAGTCGTGTCCGACTCTTTGCGACCCCATGAATCGCAGCACGCCAGGCCTCCCTCTCCATCACCAACTCCCAGAGTTTACCCAAACTCATGTCCATCAAGTCGGTGATGCATTCAGCCATCTCATCCTCTGTTGTCCCGTTCTCCTCCTGCCCCCAATTCCTCCCAGAATCAGGGTCTTTTCCAATGAGTCAACTCTTCGCATGAGGTGGCCAAAGTATTGGAGTTTCAGCTTCAACATCAGTCCTTCCAGTGAACACCCAGGACTGATCTCCTTTAGAATGGACTGGTTGGATCTCCTTGCAGTCCAAGGGACTCTCAAGAGTCTTCTCCAACACCACAGTTCAAAAGCATCAATTCTTCGGGGCTCAGCCTTCTTCACAGTCCAACTCTCACATCCATACATGACCACAGGAAAAACCATAGCCTTGACTAGATGAACCTTTGTTGGCAAAGTAATGTCTCTGCTTTTGAATATGCTATCTAGGTTGGTCATAACTTTCCTTCCAAGGAGTAAGCGTCTTTTAATTTCCTGGCTGCAGTCACCATCTGCAGTGATTTTGGAGCCCAGAAAAACAAAGTCTGACACTGTTTCCACTGTTTCCCCATCTATTTCCCATGAAGTGATGGGACCGGATGCCATGATCTTCGTTTTCTGAATGCTGAGCTTTAAGCCAACTTTTTCACTCTCCTCTTTCACTTTCATCAAGAGGCTTTTGAGTTCCTCTTCACTTTCTGCCATAAGGGTGGTGTCATCTGCATATCTGAGGTTATTGATATTTGTCCCAGCAATCTTGATTCCAGCTTGTGCTTCTTCCAGACCAGCGTTTCTCATGATGAACTCTGCATATAAGTTAAATAAGCAGGGTGACAATATACAGCCTTGATGTACTCCTTTTCCGATTTGGAACCAGTTTGTTGTTCCTTGTCCAGTTCTAAGTGTTGCTTCCTGACCTGTAAATACAGGTTTCTCAAGAGGCAGGTCAGGTGGTCTGGTATTCCCATCTCTTTCAGAATTTTCCACAGTTTATTGTGATCCACACAGTCAAAGGCTTTGGCATAGTCAATAAAGCAGAAATAGATGTTTTTCTGGAACTCTCTTGCTTTTTCTATGATCCAACGGATGTTGGCAATTTTATCTCTGGTTCCTCTGCCTTTCCTAAAACCAGCTTGAACATCTGGAAGTTCACGGTTTATGTATTTGCTGAAGCCTGGCTTGGAGAATTTTGAGCACCACTTTACTAGCGTGTGCGATGAGTGCAATTATGCGGTAGTTTGAGCATTCTTTGGCATTGCCTTTCTTTGAATATGTGTATCTAAAGTCATTCCCTAATCACCTTTTAAACAAATTTGTTGGTGTTCAGTCACTAAGTCATGTCCAACTCTTTGCGACCCCATGGACTGTACCATGCCAGGTTTCCCTGCCCTTCACCATCTCCCAGAGTTGGCTCAAACTCACGTCCATTGAGTCGGTGATGCCATCCAACCATCCCATCCTCTGTTGTCCCCTTCTCCTCCTGCCTTCAGTCTTTCACAGCATCAGGGTCTTTTGCAATGAATCAGGTCTTCACATAAGGTGGCCAAAGTATTGGAGCTTCAGCTTCAGCATCAGTCCTTCCAATGAATATTCAAGATTGATTTCATTTAGGACTGACTGGTTTTACCTCCTTGCAGTCAAAGAGACTCTCAGGAGTCTTCTCCAGCACCAGTTTGAAAGCATCAATTCTTCAGTGCTCAACGTTCTTTATGGCCCAACTTTCATATCTATACATGACTACTGGAAAAACCATAGCTTTGACTACCCATACCTTTGTCAGCAAAGTCATGTCTCTGCTTTTTAATATGCAGTCAAGGTTTGTCATAGCTTTTCTTCCAAGGAGCAAGCATCTTTTAATTTCATGGCTGCAGTCACCATCTGCAGTGATTTTGGAGACCAAGAAAATAAAATCTGTCACTGTTTCCACTTTCCCCATCTATTTGCCATGAAGTGATGGGACAGGATGCAATGATCTTAGTTTTTAATTTATTTATTTTTCAATTGAAATGTAAGTGCTTTACAGAATTTTGTTGCTTTGTCAAACTTCAACATGAATCAGCATTAGGAGTTAGTTTTTTAAATGTTGAGTTTTAAGTCAGCTTTTTAACTCTCCTCTTTCACTTTCATCAAGAGACTCTTTAGTTCCTCTTCACTTTCTGCCATAAGGGTGGTGTCATCTGCATATCTGAGGTTGATATTTCTTCCGGCCATCTTGATTCCAGCTTGTGCTTCATCCAGACTGGTATTTAGCATGATGCACTCTGCATATAAGTTAAATAAGCAGGGTGACAATATACACCCATGTATATTGTACTCCTTTCCCAATTTCCTGGTTCAAAATCAAGTCAGTTATTCCATGTCCAGTTCTAACTGTTGCTTCTTGACCCGCATACAGGTTTCTCAGGAGGCAGGTAAGGTGGTCTGGTATTCCCATCTCTTTAAGAATTTCCCACAGTCTGCTGTGATCCACACAAAGGCTTTAACGTGGTCAATGGAGCAGAAGTAGAAGCTCTTCTGGAATTCCCTTGCTTTCTCTATGATCCAACAGATGTTGGCAATTTCTCTGGCTCCTCTGCCTTTTCTAAATCCAGCCTGTACATCTGGAAGTTCTTGGTTCACGTACTGTTGAAGCCTAGCTTGAAGGATTTTGAGCATTACCCTGCTAGCATGTGAAATGAGTGTAATTGTAGGTAATTTGAACATTCTTTGACAGTGCCTTTTCTTTGGGACTGGAATGAAAACTGACCTTTTCCAGTCCTGTGACCACTGCCGAGTTTTGCAAATTTGCTGACATATTGAGTGCATTATCATCTTATAGGATTTGAAATAGCTCAGCTGGAATTCCATCACCTCCACGAGCTTTGTTCGGAATAATTCTTCCTAAGGCCCACTTGACTTGACACTCCAGGATGTTTGGCTTTAGGTGAGTGATCACACCATCGTGGTTATCTGGGTCATTAAGATCTTTTTTGTATAGTTCTTATATGTATTCATGCCACCTCTTCTTAATCTCTTTGCTTCTGTTAGGTCCTTACCATTTCTGTCCTTTATTGTGTCCATCTTTGCATGAAATGTTGCCTTGGTAGCTCTAATTTTCTTGAAGTCATCTCTAATGTTTCCCATTCTATTGTTTTCTTCTATTTCTTTGCATTGTTCACTTAACAAGGTTTTGTTATCTCTACTTGCTATTCTTTGGAACTCTGCATTCAGTTGGACATACCCCATGAACAATAAACAAATTTTAAAACCTACAAAAGGTTAAGAATACCTTTATCCTGTCTTTATTATGGGCCTTTCAATACTTATAGATCCCACTTGTATTGCTTTCCAATACAATTATAGTAGAAGGTTATAGAGGTATTTACTTAGAGACACCACTGCTCTGGAATCAGCAAAATAGCCTCTTTTGTACAATCTTCCCTATCCCTTCATTTGTAAGAGCATTTAGAGTACCCAGCTTAGCATGGCCAAATCAAAACTGTAGGTTTTGTGGTAGGCATTTGTTTCGATGAGTCTCTAATACAATGTGACCATTATTGCCATCCTGCCCTTTAACAGGATTCTACATGCAACATATCCTTACTGTGTATGTACTGAAAAGACACAGAATGAGACAGGGGAATTGCAAGTCAGTTTTTACAGAATATAAGGAATTTAAGCTAAAGAAGGGCATGAAAGAGAGGGCAATTAAGCCAAAGAAATCTTTTAAGCAACTTTATGGGGGGTAGAAATTCAAAGTGTATTGGGATATACTCCAGAATCTAGACACTCAAATTCTGAACATTATATGGTCCTCATTACCAATACTCTTCCCCCAGCAACCCCCCTATTTGTATTCAATTTTAGCTTTCATTACTGAATTTCAATTGTCCTGAGGAAATGTTATTCTTCAACACTGCAACCACAATATACTATTAATAACTGCTTCAGATATATGTTGCCTGAGTTGCTAAATCCCTGTTAAATGATTAAAGTAAGGTTGTCTTCTACTTTCTGGCTCTGTGTCAAAGATATGTTAAATGGTCTTTTAAATTTTTTAATTACTCAGTTCCTGAAACTACATTATACAACCCTTATGCAATAATTAACCTGTGGCTTTCAACAGTGATTAGTGAGCCTTTATTATGGTAATGTGGCTCATTCCTCAGTCACTCAGTCGTGTGCAACTCTTTGTGACCCCATGGACTGCAGCATGCCAGGCTTCCCTGTCTGTCACCAACTCCTGGAGCTTGCTCAAACTCATGTCCAATGAGGCGGTGATGCCATCCAACCATCTCATCCTCTGTTGCCCTCTTCTCCTCCTGCCTATTCCTAGATGAAGAAATCTCCTCCGGCTCATTCCTAGATGAAGTTTATTAAGCTCATTGAGATCCCAGGAAAGTTTCCATAGGTCCTCCTCTAAAAGGCTATACCCTAAGAAAGAGAGAGACTTGAGGCACTGAATAGCAAGGTTTCACTAGCAAAAGAAATAAACAGCCTCTAACTACGTTTACCAATTGCACTAAGAAGTTTTCATTTTGGCAAGTCAAGAATACTCCATCATGATTGCCTATCAATTTTCTGCATGCAAGTTGTCTTCACTTCTCAGAGTCTCATTCCTCTAGACTGCAATAAGCCCTTGGGTCTTCCAGAGATTTAACAAATCACAAGCCAAATACACAGCTAGGTCACTTGGTGGATGTCTCCTTAGCCAATCATCAAAGCCAAGACCAGCTCTAGGTAATAATATTAACTTATGGATTTCTATGATGTACAAGCACTGTATTAGGTGCTTGGCACATATTATCTCATTTAATCTTTACAGCAACCTTTTGAATGGGTTGTTAGCCATTCCATTATATCAATACATATCAGGAAACTGGGATACTGAGATTAAACAACCAATAGATGCTGACTGCAAGGTCCCAGCTACCATGCTGTAATTGTGTATCTACAGAGAGAACCTCGGGGACATTAATAGACAAGAATCTTCCTGAAAGAAAATTATAAGTCACCTGTATGTAAATATACAACTGTCAAAGCTTGCGTCTCACATTCGCTTAAAAGCCTAATCCATGCTCAACATAAACTATAGTACAAGAAAATTCATCAAAAGATATCAGAGATGAACTGTTCATTTGTCATATCAAATTAGGAAAGGCACAAACCACAAAGTCAAATTTTTTTCCACATCTAAATTAGGTGCTTTCTGGTAATTTTAGTTTACTCTCGAAACATTAGCCTGCCATTCTGACTACTGTCTGTTGTCAAATATTAACCAGATACTTTGGATAGAAATATTTCCCCTTTGTCTATCAAGAAGACAATTATCACAGCACTAAATATTTTACTCTTGTAAACATGCCATTTGACTTAATTTCAAAGATTCCCCTTCCCCAAGATATTTGACTCCACATCACCTATCACTTTTGGAAAGCTTATTTGTGGTGACCCTGGCAATACCTGACCCATGTAACAATTCACTACAGCTTGGGTTATGTGGCATAGAGTCATTACATATAGCTTCCTAAATAACTCCTTTTAGGGAGTCAAAGAAGATTCTTCTTCTATGTTAACAGGGTCACACATTTTACTGAGAAATATTATTCAGATCTCCCTTATAGGTATCCTCAATGGCCAGAGTTAAAAAAGAATCAGAATATAATCAAAGAAAAGGTATCTCAGCAGGAACAATGTAGATCCCTCTCTCTCCAACCCCGGTCCTCATTCAGAACTGAATATTTTTCATTTATCTGCAGTTCTGGTAAGTTTTGTAACCTAGCTGTTCAGCCCCAAACAGATTAAATGCAGCAAGTTAGAGGGGTAAAGGAATGTACTAATAGGTTGGTATTCTGGTGAGGATTATAGAAAAACCCACAAAAGCCTTATATTTTAAGAGGCCAAATCTATTTAGATCTAGATATATGTTTATCCTTATGAAAGGCCTAAGGCTGAGAAGAAAAAAGCAAAAATTAGATGACTGTAAGTAAATATGACCGAGATTACTAAGCATAAGCTTTGTTGGGTATGAATGCTATGGGTCTTTGTGCATTTTGTTATGTTCCATGACAATGTCAGGATTTCCTCACTGGGCTATAAAGTAACCTTAAAGCTTACATTTTAAAGTTTACAGTTTAGAAATTTTAAAAAATTCACTTTAGACAAAGATTAAAAAAAAACAGGAATGAGAAAGTTGAGATGTACTGAAGAGGGAAAAAAGGAAAATAACAGGAATTCAATTTTCTTCCCTAAATTCCTTTGCACACCCATTAAAAGTATAAAAGTTTATTGAACCCTTACAATGTACCAGGGAGTATGTTGAGTGCATTGAAAAGATAACTTCATTTAATTTGTGCATCAACTCTGTGAGACAGATATTATCATCCCCATTCTATGAATGAGAAAATTGAGGCTCAGAGACTCGATGTTGTCAGGGATTAGAACTCAGGTTGGTTTGACTGTACTCAGTAACTTCTACCCTACGCTACATCCTGCCCACAAAAGTAACTCAAAGATACATATTCCTGGTGGACCAAATTGTCTTCATCTCCAGACAGTCAGAAGGGTTGCATGTCAACACACAAACGACTGGCTTGATTGTGACAAACCAGTCAGAGCAACTGAACAAATGCGTGTGTACTGATGCAGCAAAAGGCAAGAGCAGCCTATTATTAGAATACACACAACTCATTTATGATGTAAATGGAACACAGATTTAAATTCCCTCACTCAACAGTGGTGCTGAATGTAGTAACACTTTGTCAAAGAGTTTACACCACGCTGATAATCAATGCTTAACGAGGTCCTTTTCTCCAGACTCAAGACCTTTATGTTACCGTCATCCTGTTAACCATCTCATTTTCTCCACTTGAATAGCTTTGTCCTCTTACAAAGAAAGGCCCATCACTATGTGAAAGTGGCAGTATAATTAATTTTTGCAGTAAAAGCCAAATTGTTTGTGCTCAAACATCCTGCAGTTCAGGAAATGTCAAAATGTCAGACCGTGTAGGTGGAAATAAACTCTGCATTCCACTTCCAATCACTTCCTGTAGGGAAAGAATAGCTAGACATTCCACTGAGAAAGCAGAAATGCACAGGACTGCTTCAAAAAAGTGGCTCAGTGTCTTTCTTATCTGATAAACATGTCATTATCAGTACATCTTAATCTGTTTGGAGTTCAGGCATCAGACCCTAGTGCTGCTTATAAGATCCTTTCACATCTCCAGAAGCTGGTATATGCCCATGTGAGTAGACACAATACATAATCCCCCACTCCCTTTTGGATTGTTTTTAATAATAACATTGATTTTAATTTCCTTATTACAAAATACATGTACACCACAAAATGTCTTGCACAAAGTACTCAATAAATAATTATGATTTAATTTTAGAAAAATTAGAAAACAGATAAAAAAAGAAGACAGTAAAACCCCCATAACCCCATTATCTAGAGAAAATCACTGTTTCCTGTTATCTGTGATTCCAGCCTTATTTCTGGGCATATTAAATAATTTTTTATAAAAATGGAATCACACTATATGTAATATTTTGTCACTTAATAATAAGTTGTCAGCATTTTCCTATGTCATTTTTAAGAGCTGTACAATATTCCATCATATAAATATCGCATAATTGAACCAATCCCTTAATGTTGGAGATTCAGGTTATTTTCAGTTTTTTAATTGCATACTAACAAATGAATAACCTTATAACTAATTCTTTATGTACCCACTTAGTTATTTCCTCAGGATAAATTCCTGGACACGCAAAAAAGGGAAACAACCATGATAGATGAATAAATTATGTATATCCATACAGTGGAATACTGTGTCTGTTAGTCTGCTCGGTCGTGTCTGACTCTTAAGCATTCCATGGATTACAGTCCACCAGGCTCCTCTGTCCATAGGATTTCCTAAGCAACAATATTGGAGTGGGTTGCCATTTCCTTCTCCAGGGTGTCTTCCCAATCCAGGTCTCCTGCATTGGAGGCAGATTCTTTACTGTCTGAGCCACCAGGGAAACCCAGCGGAATATTACTCCGCCATGAAAAGGAATGAAGTTCTGATACATGCTAAAACACGGATGAACCTTGAAAACATCATGCTAAGTGAAAGAAGTCAGATGGGAAAGGACAAATACTGTATGATTCCACTTACACAAGATGTTCAAAACAGGCAAATCCATAAAGACAGAAAGTATAATGCTGTTGCCAGGGGCTGACAGGAATTGGGAATGGGAAAGGACTGCAAATGGATATAAGCTTTCTTTTGGTGGTAATGAAAATATTCTGAAATTAGACAGTAGTGATAACTGCATAACCATGCAAATATACTAAAAAAACACACACAATGAATTGTACACTTTAAAGGGATGAATTTTATCTCAGTAAAACAATTTTTATCTCTAATAAATATTAGAGATAAAATATTATGTCTATATCTCAATAAAGTTATTAAAAAGTCTGAGGTCTGTTACTGTTTGGTCAAAGGTTAAACAAAAATTCTAAGCTTTTTATTTTAAACAATTATTTAAAATGAACTAAAATTAATTGTCTTTTGAGAGTGTTCTGAATGTTGTGCAACAACTAGTAAGATCACCTAAATAAACAGTTTAGCTGAAAATCACCTAGACAGAGACTTAACCTTGGCATAAAAATATTGATATCATGAACACTTATAGCTTTATTATTTATATATTACAAAATTCAGAAAGGACAGAATTCTTTTTTGGGTAATACACACACACACAGCTTTTTTAACATGAAAGCATACAACAGTTTTCAATAGTCAATAAGGTTACCTGTAGTGATACCATGCAAAATGCCAGATCCTGGGTCAAGACAGAAATGGCAGAAGGGATGTTAGTACCTGGCTCTAAGGGTCATCTCATCTAAGATAAATTACAGTGCTTTTTCAGATACCCTATACTGTCTCTGAACAAAATACCACTAAACACCATTTTACTTCCTGAGTAGAACCTTAAAAAAAAAAAGGCTACAAGCAAAGGCTTCAGTGTACATTCTATTTCCCTCTCAGTGCCCTCTTCATTTCAAATGATGCAATGAACTCACTTTTGCTCTTCACTTCTCCTCTCTGGTTTGCTTCTCTTATGGGCACCTCCTAAGTGGTTCAAGCAAAAAGACCCATCATTGCTCAGCAGTGAGGGCAAGATTAAGCCACAAGTCAAATACCTTCCTGAGACCTTTAACCTTGTCGAATGGGGTGGGAGAGTGATGAAAGCCATTCTGCATACCAGGAAGGTCTAATGTCACAGCCTACAATCTGTCCAAACAGGATGCTTGGATTTTGTTTTTCCTAAATGGTGACCAGGGTGGCTAAAAAGTAGTATTCCTATGATGACACCCTCAAGTCACTCCACACCAAAAGAGAGGGAAAGACAAGCTGGAAAGAGGGAGATAAACTACCTTTGAGAGCTGCCTATATGAATACTTGGGAAGAAATGCCTACGAAGTCCCTGCAAAGAACTTTACATACCTTGGAGAGGAATAAAGTGTCCACACAACTGGCTAGTCAGGAAAAGCACTGCCAGGAGAATGCAGGTTAGGTTAGGTAAAAGTTGTAATCATAAGACATCAGGCAAACACAGCCAAAGTTTCAGATGCATGTTTAATTACTTTATTAGGTACTAGCTCAAATATTTCTCAGGGGCCAGTCTTTCAAAAAGCCATCAGTATCTTCCCTAGGTTGCTAATCAAATTATATTTTTGAAGTTCCTGTCATTTCTTGGTAGTTTCTAAAGAAATTGTGTTACCTGCGAGGTACTCAAGGAAGAAGATTGCATTTTCCCATTAGGTTTAGCCTGTGTACTCCTTTAATATGATTTTTATTATTTTTATTTATTATTTATTATTATTTATTAATTTTATTTTTATGAGGCATCGTTCAAAGTGCTTTATTTAAAAAACTAGTAATTATACAGTCCAGTGCTTAGGATTTCAAGCTTCCACTGCAGGTTCGATCCCTGGTCAGGAAACTAAGATCCCAAATGCCTAGCTGCTGCTGCTGCTAAGTCACTTCAGTTGTGTCTGACTCTGTGCGACCCCATAGACAACAGCCCACCAGGCTCCCCCGTCCCTGGGATTCTCCAGGCAAGAACACTGGAGTGGGTTGCCATTTCCTTCTCCAAAATGCCTAGCAGTACAGTCAAAAGTTTAAAAAGAAGAAAAAGAAACAAACAAAAAACAAACTAGTAATTATAGAATCAACCAATACAGTAATGAGAGGCAGGTTTAGAGCATCAATGCAATGGCATCTGATAGGGAAGATGTTTTACCGGACAAATGAGTTAACCCTCAGGAAGCCTGACAATACCAGGAAGAACACGTAGTATCCAATCATGCCAGGTGATTTAAGACTAAAATGATGAAACCAGTGTTGAAGACCGGAGTCCCAGCATACTCATCTTCCTTTCTTTAGGCTGTCTCATTGTGAACATAATAGGGCTGACAAAAAACTCTCGATCTTTTGGTTTTCTAATGTTTGTTCGTGGGCCTCTGGCCACTGGAACTACAAACACTTAACCTTCAGAACTGGCCCCGAGGTCTCTTGCAAGGTACACACAGGACAATCACAAGGTACATCCTCTCATCTCTCAAGGAAACAAAAGAAGATTTAAATTGTTCTCTCTTCTACTTTTCTGTATAAACATTTTCATCATTCAAATGCATAAAATTATTTCCAGAGTGTGTAGTTATTTTTGTGCTACCATATATGCAGTAACTGTAATAATGCTTATTCAATGTTAAAACTGAGCTTCCCTGATGGCTCAGATGGTAAAGAATCTGCCTGCAATGCAGGAGACCCAGGTTCAATCCCTGGGTCAGGAAGATCCCCTGTAGGAGGAAATGGCAACCCACTCCACTATTCTTGCCTGGGAAATCCCAAGGACAGAGGAGCCTGGTAGGCTACAGTCCATGGGGTCTCAAAGAGTTGGAAATGACTGAGCATAAAGCTGGCTAGCTAAAATGCTAAAATTACATTTCTTCTCTCTTAGTTCTCTACCAATGACAAGTTGTTAATTGGTGGATTTCTGTGAGTGAAATGCATAGAAACACCTGAAGAAAAGCATGGACATTATAGTTATATGGAAATCAATTTAACACACTTGATCCAAGGACCAAAAGCATCTACTTGGTTACTTGTGAGTGCAATTTCAATCAGTCAATCAACAAACATTTTCTGAGCTCCTTCTATGACCAGGCCCTACGCTAGGTGCTGAGGATACAAATGAGACATAGGCTAGGCCCTGGAAGTATTCAGTGTAGTGGAAACAGCACCAGACCGCTGGATTCCTACAGATCTATTCTAGAAAAGCGTCGACCTTCCAATCAAAGAGACTCACTTTTTACTTCAGCTACGATTATAAATAGGAACTGCTCTTGGGAATTTTGCCACCTCTGTGAGGTGGCCCCTTATTCCCTTTATGGGTAGCTTAGATTGCCGGAAAGTTATTGCCTGGCTTGAGAAAGCTGTATCTCCCTATAACTCTCCTCCATCAATCCTAGTGTGCCTCCTCCCACACCAAAAACCAAACACGTACACACACACACACACACACACACACTAGCTTAATTCTATTGGACTTGAGAATACTTCATGCTTTTCACATCAGCCAACATGGCCCCTTTAAACTCTCATTCCCCAAGCTAAAAAATTATAGGTCTCTCAACTTTTTCTCATGTAATGTGATTCTGAGTCCCTCTGCCATTCCTTATTAAAGTAATTCCAGGTAGCAGCAGATAGAGTTATTTAGAAGGTTGATAGCTGGGCCCCAATAACAATTTACAAACCTATTTTGATGGTGGAAAAGGGATGCACTAGGTCCTCAAATAATAGGGCCCCAGTTTGTGGTCTTTATGATCAAGTATATATTATCAAGAATAATAATTCATATCCTGCTAATGTGCAGCAAATCACATTAGAGCTTCAGCTTTAGCAAGGTCTTGAAACCGAACACATGCTCACAGCACAGCTCAAAAGCATGAATTTTTTAAAAAAGCAATCTGTATATTCATCTCAATCAGGTCTCCTGATTACTGCTCACTGGCAAGAGAAGTTTCTGTCCTTGCTAAGTTTCTGCACCCTTGGACTCAGCAGTCTCTCCCCTAACTTTTCACTCTATATAAAAACTTCCAGTTACAGTTATTAAAGATACAAAAGCCAATCATCCCCATGAATTTAAGGTGTGAACAGAGAATCACAATGCTTCTCCAATCCAATATATTTTTTAGATAGAAGAAAGTGAGCCTTAGGGAAAGTGACTTGTAAGTGGCAGAGCCCTGACTAGAACTCAAGTTTCATGACTTTTCTCTGTTTTCTATCAAAATGCATCTAAGTTTAAAAAAAAAAGTCTGCAGAAAACATCAAGAGACATAATTCAACTAATAGTGGTGTCTTGGTAAAAAAAGGTTCTTGGTGACCAAAGTTGTATGCAATGAGTTTGGGTCTCTTCCACCTTACCACCACCACTTTTTCCTCTTTTCAGCAGCTCCCTGTAAACGTGTGTTTCCTGTATCCACCTAAGGCAACAGAGGACACTAAGTTTGTAAACAAAATCAGATTCAAATAATATTTACTGGACATCCACTAAGTGCTGGGCACTTTCACACACAGGATCTCATTTATTCTTCATAATAACTCAGTGAAGTAGGTGCTACTATGCCCGTTTTCCAGATGAACCACTGGAGCTCAGCTCAGAGAAACCATATAAGTACAGTCAGGATTCAAACCCAGAATTTTCAACTCCAAGTCCAGTATTCTCTCTGATACTTTCTCTGTGTCCCTTTTAATAACTCTGATGGTTAGGATGGTATGGATGGTCTACTTGATCCAAATTCTTGCTTGCTTGCTTCACAAATTGATTTTAAGCTTTATCGGGTTGAAATTCTAAAAGATCCAACTTTTAGCACTCTTCTTTGCATATTAGACTATGATGGTATCCTGTCTATAGCAGCAGTTAGGACAGGAAGGTTTCCCATCAGGTTTCAGCAGGCTATAAGAAAACTTACAGCCTGAACAAGGGAGAGATAAGGTAGACTAAACATGCCGTTGTAGATGGTGCCAGGAAACCCTGAGACAAATAAAATAATTGGGTTCATCTTTTAGAAGGTCCACATCACTTTGGCCTCAAATAAACCTTGACACCCAAGCAGGAGTACCAGGCAACCACAAAGGCCATTTATATCTCCAGGTTACTATAAAAAGGAAAGAGCAAGTTTCCTAACCCAGATGTTGAAACGCTAGGTTGTAGCCTCCTGTTTGTAACCAATGAGTATTCACAGGACAGGTGGGTAATGGAGAACGAACATTCCCTCCCAGCATTTTTAATTAACTGGTTGTTGGATTTATTGGTCAGCTCAGTGGGAAATCAGAACCTACTACTTGGGGGCTATTTTTATAGCCTTCTGGAGTTGGGTTGCCTTAGTACAGACACCTGGCACCATTCCTAGTGGTTATATCTGTATTTTTCCCTTTTAAATAGCAACCAGTGAGTAGATTTGAGCATTCCAGGCATCTGGCTAGTAATCCAATATAATAAAGGTACCCCCTTCCATTTCCACTTTGGTAATATAGCCTATGCACCACCAGTTTATCCCTTCATATCCAGCAGCAGGTCAGTGGCAAAGAAAGTGTGGTTAAAACACAAAGTAAACTCTGTAAAACCTGAGAAGCAAGGGGCTGTATCCATCATCAATACGTTTATAAGCTATAAAACCAGAGTAAGTAGTCTCTGAATAAACAACAGTTGATCTTATCAGCTCTAAATTCCTCAACTCAGAGTTTCAGCTCATTTCCTCTTTGTCTTCCTTCAGATGAAGCACTGTTTAGAAAAAAAACAGTCCTTTGCCATCGGACCTCTTTTTACAGCATACATTAACAATTTCCGAGCATATATTTGGGTGGCAAATTGTAACCCAATACCTATTTTGCAATAAAACTACCACAGCATTAAATTGACATAATAGAGACAGAAATTCTATTCAGTCAAGTTTTGGTCATGCAGGCACTCACTTGAACGTGGGAGATGAATTAAGCTCATCCTTGGGAAATGCAAGGGTAATGACTGAAACACAATGTGATTGAGCTAATTATCAACCAGGTGTGCTTTAAGGAGTTGATGGTTCAATCTATTACTGCTAAGTGCACAAGCCTTTTTTGGGGAGGCGTTTATGAGAGCAGCTCAGACACTGCAACTTCTCAGAGGGCAAACGACAACGTTTCTGCAGATCTTGCATTATGTTTGCTCAACCTAAATCTTGCCCAACCACCAAGGCCAGCTCAAGAACCTGGAAACTTTTCCTGACTGTTCAAGGCCCCAGGGAGCTGGCCAACCCCTGGAGCCCACTTAAAGTCGCCATCCATAAGCAACTGGCCTCTATGGCCTTGTAACAAGAGTCAAATTTTCATTTGTATATGTCTGGTCTTCTCAGCTAAATAAACTGCTCAAAGGCACACACATGTTTTTCTGTCTCCCCCAGGATGTCTGACCTTGTTAAGTATTTGCAGATTAAGGTCTTCTGCATGAAAAGTAACTTTTTAAATACTTACACACTGCTGTATGGATATTTCTTACATTTGTTTGTCTCTGTAAATGGAGTTCTGTATATGAAACATAAACTATGTAATGGCTCTGGTTCATTATAATGAACATCAGTCTCCACAGTGTGGGACATGGAGCTGGGTGTGCTGCTTCCCTGGGGCCATATCTACCTTCTTACAATCATCCTCTGTTCCTTCTTCCATTCTTTTTTGCTATTTCCTGCACTCACATACCTCCTTTTTCTCCTCCTTGTTCCAGTACCTCAAGGAGCCTGGCATTCCCAGGTACAATCAACCAACTCCAGCACCCGTTTCTTCTAAGTTGTCAAAGTATGTATTCTTTAAACTGGATATCATCAGTCTTCTTCAATGAATTCCAGCACTCTATATTATAGAATCTCAGAGAATAGAGACTAAATCCAAGCCATCACTGTAGGTGAAATCTGCCTCCAACCCTCCATCATGACCCAAACCTAGTTCAAGGAATGTTCAAGAAACAGTTTGACTGAACTTCAGGATTCTAGGTTGCCTAGCAGCTATTGGAAGATCCTTATTCTCTGAGTGGCTGTTAAATAAGTGAATTGACTAACAGTCTACTGGTTATTAGATTCCTTGTAGACTAAGGCATAGAATCAGAACACACACATGCCAACTGACCTATGGAGAGCTAGTCCAAGTATTCAAGCAGGCATTCTCCTGGCAGAGACTTCTTTGGGTTTTGGCACAGGGAAACTTCAATATTTGAATGTTAAATGTTGAACTTACATTTAAAAGATAACAGTCAATCAAATATTTATTGATTGCCTGGCACATACGGGACCCTGTGCAAAAAGTCTATGAGGAAAAAAAAAAAAGGATGTGTTTTCAACAAAGTAATGCAATCAAGTGGTGGTAACAATTACAAAGCATCAACTCTGTACACTTGTTCTTAAGAGTCCAAAGCCATCCAGACAGACTAGCTGTGGGGCCTGAGAAAATATCAGATGTATATACCTCACTCCATGTGGAAGGTCTAGAGATTAAACCAAGCAGAGCTACAAGGCTTCATCTTCTTTAAACATTTTACCAACCATCACTGAAAACCAATTTCCTTCTTGAATGCTCTTCCAACAAAAGGAGGAGGAAGGAAACTTAAACCAGGATATAAGATCTTACCTAGGACCATTTTTAAAGGTCCTCTAAGGGTTCCCCATTTGCTGGAATCTTCTCTCATGGAGATCCCTCTGCTCAGTTACCATTCATGTTCTTCTGCTAGCTTGCTGCACTGAGCAAAGCAGGCTTCCAATCAAGCTTCAACTGGCCAAAGTTATCAAAGAACAAACTACTTATACAAAAAGGCCCACCAAGTACCATCCAGAAGGAAAACGGGAATTTTTTTCACAAAGTAGGATTCGTTTTTTAAAGTAAATTATGTTCTGTATTGTCCATCTCTCTCTCTCTTTCTTTGGAATAATATATTGTTAAATTGTTTATAAATACAATCACATAGGTTTTCCAGCAGTTTCTGTTTGAATCAAACCAACTCCTTCTGTTAACATATCATAAAATAAATCCGCTGAAAGAACTATTTCTATGATAGGTGTATTTAAAGGCATGTGAAATGCTATGTTTTAAAAAAAAATTAACTATAAGTCAAATAATTCTGATTTCTTAAACAGGGTATAGCAAAAAGGCTTAGAAGACATTAACCTGAGTGAATTTTTACACCAAATATTTACTCACTTAATATTAGAGCGGTTTTTAATTTTGAAACATTCTTAAAAACAAGCACCAACTTTTTATTTCACCAAAGCAAGTAATCTGTTCATTTGTATATGAACACATATACACACACATCTTTTAAATTTGTCTCTATTTTTGAGTTACAGTTACTTATCTTAAAGGAAAACAAAAGGTAGTTCCTTTTTTAGAAATGTGAGGTACATGATTATAAGAAAGCCACTACCCCTAGGAATATCAAAATGTCTTTCCTCATTGGAAATAAACTGATACAGCAAAGTCCTGGGTATTTCCAGGATTCTGGAGCTAGTTGTATAACCAGAAAGAAGCCATTTAGACTCTCTCAGTTTAGGTATGTTAGAGCCCTGCCTAGCAAAGAATACTGTCAAAATCTACTGTTTAACTTTACCCAGAGTTGGGCCAGAGGATGTATAAGGTCCTTGCGGTTTCTAAAAATCATGCATGAAGATGCCGTCTAAAATATGAGGACCTATTTTAAAGTATCTTGTATTTGAACCCTCACTAATTTGTTAGGTAACAGAAACTACAGTGATACGTCATAGTATGTGCCTCTTAAAAGGAAAAGAGTTTTAAGAGTATTTTAAGACATTTCATTCCCGGAGAAGGCAATGGCACCCCACTCCAGTACTCTTGCCTGGAAAATCCCATGGACGGAGGAGCCTGGTAGGCTGTAGTCCATGGGGTCACTAAGAGTCGGACACAACTGAGCGAATTCACTTTCACTTTTCACTTTCCTGCATTGGAGAAGGAAATGGCAACCCACTCCAGTGTTCTTGCCTGGAGAATCCCAGGGACGGGGGAGCCTGGTGGGTTGCCGTCTATGGGATCGCACAGAGTCGGGCACGACTGAAGCGACTTAGCAGCAGTAGCAGCAAGACATTTCATTGCTGCTATTTTCCCCTTATTTTTTCTATATTTAAAAAAGCTTCCATAATACAAATATAATTTTTATTCTCAGAAAAAGTAGTTCTCTCTATATTGGCATGTGGATTTGGAGGTCAAAGATGGTAGTAAGGAGTATTTTATTTTTCTGAGTATAAAATTATAAATCTGCATTCTAGAAATTTTAGAATATATAATACAAAAAGGAAATGTTTCATAAATCCACCAAAAATAGTCTCCATTAATATTTTACTACATTTCCGCATAGTATTTTCTCTATGGGTATTATAAATAGTCAACTGGGATCAGGTCTATTATTCCATATTTTACTTTTTCATGTGTATTATTTTGTGAGTACTTTGCAGTCATTAAAAATATGTGAGAACACCATTTTAATGGCTTTATCATAGTGTACTCTATACAACCAATCCAAATTGTTTACTATTACAAATAATGCTGCAATGAACTCCTATATAAATGTTTTTGTGCGCATCTCAGGTACACCTGAACTTGTATCTCCTTGCAGTAACTCACTGCCCAAGAAGGAAAGAGCAGCACTGTGGGAAGCCAAGAGGGGGCTAACTTGCCCCATTCCCACCCCTCCCCTTTTTTACTTGTCTTTCTACTGTTCAGTTTTCCCCTCCCTCACTGTGTTAAATTTAGCTCTAGATTCTGATTGATTCTACCCTGCTGCACTGAGCTGAAGTGGCTGAGGAGACAGGCAAACACATACAAGGATGCAGCTAGAAAAGAAGGCACCAGTGACCTGGCCCATGGGGCAACCCACTCTCTGGCTGGTGATCTGAACAGCACTAGACACCAGACAAGAAGTGACCAGTTTTCCTAGCCTGGGTCAGGATGGGAAAGGGACCACAAGCTCTCCATCGACATAGCCCCTGAGCCTCAGGCAACAGCCATGCCATTACTGGCTCTGGGCTTCCCGGGTGGCTCAGCAGTAAAGAATCCACCTGCAATGCAGGAGATGCAGGAGACTCAGGTTTGATCCCTGCATAGGGAAGATCCCCTGGAGAAGGGCATGGCAACACACTCCATTATTCTTGCCTGGAGAATCCCATGGACAGAGGAGCCTAGTGGGCTATATTCCATAGGGTCACACAGAGTCAGACAAGAATGAGCACACACTGCAGCCCTGATGGCTTAGCAGGTAAAGAATTCACCTGCAATGCAGAAGACACGGGTTTAACCCCTGGGTCAGGAAGATCCCCTGGAGAAGGGCATGGCAACTCACTCCAGTATTCTTGCCTGGAGAATCCCATGGACAGAGGAACCTGGTGGGTTACACTCCATAGGGTCTCAAAGAGTCAAACATGACTGAAGTGACTGAGCAGGCACGCATGTCATTACTGAAGTACAAATTCCTAACACAATTCAGAAGACAGAATAGAAGTACAGCTGGAGGGCTTCAGAAAAAAAACTCAATATACTATAACCTGAAAGTAAACATTAGTACTCTCATCAACATCCAGTTTATTTTTTCTGATATATCTGACATAACTTTTTCTTTGACTTCATGGAGCTCTGTGTTTCTTATAGCATTTCTTCCTTTAGCCAAAAATGGTTTGACATCAAGGTGTGTCACCGGACCACATACAGCTTGTTAATACAGGAATTATTCTGTAAAACATGGTTTCTCCTTGCAGAGCATTGCAAACTAAGTGGGAAGCAGAAAGGAAAATACAAGGAAGGACTAGAGAATAATAAAATGAAGCAGTGAGACTATTGTCAAACTAGCATTTAGTGCTCTGAGAAGTAAGCAATGAAATGGGATAGTCTCTGGCTACCCAGAGAGAGACAGGGAAGATGTTCCTAAGATTAAGAAAACCACCGAAGAGGGAATGCGCCCCCATCAGTAATCAGTCTAGCATATCTACCCCCACAGACTCAAATGATGCCGAGACGGCAGGAGGCAGTTAGGCAAAATATGATGGCTAGGCTACTGGCTCAAATCTGGTTTATCACTAAAGGCCTTAAGAGGCTGCATTCTAGAGGTAGGAAGGACCCAGATACTTCAAAGAGAAACCTAAGCCCTTGATGAAGCAGCACTAAATAAGCAGCAATAAAAAAAGAGAAACTAACAACCAGCACTGGGGCCTAAATCTGTATAAAAACAAAAATAAAGAAAAATAGCCTTTCCTGAAAGAAAGTTGACATCCAAGTGCAAATGGCCTCCAGGGTACCTTTCACTTGCTTTCCCGCCATTTGTACATGACCTTATGCACACGGTAAAGAAAGCAAATTTACCACATCATCTTCACCCCATGGGGTAACCATCTGCTCCCTTCAAAATAAATTTTCCCCTGTCCTCACCAAGCACCAATATTTCACATGTTTAACTATCAGGAGACACTTACTTATTCTTAAAAACATTTTATTTAAAAAAAAAAAAAACAGGGGTTGAAAATTCATATAATCAAGAAGCCCATTTCAAAGGAAAGTTGGAGCAATGGAAAGAGCGCATCTTCCACTTAGTTTTGCCAACATATTTTGGACATCCTGGGGGAAAACATTCATAAAATTGTGCTGTTTCTGCCATAAATCACTCCAATAGAATTCTTTGTGAATTATCCTCTGTCTATATGGAGATCAAAGACTCACCGCCTCTTCCCCCACTAAAACAACCTACAGTTCCAATGGAGTCATCTGCAGGCAAATGATCTAGCTATTATTAACACTTGCCAGACCTACAAGACTCTAATGTTAACTGCAGTTGAGGGGAAAAGAGTTTTGAAGTACATACCATTCTTTCCAGTAATCCAGATCCTCGTTTAAGTATACTCATCCCTGGGATCACAGCTTCAGATTATCAAGTGGAAAATCTCTTGTCAGTATCAACCAACCTAGGACATCTTACAAGAAAATTCATATCAAATCCATTTTTAAATACTTTCTATTTGGGGGCTCTATAGACATGTCAATTCAATGCTGAATGAAATTTTTCATTTAACAGAGATTGGAGGTTAAAAAAAAAAAAAACAAAGGAAGTGACCAATTCTGAAAAATAGTTTGCTTCCCACTGAGACAGAAAACAAGGGGATACAAGAAAATAAGAAGAAAGTATTTTTAAATAAGAGGAGGGAAAACACTAGAGATGGAGAAAAAAGAATAAAACACAAGCAAGGAACAGAAATAAGTTATCAAATTCATCTGCAAGTGGGCCTTAGGAAGCGTCACTATGAAGAAAGCTAGTGGAGGTGATGGAATTCCAGTTCAGCTATTTCAAACCCTGAAAGATGATGCTGTGAAAGTGCTGCACTCAATATGCCAGCAAATTTGGAAAACTCAGCAGTGGCCACAGGACTGGTAAAGGTCAGTTTTCATTCGCATCCCAAAGAAAGGCAATGCCAAAGGATGCTCAAACTACCACACAATTGCACTCATCTCAAAGTAATGCTCAAAATTCTCCAAGCCAGGCTTCAGCAGTATGTGAACCATGAACTTCCAGATGTTCAAGCTGGTTTTAGGAAAGGCAGAGGAACCAGAGATGAAATTGCCAATGTCCGCTGGATCATAGAAAAAGCAAGAGAGTTCCAGAAAAAATATCTATTTCTGCTTTATGGACTACGCCAAAGCCTTTGACTGTGTGGATCACAATAAACTGTGGGAAATTCTGAAAGAGATGGGAATACCAGACCACCTGACCTGCCTCTTTAGAAACCTGTATACAGGTCAGGAAGCAACCGTTAGAACTGGACAAGAAACAACAGACTGGTTCCAAATAGGAAAAGGAGTATGTCAAGGCTGTATATTGTCACCCCACTTATTTAACTTATATGCAGAGTACCTCATGAGAAATGCTGGGCTGGAAGAAGCACAAGCTGGAATCAAGATTGCCAGGAGAAATATCAATAACCTCAGATATGCAGATGACACCACCCTTATGGCAGGAAGCAAAGAGGCACTGAAGAGCCTCTTGATGAAATTGAAAGAGGAGAGTGAAAAAGTTGGCTTAAAGCTCAACATTCAAAAAACGAAGATCATGGCATCTGGTCCCATCACTTCATGGCAAATAGATGGGGAAACAGTGGCTGACTTTATTTTTGGGGGCTCCAAAATCACTGCAGATGGTGATTGCAGCCACGAAATTAAAAGATGCTTACTCCTTGGAAGGAAAGTTATGACCAACCCCTAGACAGAATATTAAAAAGCTGAGACATTACTTTGTCAACAAATGTCCGTCTAGTCAAGGCTATGGTTTTTCCAGTAGTCATGTATGGATGTAAGAGTTGGACTATAAAAAAAGCTGAGCACCGAAGAATTGATGCTTTTGAACTGTGGTGTTGGAGAAGACTCTTGAGAGTCCCTTGGACTGTAAGGATATCCAACCAGTCCATCCTAAAGGAGATCAGTCCTGGGTGTTCATTGGAAGTACTGATGTTGAAGCTGAAACTCCAATACTTTGGCCACCTGATGAGAAGAGTTGACTCATGTGAAAAGACCCTGAAGCTGGGAAAGATTGAGGGAAGGAGGAGACGGCGATGACAGAGGATGAGATGGTTGGATGGCATCACTGACTCAATGGACATGAGTTTGGGTAAACTCCACGAGTTGGGTGATAGATAGGGAGGCCTGGCGTGCTGCAGTTCATGGGGTCGCAAAGAGTCAGACACGACTGAGTGACTGAACTGATCTGAACTGAATGTGTGTGTGCTAAGTCGCTTCAGTCATGTCCGATTCTTTGCGACCCTATGGACCATAGCTCGCCAAGCTCCTCTGTCTGCGGGATTCTCCAGGCAAGAATACTGGAGTGGGTCGCCATGCCCTCCTCCAGGGGCTCTACCATGTCTCCCAAGTCTCCTGCATTGGCAGGTGGGTTCTTTCCCATACAGCCACCTGGGAAGCCATCTGCTTAATAGTGTTTCATTATCGTTAACGAAATGCATATCGTTAATATGCAATATACAAGAAAACAGAGAATAAAATTAATTCCACAGAAATAGATATACATGCTATGTAGAACTCTAAGACAGAAAAAAACAGGATTATAAAATGTGAACATGTATAAAAACTCTATTTTCTCTTCAAATCTAGACTGTCTTCAAACATTCTGAACATCCTCAATGAAACTGGATCTGTTATTTACCTCTGATAGAATCCTGATCCCTGCTACCCACAACCACTCACTAACATTACAGACCAAATTTGGAACCATTTCGTTTTCTGAGGGCTGCATGGTCCTTTTTTTAAAGTAGAAATGATGGGGAAAATGATAATGCAAGAGACTCAGGGACCAAGTCTCTCATTAGAGGAAGAAGCAGGGCCAGGCTGCATTAATATGTAGCCCACAATGAAGTTTGCATCAAATATGCCTGTGAACATGTCTTCTTTGAAGAAGATAAACCGTGTGTTAAACAATGGATATTGGAAAACCTACTAGTAATTTTCATAGAAGAAAACTGGACTGAATTGAATGTCTAGAGTCATGGGTTAGTGCAAATTACTTGTAATGGATGCATTTTTACAGTATACAGAGGTCTGACAGCTTGAACTTTCATACATCTGAGCAATATATAAATATCCATTAGAACAGATTTTGATTTAACAAGATAATACCTGATATCCAGATTCTTCCAGTACACATCAAGCGATTCAATCTTATCCATTTGCAATCAATCTCTCATTCTTCCCTCCTCACATCCAGGAGCCAGTCATTCAAGACTTTATTAAGTGCCTGTTACTACAAGGCACTTTTTCATGTCCATTTACACAAGGTACCTGGCTCTTTAGAATCTGAGATGCTGATTATTTCCTTTGTAAGAATTGTATCATCTTTTATTTGTAAAGTTCATTAACACACCCTTGATCCAAGTGTGCCTAGTATATATTTACATTTACGTGCTTTGAATGAAAGTGAATTAAAATTAATTTTAATTAAATTTAGAATTAAAATCAATTTTGCTTTGAAGTTGTTTGGATTTGCTTTTTCCTCACAGTTTCTGAATGCCCTTGATGTAACTGGTGACATGCAGGAGGACTGAAGGCCTAGACTCTATGGATCTATTCCTAGATATTATAGGACTCATAAATTCTCTTAGAAATAAAAATGCTTTTTAAAAAAGAAATTTAGAAAATGCAAAAAAAGACAAATGCAAAAGTAATTTCAGTCTGATAATCTCACACTGAACAACAGCCACTTTTGATATTTTAGTATAAGACTTTCCAGGATTTTTCTCCATATAAGTTTAGGTTTATTTATTTTCGTGCACTTGTATCATATTCTATGCACAGCTTTATATCCTGTGGAGACTATAAACTTTAATGGCTTTATAACCTTATATCAAAGGGACAGATCACATTTTATATAACCATTCACTTCTCTATTATTAAATACTTGGTTATTTCCAATATTTTTGTTATCAGAAAACACCTCTGTTCATAAGGCGTTTTTTTCCTGTATTCAGGATGGTTTTCATAGGAGAAAGTCCCAGAAGTAGAATTATTGGATCAAACTATGAATATTTTCAGGCCCTTGATAATACAAATTGCCAAACTGCTGTTCCAAAAGGGTTGCACCAGAAATGCATGAGTGTGTCCATTTAACTAAAGCCTCACTGGCAGTGCGTGTTATTTTTTATCCACTCTTTCTTTCCCTGTTGTTGTTGTTGTTCAGTCGCTCAGTCTTGTCTGACTCTTTTCAACCAATGCCATAGAAAGACCACCATGGATTCTTTCCCTAATCTGCAAGTGAAAAAATGGTATCTCATTGTTTTCATTTGTATCTCCTCAATACTAGTGCCTGAACTTTAACTTAGTTTTGAAAATGCTCCTTTTGGAGAGAATGCATTTTTAGGATTTCTGTTAAAACAGACATGCAAATCTAGTATTAGATCCTAGCAGAAGGCAAAAGAAAATGACCAAAGGAGAATCATTCAAATACTTTTAGGAACTTTGACATTTCTTCTCTGTTCTTTAATGACTATAGATGCCAGGCATTATAGTTCTTCATCCGTTTTCTCCCAGCTGTACATAAGGTGTCACACTTGGAAATTTCCCTCCATCATTCTGTATGCATTGCTGGGGACAGACCTTGTTATCAAACACAGTGCTGGACCAACTGATGTCACAGTGAACAAAGACTGAATCCTGGTCTAACAAAACCCTAGTCTAGTGCAGAAGGCAAGAGGGTTGTCCAGAGGAATGTGGAAGTACACAGCCATGAAACCTAACCAAGACTTGAAAGGTCTAAGCCGAGGCTTAAAGCAAAAGCTGACACTCCACCCCCACCCCTCAGGTCTTTCTTTCAACCATTTCTCATGTGATAGGATTTTCAGACCCATCCTGGTCACTGTCTTCTGGATATACTCAACTTTGTCAATGTTCATAAAATGTGGTGACTATACTTGAACATAATACTCCAGATGTGGTCTGATCAGCACACATGCTTCTAATACAGCCTAAAATTGTTTGGCTTTAAAAAAAAATAAGCTACACCACATTGTTGGCTCATATTAAACTTGTGATCAGCTAAATCCCCAAGAACTTTTTACATAAACTGCTGCCAAGTCACATCTCTCATATCCTGTACATATGCAATTTTTTAAACCTAAATTCAAGACTTTACATCTATCACTGTTAAATTTCATCTTGTAGGTTTTGACCTAGAGTTCCTACAAGCTGAGGTCATTTTAAATCTGGATTCTGTCATCCTATATATTAAACTATGCCACCCAGCTTTACGTTATCTGCAAAGTGAAAAGCCGGTCTTTGTGATCAATTGTGATCAAGACTTTGCTCCATTAAGGTGGGGGCCATGATATGGACACCTTTGTACCCCTCACAGTACTAAGTAGGCTGCCTTTTACACAGTAGGTGCTCAGTATTTGTTGCGTGAACGAATGCCCAGGCAGAGCCAAAACAGTCCTGTGGCCCTTCACTAAAACATCTTCCTCCAGGTTGACGCTGAATCTGTTGCTCAACTAGCTGTGAATTTGCCTAATTACTGGTTATGCAGTCAAATTTCACAATCTTATGCACAAGATATTACAGAAAACTTTCGAATGGTTTGCTAAAATCCAGACATCCTGTATTTATGTTTGACATTCTGGCACAGTTGTTAGGATGCAGACAGCACGATGCAGCCATGAAAAAAACAGACTACTAGAGGCTGTTTATCATTTACCTCCCTGACACTTTCTCCTCAATCCTTACCCAGATTACGGGGGAACTTCCATTTTCTACTTTCTCCTATATGAATACTCTTGAATATTCAGTCCTTGTATGCCTTTAGTTTCTTTACATTAGAGAGGCAATTTTTTAAAAATAATTTTACATTAAAAACTGCACTGACAAAGTGAAAAACTCATACATTTTTTATTAAAAAAAACTAGATGTATATTTAGGTTTATTAGCTTTTGAAAGAGGATAAACCTCAAAAGAGCCTACACAGTCCTATGCCTTCAAAAGAACCTATCAAAGTTTACAATTTTTAAAAGAGCAGAAACATATAGTATTTTACATGGAATATTAATGAGAGAACTGATAGACACTGACTTAAGGCACCAGGGAAGCCTGAGTCTGAGACTATAGGACTATACTGTCACCCAAATATCCTTCCCCACTCTATTCCTGTCCCTTGAAAGTTTGGAATCAGAGATTTTAAGAAATAGGCTGTTAAAGAAATAAAAGAATTCTCAGAGAATGAGCAGATAATGTGCCCAGCATGATTAATGGCCCTTCAAAGATGAGCAAGTGTGGGAAACACATGACTCCTGGCAATGTGTGCTTTGCCTGCCAGATGGTGCCTGACCCTCCACCCCATCCTTCATCCCTTTTTGGAGCTTTACCCCATCCATGACACCCATTCCATCTTTGACCTCCTCTCCTACCTCATCCCTGATCTCCACCCTCCAGGCTAAGGGATGAGGTGAAGCTGAGGGATGGGGTGAGGATGCCTGTTTTGCACATTACTTGGTAATTTTTAAAAAGTAGCTGGACATTTTACTAGCTTGTTTTGTAGGCTTTTGCAGAAGTCCCCCCTCCCCGCCCATGTTAAAATGGTCTTGTCAAAAAGTTCCCAGCATCAAAAGAACTGATCAAAGCAAAGTGTGTCCAAATGCCATATAACTACCTAAATGATGGAATGAAAGGAGTACCTGAGAATTAGAAGATTTGAGTATATATTTACGATTTCTACCAATCATTTGGCAGACCTTGAGAAATTCTATTCCTAATCTGAGCCTGTCTTCCTTGTAACTGGAAAGTTTGGGCTAAATGATCTTCATAGTTCTTTCCCAAGCAATGATTCTCAGATGCCTGGTACTGTTATTACTATTTCATTTGTAATTATCTTGCCTTTAAGCATCTCTGGGTCAAGGACCACATCTCATACTTCTACAGAAGGCATCACACAATCTGGGCCCATAGTCGGCACTTACCATTTTTCAATTGAACTGATTTCCCACTTGTGAGCTAAACTGGCTATAATCAGGCTTCTATTCAATAATTTTTCTCTGAAGAGCATATGACACCACAGGTAACCTTGGTTGCTGGTCAGACTGTAACCATCAGACCAAAAACTCTTTGCTTACAGAACATAAAAATTTACAAGGATGACTGAGAAAATATTGAGCCCCCCAAAAGTAAATCTGATGCAAGGTCCTCCACAGTAGACCCTGGCCAGACGGACTGATGCTTCCAAATGACCCCTCCTTTCAACTTCATCACCTCTCCACTGCCCTTGGCCTAAATAGTATATGTTAAATCAAAGATGAAAAGCACCCTACAGTCCAAGAAGGAAAAAGTAGCCTGGTGAGATATCACTGATATTTTACATTCTAGGATAAAGCTTTTCTTACGATCTAAGTAGTTCAGTGATTTTTTTCAAAGTAAATTTTACTGCTATCAAACTTTAATTTATGCTAACAACCACAGGGAATGTCATAATAATTCAGAACATTTTAATCTTCTTTTTGCTAAAATAACAAATTAATTCCACAAGTGTTCATTGAACCCCAAGTACATGCTAGACACCACTAGTCACTAGTTTGTTCAACTAGATATAGGTTACAATCCTGGAAAACACCATCGGTTTTTTATCTTCTTTTCATGACAGTGATTAAACACCCAGCTTCTCAGATTTTTTAAAAGGTATGCTCCAAGTTCCTTATTAAGACCATTCACCAAAAGCTAATCTGAGTATGTTTCTCTTTTGATACATGTTACTACCATCCTGGTCAAGTCTGATTAAAGAGTCATGCCACCGTAATTCCAGACTCCCATTCCTTACTAACAGAAGAAACTGAAGTACTGAACAGATAACCAAAATTTCTCAGTGGGTCTACGCTTTCCTTTAGCCTGACTTCATAAGAATGAAATATAAGTGAACTTTTAACCTTCTGTACTGCTTCCATAAAAAAATGATGGCAGCTATGGCAGATTTCTGTTTTTAAATGAAACGGTCACAGAGTTAGGAGCTGTACTAGTAAAAACAGCCCAAGAATGGCACATAGAGAATCTGCAGTAAGGTCTTGTCACCTGGTGGTCCTGTTAGTGGACTTCAGAAAGATGTGGAGTTTCGCACTTCTCTGATTCTTAAGTAGTATCAGGTTTAAAATGTTGTAGCATTAGGCAAATACACCACATGCAGAGGAAAGCTAGTCCTCACCAATGGGCATTTGGGTCTTCCCTGGCAATCTGTGTGTTTTCAAACTCATGGTCTCAACACATCAGTATGTGCAGATCAGCTGTGAATATGTTTTGCATCAGCTGTTACTAATACTGAACTACCAACATTTGTAAGTAATTTTCTTTTTAAAAAATAGTACATTGAAAGCTGTTCCTATACTACAGAAATACCATCACTAAATCATTCACATTCCAGTGGGCTTTCCAGTCCAAGAGAGAAGAAAGGGGCGGGATTACCGCTGGTACACTGGGAAGTGCGCAGAAGCCAGGCTAGCCCCACCTATGGGAGGGACCTACTTGGGAGGTGTATCTTGAGGACTGAAGAAAACACAGCTGGGGCTGAGAATTAAGTTTAACTCTAGGCAGCCCAGAACATGCAGTCTTAGCTCTCCTAATAGTTGGGATCTGCTGATCTGTAGGATAGCCTAAACTTTAATTTTCAAGATATGAAGCGGTAATAATTTGGACTTGGGGGATTTTGAGGGTGTTGTTTTATTGGAGAGGGAGGGCAATATTCCAAAGCAAATACCTGTCTGATTTTCAACTCTCTCAGCCTGCAAGAGATAGAACAGAAAGTGGGAGAGTGGCACTGCCTTAAAGTCAGGAGTTTGGAGCCAGAGAAGGAATTCTCTTTTGGACCTGCTGAGTTTCAGTTGATGGTAGGAGACTGAATGGAAAAATACAAACACATGTAACTTATTTGAGCTGGTTTCCTCTTATGTAAAATGGACTTAAGACTATCTGCCTTGAAGAATGTTATGAGAATTAGAGATAACGTAAATAAGTACAGAGCACAATGCCTGACTCTAAAAGACAACTTTTAGTTGAAGTGAAAGACAAAGGAGAAAAGGAAGGATATACCCATCTGAATGCAGAGTTCCAAAGAATAGCAAGGAGAGATAAGAAACCCTTCCTCAGTGATCAATGCAAATAGAGGAAAACAATAGAATGGGAAAAACTAGAGATCTCTTCAAGAAAATCAGAGAAACCAAGGGAATATTTCATGCAAAGATGGGCACAATAAAGGACAGAAATGGTATGGACCTAACAGAAGCAGAAGACATTAATAAGAGGTGACAAGAATACACAGAAGAACTATACAAAAAAGATCTTCATGACCCAAATAACAACGATGGTGTGATCACTCACCTAGAGCCAGACATCTTGGAGTACAAAGTCAAGTGACAAAGCTAGTAGAGGTGATGGGATTCCAGCTGAGCTATTTCAAATCCTAAAAGATGATGCTGTGAAAGTGCTGCACTCAATATGCCAGCAAATGTGGATAATTCAGCAGGGGCCACAGGACAGGAAAAGATCAGTTTTCATTCTAATCCCAAAGAAGGGCAATGCCAAAGAATGCTCAAACTACTGCACAATTGCACTCATTTCACATGCTAGCAAAGTAATGCTCAAAACTCTTCAAGCTAGGCTTCAACAGTATGTGAACCAAGAAATTCCAAATGTTCAAGCTGGATTTAGAAAAGGCAGAGGAACCAGAGATCAAATTGCCAACATCCACTGGATCATAGAAAAAGCAAGAGAATTCCAGAAAATATCTATTTCTGCTTCATTGAGTACACAAAAGTGATTGTGTGGATTGTGACTGTGTGGATCACAACAAACCGTGCAAAATTCTTAAAGAGATGGGAATACCAGACCACCTGACCTGCCTCCTGAGAAACCTTTATGCAGGTCAAGAAGCAACAGTCAGAATGGGATATGAAACAATGGACTGGTTCCAAACTGGGAAAGGAATACGCCAAGGCTGTATATTGTCACCCTGCTTATTTAACTTATATGTAGAGTACATCATGCAAAATGCTGGACTGGTGGAAGTACAAGCTGGAATCGAGATTGCCGGGAGAAATATCAGTAACCTCAGATATGCAGATAACACCACCCTTATGGCAGGAAGCAAAGAGGCACTGAAGAGCCTCTTGATGAAGGTGAGAGAGGAGAGTAAAAAGCTGACTTAAAACTCAACTTTCAAAAAATGAAGATCATGGCATCCAGACCCATCATTTCATGGCAAACAGATGGGGAAGCAATGGAAACAATGACAGACTTTATTTTCTTGTGCTCCAAAATCACTGCAGATGGTGACTGCAGCCATGAAATTAAAAGACGCTTGCTCCTTGGAAGAAAAGCTATGACAAAAAGCTAGACAGTGTATTAAAAAGCAGAGACATTACTTTGCCAACAAAGGTCCGTCTAGTCAAAGCCATGGTTTTTGCAGTAGTCATGTATGGATATGAGTGTTGGACCATAAAGAAGACTGAGCGCGGAAGAATTGATGCTTTTGAACTGTGGTGTTGGAGAAGACTCTTCAGGGTCCCTTGGACTGCAAGGAGATCAAACCAGTCAATTCTAAAGAGAATCAACCCTGAATATTCATTGGAAGGACTGATGCTGAAGCTCCAATACTTTGGCCACCTGATGCGAAGAACTGGCTCATTGGAAAAGACCCTGATGATGGGAAAGATTGAAGGCAGGAGGAGACGGGGACGACAGAGGATGAGATGGTTGGATGGCATCACCGACTCAATGGACATGAGTTTGAGCAAGCTCCAGGAAATGGGGAAGGACAGGGAAGCCTGAAGTGCTGCAGTCCATGGCGTCGCAAAGAGTCAACCTCGACTGAGCAACTGAACAACAACAACAAAAGAAAACTTTATTATTAGTCCCTAAGATCTATAGCACTGGGGCATCGGTAAGAAGTGAGAACTGGAGAATTAATGATATTGAGATAGCAGCTGAAGCCATGAAAATGAGTAAAGAGTAGAGGGGGAAGGGAGCACTAAAGACATCCCCTTTCGAGAATAGTCACATTTGAATGGAAGAGGAAGATTCGTCATCAAAAAGGAGAGAAGGAATGCTCAGAGGGGTGGGAGGGAAACAGATACATGTACTGCCACAAGCCAAGGGAAGGAAAACATTCAAGGGGGAGGAAGAAAAATAAGCCCCAGTGAATTCAGTAAAAAGTCTGTCATTGGTAACCTGCAGGGGAGCAATTTTACTAAAGAGGCAGCGGCAGAAGCCAGATTACAAGGTGTTTCAGAACGAGTGGTAAAGAAATGGAGCCAGCAGATATAAAGCACTCACTTGAGAAGAGAAAGTCAATAATATTGCAGTCTGACAGCTGGACTTGGTCCAGACACGCAAGAACAGACTTTAGCTGTAAAGACTTAAATGTGGGATTTTAATATGGAATTTCTGATGGCTGCAGGTATAGAGGGGCCTCCCAAGGGAAAAACACATTCCTACTAAAACTAAATATGGCTTTCATAAGCTCAACAAAGAGAGGCCAACCTTGGTTGTTTCTTAAATCTCCATGGCTTCAAGATAATGCCACTCAATTCTAGGGACTGAGAGAGGAGAAAAACAGAATGAAAAATTTAAGACTGTACAAAGATTTGTGAAGAGCCTTCTCTCTTAGGTGGCCTCCCTGCAGAGCTTTTGTTCTCCAAATTCCCAGACCCTCCAAGACTCTTAAGGAGCATAACCCAATCAAGCCTCCTCAGGTTAAAGGGAAAAGAAAAGGCTTGCCTATTAACTCCAAACCAATCACTTCCTGCTTCCCTTGTGTTACACAAAGTCCCTATTTTCATTGAGTAAATAAATAAGTCCCCAAAAAGCAGAGTAGTTTTCAGGAAAAGCTGGTAGGGTCCACAAAGCTGATTAGGACTTATTTATTTGAAAGTTTCAAATAAAAGGTATTTCAACTGGTCAGGAATGTTTGAGGACTATTAAGATGTGACAGGATTCCCTAGGTAAACATGTCCTACCTCAGGCTTCTTGGAGTCTCTAATCCCTATAACAAGCAAGGTCCTAAATAAGAGAAATAATAATACTAGCTACCATTATTGAGCAAGCATGCACCATGTGCCCTTTACATGCATTGCCTCACTTAATCCTCACAATAGCTCTACGACGTTAGATATTATTAACCCCAGGGATGCAGAGTCCTTAGGCTAACCCCTGTTGCCAAAGGACCTCCCAGGATTCACCAGCATAAGTGCCCTATCGTCTGGCCACGGACTTGTATTTTCTTATCCCAGTACTGCTTTGACTGCTTGGTTTTCAACAGTTAAGAAAAAATCAAAAATATATCTTCTCCCTTTTCTATCTGATGTCATATGGGTTTTGGAAATAAACAGACCCCAACTTGGGCTTCCCTGGTGGCTCAGTGGTAAAGAATCTACCTGTCAATGCAGGAGACATGGGTTTGATCCCTGGGTTGGAAAGATCCCCTAGAGAAGGAAATGACAACCCTCTCCAGTATTCTTGCCTGGGAAATCCCATGGACAGAGAAGCCTGGCAAGTTACAGTCCATGGGGTCACGAAAGAGTCAGACATGACTTAGCGACTAAACAACAAGACCCCAAGTTCATATCCTGGCTCTGTCCCCAACCAATCTGTGTGGTCTTAGCCAAAAAGACAATCATAGTAACTTCAGTGTTGTTGTGAAGACTGAGGTACTAGTACAGTGCCTAGCACATAGTGAATAATAAAAAATTTATATTTTTTAAATTCAGAAAAATATGGAGAAAAAAATGAACTATCATGCCCACTGAAGGAAAGTTACATGGCTCAAAACAGCCTGGAGTTAAAACTCCCCTCCAGGTCCTCCCCACCATTCTATGCAAAACAAAGAACTCTCTCACCCGAAGAAAAAAATGGACATTAAGGTTGATTGCACCCAGCTCCCAGCTGGTCCAGCCTCTGGTCTATCTCCAAAATTCCTTACCCCAGCCGTTTAAGAGATAACTACTCCGAACAACCTTGGAGAAGAACAGGCCCCCTTAAGACAGTAACTTTCCACATACATGCCTATATATACTTACTCTTTTCTTGGATAAGTGGAGCAGCTCGCTAATCTGACTGCTGCCCCTTCTTGCCTCATTAAAGGTGATCTGTTCCTGTAAAGTGCCAGTCTCGTTCTTTTTCTGAACCTCGCCTTCTCTAACTCCTTTACTTTACACCCACCATCCAAAAATAGGCCCTGAGATATTTCAGTATATATGTATATATGTTTCTTCCACCAAACTGGAATTTTATACACACACACACACACACACACACACACACACACATCCCATTCTTTATAAAGTGTTAACATATATCATAAAATATTCTTTGGAAATATCAGTGTTAACAGCTTCATAATATTCCAGTGAATAAATTCACCATAACTAGTTTAACAGACACAACACTGATTAAACAGAAACAATTGACCTCTGTAGCTCAACCCAGAGGATTCTTCCAATGAGAATTCCAGGGAAGAGTTTCTGTTTCCCTTAAATTACACCTCATGTTCAGCCCCCAAGCTTCCAGCCATCTTTGTCAGGGGTTACTGGCTTTAGTGTTACCTGCATATGTCTAAGCAAAAGCTTTGAAAGTTAGACTTTGGGGCCATGTCCAAGGCAACCACTAGCTCGAAAAAGATGCAACATGATGTACATTTAACCATAGCTAACTAATAATAAAATACATATTCTGAACATTTTAACAAACCACATTACCATGTATTTTGTGACATCAGAGGAACATTATCAAACTAGAGGACTGGTTCACATTAATATATCCAAGATAAATTACTTAAATATTTTATGGGATACCCAGACAGTAGAGTACTGCATAGCCATTAAAATCATGTTGACATCTATGTAATAACACAAGAACATGTTCTGAAAATAGTTACGTTTTTTAAAAAGCAGGGTATAAAATGGTATGTATGTTTGTTTTTGTTTAGTCGCTAAGTTACGTCCGACTCTCTGTGACCCCACGGACTGCAGCACACCAGGCAGGCTCTTCTGTCTTCCACTATCTCCTGGAGCTTGCTGAAATTCATGTCCACTGAGTCGGTGATGTTTTCTAACCATCCCTTGTAATGTATACATATAATTGAAAGATCTAAAAAAGAAAAGTCTACTAGCCAAACTGTTAATAGGTCTTAGTATCACAAGTAAATTGTTTGCTTCACTATCTTACCTATATTGCTGCATTTTCTAACGTTAACAGGTATCATACCAATAAATTATTCTTTTAAAAAAGCCAAAATTGTACGTTCATTCATATTCTAAACCCCTATTATGGTGTGTGCTACCATTCCCTATGCATTCTGGCTTGTCAAGACTTAATTATATCAACAATAATAAATAACCATGATGGAGCCCATAGAATACTGGAATTAGAACTGGAAACTAAACTCAACCTGTTCCTAACATTATGCCCTTGGCAAACTGCTTAATCTCCTGAAACCACAGCCCTCATCTCTAAAGTAGGGAATATCTTGTCTACCTCACAGGGTTGTTGTGAGTTGAAATGAGACAGTGCAGGTGGAAATGTCTCTTCCTATACCTGGTAAATGGAAAGTCAGTTAAACCTAGTTCCAATACCTTTCTCAGCAAGATACAAAGTGCAAAGTGACTCTCATTATAATTATTCAACTTCTACTCTGTGTTTCTCTTCTCACTCAATGTGTCCTTCTGTGTTCAGACTGGAATGTAAAAAAGAATACGCAAACAGGAGAGTTGCCAACGAGAGTGGAAATACCTGAGACAATGGAGTAGACAAATAGCTGAGTACCACACAGTCCTTGTATCATGAGATGCTTGATCACAAGCAGAATCAAAATTAATGCGGTTTGTCGCCCCTACCTACCCTGTAACCCTGACTTAAACCAAAAAAGAATAGAATCTCAGGTTTAAATCTCATATTTAAATGGTCCAGTGTTACTGCAGATGTAATTGCCAGAGGCGCACATCTGATTTGAGCTTTGGGAACGGGGAGATGTATTAACAAGTGTGGTTAATAGTCATAAGGGAAGGTTAAAGGAAACTCTTGTTGACTTCGTAACAGAAGAAAAGGGCTATATGTACAGTCAATGTTAATTATGCTCTTGTTAGCCATATGATCTTATGAGAACAGTTCTGTCTGCTTCTGTGCTAATGAGCACCTAAAACTAAGGATCTGTCATGTGCATTTTATTACTGCCATTGGTTTTTTCCAAAAGCAGTGACATGTTTGTCCTAGAGAGAAAAAAGGAAGGTATTTCCAAATGAGAGTTATAATAATAATAAGCCTCCAACTCTTCCTCTTTCTTTTTTCCACCTCTCTCTCAAATAAGCTGGTGTATCATTCTGTAACTTACAATTTCCAAAAAATAAACTGAGAAATGTGATGGTATTAAATATGAATAACCATCTGTGCCATCTCTTTGAGAAGAGCAGGAACTCCAAATACAGGAACACAAAAAAGCCCGCCCTCTGGCATATAGATACTTAAGCAAAAGGGTTCTTTCAATCCATACACTCGAACATTTTAAAGAGGTAGATGAAAAATGAGCTCTTCAGTAAAAATTCTCACTTTTTAATGTCTGCAATTTTATCTAACATTCAGAATTGCATCCTGGGTTAGAATTGTATACTCGGTACATCTTCTTTAAAAACCATATAAATCAAAAACTACTAGAAGTCTCAAAACATCAGATAATATGATTGATTTTATTCTTTTATGACATCACCTGAACAGGAGAGGAATGAATGGGCTTCAGAAGCCTCTTATTTTTCCAGCAGCTTTCTTACAGAATAATATACTTTCATAATGAAATGTAAGATTATAAATTGCCAAATTGATTTTGCATCAGTGGTAAAAAGTCATAAGTGACTAAGTGTCCTAAGGTGACCTAGTATGTTATAGAAAATGTGAAACCATAGTATACTGACAGTTTAATTGGTTTAGCAAGAGTTCATATCACTTGGCTGAAATGCATCATTGGCCTTTTTATCGTTACATCTTATTGCGGCTTTAAAACTAAAGTAGATGACAATCTTGTGAAATGTTTCCTTTACTGAATCAGGTTCCTGTCCTTGACTTTATTGCTTTGCTTAGCTTTCCAAAGCCATGTTTACAAACTTCCTCTGCCTTTTAATATATTTTGAATAGTGAAATTTATCTCCCCAACTTGATCCTTTCGAGCCTGGAGATGGGAAAACTCTAGTGTATGGTCAGTGCGAGGTGCACGAAAACAGATAGCATCAAGGAGGTAAATACCAGAGTGGATGGCACCTTGACATTTATTGCTGTCTAGTGCAAACCAGAATATATAATTTGACTCTTTTACAGCATTAGGAGGGCAATTTAAATGCGTTAGGACTTGAACTATCAAAAGATGCTGTCTCCTGTCTCCAGATGTAATTACAAGACAAGACTATTAAAACAGTCTTATAAATACGAGAGGAGCTAAGACTGTGAAGGGTGACAGAAGCGGAAAGAACTACTTCCCCAGCAATGGCAGCTCGTTTTCTGAGAGCAGTCCCTACAGCAGAATAGGAGGCTGGCTTGCAGGCTAGGGTGTATTCCTCCTGAATGACTGGTGTCAAAGGAAGGCCCTGAGCTCAACTGCGACCCAACAAAGCAAGATAGGAGCAGAAGTGACACTGCCACCACCAAGAACATTCTACGCCTTCTGCCTCCATTCTACTTCTGCAGGTTAAACAGGCAGAATGCAGTCATTAGTCCTGCTTATTGAGAAGCTGCTTACTATATGTGAGGAGCGTAGAGTGCTAGGCAATGGTGCATTTAGCAAACCCAGGCCATGCCAAGTTGGTATTCTCCAAATCCCAGGTATGTAGTGACTCCCTAAGGGACAACTTTTTGTTTTCCCCACCCCTTCCATTCAGTGGTATTAAAGTGTGTGTGTGCATGTAAATATCAACAAGAATCAAAAGGTTTGTCTGTGAATTTCACAATATTCCCGGAAACAAGGTTAAAAAGAAAGAGAATCTCCAGTTACTTGTCAATACGATATTGTCTTTTAAAAGATCATGTCCCAGTTAGCTACCATGTTAAGGAATTATATACAAAAATGGTAAAAGGATGAGTGGGGGAGGGGCCAAGTCTGGTCATTCTTAAACCACAGGCTGACACTCAGATTCTAAGCAGGGAGCCAAGTTAAAGCAAGTCCATGCAGAAAAGATGCTTGTTCTTAATAGTAAGACTCAATGTTGATTAGGATGTAGTGAGACGGGCACTTGCACACTGCTCCTGGGTGTACAGATTGATAAAACTCTTCTGGAAAGTGATACGGTATTAAGTATCTAGATCTTCCTAAAAGTTTATATTCTTTGGTGCAGTTTCCTTATGTCTCTAGCCCAAGGAAACATCAGAAATCAGCACAAAGTTATATGTACACAAATGTTCACGGCAGCACGAAATTTGAAACACCCTAAACGTACATCAGTAAGGGGGTGCTTACATACATTATGCATATGAACAATCACACTTACCATGAACTTCTAATGGCATGTGAAAGTGCATGTATATGTTGTTAAGGAAAAGGGCAGAGTTCAAAACTCTATGTAGTAGAAGCAAGTATCCGAGTGCCCCCATCCCAATCCTATGTAATTTCAAAAACATCTTCAAACAAAGTGCGTGGGGGAAAAAAAAAAAAAAGCAGAGATGGGGATGAAACTAGAGAATGTCGTGCTTACTGAAATGTCAGACAATGAAAGACAAATACTATATGATATCACTTATATGTAGTACCTAAAATATAGTACAAATGAATGTATATACAAAGGAGAAACAGATGCACAGATCTAGATAACAAACTACTTACTGGTTACCACTGGGGAGATGGAGGGGATAGGGCAAATTAGGGCTATGAGATACAAACTACTACATATAAAATAGATAAGCAACAAGCAAATATCATATAGCACAGGGAATTATAGCCATTATCTTGTAATAACTGTTAACAGAGTATAATTTGTAAAAATACTGAATCATTATGCTGTACACCTGAAATTTATATAACATTGTAATTCAATTACATTTCAATTTTTTTTGAAAAGCAGAGCTTATCACCATTGAAAGTAAGAGAGTTTGACCATTTGATTTAAAAAAAAAAAAACCTTTTTATTTTGCAATAATTTTAGATTTACAGTAGAGTTACAAAGCTAGTTTCACTTGGTTTCCCCTAATAGTAACATCTTAAATAACCATGGGCCACTTGTCAAAATTAAAATGTTGACATTGGTACAATGCTATTGACCAAACTACAGCCTTTATTCAGATTTCCCCAGGTTTTCCACTAATGTCTTTTATCTGTTCCAAGCTCTAATTCAAGATACTACATTGCATTTAGTTGGTCACTTAATTTTAACAACAGAATTCAAATTTGCGCCTCACCCAAGACTCATAAACTGCCTATTCATTTAATTAAGTTTTCTTTTAGCTTAAGCCATTTCTATTGAAGAGCCATGAAGGTATAAAAAAGATCATTTTAAAATAAGTCAAAATAATCTGTTTTCCTGATTTTCACATGAATGTATTTCAGAATTCTTCCCAGAGAACTTCGTGTTTTCCCTCTCCTGTGGTCCCTGGGTCCCTGTTAACTGGCTTCACATTCCCCTAATGATCAGGCCCCAAGTGGCTGGGCACCAGGGCAGCACCATCTCAGACACAGAACAAGTACTAAACTGGCTGGAGTAGAACTTTAAGGTTGGGAGCTACCATCAATAACTCAATCTTGCTAGAAATAACCTCTGGATAAAAATGACTCACTTACCAAACATTTCTTTAGCATCTATACATAAAATCCTTTTTAGCATCATGTGTGCTATTTCAGAGTGGTGCAGAGAGGCTGAGTAACTCCACAAAAAGTCTATTAGTTAATAGATGGCAGAACAGTGATTCTAACCCCAGTTCCTCTGTTACTCTAAATCCATGCTCTTGATTGTCTTATTGTTCCTCCTTGAGAAACTCTCAGTAAATGATGGAGCCGAATTATTCCAGTTCTAGTTCTTAAACCCTGACTATTCCAACCTTGAATAGAACTCTGACCCAGCAGTGGTTCTGATTTGATATTTGTGGCCATGTGCCTTCCTTCCCCTTTTACTAAACCTTGGCCTTAGCTGCTCAGACGTGCTATATATATACCAACCAAGTTGACCCCTCTGTAGTGTGTCTCAGTCATGTTCCGTTAAAGCTTTCTGGATCTGCCTGCTTGGGGACCATCCTGCCTGTCCCCAACGATGAGGGGCCTCTGGTGTCCTTTGCTCTGTCAGCCACTCTGCCCCCTCTGGAACACGGGCCTAGCTGTACCTTTGGGCCCTGCACTCTGCCAGTTGGCTTGGCAACCTTGGAGACAGGAAAAGGGAAGTCTAGCTGAAGCAGCCTGGATTTCCCGGGAGAGTTGACACTTGGCAGCAAGTAGCTCAAAGGAAATGACTTCCTAATCTTCCTGAAGATTCTTCTTCTGGCTGAAGAAGAAGGACAAGAAAGCCTAGTCCTGCTCCTTTTCTTCACACTGAGAATCACTCAAAGGATGCTATTCACAAAACAGCACTAGGGAAGACCTAGGGCAATCTCAGCCTAGTGTGTTCCAGCTTACAAAGGAGCTTCCCCACTCTGGGAATGAAGGACAGAGAAGAAAGCAAGTCCTTGAGCCTTAGGGAAAGGGATATATCAGTGACTTAGCTCCGTGGATACTTTCTAAACTCCTCCAGTCACTACCAAGTGACCTCAGGAACTACCAGCTGTGCACAGGTGGCAGAAGCCTTTGATGACTGGTTTCCTCTTCCCTAGAGTCATTTAGCAGCAGGAGGGGTTGTGGGGTGGAGAGAGCAGCTGTTTATTCTCATGACACTTCCCCCTGCCAAAGACAGCTCTTTGATTGATCCCCCGGCAGAAGATCTAGCTTGTACTCGGGACAGAAACAGTTTGGGGATAGATGGGTTATGCAATTTCCTCTGGGTCAAACAGGGAATCCTCAGGAGAAACTAGTGACTTTCCCTAGTGCCGTCTGTTGATGGGAGTGAAGGGGGGTAAATACAAACGTACCACCACCATTACCCTCTTCCCACCTTTTCCTCTGACCTTTTTAGAAACCATCAATGTAAGCTTACATGAGTTTATTCACTTGGTCCACACTAGAACTGTATGAGATAGAGTCTTCTACCACGCATTTTAAAGATGGGGAAACTGAAGCACTATGGAAACAACTCCCAAGATCACAAAGAGGCAGAACTAGGATTTGAACTCAGAGTCTTAGAACTCAGAGAGTCATTAGGATTAAAAACAGACTTTAGCAAAGCAGCCTTACATACCCTGTCACAGCACCCCTTGCCAACACACACACACACACACACACACACCCCTACTCCCACCATGCCAGTGACTGTCTTTTCCAGCAAAGAGCAATGTAATCTCCTTTCAGGAAACAAAATCTGACCAATTTAGTTAGGGAGAGAAGACAGGCTGAGAATAGACAAGCAAGTGAAAGTAAAAATCAAACTTGCTGAAAACAGGAAGTAGAGAAAGCAGGCTGGATGCTGTGATCAGAGATGGAACACAGTAGATGTCAGGCACTGATTCCTTGTTTGTGAGATATTTTAAAACAAGAATGTAAAAGAAAATAGTTGGAAGTGCGCTCGGCGGCCCCGTGGATCTGTCTCTTGCTTTAACAGTGCTTGGACGGAACAGACCCAGGGACGCCCCTTGCTCCAGCCTCCGACCACCCTCCAACCTTTTTTCCAGTCGCAACCTCCGGAGTCAGCCACTCAGTTGTCTGCAATCACGGGGACCAGTCACCATTTTTTAACTCCTTATTACCAACCAATCATGAGCTCCCAGATTCATCAGAATTATTCTACCGAGGTGGAGGCTGCCGTCAACCGCCTGGTTAACATGCAACTGTGGGCCTCCTACACCTACCTCTCTCTGGGCTTCTATTTTGACCGCGACGATATGGCCCTGGAGGGTGTCGGTCACTTTTTTCGCGAATTGGCCAAGGAGAAGTGCGAGGGCGCGGAGCGTCTCTTGAAACTGCAAAACCAACATGGCGGCCGCGCCCTCTTCTTGGACGTGCAGAAGCCATCTCAAGATGAGTTGGGTAAAACCCAGGACGCAGGCACTCGGCAGTGGCCACAGCGCAGACCCGACTTCACTCGCTCGCAGTTCGCTCCGCACCCTCTTGCAACCATGTCTGACAAACCCGATATGGCTGAGATTAAGAAGTTGGATAAGTCGAAATTGAAGAAAACGGAAACGCAAGAGAAAAATCCACTGCCTTCGAAAGAAACGATTGAACAGGAGAAGCAAGTAGGTGAGTCATAATGAAGCGTGTGCCGCCAGTATGCACTGTACATTCCACAAGCATTGCCTTCTTATTTTACTTCTTTTAGCTGTTTAACTTTGTAAGATGCAAAGAGGTTGGATCGAGTTTAAATGACTGTGCTACCCCTTTTCACATCAAAGAATGGAGAACTACTGACAACGCAGGCCGCGCCTGCCTCTCCCATCTGCCTGTGTGGCTGGCAGGGAAGGAAAAGAACTTGCATGTTGGTGAAGAAGGAAGCTGGGTGGGACGACAGTGAAATCTAGAGTAAAAAGCTGGTTCAAGGTGTTCTGCGGGCTGTAAAATGCAGTTTAATCGAAGTGCCATTTTTTTTATTGTTCAAATGATTTTAATTATTGGAATGCACAATTTTTTAATATGCAAATAAAAAGTTTTAAAACCTGAAAAAAAAAAACAAAAACAAAAACAAAAAAAAACCCAGGACGCTATGGAAGCCACCCTTCTCGTAGAGAAGAACCTGAATCAAGCCCTGTTGGAACTGCATGGCCTGGCTTGTACCCGTGGAGACCCCCACATCTGTGACTTCCTGAAGAAGCACTTCCTAGATGAGGAAGTGAAACTCATCAAGAAGATGGGTGACCACCTGACCAACCTCTGCAGGCTGGCTGGTCCCCAGGCTGGGTTGGACGAGTATCTCTTCGAAAGGCTCACCCTCAAGCATGACTAGGAGCTTCTGGAGACTGGTGGCCATTGAAGAACCCACCTAACATCAGGGCTGCCTGAAGCCCCTCTCTGCAGCCATTAGGCAGCTTTTTAACACCCTGGAGCCCTCTCTCAAGCCTTGGACCAAATGGAAACAATAAAGCTTTTTGCAGAAAAAAAAAAAAGAAAGAAAATAGTCTAAGTCACATCCTCTCTTATAACCTCATCCTAAAATACAGGGTAGGGCTTCTGTGATCATTGGGAAGACAAAAGAAAGGAATTATTGCCTTTTCCTTCTAGCCTTCCCTGAATTCCAGCATCAGTCAAGGCTGGGAATCCAAGCTAGAAATGGAGAAAACTAGAAGAATTCCTAAGAGGAGGGCTATACACTGCAACCAGCAGGTCAAGGGACTAGGCGACCACACTGAAGAGCCTGGGAACAACTGGAACATAACAGCTGGTTGGGCCAAGGCTTCCCAGCCCTAGCCTCAGCACTGACACAAACCCACTGTTTCTTTGCATTGCAAAAGCATATCACCCTCAAGCTGGATCTTCCAAAGATGATAACATTGGTTCCCATTTAATTATGAAAAAGGAACAATCAAACTAAGCAGATGACTCTGGGCTTTCCTCTACTGCCACAGGTAGAATTTCAATGCTGATTGACACTGACAAATGCCAGGTTTTGGAGGGAAATGGCAGAATCCCAAGATGCTCTGCTTGGGTATTCTCTGTCCTTGTAAATTACCCAGGAACATTGTTTTTAAAAGAGAGCAATCACCTTGAAGTGCTGATGATTCTAAATTTGGGGATCACAGATATCGGTGGTTTTTACATGACATTTACATATGAAGACATTCTTAATGAAAAATATATTCTATACTGTTTAGCATAACACTGGCTGAAAAATATTCCACTATGTGTGCTGTTATAGGGCTGCAATTGAAATTCCAGTCGCTTTTGGAAAATGCTCAACATTTTTGAAGCTATTTCCTACCAATGAGTTTATCACACAATATATAGAACCCAACTGGCCACTTTAAATGACTCTAGGAGGCAATTGTATATCAAACTCCTCCATAATGGATTTTTTTTTTAAATTGTTAAAGAAACTCATCAATCCTCAGTAATCATTTTAAAGTAAAACTGATTCACTCATAACTAAGCTACTGCTGCCCTGGCTCCCACAACAGAAGCCATGACCATGAATAACTCCAAATCACCCCCAATTCTGGAAGTGCTAATTACCTCCAGGGATGCTACACGGGCAGCTGAAAAGCCGGATGACCACAAGCAATTAGCCAATCAATTTCGCTTCAAATTGCCCCCAACACAATTGGCAGAAAGCCATACATGGAGTTTAAATGGCAGTCACCTATTTGAGAGGAAACAAAAGGTTTTAGCCTCCCACACTACATTAATAACCGCCATGATGCCCAAAATTACCACCATCCTAATCACATGTTGGGATTTAGGCCCTGCTCAGAAAGCAAACAGATTACTCATTTTTGAATACATTTTAGTCCATTAGCACCCATTAGCATACTAAGTAGGTGTCACCTAGGAAAACTGAGGGCAGTGTTCTGATGGGATGGGAAGGAGAGTCAGCCCAGCATAGGAAAAGGTGACAAAGAAAGGAGTATTTGGCAAACACTGGTGAGGGGAACCAGAAAACAAAGCCCCTCTGGTTCCCATATTCCTTAAACGGGAAAAGTAGGTGGCTGTCACAGATAATAATCTCATCAGTCTAACATCAGTCTCAAGCAGGATTTCAGAACACAGCATCAAGCAGATTTGTGAGCAAAGAAATAAGTAATCACAAGAAGCTGGCATAGTTTTATAAGAACAAGTCATGCCAGTAACCTCATTTCCTTTTATGATGGGAGTATTGGACTGAAAACTAAGGGAAAACAGTGGATATACTGCTTCTGGATTTCAAGAGGGTTGAGAACAAAGTGAACAGTCATGTCCAAGACAGACTATTAGAGATTGGAAAGAATACTGCTAGCTTCCTAGCTAGAATACTGCTAGGTTCCTTCTCTGCTTTAATGGCTGTATCCAAAGGTGCTAGTTAATAGACTAATGTCAATCCAAAAGGAAATTTCTGATGGGGAACCTACGTGATCTGCTCTGCTCAGCATTTTTATCAATGGCTAGTATGATGGCGTAATGGTACACTGATCAAATTTACAAACTGCATGAAGCTGGAAGGCACAGTTAACTCATTTTGAAATCCTAGTGATCTCAACAGGCTACAGTTTTAGCTGAAATTTGACAAGATATTATTATCATATAAGACCAACACCCCAAACATGGGATGAAGGCTGGTGACATCAATTTGGAGAATTTTGCTTGACTTTAAGATCAAGACTCATTGACTCAATAGGGTCTTAGGCTGGCTGCCTCAATAAAAGAATCGTATGTAGACTATAGGAGGTGAAGGCTACTCTGTGCTCAGTATTGGGCAATTCTGGGCACTGCAATTTAGGGGACTAATCACCAAATAGAAGCTTATCCACATGAGAGTGACCAGTATGGCAAAAGAGTTACAAGGAGATTGACTTTGGCCCAAACTAACATAAAAACTAGCAATTAAAGCTGACCAGAAATCAAATGGGCTGCTTCTTAAAGGGCAGGATTCCTTCATCAGAGGAGGTTTTCACTACAAGACCAAATGATCACTGGCTCATAATACATTGTACAGAGGAGTCACATAAAGGCAGGAGGGCTGCATTTGATGGACCTCTAACGCTCCCTGTCAACTCTGAGATACTGTGACATTATGGAACCACCTTCCTTAATTTATAGAACTGAAAAAGGACACAGAACTAAAACCAAACCTCTTGGTAGTGAATTAACACAGGAAAAAATATTCTGAACCCAGAAGAGAGACTACAAAAATAGCAGACAACCCCCATGCTTTCTTGCTCCAAACTCCTTAGCGGTAGGGGTCTTGTTTGCATGGATAGCTTGGAGGTTTAAACTAACTTCACTTGGGTGGCTGAGATGTTTGTAATGAGGATGAGGGTAAAGAGAGTCAAATGGTGATGTGTAAACAACTTATTTCCCTGCCTTCTGTGAAAACAGTTTGATGTTTTTCTATAGACAGAGTGATTTATATGAAAAGGGACAAAAAACAAACAAAAAAAAAACCCAAACAACAAACTAACCCACTTTTAGAATATTATTTGTGAAATGCTACTGAAAGTCCATCTAAGTCAAAGCATCTCTTCTATGAGCCCGTAATTAAGACATAAAAAATAATGGAGAGCATATCCATAAGCAGACAAGACTACGTTTATGAGGAATACAGCTGCATAATCCCATGTGCGTGTCTGAAAATGCACTGCAGCACATGGCATACAGTAGATGCTCCTGAATGGTTGCTCACTGGCTAACAAAAACAGAGAAAGAAAGTTTCTGAGGCATTTAACCAAAAACTGTCCTCAAAATTCCAGCCTATAGTATGACAGCAGGATTTAGAAGACCATCTTCTACTTGAGACAACTTAACAGGGATCGGCCGTGTTAAGTTGTCCTTGCTGTTCCTTGACTTCTGGGTCACTGAAAAAAGGACAGTCTCCTAGGCAGATTGCTCAGGGTCAGTCCTCTGGAGCAATCAGTTAGGTGCTTCCCCAGTGACATGGAAAATACTGGCTCTCTCTGCACGTTGGGAGGTAACACAGAATGTAAAACTGGCCTGTTGCCTCTGGAAATGTTTCCTTGGACCCAAAGTCCTCCTTCTAGGGATAGCCTAGACAGCTTCTGCTCCAGGTATAACTTTTCAAGTGCATGAAAAGATATGACTAAACATATTCCCTTCGACACTGTGTGTCAGAGAAAAAAAGCAAATAACAAACCCAGGTGCCAACAGGAGAGGAGATGGATAGGAATATTACACAATCATTTTTAAAAAGGACAAAACCTTTCAGTACTTATTTTGAAAGACGATGTAAGATATATGAAGTGAAAAATTATATTGTAAAACAGCACATATGGCACGGTCACATTTACATAGGGAAAAAATTGAGAGTGACTAGTGAGTGAGAAGGCAATGGCACCCCACTCCAGTACTCTTGCCTGGAAAATCCCATGGACAGAGGAGCCTGGTGGGCTAGGAGTCGCTAGGAGTCAGGCACGACTGAGCGACTTCACTTTCACTTTTCACTCTCATGCATTGGAGAAGGAAATGGCAACCCACTCCAGTATTCTTGCCTGGAGAATCCCAGGGACAGAGGAGCCTAGTGGGCTGCCATCTATGGGGTCACACAGAGTCGGACACGACTGAAGCAACTTAGTAGCAGCAGCAGCAGTGAGTGTGTATGTACATACACAAAGGCATGGGAAATGGTTTAGGAAGGACACACACATCAAACTGTACCGTATTTCCAGTCAGCATAGCCAGTCAGACAGAGGGAGATGGACAAAGGGGGACTTGGAACTTTTCTATTTTCACTTTTTACTCTCTAGATATGTCTGTATTTCTTTTTTTTTTTTTTTTTTTTTTTTGCATTAGGCACATCTAAATACTACACACACTTTTCCATCTCAGAAAATTACATGCATAATTTGAAAAAATATCAAAAACTAAGGACTCAAGCTCTCACCAAGCCTCCACGGACTTCACAGAGGGCCATGCTGAAGGACCCACTTAGCTTCCCTGCTCCACTCAAGTCATTCCCACTCTCTCTTGGGGGTGAGGGGTTTCAGGGGAGAAGAGTTCTCAGGGTGGTACATAGCCCCAAGTGGGGGACAGTTTATGAATAAGTGACCTTCTTAGAAAGTCAAAACCCAGGGAGAATCAACAATCCTGTCTCATTAGAACCCTTTCTCAAAGCCTTCTCGTAATAAACAACAGCAGTGCTCACTATGAAAATTATGTAATGCACCTACCAACTACTTGCCATTGTTGAAGAAAGATGGAGAAAATCTGGCACTTGAGGCAAAAAGAAACTCAGTAAAATGAAGGTGCTGATTCATAAGCCTCCAGGCAATAAAACCTTGATATGCATGTTCTTTTCTATCCAATCCTCCCAGACACACTCATGCACAAGTTGTTTAGGAAAAGAAAATGAGACAGCATCAAATAACTAGATTGAATCAACAAAGCGCTCCTGTAAATCACTCGTGAGTGCTTCTTCGGTTAGACACCAAACACTTTCTGTGCTTCTTGAAAGAAAAGGTTAACGTGAAAAAGCACCTCCTGGACCAAGGTCTTCCTCATCAGAATGTGAATGGAAGACAACTCTATCCTCAATTTTGTTACCTGGAAAATAGGAACCATGTGTCTCCTGAAAGTATAAATGTTCTGAAGTGTTTAGCTTTATATAAATATAGAATTATCTGATCCCGGGGTCAATTTAGTCGTCAAGTCTATCAAAGTGGAAGTGAAAGTCACTCAGTCATGTCCGACTCTTTGCGACCCCATGGACTATACAGTATAGTCCATGGAAATCTCCAGGCCAGAATACTGGAGTGGGTAGCCTTTCCCTTCTCCAGGGGATCTTCCCAATCCAGGGATCAAACCCAGGTCTCCCACATTGCAGGCAGATTCTTCACCAGCTAAGCCATAAGGGAAGCCCAAGAATACTGGAGTAGGTAGCCTATCCATTCTCCAGCGGATCTTACCAACCCAGGAATTGAACTGGGGTCTCCTGCATTGCAGGCAGCTTCTTTACCAACCGAGCCATCAGGGAAGCCCCGAAGTCTATCAAAAGTGCCTGACAATGGTTCATTTTCAGCTTCAAACTTTATTTTGGACTTCATGAAATCCAAATTATTTTTTAAAGTAATTTTAAAAAGAGCCATAGAAGGCTCCCTGGTGAAGGCAGTACTTGAGGCAAAAGACAGTATAGAGCAGAGACTGAGAACCCAGGCTCTCAAGCATGTCTGGGTTTGAAATTCCAGCTCTGGTACATAATAGCTTTGTGATCATGGGCAACTTATTGAACATCTGTAAAACATGGCATCAATAGTATCTACACTTCATATGGTTGCTGTGAGGATTCGATGACTTAATGGATATAATGAGCTTAGAATAGTATTATACTTGGTAGATAGTAGACACCTATTAGATTAAATATTTAAATTAAATAATTAAATATTGGCTAGTATTATATTGTTAATGAAGCAGACCAGAGATAAACAAGGTACTATGGGACACAGAAGAAGGTAACATAATCCAGTGGAGGGGGTAGACAGGGAAGGTTTCTTAAAAGAAATGATATCTGAGTTACTTCTTAAAAACTGATAGACACTAGAGGAAGGATATAAACCTGGAGGCAGAGAGATTAGTTAGGAAGTGGTTTAAAAGTCCAGACTAGAGCTAAGCATCAAAACCAGGGCAGTGATGGTAGAGATAGTGAAGAGGAATAACTAGCAGGATTTGGTGGTGATTGGCTGCAGGGAAGAGAAATCAGGAAGGAGTGGGCAGATGCCAGCACTTGAGCAAGTTGCTTATCCTCTCTGGACTTCAGTTTTCCTCATCCATAAAATGGAGATAATACCACCTACCTAACAGGATTACTGTAAGTAAATCAATTTTATTTTAAAACCCATAACATAGTGGGGACTTCCCTGGTGGCTCAGACAGTAAAGAATCTGCCTGCAAAGCAGGAGACATGGGTTTGATCCCTCGGTCAAGAAGATCCCCTGGAGAAGGAAACAGCAACCGACTCTAATGTTCTTGCCTGGAGAATTCCATGGACAGAGGAGCCTGGCAGGCTATAGCCCATGGGGCCACAAAGACTCAGACATGACTAAGCTACTAACACTAACATAGTTGCACCCAGTAGACAATTAAATTGAAACTCTATTATTATAATTATTATTAAAAATAATTACAGCATTGGCTCAGATGGTAAAGAATCTGCCTGCAATGCAGGAGACCCAGGTTCGATCCCTGGGTGGGGACGATCCCCTGGAGAAGGGAATGGCTACCCACTCCAGTATTCTTGCCTGGAGAATTCCATGGACAGAGGGACCTGGTGGGCTACAGTCCTTAGGGTTGCAAAGAGTCGGACCCAACTGAGCGACTGACACTGGAACAGGCCCCTAGATGATAACTAGGCCAAGAGGCTCAGGATCAGGAAGAGACTTGCCCAATGATACACTATCTGCTTAGTGGCAGAGCCATAAACAAAAACTCTTATCTTCTGCATTCTAGTCAATGGCTGTTTTTTTTTTTCCTTCCCACTATATCATTCCAAGTGATTGGCTAGAGATGCTGTCCTCCCAAAGATTATGGTGAGATCACCCACATGGTTAGCAGTCTACTCCTCCCAGTGCCAGCAATGAATAAGATTCTAAAACAGACCGGAAGACCACCTCCTTCTACTCACTGTAAAAACTGCCCATACTTCCTAATCTGGTAGTTTTTCTCCCATCTCTCATCATGAAAATAGAAAGCTCAGTGTACATAACAAAGTTGAATCCACCTTGCTATTTCTACAGATGTTGGGACTTTAACTGTATCACTTCCCAAGAGAATTAAATGGTATACAGTAGCTTCATTATGATCAGAACAAACACAGCTGGGCTCCTAAATGGTGCAACTCCTCCAATGCCTCTTCTGGGCTTTAGTTTTGCTATTGCTATTTTATTTCTTTAAGGAATGTTTATTGCACTCAGTTGACAAACATGAGTAAAGTTTCTAATTCTACAGACCAAAATACAGCCCCTCTTAAAAAGCAACATAGGTGAGGACAAAGTAACTACATTTGAGAAAGTAGATGGGAGGCAACATTTGAAATAATAGTTCTTCCCTCAAGCCAAGTTGGCATCTGAGTGGTAGCAGAATATGCCAACGATCAGTACTGAAATGGGTATTATTAAATCTGGGAATCCTGACTTAAGTGCCATTAAAATAACTGAGGCTACTTACTTAAGTCCATTAAATAATCAGAAATTTGAAACTATTTATTCAGACTAGGATTCTTCATAGAAGCAGATTAGAGCAGAATGAAATCTAGAGATTAGTCAGCCTTGTGGTTCTCAACAGTTTGGGGTACATAGACCCCCAAATCTGATTTGAGATATGTGCTCTCTCTTCCAAAAAAAGTTACACATACAAAACATTTTATATACAATTTCAGGGGCTTTGTGGATCCCCTGCAACCTGTCCAGTTAAAAGACCAATGTGCTAATCTACTCACCTCTTTGGACAGACAATTTACACTTCAGAAAGGTTAACTTGATCAAGCTCCATTAAGAAAATAGCCCTAAATTTTAAAATGTGAATTACACATAACAACTCTAATTTGTAATAGTCCCTTACATGAATGAGTGTATAATGCTGTTTGGTTTAGTATACAATTTTATATATACATCTTCATATTCTCCTAAATAAGATAGATTGGAAAAGCAGCTGCTCCATTTTATAGATGAGAACCCAAAGTTTAGAGATATTAAAGTTCCACCAACATGTGTTGAAAACCTATTTTGTGCATCTACCCACCAACACTCAGTTAGGAGGCAGAGATACAAAGATGGGCTCAAAGAAGATCCTCAAGGAGCTTCAGTTCACTGAAGGGGACAGAAATCCTCCTCCTTCATCCAAAGCACATCACTTCTAGTTTGGCCAGGTGGCAATAGTTGTAAAGAATCCACCTGCCAATGCAGGCGATATAGGAGACGCGAGTTCGATCCCCGGGTTGGGATGATCCCCTGGACAAGGGCATGACAACCCACTCCAGTATTCTTGCCTGGAGAATCCCATGGACAGAGGTGCCTGGTGGGTTACAGTCTATGGGGTCACAAAGAGTCAGACAAAACTGAAGTGACTTAGCACAGCACAGCACAGGATACAGAAGGGAGCATGGAGCAGGCAGGCCTGAGCAAGGTGGCAGAGAGACCGGCAAGTTTGACAAAAGATCCGCGCTGGCTGCAGGTCCCAGAGCTAGAAAAATGACCAAGCTGGAACTGGAACCTATATGTTTGGGCCCTAAGGCTGGTATTTCCCCATGGGATGAGCTTCCCAAGGACTTGGAAATAAGATGAGGCTGAAAAATCATTCTGGGAGCACAGCTTCAGTCACATCAGGAATAAATCCACCTCACTCTTCAATTTTCAATAAGTGTCACTCTCAGTTAGTACATGCTCAGTACCTGTAAATCTGCTTTAGCACAGGAAAATTAATTAGCCATGGTTCAACTTAAACATGAGACAATTAAGTATGTAAACCTGAAACAGTTTCTCCTACAAGTGACTGTGTTACTATACTCCGATGTTCTCCCTCCAGCTTCTCCATTTTCTAATCTTGCTTCCTTTGTGTTTTGCTTTGGCTCTAACTATTTCTCTTTTCTTTACTGTTACGCTGGTAATCAGGGCCTCTGAATGGCTGGGTAGAAAAAAAGAAAACAAAAGTGATTCTTAGAGAGCCCATACAACTGTATTCAAGTACAAAGCCACATTTCTACTCTAGTTTCACTGTCTGTATTAAAGATGTCTGGAAAAAGAATAATAAGTGTGCAGTGGGGGTTGGTAATAGCTGCATGGGTTGACACAGAGAGGATTGTTCAGCTATATTTTAAATGTTTTTCTTCTTGTCTTCTCTCCCTGACCTCCCACTGCCAGTGGCCCATTCCCCCACCCTGCTCAACCCATCCCCTAAAATGTCCTGAGCATTTTTGAATCATGATGAATTATTTCCCTTTTCAGAGTCTCTGGAGCTATATCTGTAGCACTGTATTTAATATGATTTGCAGTACACATGTTTAATTTGAATATTGCTCATTTTTCAGTATTGAGTATATTTTAAGTTCGTTGAATCCTTTATTTTTTTAATGACCTCTGGAGGACAAAATTTTCTGTGGGTAATATTATCACGATATAATGTAAGACATAGAAGAGTTTTGATTTATAAAATTGGCTTCCATATAATTTTTCAGCATGACACGGGTTCAATACCTGTGTCAGGAAGATCCTCTAGAGAAGGAAAAGGCAACCCACTCGAGTATTCTTGCCTGGGAAATCCCATGGACAGAGGAGCCTGGTGGGCTACAGTCCATGGGGTCGCAAACAGTCAGACATGCCTGATATGCACACACACAGATATCTATTATATCAAGTCAGACCTACCCAATGAAGGCCTAAATGATAACACTAAACTTAATGATAATCACAAGTTTATCATACATTTGTATGACAACTAAAGCATTATCTTATTTGTGTCTCATAATAATTTGAGATTTAGAAAAGACTAAGATTATCCCCATTTTACAGACAAAGAAAATGAGGCTCCAACAGGTTAAGTGGTTAGTTCAAGGTCACACAGCTTCCACGTGACAGAAAGGAACAAGAAATCAAAGGTAAAAGTTTTTCACATATGCTTAAACCCCTAGGATAAAAATATCACAGATCTCTCACCTTGACTTAAAAGTGTTAACAACGGCTTGTGAAAAATGAAAAGCCTTGAAGGAAGGCAGAATAAAAATCTAAGAGACAATCACTGATCTTTTATCTTCTAGACTTCAAGCTGAATCAAGTTCTTAAAAAAAAAAAAAACCAATAAAGCCCAGACATTTTCATCATAACAAAATAAATAATTCAGTCAGGCTTTAGAGGACTCCTGCATTATGATTGGCTATTTGATATATTTGTGACTTAGCCACCACTACACTGATTAAAGCTAACCTCATTGACGCAGTTATGTCGACAGAGCCTGTGACACTGACAGTTACGAATGGAAAGTGTAAATAACAATAAATAACCTGAAGCTTCCACGTTTATTCCTAATGGAGGATTTAGCACTTTCAAAAGTCAAATGCCTGATAGGCTAAAAATTACAGCTTTGGTCTATCTGGCGCCAAAGAAACTATTGAAATTCATCACTGTCCTCTCTTTAGGAAGATCACCACGGAGCCTCAGGTTCTTCCAGGCAGACAGGCAACTTTGACTTAAAAACAAAAAAACTCCGATTCTCTGAGCTGCAAGCAGATGTAGAAGTTATCTGGTCTAACCCCACATTTCATATATGAGAAAATGAACAAAGGCCCAGAGAAATGAAATTAATTGCCTAAGGTCATCCAGTGAGTCATGATGGAGTCAGAGCTACAAGCTGCTATCTTCTTATTCCCTGTCCAATGCTCTTGTCACTAGACCACACAACAGGGAGAAATCTCCACCCAGGATACACAGGCAGCCTGCCTGCCTCCCTCCCTCCCTCCCTCTTTCTCTCTCTCTCTCTCTCTCTCTCACACACACACACACACACACAGACACACACTTATACACACAGACATCAAATATGAATAATAATGGACCTATAAAGATAATTGAGTCCATATTCTCTGTGCTGAATTTCTATTGGTCTTAACAGAAACAGATCAAGGACTCTCAGATGTAAAATTATATGCAATTTTTCAAGTCCACCTCATGATTACCAATTAATGCCCTATTTTAAGGCATACCTGAAAATAACATGTACACCCTCTGCTTTATCACTAGCATTGCTTTTAATGAGTGCAGTATGATTCCATTTTTGTAAGAAAATCTACATATGTGTATTTGAATATATGCAGAGAGAAAGCCAGAAAACTTATGGTCATCTCTAGGTGTTAGGATTCTGGGTGGTATTTATATTGTTTTATATTTACCAATATTTACCAATTTTTCTTTCAAAACAAACACCTATAATTTATGTAGTATCAACGGGATAGCAGAAAAGGAATAATATTAGAAATGTTACAATATTCAGACATATAAACTCTTGGTATTTTTCAGGCTCCAAAATAACTTCACAACCTCAATGCATGGTCAACTAGGCTTATAACATAAAATATGCTCAATTAGAATTTCCTTCCTGGGAAACTAAGAAGCCTTTGAATCTGGTCATCATCCCTTTCCATGTGTACATTTGGTCTATAGAATATGGAAAGCAATTTATTAAGTTACTGTCCCCAGAGGGCCTCTCATTCAAATTTAGGAGTGGGTAGCTCAACAAGCAGTATGTTGTCCTGGAACATCTTCACTACATTGATCTGATAAAGGAAAGGACAGTTTAAGTTAGTTAAGTGTGATTAACAACTACTTTCCAAGAATAACAAACATCAGCTAACATTTACTGAGCACTTGCTGTATACTAGGCACTATTCTAAGTTTTACAAGCATCATATCATTTATTTTTCACAACAACCATGTGCGTGTGGTTAGGTCCTATTATTTATTATCCCTGTTTAAGGAAATTGAGACTTAGAGAGGTTAAGTGTGCTCCCCTAGGTAACAAGATTCAAGCTCAAAGTCAATTTGTTCCAGAATCTATTCTCTTAAACATGACACTACTTTTTATTATTTGTTTCCATACCTGGAGTAACTCTAAATCACTGCTAATAAAGTGTTTCCAAGTAGAGTTTCTATCAGGTTTGCTTTAATAAGCAAAGCTCATTATAATTAGCAGCCCCAATTAATGGGCTTGCTCAAGTCCTTCAAGCAAATTAAACATGCCTTCCTACAAATCTTATATACACTATTAATTTGTTTAGCAGATTCTTTCGTAAACTTCAGTCCAAGTCAAATTATCACAATATTCAAATTAACAGAGCCAAAAGTTAATGAGAGTTCACTGTAGATCATTAATTTTTGCAAAATATTTACCTCCTGCCTTGCCTTCACTTCTGCCATTTCAGCACTTACCGCTGCGCTAACAGTTACACTTAGGGCACGTACAGACGTATGTGCGCATTCTTATAGTTTTCATCTAACGGGCTTCTGACCACTTTCAAAATAACAAGGAAAAGCCCAACTGTGGTCTTGCTTGATTTGTGAGACATTTCTAACACAGTCTCTAAAGAACTATGCTTTAATAATTTGTTAAAAACCCAGTCTAATGCCAAATAAATATACAATAGAAGAAAATGCCCAAGTTGACATATGTAATTAACACTTGCATTCAATGTTCTTAAACAGTCCTCTCTCTTGTTATGCCAAGTCTGATGGTCCAGAATTCTGGTGTCTAAATTAGTACCAGTCCACCCAACTCCCCAAACAAATAAGCATAATTAGACTGCTTCTGTCTAGCTTCTCTCTCCCATGTACATCATATAGGCAAAGCTTCAGATCAGTTCTGAGTTCCTTATTTTGACTAATACAGGTCACCTTCTCAACCCTCCCATGTTTACATTCACACAAAAGAAAAAATAACAAGAGTGCCACAAAGCTTCAACTGGAAATGCTTGAAAATATCATCAGTGAACATAAAGCACATTGAAATCTCTTGAGGAAAAGTGTGTACAAACCATACCTTTAAAATATTGAATATTTCTATTACAGTCTTAATACACCTAATATAGAAGATATGAGCAGAGAATTCAAGTTCAAGGAGTCGAGGTAAGTGTTTCCTCTAAATAGATTTTATGAGCAAAGAAATGACAGACCCCCATGTTTCTCTAACACTGTCATGCCCACATTTTAACTAGGCCAAGAAAGAGAGGCCCTGTGTGGTACGGCTAACTACTTATGGGAGTGATTTCACCATACAACTATAGCAAATTTATTTCAGTTCCAGATATCACTTTCCCCATTAACTCAGGAGACCAAAGGAGCATAACCGCCTTCCTTTCATCCCTGTCAAACTCAGCAAGTTTCTCAGGAAGCAAATACTATTTAAATCATTTTCATAATTCTAAAATGCCTGTAAGACAAGCCCAGGGTCTAATTATGCCACTTAAATTTGTTGAAGATGTTTGGGTTTTTCTTTTTTTAATTTCAATACCGAAAGAGCCCAAGGGTTTAAAGCCCTAATAATCTAATAAACTTTGTTAAGTGAACATTGTAACAGATACGCCTGGATGGGATTTTGTAAATACCAGACAATTTCCCCTGATCTTTATCAGGGAAAAGAAGTCTAAATCTTTGGCAGGAAGAAATTAAATGTAGTGCAAAATAATAACATCTGGCCAGATTGTGTTTGTCAGAGTAGCAGCCCCTTTAGATGTCAGCCTGAAAAGTACTAAAATGAACTCTGAAGGGGGTGTGTGCGATTCTTTATGAGGCAATAGGAAAGGCTGCCGTGCTGCCATAGAATACTCGGGGTACAATTAACTCGCCAGAGTATGTCCCTACAGAGAATCGTTTCACATCAATGGAATTTGAAGCCTTATGCCAAATAAAATTTGGGGGCCATTCTTGAGGCATTTTGTTTATTTCTCCATTACTGTACAGATTCCTCACAGCACTTTCTATTTCTCAAAACTCTCTACGATCATTTTTATCACTTCGTAAATCTTATTTTTATCTTCTACCTCCAAGGGAGACAGTGTGGCTCAATGAAAAGAGCAATGACTTTGAAGTTAGAAACTTAATGCTGCCACTTACTGGTTATGTGGCCTTGGGCAGATTGCTTAATGGCTCCAAACTCCAGCTTCCATGTCTGTGAAATGGGGATAATAATACCTAGCCATATCACTACCATAAGGAAGATTAATCAAACCTAACACACAGTCTTTCAGTAAACTTAGTTAACCTTGCTTCTCCTTCATGTAAGTGACCCAGATGAGTTCAAATGTCTAACCTCACAAATGTCTAACCAGCTATCCAGAGGCCTCTGACCTTCAAGAAGGCTTAAGTTATGCAAGTATACACTATCTTCCCCTCCCATCAAAATACAAACAAAAGCCTTCAAGGTTATATTTGAAATAATATGTGTATCATTTAAGCCTCTTCTTCCATTATCACCCATCTCAACCATCTGGCAGAGATTGCCAGAAAGAACATACTTTGTTTTTCTACTAATGATTACTTTGATGCATGAGATAGCTTAATTGTTTTTCCTCTGATTTTTTTAAGCTGGCATTTAGACAGGGAGAATTCTGGTCATTTCATAATTTTGTTTTTAAAAAAAAGGTTTTCCTAATAACTCTTTCCAGAATATGTACCACAAAACAAGGCTAAACTGCTGATTTATCTGATAGGCCAGTGTGTCTGTTTCAAATGTTAATTGCTAGAAAGAGTACTGTTTTTCCAGTCCCTAGGGAATACGAGTGTGGACAGAAGGCTTTGGGTTTTCTCCCACCTACTGCTCTGTTGGACAGGAACAGGCACTCTGGCCTCACTGAATGAGTTTCTTTAGCTACCCTTCATGGGCTGGGCATGTGGGAGTAAACACGCATACTACTTCAAAGAATAATTCCAGGGCCCATTTTCCCAGCTGGGAAGGTGGGAAGGATGCCCAGAATCCATGCTCCAGGCCGAGACTGGTGGCAGGCAACATTTCACCACCCTCCCAGGGCCTTCCCAGCTACCAGAGCACAGACTCCAGTGCAATTCTAGACCAAGATTATATCCTAGTAAATGGTCAGAAAGGTCTCAAATCTACAGGGGAAAAAAGGCAATGCTGATAGCAGTACTATAAACAGGAACTCATTCAGACTAATGGTCAGTGTCAAAGATAACTGCATAACAACAACAATAATCCTTTAAACTTTTCAAAGCATTTTTATATACATTACCTCTTTTGGTCCTCAAAAGCTCTGGCAAGTTGGTAGATCGGGTGTTATCACACACATAAGAAAACAAATTCAGACACTTTAAATTACTTACCAATTTTTACACAGCTACTGTCAGAATAGGAAATAGAACATATTTTTGATTCATCTAAGGCTAACATCAATTAGGCAAAATCCAAAGGCTATATTGAAAGCCTAAGGAAGATATTGATACATTTGACTGGAAGTGTTATTAAAGCACCATAAAAAATGAATATTGTATTAACAAATCAGTAAAATCAATTTATAACATATAAAATGGGTTATGATCCTGAATATATAAAGAGCTCTTAAAAATCAATAATAAAAGGGCATTCCAATAAGAACAATGAATAGCTAAATTTTTTAAAAGATGAAAGAATATTATTGAGAAAAATCACAAAATAAAAAGTACAAATGATCAACAAAGTTTCCTGACAAGAAAAGACTACTATTTTTTCACCTAAACTGGGGTTATTCTAAAAGGGCAAATGGTCAGGAAAATGGACATTCATACATTGCTAGCAAGAGAAGAGATACAACTTGATGGAAATAAAATAGGCAATAAATGTGAGAAACCTTAAAAACTGCATAAGCCCCTGACCCAGCAATTCCAGTTCCAGGAATTTATCCTAAGGAAATAAAGATATGCATAAATACTTACATGGACATTATTTTACTATGGTCTACTGAAAGCAACCTAAATTTCTAACAATAGAGAGAGCTGGATTAATAACATATGAGAAAATAGCATGACTAAGTACTAGGTAACCTCTAAATATTCTATTACTATTATATTATACAAATATTTACATGGAAAGATGGTTATATTGCATTACTTGAAAGAGAAGTGTAATCCATTTTTTAAATATATGCATACCTATATCTGTACAATACTGAACAAAAGTATGTTAAATTATATACTAAAACATTAATAGTAGTTATCCTCTAGGGGATAGAATGTGGGTCATTTTATTTTCTACTGTTTCATTTCTTCGTGGGTTTTTTCATTGTATCTAATAAACATGTATATTCATTTGTATACTAAAAACTTATTAAAAAAAAGAATATTCTCAAACAAAGTTTGCTATATTACTTTAAAGTGCCCACAGTAATCAAGAATGACATATAAGAGTGTATCTGGAAAAGGTGATCCATGCCACCATTCTTGTTATTCTTGGTCACAAGATGTACATCTTTGGCTTTGCACTTTGTTCACAGTTCTCTGTGAAGAGGTTAGGCTGGAGGAAAAGACCAGCCAGGGAATGGCGAGGCTAGATGCAGAGGCAGAGGCTCAGGTAAACATAAGACATTCCATCTCAATGGGAAAGCATCAATCCACTATCTAGACTTTTAAGATCTTACATCTGAGTAGACTTCAAAACCTAGGAATAAATGCTGTAGGCAATAGCTTATACTTTTCTGTCCATCTGGTCATCATGGTAGTGATTGCAGAGGAAGTGGAAGAGACAGTAATCTGCTTCTATTAATATTACTTATTTTAATTGTGTGTGTATGTGTATGTTTCTGAAACATTTACTGAGTGTCCACTATCTCACTGGGGGATACAGGGTTGAGGTAGAATACACATAAGCCCCACCTTCAGAGAGGTTATTCTCTAGTAAAGGAGATTCATGTTAATAAAATAATCATTATATATCACTATCAACTTGGTAAGTGCTAGAAAGAACATAGGATCCCAGGAGAGGGAATACAGTAGAACTTGTTCTAATCTGATAATTACATTTCAGTTAATCAAGTCCAGTACTAATGCTAAAGAACTTCAACCAAAGGAGGGAAGCAAGATAAACATCCTTATTTCATCATTTTTGTTCTCCTTCCTCTCCTAATCAACCCAATGAAATCAGAGTCTGCCATTGCTACTTAGATCAAGAGGCTACATTAACTCATTCAGACCACTAGGGGACTATGGAGAAAACATAGACTCTTTTTAGTCTTAAGTATACACATACACGCAGAGAAAGAATGAAAACACACAGAAACGCTATTTTCTGAAAACATAGTTTTCTCTGAATGACAAGATTATGAGTGGGTATATTAGAGCATTGCATATTAATTAAATGATATTATAACATGAAAAGCATTTTTAATGTATATGTGCCAGGTATCTGACATTCAATACTGCAAAGCAGGTATTATATTTCATACACAATTATGCTTATAAATGTATGAGAAGGAATAACAAAAACAATGGCTACCATGCATTTGTTTCCTATAGACCAGCACAGAGCTGAGTTCTTCCATCCTCACTAGATTTAACCCTCTTTAATTCATGGCTCAGAGAGAAATGACTTGCCCTGGGTTACAAAGAGAGGAGATAAGAGAGCTGGGACTTAGATTCCAGTCTACCTGAAGCCAGAGCACATGCCCGTCTCATTACGCCCCCACCCCCTGCTTCTTGCCTAGGTGTTTTGCCCTTTCCAAAGGGATAACTACTTTCCAAAGGGCTAGCTAGGAAGTCCAGAAAGACTTGTACCTAGTAGGCAATTAATAATGTTTAAAGTTTAGTTTAAATTTACAGAAAGATGTGTACTGATTTACCTAACTCCCTCACTGGCCCTTCTCTTTGATCAAGAGTCACATCTGTCTGGAGAATTCATACAGGCAATCTCTTCCAAGAATCTCTGCCCTCTGGTTGAAATTAATCTCTTCCAACCCCACAGCCCCATACAGAGGTGAATTTCCTATGAAGTTAATGAAACAAACTACAGGGACCCGCACTTGCAAGCCTCCTTCTAGAAGAACCACAGGCATTTTGTTTTTGCACATTTGTCTCCTTTTTCTAAGAGGGCCTTCAAATTCTGTAACCTTTGAGCCTTAAAAAACCTGGATCCTGATGTATGGCAAAACCAACACAATATTGTAAAGTAATTAGCCTCCAATTAAAATAAATAAATTAAAAAAAAAAAAACCTGGATCCACTCCTAACCCCTATAGAGAAACCGGCTAACATTTTTTTTTTATTGAATTTCTCATAGGATACTCATGTATAAAAGTCTTGGTTTCTGAAATCTGAGCTATTTGAAAGTAGGCATGAAGTAGTTTTTATCTTTGAATTCCCTATACCTGCCTGCCTTCAGACGTGCTAGATACTTGCTCAGCAAATGCTACTTAGTTAAATATAATAGAATTCCCATGCAAGAAAGCTAGAACTGGGGAGATTGTCCTTGACCATGAAACAAAATACACAGTGCTATAAAACACGTGGTGATTAAGGGCACAGGCTCTGGAGCTATATGTCCAGGGTTCAACTCCTGTCTGCTCCATGTATTTATTGGCTATGCAACTTTAGACAAGTTACTTAATCTCTCTAAGCCTCTACTTCCTCAGCAATAAAATGAGGCTAATAATAAATAGTACCAACTTTGTGGGTTGGTGTGAGGTCTAAATGAGATAATATAAGTAAAACACTTTAGAACAGGAAATTTTTCATTCATCTCTCACTGACTTAAATACATATTCAGACAGGAGGTTTGTGATTCTTACTGCAAAAGCCTTCAATTTCTCTCCTCCACACCAGCTCCACATCTCCTACCTCTGCCACCTAGACTCATTCAAACCCAGCCCAAGTGATCCCAGAGCCTGCCATCTTGAACTTACACTCCACGGCTGAACTGAGAAGCAAGGGAGGAGACCACAGACATGAAACCCAGTTCAGCTTTTGCAGGTGGCCTGGATGTGAGCTGATGGAGCCTGAAACTAAAATCAGAGAAACAGAGCTACAAGGCAATGGTATGTGATTAATGAGATGACTGAGACATAGGGAAGGCAAAGGGGAACAGAATGTGGGGGAAAGATGGGAGGAAGTATGAAAGAAGCAGCAAGACCTGATGACTGAATGAAAGAGCAGACAGCAAAGGGAGGAGTACCACGGTGTGCAGCAGCCCCTGGAAGCATCTCACAGTCAATAGAAGGAAAGGTGTTTTTCATTTCTGTGATACCACTTCCAGCTTAAAGGCAAATTGTTTGTACCTCCACTCGATTGACAGGAGAATTCAAATCTCTGGAACATATGCTTCATTACTCCGCTATCAGGTAGTACAACTCAGTGAGACAGAAAGAGGAGGAGGAACATATGTTTTCAGAAAGTAAACAAATCCCAGTAGGGGAGGGGAGGGAGTAATCACTCCAGCCAAAAGTGGTATTTTTCCTGGAAGCTTCTAGAGGGCAGGGACAATTTGCTTTAATTTGCTTTGTCAGGCCCACTAGTGAGAAGGTGGGCAGTAATGAAGGCAGCTCCAGGGGGGAGTTCAGAACCAAGGGGCACAGGCTGGGGTAAAGGGTTAATCTGCACAATCTCCTCACCCCACTCTTGGCCCAAGACAGTCCCCACCTGCCCACTGAGTCATATTTCTAAGCTCCTTTTATTAAACAGTTTTCAGTCTAATGACTGACTTCTAAATCAATAGCGGGCACAGGAAAGGTTTACAACTCTACCCACACGCCTCCCCCCTACCCGGAACCATCTCTGGCTCTGCTACAGCCGCAGAATTTTGAAACTGAATTAAATCCAAAAAATTCTTAGTTTAAAACCAAAATAACTTTAAACGCCCAGTTTCCAATTGTTTTTCCATAGTACTAATAATTAATCACATTTTTAAAAACCTTTATAACCAAAATATCTCTTTGAGTCAACACCATAAAAGTCCACTAATTAAAGCCAGCATCTTCTGGCCTCTGATGAGAAATTCACCCTTTTATAATGGGATTACTAGAGCTTTGCTGTACAGATGAGTGGTTTGATTAATAATTTACATTTTTGAGGATATATAACCTCACTCATGGTCATGGTCTGCGTTCCTAAAATTCTCAGAGTCCGTTTAATGTTATTATATTTGGTCTTGGCAAATGAATTAAGTCCTGATTAGACATCAGTGTAATTATTCTCTCCTGTATGTTGTTTTTGAAAAAGAAAGGGTTGTGACAGAATGGCCCACAGTTTGTGCTGAGGACTCACTGCAGCTCAGCATGGGCAGGAGAAGTGTCAGACTAGGCAGCAGGAAAAAAAGTGTGAAATGGAGAAAAATTGCTCAGTACTCACTTAAAACCCCCACCACATTATAAAAACTAAATTAACAAATGATTGAATCTCAAAAACATGTTTATCAACATTCAAGCAATTATTTAGTCACATATTAACTGTGAAGGAAAAAAGCTTTGCTTGAATAATGTCCCTAAACAGTTATTTCAAGCAGAAATGACTGGAGAAATTGCTCTGAGCTGATGGAAAAGGGTGTTCTAACCAAGGACAATTTTATTTAGGGGGGAGTGGGAGAGACAGGAATCTGACAGAAAAAAAAGAGCAGATGGAAATGGAAAATAAGGGAGCAGAAAAAGAAAAGAAGCGCAAAGCACTGCCCCCACCCCATTTGTCTCTTCCATGGAGAGCAGGTAGGAGAAAGCCTTCCAACACTGGATGAAGACAGCGTTTTTCTTCCTCTCTGCCCTGGTAGAATGGACCAGAAAATGCAATGAAAACATGACCTGAACACAACAGTGCCTTTGTGATCTAGCCTTTCATTTGTGTGTAAAATACACCAGGTAGGGGCCTTCCGAGAAGATTTCAGAAGCTTAAAAAAGGATTGCTCATGGAAGTATTGGCATTTCAAACAACACAGCTTCATATCTATGAATGCATAAAATAAACCTCTCTTTCAAAGGGTCCTTTGCCTAAGTGCTCTCTCACCTGTGCACTGGAGCTGCTTCAGCATCACCTACACTTGGCAAAAGTTGTTAAATTACATCAGGAACTCCGGCTTTATCTAGGTTACTGTCTGCAATGGTAATGCATCATTTATCTGGCCCATGTGGGGTGAAGCAGCCACAAAATGAACTGTCTAGATAATACTGCATGCATATAGTGTTTTACAGTTTTCAAGACATTTTCGCATACATTACCTCTACTTCTGAGGGAAGCAGGACAGTAATTATTGTCTCCATTTTGCAGATAAGAAAACTGAGGCTATTAGAGTCTAAAGAACCACTCAAAGTCATAAAGCCCATAAACAGAGAACCAGAATTTAGATTTTTCTGACTCCAAGTCCAGCATGTCCTCCTTCGCCTTTCAGCACCAAAAGTATTTTTAGCCATTCAAAATGGAAATATTCAGGGGAAAAAATGAACATAACTTGATCTTTCCCTATCAATTCATAGCCATCACTAGGGACATTAGTTGTTGGATCTACTATAACCTAGGGGCTCTGAGGCACGTAGCAATATAACCCTCTATAAGATGCTCCCAGCTGCCACATTCAATGGGTGCTTGAGTCACTTTTATGTCCTCTATTCTTACTGTCACTCGTTAACTTCTTGCTCCTCATATGTACTTTCCTCTGGCAGTCTTTCAAAAAATGCTTCTAGTTAACTGCTTATCTACTAGTGACTAGAAAACTAGAAAATCAAGTTTGTAAAGACTGTGCATAAATGCAGAACAGTAGTAGGCTCTGAACAAGGACCCAGGAGCTCTCAGATGAGTCAACTACCTAAGCAGGAGCTTCATTTTAGGTGCACAGAGATGTTTTCTGCTTACCCAGCATTTCTCCTCTCTGATAGAGAGACTTCCAGTTGTGAGAGAGGCAACTTCCAGAAAAGCAAAGTGTTGCTACATTCTGAAGAGTATTCTCACTCCAAATCAGTGGTAACTTGGGGAAGACTGGAATCCTCTACCATACAGAAAAAACCTGGACATACCCCAAATATTTCCTGGGTGTGTGTGTGCTAAGTCACTTCAGCTGTGTCCAACTCTTTATGACCCCATGGACTGCAGCCTGCCAGGCTCCTCAGTCCATGGGATTCTCCATGCGAGACTACTAGAGTGGGTTGCCATGCCCTCCTCCTGGGGATCTTCCCATACAAGTTTAAAATTCTACAAAGAAAGCAGAACCCAAGGCTTGAAGATAGATAGGTGGTGGAGATATGATGAAAAATTCAGAATTCTATCCCATTTTTCTTCTCAAGGACCACAAATCCTGCAACTTCTTAATTTTGTTTTACCTCAAGCACACTAAGAACAAGGAAAACCATGTCACATGATGGCTTGGAAAAAGCTGGGCATCAATGAGTTTCCTCATCTGTAAAATGGAGATGATTACAGTATGAACTTCATAGGGCTGCTGGGAAAATTGAATGAGAGATAATTATGTAAAAGTAAGCATCGTATAGTAGGCACTTAACAAACTGTTACTATCGCTATTATTATTATCATTATCATCATCATCATCCTCATTATTAGGTAGTGGAGAAGAAAAAGAGAAAAGGAAATCTACTTTAAGTGAAGGGGTTTTTCAAAAAGAATTAATTAAGCAGAAACAAAAAACGATTGTGCTGCCCCATTTTACTTAGCACATCAAAGTAAATTAAATTTAGGAAACGAGGCAATGCAAAGATTGAAAATAAAGAACAACTTTTTTAATGCTTCAATCATTATCAAAACAACATTAGCAGTAGAGCATTCTAACCACTGTAGCAAAGGGCCCCAGGCTCATTTATGAGGGCAAAGGCTTCCTGCAAAAGAAGACATAAACTCCAAATCGAGGCAGTAAGGATTGCTCGTGGAACTGTGCACATATTTGCAGAACGCAGTCACTACTTAATACCCCCAATGTGGACTAGTGAAGGAATCCTAAAGAGATTGTGGATTTAGGCCAAGATCAAGACGCGCCTTCTTCAACTTCATGTGGTGAAAACAGCTCACATCAAATTTCACAGGAGTGAAGTATTGGAGCAATTTTCTCAATAAATTGTTCTACCAGAATCTTGGGGATGGGGTGTATTTTAGAGAAAAAGCAACTGTGCTCCCAATTTAAATTAATTGGAATACTAAGTAGTTATAAGAAAAAAAGGGGAGATACTCTTTTTCTCAGTAATTAATAACACATCATCTTGTAGCAGTCCCTGATTGTAGTCTTGTCTCTCCAAACAAGGGGACAATCGTACAAAAAGGATTTGGGGCAATGTCTCTACAAGCACGGTATAATTGCCTCGAGGTCTAGGACCATGTTTTATTTTTTTCTTTTGGGGTTTATTTTTTCAAAAAAATAAACAGGAAAGGAGTAAGAAGACAGAATGAAACAGATACCAAATGAGTACACATGGTGGCAAGGCACCAGCCTTGAGAAGGCGGCAGCAGCAATGAGTTTACACATCAGTTGTCTCCAGGTTCCTTTGCTAGGGTTGTCCTGCCTGTCCCCACAATTTGAGAAATGATGTCTCTGTCTGTGTGTGTGTGTGTGAGAGAGAGAGAGAGAGAGAGGACAGCTAATAGGTATTGTCCACCCCCCGCCACCATCTATTCACATGACTAATGTTCAACTTCCATTCTAAAGCAGCCATGGTTGGAAGCTAATCCAAAATCTTGTCAAAACTTTCTCTCCTGCTCTTGTGCTGTTCCAGAAGCAGAAAATACAACATGCAAAATGCAGAACTGGATGGAGATATGAATGCTGACATGCAAGGTCCTCAGATGGACAGCCGCATCAGCTTACTCTGCACTACAATACCAGTGTGATCACGCCAACACCCCGCTCCAGCCAGACCAGGAAAAGGTAGCAAGATAACATCTGTGAGCTTGGTTTCTCCAGGAATGAAACAAATCACAAATACTACATTCTAGAAAAGCACCTTGACACCCCACAGAGTAAGATTCAGCCTTCCTTCAACTCGATTGTCGGTGTCACATCACTTCTCATCACCCCACTTTCAAACCCAATGGATCAGCTCCAAAACTAATCTAAGAAGTACATGAATGGTACATGTATTTTTAAAACGAGCTTAAATTATTCATTCTTTTGCCAAATTGTTAGTCTCAACAAACTCTTCACAAGAGTCTGACTGCATAAATAGCTTTAACAAATACTTCAAGCTTCTGTATTATACTTCATATAATCAGCCCAATGTCCCCTGAGGCTTTGACCCAAGAAACTGTTGTGAATGTATGTTTTATTAGCTAATTAGAATAATTTTTGTAGCTAATTCTAAGTATTTCGTTACAATAGACAAAATAAGCTATAATCAGCCCACCTTACAATTCAAACAGGTTAATTCTTATAAAGGTGCCATAAATCAAGCGTTTGAATGTTAAGTAGTCAGAAGTGTTGTTTTTTTTTTTCACCTGACCCCAATTCTCTCCTTGTGGGACAAGAAGGCAGCTCATTCCATCCGCTTAAGGAAGAATAGAAGAAACCTCCAATATCCATAATTAACTTTCTTTCACAGAAAGTGGTGTAATGAAGCAGCTAAAAGCAAACACTCGGCGAGTCAGGCTGTCTAGGTTCAAATCCTACTTTCCCCATTTATTAGTTGTGTGACCTTGGGCAAGTTACTTAACCACTCTGTGCCTTGAGTTTTCATCCATAAAATGGGGAAACTAATCATACCACTATGGCTTCCCTGGTGGCTCAGAGGTTAAAGCGTCTGCCTGCAATGTGGGAGACCTGGGTTCCATCCCTGGGTTGGGAAGATCCCTTGGAGAAGGAAATGGCAACCCACTCCAGTATTCTTGCCTGGAGAATCCCACGGACAGAGGAGCCTGGTGGGCTACAGTCCACGGGGTCGCAAAGAGTCGGACACGATTGAGCGACTTCACTCACTCACTCACTCTTCACTCAATAATACTCCTTACTTCAAAGGGTTTACTGTGAGGCTTAAATGGGTTAATATATGTAAAACACGTACAAGAGTACCTAGCACATAGTGCTACACACATATTTGCCATCACCACTATCACTCCTAGCTATCCTTTATACACACACATAGTAAGTACTGAGACTCAGAAAGAAAGGAAAGATAGCCACTCACACAGATGAGAAGATGTGGAGCCATTAAGCCAGTTTCTCCCTCTTAAATGAAAATAGTCCCAGTGGTCAGAAAGAGTTTGTGCATGTTCCACAAATATCCAACTAACTTGTGCAGAAAACTGGTATTTAAGTAAACTTTTTTGTGTTTTAAACAAGTTTAATGGGCTAGTGGAGAAAAAGTACCATTTACTCTTTCTTCAGAGATTTATATCCTTTCCATACAGGTAAACAGAATGTCCTTGGACAATGATTTTTGACAATACCCACCTTCCCAAAGACTGTAATGTGGCCTCTCCAAAAACCATGTTTTTCCTTAACCAGAATCTCTCATTGGGAGGTTTTCATATCAAGCGTTAATACTGGAATGGTAATTTCTAAATTATACTTAGCATGTGGAAAGCCCAGTGCCCGAAGAATGATGCCATTGCACAGCACATCTCAAATGATGCCCAGAACTCACCTTGGAAAACTGCAGCATTCTGAATAATTAAGAACTTGAGCTCCATACTTGCAGACTGAAGCAGTTGTTCCATGTTCAATCGTGCTGTTAGTTGATACTTTTCTTCCATCTTTCTTGAGCAGCATGTTGGGCCCTTGGGGAGACACACTTGCAAATCTGATCCTGAAACAAATAAGTTTTTCATGTTTCAGTAAGCAGAATGTCACACACACAAGGCAAATACAGCAAAACAATGCATTTCTTTTAAAATACAGTAAAATCTTGATTATTTAAAATTATAGTTTATCTTAAATAATCCCTGATTTCTCCCAGTTATCCTTATGACTGAATCTTTTTGAATAACCATGAGAACTTAATGCCTAGGTTTGACTCATAAATTCTGCATAAACTAATTTATAGCACAAAGTATACGTCATTGAACACCAATATTTAATTTGCCTGTTAAAAGACCAGTCTTCACTCCTACAATTTCTTTTTCATGCCTATAATTTATGAATGAGAACACAACCAAGAAGCAATTTTCAAACTTCCAGTTATGATTTCCAAGTGAAATGTATGTCTGGCCAATCCCATGCTGCTAACATTAGCATATAGACAATCACCAAAATCCCTTACGACCCCAACAATTCTAGCTCTATAACAAATGCCAAACTCTTGTTCCTCTGAATTTCTGAGCCACCTCTTCACCACCTCCCAAAGGATACAGAATGCTTTTTTTATTTTTGTATCTTGATAAAGATTTTCCAAATGAATCATCTTCTCGATTATTCCAAAATTAGGGAATCAGAACCTTTTCTTCTCAGTCCTTATTCAATGTGACACTTGGCAGTCCTCACAGTAAACCAATCCCTATTTAAAATTCTCCCCATCCCGTGCTTTAGTGAACCTACTCTGAGCCCACACATCCCCATACACCCACATACACCCTCCTACTGCTATGGCTATTCTTATTTGTCTTTTCTTGCTTCCTATTCTTCTGCCTAACATATAAATGTTGTTGACTCCCTTTCTCATTCTCCATCTCTCTCAACCCTGATGATCTGATATAACTCCTATGACTGCTGAACTCTCTAATCCTGACTTTACCTCTCTTCTCAGCTCCCAAATCCCACATTTTCAAACTACTCTGGGAATCTCAAATTCAGCATACCCCAAACTGAACTCAATATATCTCAGAAGCACAAACACAAAGTCTCCTGTATTCTGTATCTCAGTTAACAATTACCATCTACCAAGTTTCTCAATGATAAAAACCCCTTTTGCTGTTTTCTGCTCTTCACTGGTGACTCAACACATTCCTGTATCCCTGGAAGTCATCAGTATGTGAAAGAAAATTGAAGCCGTGGGAGTAAGAGTCGTTCAACAAATGTTTTATTGGGTATCCACTATGTGCCAAGCACTGTGGATATATAGCAGTCCTGTAACAACCCTGCCCCTGTGGAGCTTATATTCTGGGAGGCAACAAACTGCATATGTAAGGTCAAGTAGTGATAAATACTACAGATTAAAAAAAAAAAAAAACTAAGTAAAGGGAAAACAAACTGTGGTATATACATACAATGGAATACTACTCAGCCATAAAAAGAAATAAACTATTGATACATGCCACCACACGGATGAACCCCCCAAAACATTATGGTAGGTGAAAGAAACCTGATTTTAATATTACCTACTGTATGGTGACTGCAGCCATGAAATTAAATGACGCTTACTCCTTGGAAGGAAAGTTATGACCAACCTAGATAGCATATTAAAAAGCAGAGACATTGCTTTGCCAACAAAGGTCCGTCTAGTCAAAGCTATGGTTTTTCCAGTGGTCATGTATGGATGTGAGAGTTGGACTGTGAAGAAAGCTGAGTGCCGAAGAATTGATGCTTTTGAACTGTGGTGTTGGAGAAGACTCTTGAGAGTCCCTTGGACTGCAAGGAGATCCAACCAGTCCATCCTAAAGGAGATCAGTCCTGGGTGTTCATTGGAAGGACTGATGCTGAAGCTGAAACTCCAATACTTTGGCCACCTCATGCAAAGAGTTAACTCATTGGAAAAAGACTCTGGTGCTGGGAGGGATTGGGGGCAGGAGGAGAAGGGGACGACAGAGGATGAGATGGCTGGATGGCATCACCGACTCGATGGACGTGAGTCTGGGTGAACTCCAGGAGTTGGTGATGGACAGGGAGGCCTGGCGTGCTGCGATTCATGGGGTTGCAAAGAGTCAGACATGACTGAGCGACTGAACTAAACTGAACTGTATGGTTCCATCTAGAAAGTGAAAATTCATAGTGACAGAAAGCAGTTCAGTGGTTGTTGGGAGAGACAGAGGGCAAGGAGGGGGTGAGAGTGAGGAAATTTGGGAGAGTGATTGGTATGCTCGTTATTTTGATTGTGATGACTGTTTCATGGCTGAAGGTGTATGTCAAATTGTCAAAGGGTACCCTTAAAATATTTGTGGTATGTCAATTAAACTTCAATAAAGCTGCTGATTTTTTTAATGTTTAAGGAACAAACTAAGGGACATAGGGGATGTAGTGGCTGCAGGGATGACTCTATTTATATAGGGTAATCAGGGATGGTTTCTTTCACAAGGTGACATTTGAGGAGAAGCGAGAAACAGGAGGGAGTCCCATGATTTTATATCCTCCACCAGTACTAGCAAATATTAGGGCTCAATGAATATTTAAGTCTAATCCCCTTCTTCTGTAATTCCTGTTTTACTCAAACTTTCCCTTCAATAAGCATTTGTTGAGCTCCTTCTGTAGTGGCCATGAACATGGGCATCTCAGACCTCCTGCCGCAGGGTGTATAACTGACTAACGACCCCAGCTGCTGCACTCTGCATTCACTGCCATGTTATACCTATGCCACAATCCAGGGGCTGCTCCCAGCCAATGACTGAGCATGGCAAAGGTGCTGACAGGCATTTTGGCTTGAGGACTCCCCACTGACCTTGACAAAACTTCCTTAAAACTGCCCTGCAGTTTACATTCTTTCTACTCAATCCTCCTTCCTTCCCTCTCCCCTCTACAGGGGTCAGACCTACACCACAGTCAAATGGCTTCTCCAGCATCCTTCAATTCCCTGCTCATTTCCTTCCCCAGTGTTTTCCCCAATAAATTTCTTGCACATCTAGTTAACATCTGCTTCTCAGAGGACCCAGGCTAACATATCTTCTATGTGCCAAGCACTGTGCTACATAGGTACAGCTTTCAACAGGAGAAATGTGGACTGTCTAAAGGGGTTAAGAGATGAATACCTAGTGCATATAAATGAGTGCAATAAAGCAACATCATTAGCTAGGTTGACAAAACACATACATGGGATATCCCCCAGAGGGGGCACACCCCCAAAGTTCCATGAGGTGGTTGGCAAAGTAACCTAAGTGCATGTGTGTTCAGTCATATTCAACTCTTTGCAAACCCACGGGTTGTAGCTTACCAGGATCCTCCATCCATGTGATTCTCCAGGCAAGAATACTGGAGTGGGTTGCCATTCCCTTCTCCAGGGGATCTCCCCAACCCAGGGATCAAACCCATGTCTCTGGCATCTCCTGCATTGGCAGGCCTGTTCTTTACCATTGTGCCACCTGGGAAGCCCTGGCAAAGTACAGTTTCATAATAAATATCAAATCTTACTGAAATGAGGCTAGAAAGCATACTCAGACATTCTTTTTAAAATATTTATGTTTTATTTAGCTATGTTGGGTCTTAGTTGCTGCACGCAGGATCTTCGATCTTCATTGCAGCATGTGGGATCTTTAGTTGTGACATGTGGGATCTAGTTCTCTGACCAGGGATTGAACCTGGGCCCCCTGCATTGGGAGTGCAGAGTCTTAGCCTCTGGACCACCAAGGAAGTCCCCATATTCAGACATTTTAGACAGGTTTTCAACATCTGAGGTGTTGTTTTCAGTGGGGGGGATTAATTAGCCATAAGTTATCAGAAAATTGATTATTACAATGTCTCATTTCCCTATGAATTCCAGTTAATCATGGCCTTAATGTATGTGTCCAAGTTTTGTTAATTTAGGAATGAAATTAATCAAGTTCAACCTCACGTAGGATCACTGTTGGAGTTCACTGTATTGACTCCAACCTCTCCACTTTCCCCTCCTCAAGGGAGCTGCTAACAAAAGTAGTGAAGGAGAGCACAGATAACATGTATCACCGACCCTAATCCAGCACTGTGATTTATAGTACTGGATGGAAAGGTGATATTTAATGTGTCAAAATACAATTTGGGGTCTGGAGACACAGAGTTCAGATTTATCTCCTATAAATGTCAATCTCATGTACAAGCCTTAAACCAATTTTAATAGGGTCTAAGCTCAAAGGCTTTATTATTATCTTCAGGAAAAAAGAAAAAAAAAACAGAGCTCTCTAGCTCATGGTGTTCTTTCTATATGAAGTTACAAAATGTAATGCTTTTCTAAAAGCAGAAACTGATGTAGTTTACTGGACCAAGAAAGGAAAGAGTCCCCTTGGGGACATGTGGTTAATCTAGAGTTAAACAAGGGTAGTTGAGACTGATGTGTAGATATGAAAAATCCTACATAGCAGGCAATTTCCGTATACCAAGTTCCTGTCCATTTAGCAAGGTTTAATTTATTTTCTTAGTAAATTGATACCTAAGTAATGTGTGTTTAAAATACCTTTATTTGCATACACTCTTAAAATTAAATGTTATCAATAAACTCTTTGTGTTTCTAAACCGGTGTTTCATCAATGGTGAAGATTTCCAGTTTTCAAGAATGGTGGAGTTTATTTGGAAGGGTGGCTGTTAGTACTGCTTTTCTCCCACCAGCTCTAACCAGTGGGAGTCATAATATAATAGGGCTCATAGTTTTTCTTTGTGAAGTACCCTGAGCACCTTACTATAAGGTAACAAACTGCCACTCGATGTACCAACAGAAGCCCAGGAATGGCTCTTTAAATTACCATGACCCCAATTTGGTTTGCCTTAATATGATAATTCACAAAGTAACTTAGAGCAAGCATAGGGGTAACCGTTCCCTAAGTTGATCAAGTCTCATCACTGTACAGACTCCCACTACCTCAAGAATTTGTTTAGCCAAAATCTTTAAAGGACTAAAATCTTAAATGAGAACTTATGGGAAAACATGTCAGATGTCATGAAGAAAGGTACTTATTATATCCAAATATAAGAAATGTATATATAGCAGTATTTATCCTCCCTCCAACTTATCACTGCCTGGTTAATCAATAAACCAGTACAATTGATCTGGGGGCTAAGAGTGAGCTATAGGTTGGAGGAAATAAAACATCTCTAAACTGATAAGAATTCAGGATTTCCAAACCACAAAGGAGAGAAATAAATGCCAAACGGAAAAACATTTTCTTTTAAGTAAATTTCATATAACTCACAGGCCAGGTTAAAATAAGCCTCCGCACATGATAGCATAAGGAGCAGTGGGCCAGGAGAGCTAGACATACCTAAATTAAATGACAACAATGAAATACAACCATTTTAATGCATGAACAAGCACAGGAAAGAAACAAGACAGAAAGAATGCACAAAACAGAAAGAAATACAGAAAGAATTTAGAGAGGAATCCTCATCAACAAAACAAAGAATTACTCTGGGAACCAAATGCCAAGTGGGATGAATAAAAAGTAAAACCCAGGGCAGATGACTAAGGAGGCACACTGAGAACTGGTACACACTTGTGTGAATAAAAGCAGAAAGGCCAATTCAAAATAAGATGCAACCTACAAAAGATGTAGTAAGTAGCAAAGCATTCCTTAAGTATGTCAGGAACAAAAGAAGGTCAAGGGGAAAGTGCTCCTTTATTAGGTGGGAAAGAAAAGTAATCGAGGGCCACACTCGTCAAAGAGGTGCTCTTTTTTTTTTTTTTTTTTTGTAAAAATGGAATTCAGCTGGGAAATGGGACTAGAGACAAGCAGTATAGCCTGGGATGGAGATAAGGAGAAGACTTAGCAATTGACTATTCAAATGAGTCACAAAGGTTCAACTCTTTAGGTCTTAATAACTTGCATTCCTAGATGCTAAAAAAAAAATTAAAGTCATTATGGGGCTGCTAGTTCCCATTTATTTTGGAGGATTAAAAAGTACCTTCATACTATAATCTCCTCTCCTAGATTCTGAGTTCCTGAAGAGCAGAGAATGACTCCCATCTCCTTCGGGATGCTCTGTCGATCTCAGCCAGCCCTGTGCATGTAGCGGTGATTAATGAGGGCTGCAGACTGAGAGCACTAGAAAAGAACTTTCTGTCTGATCGAAAATGGAGGAGTGGAGATAGACAACCCTGAAAATGTTACATCTGTATGCTTAACTTTGATCTCTGAAAAATATTTTAAAATACCATAAAAATTAATTTCCAAACATCTTGAAGATTCACAAATAGATGCTTCACTTGAAGGAGCTATGAAGTAATTTATTCCTAGTTATTTTGAGACAATGTCTTGCTTGCACATTGGGTCCAGCTCTGGGTCTTCCAACTGAGAATGGATATTTGAGTTATGGAAGCTCTTCTCTGGAGGATTATTCCCATGTGTATCCAAGCTGGGCACCTTTACCAGTTGCTTCCCCTTCCAGAGGCTAAATCACAAGAAGTCCACAGCAGGCTCCCTCCCGTGTACTCTTGTGTAAAGGGATCTCTTAGGTTTGGCTACCTATGGCCTTGCATTCTTTTATTTATTTATCTGGCTGTGCTGGGTCTTAGTTACATTCAGGATCTCTAGTTGCAGCATACGAACTCTTAGTTGTGGCACATGGAATCTAGTTCCCCAGCTAGGGACTGAACCAGGGCCCCCTGCATTGGGAGCATGGAGTCTTAGGTACTGGACCAGCAGTGAAGTTCCCCAGCCTTACCTTCTTGGCCCATAACACAGACTCTTTCCTTCGGGCCTAGTTCTTGGTCTTTCTTTAGCTCCATTCAAAGACTTGACATCTTAGACTGCTCCGGATTCCCTTAGCCACCTCTGCCAGTACCAGGACGTCAGCACCACATTCACTTGGAGACCCCATTCCAGGCCTGAGCCTGGTCTCTAATTGGAAGGGGACAGTGAACACTGTGTATGAGGCTGTTTAAATGCATCTGTTCTATTGGATTTTATTCTAAGTCAGTTAAGTTTTAACAGCCTTACATCATTGTAAGACACTAGTAGGCAGGAAGGAGCAAAACACTTATGGCCCCTCTGGTCAAGTAGTTTACAATTCAGTCCTAAGCCCCACCACTTACCAGCTTGCAAGCAAAGATGGATTATTTAACCTATACATGCTTTTTCAATCCTTATTATCAACAGCACTTACCCTGCAAAGTTGTTGCAAGGACTGAGTAACACTATGCATATGAAGCTCTTAGCCTACTACTTGGTACAAGGTAAATATTCAATATATGTTAAGTAAAATTAAAATAAACAAAAAATAAATTCATGCTAAGAGACCAGACTTTCGCACACAAAAATAGCTACAGAACAGTTAAAGCTGATATATGGTTAGGTGAAAAAATATGCAGTATATTTTCTGAGGGAATGGAAATAGTCTATATTTTAATCGGGGTGGTAGTTACATGGGTATATAAATTTGTCAAAACTCAGTAAATTCTTCACTCAAAATGTACTTTGTTATTTGTAAATTATATTTCAATACAGTTGATTTTTTAAAATATGAAATATAGACAACATTTGCTATATAAGTAAATGCTCACCAGAGGCTCTAGGGGTCAAACAAGACTTCCAAGAGGAGGTGGGGCTTAAGCTAAACAGTTAAAGATGAGGCCAATGGGCGAAATGTGTTTGGCACGAGTGGAATAGTGGGGCAAGTCTAACCCGTCTGGAGAAAAGCTAGAATCTGGGGTGTAGCTAGCTTACCAGACAAGAGGGGCCAGAGTCTGAAAGGCCTGGAATGGAGTTAAAAGACTATGAGCTTGACTGTACAGACAATAAAGAACCCCGTTGAGTCTCAAACAGAGGCACAATATGATGAAGGGTGCTGTCTAGAAAGATTAGTCTTAAAGCTTGAAGTTGGGAAATGGACGAAATAACCCCTCAAGGTCACTTCCAGCCCTCTGATTCTCTAATTACCTTTATTATGTTCTACATGTTGGTTATTTTACTACACTGCAATTTTAGCTAATGACCATAAATTGTCAAAAATCACATTTAAAAACACACTAAAGAACAGAAGAAATATTAATGCAGACCTTTATCCTCATACTTTTCTAAAAGCAGATAGAACATATTCAAACAGCAACAGAAGAGAATAAATCGTCAGGGCTCAGTAACAATGAAAATTGAAATCTTTTCCATATATATGTATGTGTGTGTGTGTGTGATGATTTGACATATTTTATTGCCAAGGTCTGCTTTATGAACAGCAGACTTTTTTGCTAACAAAGGTATGTTGTGCTAAAAGTAATAATGCAATATTACCATTAAAGTAATATTAAGCAAAAAATGAATGATATCCAAAACTGGTTGCTTCATGACTTATTGGGAAAATAATAGATGCCTATTAGAATTATCCAAAGGATTAAGTGCAGATTGCTCTACTAATGAACCAAAAAAAAGAAAAAACCATATCAACCATTTTTTTAAAAGGTTTTTTTTTTAAACAGAGGACAAGTCAATTTGCCATCCAAAAATATTAACTAATTTCCTTAGCATATAATAGTGACTTGCTGTTAGAACGGTGCCTTTTCCCCTAATTAATCATTATCTAAATCAAATCTTACACGCTCATTAATTTCTTACTAATCAAGATAGGAATACAGATGAAAGAAGTGGCTGCATTTGAAACCAATGGGGAAGTGAGAATTGCTGGTAGAAGAAATTGTCTTAGGGAAGCCAGATGAAGGTTACTCTTCTATTATTTAGCCTGGAAGAACATGACCTTGCAGAGGGCACACCTGGGTATCACGAGCTCAGACTTTAAATCAAAGATCATGCCTGGGGCCGCCACAGATTCTGCCTCTGTAAAAGGCAGGCCAAAAATGTCGCTACCACACTGGAGTACTGGGAGTTTAAAGCAACCCTGGAGATAAGCCATTCTCTAAGCCTGAGAATTAAACAACGAATTACCTTTATCTCTACTGCCAACTGTCAATTAATTGCGTATCATTTCATGCCCAGTAAAGGCTGAATCCCTTGATCGCTACACTCTCCCACAAAGAGGTTCTTTCTGGACCACATTGCCAACCAGTCATCAACATGTGCTCTGGGAATACAAATTCACTGATTACATGCAGCCTGCCAAAGTGGTGAACAATTCATTCATCCAACATTTACTGAATGCCTACTCTGAGCTAGGATCTCTGCCCAACTCAAGGAATACAATAATGAACAGGGCATAGTCTCTGCCCTGGAGTTCACAGACTGGTCCAGGAAATGGACTCCCAAACTAACAGGAAACCTCTAGATCACTCAGGACATCTCATTCACCTTTTCCCCCTATAGCCAACTGTCACTGGTTATAACTAAGTCGTCTCCAACTCTTGCGACCCCATGGACAGTAGCCCGCCAGGCTCCTCTGTCCATGGGATTTTCCAGGCAAGAATACTGGAGTGGGTTGCCATTTCCTTCTCCAGGGGATCTTCCTGACCCAGGAATTGAATCCGGGTCTCCTGCATTGCAGCCAGGTTCTTTCCCAACTGAGCTACAAGGGAAGCCCGCTCCTACTGATTCTGCTTTTTAAAATATCCCTCATCATTCCCCTTCTTTCCATCTCTGCCTCATCACCTCACCTCTTTTCACTTGGAAAACTATTACAGCCCCCAAACTGGCCTTCCTGCCTCTACACGCTCTTCCATCTAAGCCCTAAAGAGATGTTGCTAACATATACATCTACATCCTTCTCCTTCTTAAAACAGAGCAAGTGCACAGGGCTGTGAAAGGGGTGGCACACTCAGGCATTGCCGAGCAAACTGGTAAGGCTAGAGGCAAAAGTGAGCTGGTGGAAAGTGGCTGGGGCCAGATGAGGAGGAGTGATATGAGCCCTGCCACAAGATGATTCCTAGTTATCTTTGGCTACTTTTTGTTTTGTTGTCTTTTTAAATACTTTTTCCAGCTTTACTGAGGTATCACTGACTCTGAGTTATCTTTGGATTGGATTCTCACAGGAAAGAGTGTTCGTGGAAGCAGAGATGTCCTCCATCCTCCACAAGCTGTCTACCCTTTGAATTCCCACAGCACTCCACATCCTTTATACAGACACTTCTCACATTGTGTAACTTGCATCATGGTTATATTTGCATGCCTTATCTTTGCTAGATTTAAGTTCCTTAACTGACTCATCTTTGTATCTCAAGGGGCTCACTGAGGTTTGGGCTTCATGCCTCCCCTTTGACTTGGAACCAATGCCAGAACGTCAAGAGAGTTCAATTTTAAAGGAACTAGGTCAGACCAATTGATGCTACTAGAGCAACTTGTGGAGAAGGCAATGGCACCCCACTCCAGTACTCTTGCCTGGAAAATCCCAGGGATGGAGGAGCCTGGTAGGCTGAAGTCCATGGGGTCACTAAGAGTCGGACACGACTGAGCGACTTCACTTTCACTTTTCACTTTCATGCATTGGAGAAGGACATGGCAACCCACTCCAGTGTTCTTGCCTGGAGAATCCCAGGGACGGGGCAGCCTGGTGGGCTGCCGTCTACAGGGCCGCACAGAATCGGACACAACTGAAGCGACTTAGCAGCAGCAGAGCAACTTGTAGAACAGTATTCCAGGGAAAATGAAGAGTGCTCAGGCCCCAAAATGGAGATCTCTCTCCTCCTCTTTTCCCCTCTTCTCTTCCCTCCACCCTCCTCCCACCCACCTATATTACTTCAACAGGGGAAAACCCTAATAAAAACAAAATAGGGGTGGAGGATATACCAATTGGGATAAAGAATCTTCAGAAATCTGCCAGAAGAACTAAACCAAGGCAATTTTCCTGTCTCCCCAAGTCACTCTTTCACTAATTGCTATTCTACTCAGATAAGTAGCAGAGATCCCATATTTTAGGAGATGTATAATTTTTATTTTTCAGATACAATCTTCAAATATGTAGACCTGAAGCATAGCTGAGAATTTCAACAACCTAGGCCCAATCTAAGTGCTAGGCCATTCCCCCTGTGTATGAAATCACACTGGGGCAGGGGGGAAGAAAGAACCCTCTGTATCAAGACTAAAGTGTTATTATCTGCTCTGGACAACTCAACCAAAACCGTTTCAAATCTGGGCCTCACTAGATGACTGCATAGATAATTTCCGGTCTGAGAGTCTAAGTTTCCAACTATAGGTTAATCGATAATCACTGAGCCCATTCTAGATTACGAATTGTTGTTTAGTCACTCAGTCGTGTCCAACTCTTTGCAACTCCATGGACTGTATCCCGCCAGGCTCCTCTGTCCATGAAATTCTCCAGGCGAGAATACTGGAGTGGGTTGCCATTCCCTTCTCCGGGGGATCCTCCCGACCCAGGGATTGAACCTGTGTCTCCTGAAGCTCCTGCATTGCAGGCAGATTCTTTACCACTGAGCCACCAGGGAAGACCAGGACTCAGTATACCTAACCCTAAAAAAGCAACCTTTTGCTTCACAGATGTCTCTGGTTTGTAAAATCCCTGTACCTGATGTTTCTGCAAACCACAAAAACTAGACTGAAAACACACCAACCACCCTGACCCTACAGATCCCCTGAAAAGGATCTGAAAGGTTTTTCAAGTGGTTAATAAGCAATGGTTGCCTTCTTATGGCTAAAGTGTTTAGAAAAAGATATATTTTTATGAGAAAAATCCAACCCAACAAGGCCAAGAGTTAAGACACCAAGTCCATGCTGAATAATAATATGGTAGCCTACTCTGTTTCAGAACTCTTCTTCTGATCCAGCATGACTAGGTAAGTCATTTCACTCCCATTTAGAAAGTGGGTTAACAGCAGTTGCCACCCACATCCCCTTCAGGAAACACACTGAAATGTTACAACCAAATTTAAGCTTCCCTAGAACAAGCTACCCTTAGAGTAGAAAGCTCTGGTAAATTGGTATGATTCAAGAGGCCCTGAAAGTTCTCTTCTATAGTAGATTGACTGGTACCCCTAAAGAGATGATGCCTACCTCCTAACCCCTAGAACCAGTGAATGTGATCTTATTTGGAAAAAGGGGTCTTGAAGATGTGATTAAATTAAAGATCTTGAGATGAGGTCATCCTGGATTAGCTAGGTGGGCCCTAAATCCAATGACATGTCCTTATGAACAACACACACACAGAGGAGATACAGGAAGAACAGAAGGCCATGTGAAGACGGAGGCAGGGACTGGACTGATGCTGCCAAAAGCCAAGGAAGGCTTGGAGCCAACAGAAGCTGTAAGAGGCCAGGGAGGATTCTCTTACAGCCTATGGAGGGAATTCAGCTGATACTTTGATTTTGTACTTCTGGCCTCCAGAACTATGAGCTAATAAACTCACTTGTTATAAGCCACAAAATTTGAGGTAATTTATTATGACAGCCCAAGGAAACTAGTACACCCTCCTCTCTACCACCTATAAGTATCTACCTATGTGTGTGTGGCCAGTTGCTCAGTCATGTCTGACTTTTTGCAACCCCCTGAATCATAGCCCACCAGGCTCCTCTGTCCATGGGATTTCCCAGGCAAGAATACTGGAGTTGGTTGCCATTTCCTTCTCTAGCGGATCTTCCCGACCCAGGGATCAAACCTGCATCTCCTGCATTGCAGGTGGTTTCTTTACCCACTGAGCCACCTGGGAAGTCCCCAAGTATCTGCCTAGTAATGTCTCAATGTTTCATCATGAATGAGTTACTACTTTGATTAAACAGTTTCATCAGGTGTTGTCTTAAAGTGCAACATTTCTTGAGTAATTAATTCTCTTACTCCAAACCTAAAGAGTTTATGTGGGAGCTTCCTTCAGCACAGGAAAGAGCGGGTGGGAGTTAACCCAGAACACCTGGACAGTCAAAGTGAAAGTTTTAAAAAGATCAAAAGGGACAAAAAAACAAATCTTATCTATGTTCAGCCTTGAGAAAGTCCTACTGACAAAGCCCAAATGTCACTTTAACAGCATTAGTCCCAAGCCATAAAACAGACGTCTTGCAGAAGCAAAAAATAATAATATTGCCTTAGTCCTTGGCTTATATTACAGAAAAGTTGTTAGAAGGGTGCTCAGACTAATCCAAATGCCTCATTCTCAGTGCTCAAATGTGTTCGTTATCTTTTTAAAGTATTTATTTATTTGGCTGTACCAGGTCTTCGTTATACCACTCAGCATCCTCAATCTTCATTGCAGCGTGTGGGCTCTTTAGTTGGTGAGTGTGGGATGTAGCTACCTGACCAGGGATTGAACCTGGGCGCCCTGTATGGGGAGTGCAGAGTCTTAGCCACTGGACCTCAAGGAAAATTCCTGTTTGTTTTCTTAAGTCTGATAAATTAGATGTATTTCATATACATGAAAAAAGAGTTTTAAGCTATTAGCAACCGAACAACCACAAAGAGAGCTGGCATATCCCATTGTCTTTCTTCACATTATAGGTGCCCTAGTCTTCCAGCACTTCTGGAGATGCTGTTTAACCAGCCCCCAAGCAAATCTTTCCGATGCCCAATTGCCCTTACTGTTAAGATGCTTCTCCCAGCTCTAATGGCTAACCTAAATTTCAGTTTCAAGCCATTGCACCTTGTAATTACTTTCTCAGCCACTGTAAATAATCTGTGCCCTCTATTTTATCTTTCCCCTTTCCCTATGATAGGAACCTGTGGAAAAGGGAGCCGGTTGCCTTGTTAGTACAACAGACACATTGCACCTGAGCAAAATGCAGCCAAAAGAAAATCAAACCCTCACTCTTGATCCCTTAGTGAGAAGCAACGTTATTGATCTTTTCCTTTTTCCTATCCTTCAGCTGATCTGAGCGTCTACACTGACATGCTCTAGTGCTGTGGCATTTATGCCATCTTGGGGAATAGCTGTGTAAATGCTCCAGTAATTTTATACATCTTCAGCATACTGTTGTGTTAGAACTTTAGTATCTGAAGGACTGGGAAGGACACATTTTCCTCCTCCCCCTCCTCCTCCCCCGACTCTCATGTAATATGAATCAAAATCTTCACTAATTGGCCCTCCTCTTGTGTGTTACTGAAGTCTAGACTTGGTGGCAACCCCTTCTGTGGAAGAGATTTAATGAAGGTGAAAGTGCATGGGAGAGGAGTTGGCAAGCAAATCAGCTATAAGAAACTTGGAGACATGAGTTTGGGGTAAGCTGAGATTGGAAACTAAAGAATATTGTTTCAAACACACACATACACGTTGGTGAATTCACTTTGCCCTGAACTAAATGTTTCCAAAAACTGAGGAAATTTTAAGTTATTACTGCAACACATAAAAGATGGTTCCGTGATGCTCAGTAGTGACTTTTTTCCTCCTTGCTTTCTTCGGGAGCTACTAAAAACAAAAATAAATTACCCAAACAGGTGATTTGGGGATTGGCCTTCTCATCCCAGGATTTCACTGAAAAACTCAAAAATTGCTAATAGTAACTTCATTCTCCTGTCTGGCTAAGGATGATTCAGATACAGAGCTCTCTAGAGCCCAGTGTGGGCTCCAAGAGGCAGTGCCAGGAGGGCTCCAGATCAAGCTGAACGAACTAAGACTGGATCTAGGACCTCCCTGTGAGCTGCTAGTCTTATATGACCTGCCTTCAGAAATCCACCAGCTCTTGAGACCACAATAATTTGATTCGGGAATATCTGCCCCATTTAATTTTTACTTTCTTAAAAGAAAGAACTGAAATAAAGTAGAAACAATATGGGAACTATGGGGCCAGTTGTCCCCAAACCATGCTGACCCTGCATGTATATCTAAAGAGTATAGGTGTTCAAAGTAGCTGATGCTACAGACAACTAGGGCAGTGATGGAAACCATTTGATACAATCACTGAGGCAGATCAACCCAGAGATGATAACCGTCACTGAACAGGAAAATCAAATGCCCATGACCCCTGTCTGCTGAGCTACATTTGGGATGCAGCATTCCCACAGATTCAAGCCTTTGCTCTTCCCACGCCCTCCTCCTTACCCTCAACAGATACAGAGACCCCTCCAAGCCTGGTCCTCATCTGTCTCCATGTCTGCCTCCCCCATCAAGAACAGAGAGTAGAGTTGTTGTTGTTGTTTTACTTCAAACCCCTAGTATCTAACATATACTGGATTCTCAAAACTGGTTTCAAAAATAATCCCCAGAAATGCTGAGCCCATCACAAGAGTAGTGATTAGGAACATGGCTCTGAAACCAGCCTAAGTAGATTTAATTCATTTTGTGGTTATTCAAACTTGGACAAGTTACTAAACCTCTGTAAGCCTCCGTTTCCTTATCTGTAAAATGGGAGAAATCATACCCACCTGGTAGTTCTATTGTAAAGATTAAATGGGATGTTGCCCATAAAGGGCTTAGCACAGCGCCTGGCTCAATAAATGTTAATGATTATTAGCACCGCCCCCAGCACAGGTGCTCAATAAAAACTTGTTGAATTGAAGTCACACCAGTGGGAATGAATAGCAGATGTGAAGGCAGCCTGAGCTTTTTTTTTTAAGGTTTTTCCTCACCTCACTATGCACTAGATGACCTGTGAGAATTTTTCTTTTTCTTTCATTTTTTTTTTTCCTTTCTTTTCTTTTTTTCGAGAAATGGGATAGAATAGGGGATAGTTAGGCTCCAGTTTTGCTGATCTTCAGTTTTTCATTCAGGGCAGAAAACCAAGTCTGGCAAAGTCAGGCAGATGATTTTCTGAAGAATATGACAAGGCTATTATAAATGCTAAATTAAAGTTGTGTAATGAGCATGAATCTGAATATATTTAAATTTCCTCTAGATCCAGTTATTCCAGCATCATCCTTATATATTTTTTAAGTGTGCTTTTTGCAAATGTGAGGAGATCAAAGCCCTAATAGATAGCAGAATTTCTTCAGGGGTGGGGGTTGGGTTGTGGGTGGGGAGGGGATACACAATTGTCATGAAAATTAACCCCTGAAAATGCACAGGATTTTATTACCCAACGGATGCCGGAGGAGATTACTAGATTTTTAAGGTCTTTGCTATCAAGAGAGCAACCTGCATGCCTGAAATAATTAAGAAGAAGAAACTCAATTATCTAGTAAACTGAAATTTCAAACCACCCTGCTTACCTAAATGAGAAAAGCTGCTTAGACTAAAGCGTCATTACTTCTATTTAGACAAGCCTTAGCAAAGATATACAAGGAGCTAAAGAATGGGACCCCACATTCTTCCCTAAGCCACAACAATGCCTGTTTATGTAAATAGGATTTTCAATAACGGAACGGAATCTGAAAAAAAAATGTTTTCATTATTGTCTCTGAAAAAATGCAAATGCGGAAGATGAAAGTCAAGGGGCTTTCACTATGATGGGCACTGAATCCCCTAAAATATTTATCCTATGCGAGTCTGAGCCTGGATTCCAAGTGGATCTAAGAAACAAGCCATGACTCTTTTCTCCTTAAAAAGGTCTGAGTACAATATGAAGAATCACAAAGGGTTCTCTGACTCTGTGGCAAGTTGAGTGTGTATTTATTCAAAAACTCCATTTCGAAAAGGAAGAAAAGTAGTAGTAGAGATCTATTTACCTTTATCTGGCAGCCCCTTCCAAAATTGGGGCCAAAATATAAATACCCTTGCCTCCATCATCATCACCACCTGACAATCAAACACTCCTGCTGCATGACCATAACAACTTCCAGGCACAAACTAAAAGCTCATTAAAGACTATATGAAGGCTATTTATAGAAGAACTAAACAAAGAAGGAAAGGACTACTAGCAAAATTAATTAGACTGTTCATGCTTTTGACAACTATTAACTATTTGTTTGAACTCAAGTGTCCAGCTCCTTTACTGACAGGTATTGATGACTATAGCGATGCCATATATCCAGAGTTTTTAACTGACCTTGTGGTTTTTTTGGTTCAAGAACTCTGGTTTTGACCTATACTCTGTATATCAGCCTTCCTGTTGCTGTTTAGGCAGCTGATAAGAGGCAGAAATCCTTCTTGCTCATTAGGCCATTAGCTGCTGTTAAGCAAAGGGCTCAGGGAGGGGGGTGTTCAGTGGCCCAAAGGAATGTGTCAAACTCCACATATAAAGCCAGCCCCGATTTGGGGTTAAGAATTTAACCTTAAAAGGTTGACAAGTCATAAATTTGCCTGAGGTTCATATATATGTGTGACTTTCACAGTTTATATTTCCTCGCCAGGACTCAAAGTCAAAACATGCCCCTGATTAATGAATGGTACTAATTGTTATTCCGGACTTGAGAGCATTAGTCTTTATCCAAAATATTTTCTTAAAAAACATACAATCTCATGCTTAAAACTCTTCTGGCTTAGGGGAGTTTGGATAACTGGTCAGGAAAAAAAAAATAGGAAGAGGAGCCTAATGTTATCTGTTACTTGGTGCTACCATTTTGGTAGTCAAGATTGACTGAAAAGCTTCCATTTCACTGTGTCCATCAAGCAAAGTGCAAAGGAATGTCTTCCAAATCTAAACATGTGAGATAAAGCAACCATCTGTGAGTCCACACAAAAACTGAGCTGGGGCCCAGGGTAGTGAGGAGGTTGGGGGGAGGGCTAAAGTATCTTTAAGCACATTTTGTCTAACTTATCTTGTTAAATATTTATACATAACTGCATAACCTAACAACCTTGGCCAGGCTTGGAAGAGATAATAGATATAGGACAAACCCAAGATCCCCAAAGTGTAAACACACAGAAAAAAAATACCACAGAATACTCCAATTGGAATACACTCTGTAACCTGCAGTCAAATTTGAAACTAGGCCACTAAAATCCTACAAATGAAACAATGTCCTGAAATGTGATCCCTTCGTCACGGAAAAGCAGACTACAGTTTGGTTAGCCTACAAGGTAGGTAGCAGTTCTACCCCATGTTAGCAGTGTTTCAAAGGGGCTCCCTTAACCCAAGAAAAAGGAAAGGCATTCCGTGTAAGAAAAGAGATTTTGAAGAACAGAGATGCAATTTGCATTCATTGAGAATTATGACAAAGTAAGAGTGAATGTAAACTATATTGCAACGATCAGAGGTATTCAAGTCAGATATATTTAGCCTTGTTCTATCTGTACAAGAAGCCTCTTAACTACTCAGAGTTCTTAGAAAGTGGAGTGTAAATTCATCAGTGCACATTTTAGACCTCTTCATTTCCAAACTAAGGAAGTGAATTTCACAATATCCCAAGAGAAGTAACCAGGTGCCCCAACCCAATATGTGGGCAGAAATGCAAAGCCTGTTTTCTCTCCAGAATCGCTGAGGGCAAGTGGATGTGGAGGAGGCAGAGGAAGACAGGGGGAAAGAGGGGAAAAAGGGAACTCAGAAGCAATAGGAAAAGGAAACGCCACTTTAAAAATAGTGAGGGAAATACAAAGCATTCCACTCATCTTTTTAAGAAAACAAGAAACACAAAACCATTCAATAAATATAGCAAACCATAAAACACCTTCTGTTCTAAACTATCACCACTTGAAAGAGTGTGCGGGTGGGAAAGAGGAAGGCGAAAAAGGAAGACAAAAGCACACAGAACACTCACTCTTCCCCTTACTGTGGGTGTCAGAGGAACTTGGGCTGCTTATCACTCCTCTATGGAATGCTCCGGAGCTTTGGGGAATTTGTTAGTTGGTAAAACATCATGCGGCCACCAAGACCTCTCTTGAAAATAAAACTGAATATTGTTGAGGGGTGGGGGAAGACTCTGAATAACTGAATAAATGTTGATTCCAACATCACCTTCAGGCATTGTGAATGAGGCAACCTCACTCTCTCAAAGAACATAAAGGCAATCTGACAGCTTGTGAAGGCCAAAAGAACCTTCAGGCGACGTTATTAAATTGACCCACAGCACTGAAGTTTCAAAGGCAAGAAATGACTTGGGTTTTAGAAATTAACACTTGTATAAAACCTTCAGAATTCCGTGGGGGAAAATAAACCTTATTTCAGAAATAGACTTTGAAGTTTGAAAACAAAGCAGAAAATCTGTTTCTGAAAACAGAAGGGACTATTTGAAACACTGAGCACAGTTCTCCTGTGGCTCTTTGAAACTCCTCACAGGCTCCACTCTGACTTCTGGAGATGGCCAGAGAAGACACACCACAGAATGCAGCAAAAGAGAACGTGGGGACCATTACTTCCCTAGAACATGCGCATGCTCAGTAGCGTCTGACTCTGCAACCCCGTGGATTGCAGCCCACAAGGCTCCTCTGTCCTGGGATTTCCCAGGCAAGAGTACTGGAGTGGGTTGCTATTTCCTCCTCCAGGGCATTTTCCTGACCCAGCGATGGAACCTGTGTCTCCTGCATTGGCAGGCGGATTCTTTACCACCGCGCCACCTGGGGAGCTCTAGATTCTCCAGGCAAGAAGACTGGTGTGGGTTGCCATTCCCTTCTCCAGAGGATCTTCCCGACCCAGGGGTCAAACGAGGGTCTCCTGAATTGCAAACAGATTCTTATGAACTACAGGGAAGTTCCTAGTTCCCTAGAGTAAGAGCAAAATGATCACAAGAGATACTGCCTCTGGCCACGTTAAATTAAGCCAAGGCCTAGACAATAGGGGAGCAAAGACTATTTTCCAAACCAGTTGTAGTTATTAGCAAATGAGCAAAGATCCTGTAGGCTCTCTCTAGCCTACCCCTTCTCACTTTCTTACACCCCTACATCCTCTCCCTCTTGCCCCACACTCCAAATCTCTCTCTCCTTCCCCCTCCTCCCACCCTCCTTTCCACCCACACCCCACGCATCCACATCAGTGAATAAACAGCTGAAGCGGAGCACAAACTTGAGAAGTCAAAAGAACAATGATCTATTATATGCAAGACCCTCTCTTAAGTGCTCCAAGGTTCTTACCCTCAAGGAGTTTATATATGCATACAAGTAACCTGGGGGGGAATCCTGTTTAAAAAGAAATACGGATTCAGTAGATCTGGGGTGGCAGCTGAGATTCTGCTTTTTTCTTTCTGTTTTGAAACCCAGATTCTACATTTTCTTACAAGCTCCCAGATGCTGCTGATGCTGCTGGTCCAAGGGCCACACTTTAATGAGCAAGGATCTAATAAGAAACAAGTATATAAATAATTTACAAGAGCAAAGAAGAACCAAAGCCATAGAAGTTCATTGATCACAGGGTTCAAAGGGACAATCACATCTAGTCTTGGTTAATCATAAAGTGATTCATGAAGAACATGACATTTCACTGACACCTTGAAAAATGGGTAAGACGGCCACAGGCACCAAAGAGAGGAAGATAGTCAGGTGGTCTATAAGTAAAGGCTTGAAGGCAGACAACTACAGGATCCTCTCAGTAATGAGTTAGCAGCCTGTTATGCTTAAATAGAGGGCACACATGTCAACAGAATAAGAGTGAGAGGCAAGATGGAGGCAGACTTGCAGGACTCAGACATCTGATATGGATGTGAGATGTATAAAAAGAGAAGTCAAAGATGATTTCAAGGTTTCAAGTTGGGTACCATGCAGAGATGCTATCACCAGAAATAAGAATGTTGGAGAGAGGCAGGTTTGTGCAGATAGAAAAAGAAAATGATGGACTAATTTTTTACTGTGTTGAAAGTGAAGCACTGGCAGGACTTCTGGATGGAGATATCCAACAGGCAACTGGGAAATACTGAACTGGACAGCAAGGAAGAGGTCAGGTTGGAAAAAGACGGGGGAGTCATTCAAGCAGTGAAGATAATGAAGTCATGGGAATGGTTGTGGGAATGAACAAAGAGAACAGAAAGGGCAAAGGACAAACCCAACTGGAACACTTGTGTCTAATGAAGGGTGGGAGGAAGAGCATAAACAAGCAAAGAGAATCTGTTTTACAATTAGGAGGGGAAGCCAGAGTGTACAGTATCACAAAAGTCAAAGGAGGGTGGGAATTTAGAACAAAAACTTTATATCCATCCAGACCATATTCTTCCCCTCATAATACAGTGTGAATACTGGAAAGAACATGAGCTATGGAGTGAGACTAATCTGGATGTAAATCCTGGCTCCACTACTTAAACAACCTTGGGGAAAGGAAATTTCCGGGCCTCAGTTTCTTCGACTGTAAAATGGAGATGACATCACCTACCTTTTAACTTTGCTGTGTAGATTACATGAGAAATTAAACATAAAACAAGTGACATCCAGTAGGCAGTCAGTGAATTGTAGTCTCCATGCTCTTCTCTTGTGCCCTTTCAAACTAGGCCATCAAACAAAGTAGACTCAAAAAATCTACTGAAGAACAAGGAGTTTCAAGCTTATGTTGAATGAAAATGGCAACCTCAGCAACAGAGAAATTCAAGAAACCATTTTGCCAGAGAAACAGAAAAGTATACAACCCTTTGCCCACCACCAACCAAAAAAATTCCCATCTCCATAGACACTTGGGGGGAGGTTCAGGAGGGAAGGGAAATACGTATGTTTGTGGCTGATTCATGTTGTTATATGGCAGAAGCCAACACAATATTGTGAAGCAATTATCCTCCAATTAAAAATAAAGAAAAAAGGAAAAGACCAGCCCAATTACATAAGTATTCCTAGTATTTGCCTGGAACCACATGTTTCAAAGACTCGTCAGCAGGGCCCAGTCTAAAATGGAATAGAGACCAGAGCTCCAAAGCTACACAGTTAGAGCTTTCTTTCTCTCCAAAGCAGGAGAGCTAGAGGGACCTCCATGTGGGAACCAAGCAGATCCGTGGAACTCAGAACCTGCTGACACTTTACGAATGGCTGAATTGTTTGCACATAAGATATATAAAAACAAGGCTTTACCAATGTAAATGTAAGGTGTGACTGTGAAAGACCACCCACCGCTAAGAGTTAACAACAACTTTCAAACAGTTTAAATGACATACATAATTATTAATTATTGCTATCAAAAATAATAGAAGTCTGATCGGTTGCTTCTAATGTATTTTTCTACATAGAAGTCTGTGTGTGTGTATGTTGGAGGACATTATCTTTTTTGCAAAAGTCTTGCACTATGACAACATATACTCATACTTTTAATCAAGAGAGTTCTTAAAGTCTTTGGCTGTTTTTTTTTTTTTTCCCTGAAAAATCACCAGATGTTGGCAAAACACACTTTAAGACATGTCACATGAAAAAGCCTGGAAAATATCATCCACACCCATGAGTTCCAACTTGAGCCTATATGCTAATGATTCGCAATCCTGCTTCTCTGGTACTCCAGAAGAGTATATACACTCTTTCCCCGTGATCTCATCTATCTATCCCCAGTATTAAGTTACCATCTACATGCTGATAACGTCCAAATAGATACCTCCAGCCTTGACTGCTCTCTCTTCTATGGTCCAAAACACAACCTCAACTACCTACCAGGCATTTCTGCCCCAATGATCAAAGGACCCCTCAGACACAACCTGTTCAAAATCAAACTCATTATTTTACCCCTCAAAAACATGTTCCTCTTATGTTTCACTCATTCATTCAGCAAATATTTACTGAGCACCTATTATCTGCTGTGGCCCCACCACCCAGCAAAACTAGAAGTTCTAGACTCTCCCTTCTATCCTAGTAACCAGTCAACAAGTCATGTCTATTCTACTTCCTCTATTCTCTCAACTTGATCTTTTATTCTATTTACTGCCCTGCCTTTTCACCTGCATTATTAAAACTCTCTGCCACCACTCACTCTCCAGTTATCCTCCATACTGAATAGTGTTTCCTCTTCTTAAAATGTTTTCATGGCTCCTCATCATCCTTGGATACAGTTCATCAAAACTCCTTAGCATTTCCTACCTACTTCTCTTGTTCAACTTTCCTCTACTTTCCCCACATCTGCACTCCAAACAATCCAAACTAGTCCAATACACCAAATGTCTCATTTTTTCTAGTAACTCTGTACCTTTGCATATACCTTTACAGGAGAGCCCACTTAAGGCAACTGGTTACCCTCTTCCAAAATTCAACAGCAACCAGATCCCCACAGGGCACCCAGCTCATCACGCTGCCTTGACATCCATAGTTTTCCTTACTGGCTCCCTCCCTAAGCAGTGGTTTTATCTTATTCATCAGCTCCTAGCTCAGTACCTGGCATAGAATCAGTGCTCAATAAATGTTGGTTGAAGAATGAATGAAAAACTTGTAATATTTATTCAGAGATAGCATACAAAGTTCATTTTTAATAGGTTCATTTTCTGAGAATTTCCATGTGTCTTTCAAAATAGTCAAATGTGGTTCCCCAATAAAATCACTCTATGAAACCTAACTTGAAAACTATCTCTTGGATCATAGTCTCATTTCCGGGGAGCTCAACATGCAATCGAGCCAGCGCTAGATGTAGTTCTCCAAAATGAGCCAAATTCATAGCATGGGTTAACCATCACAACTTGAACAAGGATCATATCTCTGTACTTAGGGAAATGATGGAACTCAATAAATGAGCAGTAGCTCTATATCAGTGACAATTAGGTCTGCAACACTTTGGGGTGAATCCAACTGAAAATGGTTTATTCAGGCGCTAAAAAGCTGTACCCCCTTAGTTCTTCCCAGTGTAGGTTAGGCTTATTCTCTGAATTATTAAGGGTGGACAGTTATAGGGATATTTTACATATGTGTATGTACAAGTATACACATATGTATGGGGCTGTTGGAACCCAGCAGATCTGTGGAACTCAGAACCTGCAGACACTTTATGAGTGGTTGCATTGTTTGTACATAAGATATAAATGCAAAGCTTTCATGACACAAATGTAAGGTATGATTGTGAAAGACCACCCACTGCCAAGAGTAGCAACTCACAACTTTCAAACAGTTTAAATAACACATAATTATTAATTATTGCTATCAAAATAACAGAAACATATATTTATACATATATAATCTATTAATATATACATAAAACATATACAAATACCATATTCAGATAAAGCTGCAGCTAAAATCTCTCTACTTGTCAAACTTCAGTTTTTAAAGAGGGGCAACAAGGCTCCCAGGGTCACAAAGAATAGAAAAATATGCTTCAACTTCACCACCCCCTCTTCCTCAGTCTCTGCTACAAATCAATTTAGAAAGTGATGCATTCAGAGAATCAGTGTTTCTCTAGGTACATAGCATCCTGAGGGCTTCCTGGGTGGCGCTAGTGGTAAAGAACCCACCTGCCAATGGAGAAGACTTAAGAGACTTGGGTTCAATCCCTGGGTCAGGAAGATCCCCTGGAGGAGGGCATGGCAACCCACTCCAGAATTCTTGCCTGGAGAATCACATGGACAGGGGAGCCTGGTGGGCTACTGTCCATGGGGTCACACAGAGTCAAACATGGCTGAGAGACTTAGCACACATGGCATCCTAGGATGTCATTTGACCGCAACAAAGTCCTCCAAACTAGGTCTCTATGTGTTTATTCTTACATTCATTTCAACTTTGAATAATAACTCTGTACAAGGCACTCTGCTCACCACTCTAGAGGATCCTGTGACAATCAAACATGACTCCTACATTCAATGAGCACAGGGTCTGTCAGAGGCTATGAATAAACAATGCACTTCAAAATCATGGATACTAAGTAAGAAGTCCAAATAAGGTAATTTCGGGAGCCGAAGGATATCGGGGCATACCTCTGTACTGTCTCTGCACACATGTGTATTCCCATGTTCAAATGTTTCCCCATCCTTTTTAGTCCATTACGTGTGAATTAACTTTTTGATACATACCAGAGGGAGGGCTTTTTACCTCCTCCTTGTATCTGTCACCCTAACTTTTCCTGGCTCCACCATGCTTCCCTCAGCTTCAATCATCCAAACCAAAATTTGACAAAGAGCAATGGAGAATCCTAGGATGCCATGATACACACTGGAAGTACCAGTATGCAGAGTTTGGGAGACAGAGAACAGAATCACAATTAAGAAGGAAACTATTCAAATCTAATATTATTTTTAAACAATCATAATCTTTTTCTCTTTTCCCCTCTATACTACTTGGGCCTGTATCTGCAAGAACATTGCTAGCCAACTTTAAAAGGATGCCCTAATGCATACAGAAATTAAGAGGACTTTCATAAGGCCCTTTATACTACTTCAATAAAATTCCCATGGCTGAAAACCCACTTTGAATTATGTCCTTTTAGATGTACATTTATGAAGCTTGATGTTTAAGTAAGATGCAGCAAACACTGAAGAAAAACGGATATACATTTAGTATATGTTTCTGTAACTGATACCAGTTGCATTATTTTCACACTACAGATCTGTAAAGTGAAGTTAAATGTATGCATTTATGTACATGTAGACGTATTAAATTTATTTTTAACTACTTAAAATAACCTTGTAAACAAGTACAAACCACTTACCTCTTGTAAGTCTTGGCTATTCTACTTTTCCCAGGGAGTTATAGTACAGCCAAATGCATTAAACCAATGTCCTTTATCACTTACCTATAGGCAACAAATGGATTTTGGACCTTAAAAAGTAGTTCCTTTTTTAGAAATTTTAGTATATTAGTAAAAATGAATCAACTACTTAAATAATGGTTTATGGAAATTTTATGGTTACAATACATTTATAATTCCATTTATTTATTTAGCCCACAAATTTTATTGAGTACCTGTTATTTGTACTATGCACTATGCTAGACACTGGGGATACAAAGATAAAACACAGCCCCTATAACCCTAAGAAAATCACAATCTAGTAAGGAGATATAAATAATTACGAACACATACCTTAAAGATACCATAATCAGGATTTCTAATTTTCCAGTAATAAACTTATATTCAAAAGGCAGATTCAAAAAAGCCAATTAAAATTCTAAAGTTTTGCTGAAATTGAAAGAAATAAATGCATGCTTCATTGTGTAAATTTTGAAAAATACTGAAAACTCAAAGTTTCCACTTCTGAGAAATGTACATCTTTCAACTTTCAGGTGAATGGTTGGAATCCAGTGGGTGGAGCTTTCATTTACAATCGCTTTAACTTCTCTGTCCCTTTTTACTGCCACTTTCGCTTGTATTTTATCTGTCTTCCTATCAATTATTTATCAATATAAGCCTATTAAGTATACTTCAAAGAGCTTAGTAGATTTACTAATCTAGCATATAAATGCAATTTCAGCTACTAGACGTAATTAACTGTTCAGAACACTAGCAACACATTTTGGTCCTAACATTGACTCCTTTTTATTCACGAGAAAAACATACAAACTCTCAAATAAGGCTTTAACATGGAAATGCGTTCCCTGTTAATCAATCTGGATTCATTTTTATTTAAAAATGGCAAACGAGTATTTTTAATAATTAGCACTTGGATAATTAATATTCAACTGGCCTAATCTGAAGAAGAGAAGTAAATCTTTACATTGTCTGTTCACCAGGCATTCAAGTCAGACTATAACGTTCGAGTGAGCGTTTTCCACTCACACACAGCATTTCAAAAGGCACGTTTTCTCTGCTGATAATGCTCACCTTCAGGATGCTTTGTGAATCACATTTTTACTGTCATTATGTTTCAGGAGATAAACTCCCATTACTTTATGCTCTTTCTAAAGCCAGTTGGGGGCCCATGACTTGGACTCTTATTTTCTGGTACTCATTGCTTAATGGAGTCCTCGGGATCCTGTTTCAAGCCTGACAACTTGCTAAACATGGGCAAAAGAGGGGAGATTTTTCAGCACACACTTTCCATTAGACCTTAGATTAACAAAAAACACTGAACCCGCTTAGAAGTTCAGCTAGGGCTGATGAGATGCTGGCTCCTGGTGTGATCTCTGGAATTGAGGCTGTGCACAAATTCTGATTCCAGGTTACAGAAACCTGTGAGGTACTTCAACAGGTCCATGCATGTGTTATAGCTCAACTCCCAAATATAGTAATGTCAACATTAGTGAGAAAGGTCTAGCTGACATTAAATCAAAGAGAGTTTGATTTAAGAGATGTCTTACAATTTATGTGCTATAATAATTGTTGATCTTTAATGATACTAAGCCAGTCATAACAATGTTGCTAATTTCAATTTGTTCTCTGAGTACTCAACCTTAATCTCAACCTTAATAAGCCCTGCCTGATGGTAAGAGTCGCCAGCTAACTGAGGTAAGCCTGAATCAGTCTCCAGTCAAAATATATGCAGCTTGAAGTTTGTCCACATACCCCAATATGTCTCATAAAAATTTGGACTTAGACTTTAAGTAAGATGACATATAGCTTAAGAAAGGATTTGAGAGTTTCATCAAAGAATACATAATGATCTAAAAATGCTGCTGCTGCTAAGTTGCTTCAGTCATGTCCAACTCTGTGCGACCCCATAGACGGCAGCCCACGAGGCTCCCCCGTCCCTGGGATTCTCCAGGCAAGAACACTGGAGTGGGTTGCCATTTCCTTCTCCAGTGCAGGAAAGTGAAAAGTGAAAGTGTATTATCTATTATTTACGAAACATGCTATGGTACTCTTAGCATTGGGCTCCACACTGCATCAAATGCAGTGCTTTCCCTTTAAGGAGCTTATAATCTAAAACATACAAATAACCATATGCAGAAAAAAAGCTAGAGATCAGAGTAAAAGGAAGCATTCACAAAAATGTACAAATTCAGCATGCCAGAACTTTTCAGTTGAGCAATATGATCCCCAGTGAAATTCTTTCCAAATGATGTATCATGTGCACAAGTTATAAGTGATTATCTTCAATTTTCTTAGAAATGAGTAATAAGATACCTCTTAAGACCCATGCTTTTGTATATGCATCAAACACTAGAGTTGGCGTGGTCCTATTGATAGCTGCCATTTAAGGAGAAAACATATTTTCTGTCTTTTCTCGTAGCAGACAAATCCGGACCTCTTTTCTCCCAGGTTGGTAATAAGCAGCCTCTTTCTAGGCTACAGTGAACAGCAAACATTGCAACTCTAAAGATGGAAGCAGCAGAATGCTCAAAAATATTGCATCAAAACATTGGATACAACCTACCAGCCCATAAGAAAAAAACCACATTGCCAAACTGACACCATCTGTGTCATCTAACAGCCATCGAAATCTTCTTATGCCTGTATTTCCTAATGCTTACAAACAGAATTTGCTCCAAGAATTAAGAAAACTCTTTTTAAGATGGCGGCCCTATTAAGCGACCTCTCCCTATCTCCCACTTCATCTCTTCAGTTTTTTTTTTTTTTTTTTTCCCATTGACCAGGCTGGCTATTGTGACCATTTCAGCTAATTTCCTGAAGGTATTTTCTAGCCCTTTTCACCCTATTTAATCCTACAAGTTTCCTGAGAAGCCTGTTTACTCGTATGCTCCCCCACTAGACTGTGAGCGCCTTGACAAAAGAGACTATGTCTTCTTCCTCTGGGCACCCCCCAACACCTAACAAGAGAGCCTGCCAAGGAGCAGGCAATCTGAGACTCCTTTCAAGCCAAGGTGCTCCACCGATCATCAGCCATCTCCTCAATCAGACTGATGCTTCCCTCTAAGTACATCCCGTTACCGATCATCAGGATTAGTAATAAATATATTCAGACCACATCTGAGCAAGTTCGCCAAACTAGTCCAAGTTAGCACATGGTAATACGACTTTTCCAAAGTTTCAACAAATCACCTGCTCACTCAAATGTCTAGTGCAATCTCAGGGGAGAGAAACTCTCCCATGCCTCACTTATTCTGTCTCCCAGCTTTAGCACCACTAACAGCTTCCAACTAATTGGGGAGCCACAGCTGGCAACCCGGATGAGATCGCTAGTTCTCATACTTTAAAACAACAGCAACAAATACCAAACTCTCTCTTTTCAAGAATGTTGATTTTTATTTTTATGTTGTTTCATCTATTTTGAGAAACTCCAAGTCGATTTTGGCTCTTCAAGGCTGCCTTTTACCCATACAGGCATTTGGCCTTCTGGATTGGTTCTTGAACTTTCCAAGGCCCTCTAAGGCAAGATTCCTCAATCTTCTGGGAGTTGCAACACTACCACGGTTTGTTTTTCTCATTTCCATCCATTCCCTTCACCACCACCACCCCCCTCCAAAAGTGGTGTATGGCATTCATAAAGTGAATTACACTTGATTTTTGTTTAGAGGAATTTTTTTTCAGACTTCTGTAACATTCCCTTGAGACAATTGGAAACATCATTGTCTGATTACTAGCTCACTTTCCTTGCCTAAAATTGTATCCATTCTTGATTGCGCCTGTGGGTAGGTTAAGCAAAACAAAATAAACATCTAGACTTATGAGCTCATTGGCTTTTTTTCTGAATTTTTCTAAATTAAATAAGGGCAAAAGAGCTGCACTGAAAGTCAGTTATATGGATTTTTCTGCCAAATGCTAACTGTGTGCCTGGTTTCCATCTGTGGTGCTTTCCAAGTTACAAATCCTTTTAAAAAAAAAGAGTGGGGTATGAAAAGATCTATGGATTTGGGGGACATGCCATTTAGAATTGCTATCCTGTGTGTTTGAACACTAAAAAAAACGGGAACACGAGATTGTAAGGCTTTAGATCAGCTTTGTGGAAGTCTAGTGTAGTCCTTCAGCACCAGTGATTTATTTAGGCTGGCCGATTTCAAATGCTATTTAGTCTCATCCATATTAGCATAAGAAATGTACCTTCTCCAGTCTAACCCAATTCTGCTAATGGTCGAAGTTAGCAGTCAATCCCAAATGCTCCCCCTAAGTGACACAGGACATTCTTGAGGATTTCTCCTTACTGTGACCAAATCTCATTTTATCTGGGACAAAGAAAGCTTTAATGCAGTTAATACAGTGGAGTGGGCAAACTGAACACGGCTTAAAATATAGATAGGGAAAAAAATGTCAAGCGGTCATCATGATGGTTCATAACTATCAAGTACTTTGCAGCTCTTTTTCAATTTCCAACCACTGAATGACAGCGGCAAATCACACATTTATTCATTTTGAAATTATGCACTTGCCATTGTATTTAAGTCCGCCATTATCATCTCTTCTCTGAAATACTGATGAGCTCTTTCCACACACGGACATTAGGATTTTCACCATGCTTTCTGTATCTACAAAGACCTTATTTGCCCAACTAAAGTTTGGGACACATGGTTTTATGCCAGGGGTATTGGAAATCTGCACGGCCCCCAGAAAATCCAGGCTATATGGTAGCTGTGTGGGTATCATCCACCATATTTGAAGTTTGGCTTTGCTCCAGGGCGAGTCAGAACAGTGCCTGCCATATAGAAAGTCCTCAACAGGGCATATGTTTGTTAAATAGAAGTGAAGTAGAGAACGCTGGGTTTATATGGTAAAGATACTCGGAACATGATTTTTCCTATAGAGTTTGGGAGATACTTGAGGAAAATGAAAAATCTCCATCACAAGTCTCTGTTCTCTACATGGAATATGGCCATCCTTAGGCCAGGAGTAAGGGAACTTGGAAGGAGGGAGCCCAGGCCAAATCTCATACACACGGTGTGTGGGCCCTCCCAATACTTCTATACAGATGCTGCAAAGAGGCAGGCAGCCAGAGATCTGGGGGAGGGCAAGGGAGGGTGAGGGCCTATTTGAGTTTCTGTAGAGGGGGGTTGCTAAATGAGGATCTGTGCATTCCCTCTGGTCTTTTTTCCTCTTTTAAGTACAATCTTTACTCCTTGGCTTCAAATCCGCCCAGTGTGGCCCCAGCCCCAACCTTGGACCCATTCATCTTGTGGGGGCTCATCCTGCGAGGACCAATTTTTACATTATCAACAAAAGCTTGTCTCTGGCCTTAGCAATCTAATTACCAAGGACGGCACTTCGAGGGGAGAGAGATCCGCCCGCTGTTTCAGCTCTGTGGAACTGATTCATAGGTTGCCCCTTACAGCTCCTGCACACGCCCACGTGTTATGTTATTAACACTTAACAGTGGAAGAGGTAGTTTTACCCTCCCATAGAGCAAAATCCTGCAAAGCAATATTTAACATATGCGCAAATGCATTTCAGTCACCAAAAAGGGTGACCAATCACCTTTGCAACTAAACAGCAGGCTCGCTTGGCTCTTTTCATCCACCTAAAGAAAAGGCTGAGGGCGCGCTGGCTGCCTAGGTAACCTCCCGCTAGTGAACGCTCGCCGGCAGCGCCCACAGGGCGCGCATCGCATTCACAACTTGGCCCAACCAGCAGGCCCGCCTCCCTGACTTGCTGAGAGCCACGAGCCAAGTTTTGGCGAGGGCTGCTCCCTGATCCCTCGGAAGCGCGGGACGCGCGCCTTGGTGGATGCATGGGTGGTGAAGAGACCTCGGAGGCCACAAACGTTTTACGGTTTGTGAATACAACCAGCCGTTTCTTAGAGCGCACCTCTGATAAATTAACCTGTTTGAAGCCGACTCTTCTTGCCTGCATTGTCAGTGTAGCAACTTGTCCTAATTGGATTCTAAGGCAGGCTTTTAGGACTCCAACCGTGGGACAGTCAATCACACAAGGCCATTAATATTCATCTGTTGACAGCGGCAGCGCTCAGGGAAGGTTAAAATATGCCCTTACAACACGATCTGATTGTGCTGAACAAAAGGCAAGCGTTCAGAAACTTTCCTCCACCTAAAATCATCTTCCCTTCAGGGTCCAGCCTGTCAAGAAGGCAGATGAATTTGAGAAGGGGAGGAGTTAAATCATCTTTGGACTCTTGCTCCCCCGGCCAGCAGCATGGTTTTGGAAACGATTTTGCCAGCCTAGAGAAGAGACGCTGTTTTGAAGGGAAAAGGCTCAGTCCTCCTCATTTGGGGGACCCTCCTACTCAAAAGTTTCCCTCCGCGTGTCTTTACCTGTCACTGCGGATTCGGAGATCTGTCCTCAACTTTGCTTGCACTTGGGCCCGCGAGCCTTGGGAACCCAGGCTGCAGAAAGGAGGGCGTGAGGGCAGGTTGGGGAAAGAATGGCTGGAGCCGCGGTCCAGCTGAGGCTGAAATTCTGGCATGTAAGTGTGAGCGAGGGTGGCAAATTCCCGCGGCACCAGCTCGGATGTGCGGCGCCAGTTCGCCGAGGCTAGGAGAACCAACTCCAGCCTTCCCGCCCTGCCCCCCTCCCCAAAAAATGGGCGCCCGCTAGAAGGCCATGCTCGCCGTTTCAACCACTCGCATCTTCGCTGACAGCCCAGCGAGCCTGGGAGATGTGGACACGGTCCACATATACCCTTCTTCTCTTCCTCGGGAGACCTGGCCGGGCTCGAGCGCGGGGACCACTCCCAGGTACTCAGGCGCTGGGCTCACGATCGCGGCCCCGCGGGGCTAGCGCGCTCGGGTTACGGCCACCATGCGCCCCTTGGCTCACCGCCCGGCGCAGGGAATGCGCGAGGGACGACTCCTCACCTGGCACCGGGGTTTCAGGCACCCATTTGAGTCCGGGCTGCAGTCTCTGGAAGAAGGAGCGGACCTGGTGACAGGTGGCGTCCGGCGGCGGCGGCGGGGGCTGCGCCTGTCCCGGGCAGTCCAAGCTGAGCAGCATCGCCACCACCAAGCACGCGGTGCGCACGGTCCCTGCCATCCTGCTTCGAGGGGAGCGAGGAGAGAGTGGGAGAGTGGAAGCGGGGGCGAGAGAGGTCCCAGGACGCGGCAAGCCTAGCAGTGGCCCTAAGGAGCTGGAGACGTGCCGCTACCCAGCCGCTGCAAAAGTTTCCTCGCAGCTACCTGGGCGCTGGGCGAGGGCGGGAACTGCTTGGTGGCTCGGGGCGGGGCGGGGCTGACCGGATTGGGGCGGGGCGAGGAGGGACCGGTCGGGGCGGGGCGAGGCGAACAGCGCGGCCAGGGGGCGGTGGTGGCCGCGTGGCCAGCCTGCGGGCGCGGGGCTGCGGGAACTGCTGGGGTACCGCAGTGTTGGGATCCCGCAGGAGCCGCGCGAGAGGAGGACGCGGAGCGCGTGCGGTGGCTCCTGGCCGCCCAGCCCAGCTGCCGGCTCGCCGCCGCTCTACACAGGGCGCTCTGGCATAACTACTGCAGAGGGGCTGCAGGCTCGGGCGCGCTGATTGGCTTCCCAGCAGCCGTCCCCTCTGACTGGCTCTGAGAGAAGTTCCCCAGCCTCACTCCTCCTTCCCGCCGCTCATTGGCCTACAGCCGAGTGGGCTTTTTCCTTTAGGATTTTTGCAACCTCTCCATCCTTCCTTGGGGTGCGTGGAGGTCCCTGGCCTCGGTACCCACCCCCCCAGCCAGGTCCAGCTCGTCTCTGGCCACCAGAGCTTCCCAAGAGGTCTTCCTCCTCCGCACAAAATCCACCTCTTCTTCCTGCTTTCTGAGGGGCTTCCCTCGATTCTTTTTCCCAACGCAGCTCACAAACCTACCCCACAAAGAGTCACATTCAGGGCAGCTGGGGACCGCTGGCGAAGGGGGGTAGGTTCACACCTGCCTCATCTTTGAATACTATAACTAAAAATCTGACAGCCCGTGGGGTTTAATTTAATAGAAGCACACAAAGTCAGATAAGGCACCTGATCCCAGGATGTTAAAAGAATGTCTCCTGTAAGGTAGCCCCTGGTGACCCTTCATGAAGCAAAGCACAACTGGTGACAACAAGATAACCTGAGGCTTAAAGTCAGCCTAATTCATTAGAAAACCGTTTCACACAGCAAATTCATTGAGCCAGAGCTAGCCTGTTTGAGAGGTCTCCTACCCCAAATCCCACCTCTCCTGCTTAAATTTCATCATTTGAAATCCAGTTCTTTGAAAATCAAATACCTGTCAGAGGAGAAATGCATTTAGTCATTACCCATAAGTAGGGATCTTTAACTCCCATATTCTTTCTAGTGGCTCACACACACCTTAGCACAATGCCTGGCACATAGTAGGAACTCAATAAGTATTTGTATAATGAAATGACTTAACACTTCAGTGTGAATTAGTTTACCATCTGATCCTGTTGTCTCTGATCTAGGGAGAAGCAGGTTCAGATAAAGAAAGGAAAAGGAGAGCCTCCACCCCAGGAATTCTGCAGTGAGTGCCAGGCCATGGAGGAAGAGGTTGTGTGCCAGAACTTGTGGGCTGAGAAGAGAGACAAAGGAAAGGTAGGTGACTGAGGGGCTCATTCATTCATTCAATGACAAATATTTGAATTGCTGCTACGTGCCAGACACTGTGAGGTACAAACAATGAGATACAAAGATTAACCGTTGGTACCTGACCTCAAAGATCTACGGGTCTTGTGGGAAAGACAACCAAACAGAAAAATGTCAACCCAGCATGTGGTAAGTGCTAACATGGGGGCAAATGCAAAGTTCTAAGGGGCGAGAAGGCAAGTCACAGAAAGCTTCCCAGAAGAGGTGATATCCTAAACTCAGGCTTGAAAGACCAGTAGGAGTTGAGGTGAGAAAAGAAAATGGGGGGAGGGTGTCAGGGGAAAAGAAGCAATGTGAACAAAGATTCTGACAGGAGAGAGCATGACCCAGTTGGATGATGGGAGGTGCAAGTAAGGGTCTCAGGCCGGGGAGTTAGGGAAGCTAAAGCAGCAGAGGTAAGCAAGGGTCAGATTATGAGTCCCCAAACCATGTAAAGGAGCCTGGGGAAGCACTGAAGGAACTTCTAAGCAGAGGGGTGATATGATCTTGTTTGCCCTATGAAAATATCTCTACAGCAACATTGTGGGGATTGGCTTGGAGAAGGAAGCAGATTGGAAGCAAGTTAAGAGGCTGTGAAAATAATCCAGACAAGAAATGATAAAGTCCTGTGGCAGAGGAGACTTGGAAAGGGAAAACACTACTGGAGATATTTAGGAGATAGAATTTAAAAGGCACCGAGTAGATGTGGGGGTTGGGAGAGAGGGATTCAAGGACGGAAGGCTCATTCATTCTTTTTTCAACAAACATTTGAGTGCGGCCTACGTCTCTGGCATTCTTCTCCTACTTCATAATTTTGCCTGGGGCTAGGCCTGCGCCTGCATTGAACATTTGACAAATGACATATCCACTTTAAAAGAAACACCAATTAAGAGTCATAATTTGGCTGGTGAGTTTGATATGTTCCACCTGTGGAGCCCTGTGACCAAAGGGCAGATTGGAAGGCAAGCATTGATTGAATTTCATGACCTCGCAGAGGAAGACATGACCTCCCATAAATTCATGATCTTCCAGAGCTCATGCAACTAACTACAAAGGCAACAGTTGTTTTCAACTACTGGGTATTGAGTACCTTGAACAGAGGGACTATGACTTATTTTTAATATATACTTTTGTATCTAATATACTTTATATGAACCAGGGAAGCAATTAGGGCAGTGCTTCCCTAAGTGAGATGTGTGAATCTCGGGTGGTATGTGTACCAGTGAAGTTTTGTTTTGTTTTTAAATAAATTTTTGTTGTAATGTGGATCAGAAATGTATGAACATGCATAGTACTACATCCAACCCATGATTTCATTAAGACAAAGTTAGTAGACAATACTATGATCAATTAACTTAAATAAAACTGTGAGTTAGCTTTAAAATTTTTTAATAGTACTGAGAATATGAGGATTTAGCAAAACTTGCGTGGTGGTATGTGAAAGAGTAGAATTTGGACTTCGGTCATAAGCAAACTCACCCTGAGGTTTTGGCAAATATTTAAGGTTTTGGCCTTAAAGTTTCTGCTCCCCCTACAAGCAGCTACTTGAGGGCTTTAAGCCGACCTAAGGAGTTGGAGAAGGGAATGGCAACCCACTCCAGTGTTCTTGCCTGGAGGATCCCAGGGACGGGGGAGCCTGGTGGGCTGCCTTCTATGGGGTCGCACAGAGTCGGACACAACTGAAGCAACTTAGCAGCAGCAGCAAGGTAGGATTAATAAAACTTGCTAGGCTTAAGGAGTGGTTGCATTTTTGTAATAAGTGACTCCCAAAGACTTTCTAACGTTTCAGTCCCCAAGCTAAGACTCTGCCAGTGGGATTTCAGGCCCTGGAATAGGCACTGAAGAATAGGCTTTTGGTCAGGACAGACTGCAGGGACACTCTGGACAGCTGTCCATTCTGCCAGTGTCCGGTGTGTCGAGTTTTACTGACAAAATCCCGTTCCTTTACCAAACTGTTAAAGCTGTTACTTTATCTGCTATATATTGCCAAGATGGGTGACTATGAATTAAGATTGGGTTTTATTTTTCTTTTTACATAAACAACCATCTTACTTTTCAGGGCTCCCTTCCTTATTTTCGAAGTCAGGCCAATGACTCATCCTTACTCTTCAGCTGGAAAAGACAAAGAGAAACAATCAGTCTAGAAACACAAAAGGATGTGCTGATTGAGCACCAGTGTTCACTTTCCACAATTCATGGCTCTGTGCTTTCAGGCCCAGTTGGAAGCATTTAGATAACACCACTGGGCCCCATTTTCCTCTTTGGGCCTCAGAGGAAGGCTACCTAGCACAGCAGGCCCAGAAGAACTTTTCTTCACCTTTCGTTCCTAGTCTCTAGTTTGAAAGAATTCGAGAATTCCCAGCTGTAGCCAGCAGCTATTATCTTGCTGTAGCTGGGAGGAGAGTCTGGTTCTATGACTCCAAAAGCAGCATAAATCAAGGTTTCTGGGAGAGGGTTAAGAAAGGGTGTTCAACAGCTGCCGCCATGGGAGGGGCTCATATATAGCCATGCATACGGCCACACACGCACACATGGTTTGTTTTGGGCCCAGTTCCCCTTGCCACCACCCCCCTTCCAGGTGATGCTCTCCCCACCCCATTCCTCTGAGGCACACAGTATCTTCTCCCCTTCACACCACCCTCAAAACCTCCTTTCTGAACAGAAATTTTAAAACTCATCCGCTCACAGTGTATATGGTTGATGGGGTACAATGGGGCTGCCCACCCAGGGTAGGGGGTATTTTCACAGGGATCAAAGCTTTAAACCAAAGGAACAGGGCTCTAAAAACTGTGGAATTCGAGGCATTTGCTAGTGGGAAGGGAGTGTTTAAACTGAGGGGCAATGAGGCCTTTTTTGGTACACCTGAAATCACATCATGCAGACAGTTGCTTATATGTTAGACTGGTGCTGCTCACAGTCAACACCTCCCTAGCCACACCTCTGTGCTCTATGGCACACAGCCACTTTGTCTCCTTCTCTTGCAGTGTATGACTCCTTTGTGGGGCGGAGGGGAGGGGAGGCGCCAGGCACACTGATCCCAATTCTCCCAAATGTATAAGCTATGATCAGAGAATGAATTATGGTCCTTTGGGAAAGAGTGTTCATTCATTCATCCCAGCCAGCAGGCCAGTGCAATGTAAATGGTAACTTTGTAAGTTGAAAGACTTAAAGCCATTTTGAAAATTGCATAATAATCCTAGGCAGAATTTGGCTCCATGTGTGTGGAAAATTAATAGACCCAGCTGAGATGCCTGCATTATGAGTTGTGGATGGATAGCCTCTCCCCAGACCAGGACTATACTTTGCCCTCACTAAATCCACAAAATATCCTGAGGTTCTTGTAAGTTAGAGTTCAAGACTTTGAAAACAACTATTGAAATTTTTATTTGTGGCATCATGTTTATTGCTGCAAATAAGAAATTATTCCATTCTGTCTTCATATGTATAAAGGATATTGATCTAGATTCCTAACATATTTCTTCATACCCCTAGTCCATTGATTTTTTTTTGATTGGGCAGATAAATGTATATCTAACATTTTGTCTCTATTGCGTAAGATAATCAGTTTTCTACTAAAATTTAAGGAGCTTGTAGTTAGGTGATTGAGAAGATGGTAGCTTTAAATGGAAAGAGTGGTGACGCCTGAGGCATGGCTTTAGGTGTCACATGGCAATTCGTGAATACTTTGTTTTGCTTTGAATTATTGTGTCCCCCAAAACTCAATGGTTTAGGTAATATGTTTATTTGGATGTATGCTGTGTAGAATCTATAAGTAAATTTGCTAAGTTTTTTCTGGGTCTTTTTGCTCTGGAGCCTGGGTGCCCAATAGGTCAATAGTTGACCTCTAACCATTGACCGCTCACATGTTTGCTTCTCTCAAGGCCTTTTCCCACCCCCAGAGCTCCCTGAGCTCCCAACAACATATGGGAGGGAGTCAACAGCCACCACGGACAGCAGTTCATACTTTGAGTGGCCTCGTCCATCTGACTTCCCAAGCCTCAGCCACAGTACCAAGTCTAGGGGAATTTCAACAGTAGCATCTCATAAGTAAAGGCCATCACCCCACTGCTAACTCTATAGCCATTGTAAAGTCTACCTATTAGAAACTGTGTTGTTCAGAGGCAGTACGGTTGGGGCCTGCAGCCAAAGGAGGGGAAGAGAAGTGCTAGATGGTTCCATCCCCTACCAACCAAGCCCAGAGGCTGCTACACTTGCTGTACCAAAACCTGGGGTGACCACTGCATTTACCACATTGGGTAAATGTCTGTTTACCTTTTTGTCTCTATCATGACTTTTGAGCTTTAGATGATCAGGAGTTCACATTAATATCAGAAAAGAAAAATAATATTAAATAAATTGACCCTTCACTACAAACTGTTTGAGAAGTATTATGCTAAGTATGTGCACAGTGCCTTGGCCCATGGTAGTCACTGAGTAAATGTTTTTAAATCAAGCTCTGAAATGCTTTTCTTTACAAAAATAAATTCCCACATTCCCTAATTATAGGGAATTCCTATTCACAAGGCATAAAAACTTTCCAATAATAGGTAGCCCATGTGAGGATAAATGTGTAACTAAAAGATTTCTCCTACAAAAATTATCCCATAGGAACACTCTTCTTCTTTGGCTCACTCTTATTCAAGTAATACTCAGAAGACAGGAAATATGGTTTGCATGAGATTTTGCCCCTCAGTAGAACTTGGTGTAAATTACAGAATGGAGGTTGATCTCCACAACCTTCATGTTTTATTATATCCATTATTTCCCCCCTAATTTATGTCATGTTTTCTGTTGTAAATGAAAGAGACGCTTGCCTGTGTACAAAAACATAGCAAACATACCAAAACAAAACAAGATGATAAGATCCAGAGGGAAGTAGTCTCCTTGGAATGCCTTCATCTCATTCATTCTCATGTCAGAAGTACAGCAAGTCTCCCCTGCCATAAATAAATTGCATGTCATTACTCAGAAGATTTAAGCTCTGTTGGATGTCTCCAGTCCTTCCCTAACTGCTGTTAAACTTATGCTTAATACCATATGGTTTGTTAGCAGCTTTTTGTCTCATATCGTTCTGAAGTTGTTTCATATGAGAGTACCCTATCTTCCCAAATAGATTGGAATAATCGAAGGAGCAGAGGAGCAGCAGTCAAAAGCACTGGTTTCTCATTCTCGTCCTGCCTCTCTGAGCATTGTGACCCTGAATATGCAACTTCACATCTCTGAATCACAGCCTCCTTAACTGTAAATTGAGGATGGCCGACTTCATGCTCTCCAAGGTTCCTTCCACCTCTGACAGTCTGTGTCTCTAAGATTGTGAACTCCTTGAAGGAAGAGTTCTTACACTTCTGTACCCAGAATCTAGAGCAGTGCCTAGGATATAGTAGGCCCCCAGTACCTATTTATGGAATGAAAGGCTGAATGCATCCACAACACAGACCCCAGAAATGGCTTCATAGGAGATTCTCAAGGTATATTTGTTGATTCCTTAGCACTCTCTTTAATCAAAGTATTGTGTACAACAATTAAAATCTAATTTTTCTCCTAATGAGCAGCACAGTAATGCTTGTTGTAAGCAATATTGCAAGAGTAGAAATATAAACAGACATACTTCCTTTGTGTTTTCTTTATCTCCAAAAATCTAAATTAGAGATTTTTGTAATTAAGTCATTAAATTTTTTAAATAACTGAGGCTTTGATGTTGACTCTTTAAGATTGTAAAGTACTAAAGGTAAGAGACTATGTTTACCTAAATCTCAGTATACATGGGCCTAACAAATTACTTTGTTGTTTGGAAATTATGGTAATAAACTTTCAGGGGGGGTTAGTATTCATTTTTCCCTGTTGAAAACCTGTGTCAATCCTTTCTATGGAAATCTTTCTGAACTGTATTACATATTTCCCTGCCTTAGTAAACAAAGTATATGAAATCTAATCTAATCTATTCTTGATGTTCTGTTATATCATATTCAATTTTTATACTAGGCTATGAATCTACAGAAATGGTGAGACAATAAGCTGAGTCTATGCTGGGTCTATGGCATGGCATGAAACTTGCTTTCTTAAAAACAATAACAAGAATTCCCTGTAGAAGGACTTCCCTGGTGACACATTGGCTAAGAATTCACCTGCCAATGCAGGAGACACAGGTTCAATCCCTGGTCTGAGAAGATCCCACATCCTGCGGGACAACTAAGCCCACGTGTAACAACTACTGAATCCCCGGTGCCTGGAGCCCGTGCTCCGCAACAAGAGAAACCCCTACAATGAGAGGCCTATGCACCACAGCTAGAGAGTAGACCCCTCTCTCTGCACCTAGAGAAGCCCACATGAAGCAACAAAGATCCAGCACAGCGAAAAACAATAATTAATTAATTTTTAAAAAGAATACCCTGTAATGATTTATCTCTTCCTCTTTAACATATGATGTAGAATGTATAGATCCTTGCCCTCCTGCATTAGTCTGCTATTTACACATTGTAATACTGAGGTCAAAGGCTAAGTTAGCCCTTCCTAGGATGTTCCTCTGATTTCAGCACTAGTACCTTCAACCTCTCAGTCGATTTCAACCCACCCTCCAGTTTACTTGCTTTAACTTATGTTGCAACACAGTGATCACAAAGGTCCACACAGCGTGGTGGAGTGGGCATAGGTTATGCAGTTCAATAGTTCCAAGTCCAAATTTCAGCTCTATTACTTACTAGCTGGGGGACCTTGGATAAGCCACCTTACCTGGTTGAGACTTCACTTACAAAATGAGGATTAAACACTTAACCTCCGTTGATGAATGGATGAATAGATAGATAGATCCATGTGATAATACAAAGAGAACACAATGGTACTTATGGAATATAGGCAGTCAGAATACTAGTGTCCACTATAATATTCTTTCAGCTTTTCTGTATGTTAGGAAAAATATAACCTTGCAAAGTCTTTGAGAGACTAGAGATAAAATAGGTAAAGCTTCTGGAATGTTGTAGGTATTCATATTATTCTATGAACTTTAAGGCTATTTCTTTTAAAAGCCATCAAAGCCAGGTTTGTTTGTTTATTTGTAATAAACATTAATTAATATTTTTATTACCAACATTTATAGAACAGTCACTATGTTCTAGGCACTGGTGATATAGTGATGAGGGCAAAATTTTTGCCCTCATGTACATTTTCCAGGTTGGTTTTAACCATCAGAGTGAGCAGGCATCTTCAGTTGTCAGTTCACTGCCAGGGTTACCTCAATGCCAGCACTGGGACTGCCAGATTATCAAGGTTTTACATGATTCGTAAGTTTGAAGGAGGCATATGCTCTGAGAGGGTCTCCTTGAACTTCACAATCTCGGCTGCTGCTCAGTCCTCCTTCAGCCTCCCTAAAAACAGGTCCATGTGGAGAGTATGAGAACTGAGCAGTGTTCATTGATGGCCAGAGTCCAGCAAGAGACCTGCCACAGGCCCAGGAATTCTCAGACACCGATTTGCCATTCCATTTCCCAGGGCTTAACCTCTGTCGTTTGGCCTCCCCAATTACAATTACATTTCCAGACCTTTTTTTCTTTTCTTTTTTTTTTTTTTGGCCTTACCCTCAATTCCCAGCCTTAGTAATGGCTCGTATTTCCTGGATGTAACTACAGGAGCTCAAATTCACTTCTGAAAAAAAAGTTTTCAAACTTAAGCTTGCAGCCAGATCTACCCTAGTTTTAAACTTCACAGTCATACTCACATATACTCATATCATTTCCAACTTACCATTGTACAGAAACATCATGATGTATTTATTTTTCTTTTTTTCTGCTTGATACTAGGCTATGAATTGACTCTTCTTCAGAGGAAAAAGGCCAATGATATCCTGACAACCGGAAAGAATGCCATTCTCTTGGCTGATAGTCTGCATATGGAGGAACAACATTTCACACACAGATGGAAGGGAAAGTTCATCTTCCTCAGTATAACTGCTCCTATGGCAAAAAAAGGTCATTTAATCACATGGGAGCAGCTAGACGAGATGATAATATAAAGCAGGATTCTGTGTGCTTCTAAATCATCGGGGCTTTATCAGCTGCCCCTACACCACTCAAGGATGGGAAACCCTGAGACGGTTAAACAGAAACATCAAAGAATAAAGGATGGATGTGCCTGTTGTCCTTTTGTATATTTTCACAGATATGGCTTAGTTCTTGCCTCTAAAATGAGAAGAACAGCAGGTTACCTTGCTATGAGCAGTTGTGTTCACAACTGAAGCAGAACTGAATCTGAAATCCAGGGAGAAATTCACTTTCTCACTTTAGTTTTGCTGCAAACAGAACTTGTAATATTACTGATTACTTTAACATAGTCATTATATTTAGTGTCATTAATACTAAAAAAAAAAAAAAAAAACTTTAAGCCTGCCAAGTTTCCTTAAACCTATGCTAATATTATTATGGATTCTGAAAACTGAGGCAATATATCTACTCATATCATTTTTCCTTCGAATTTGATCTTTGGGTTTTTTTTAAAAATTCAACAAGCAGGAATTAAAGTAATGGTAGCACACGGTGCAATTTTGTGAGCTGACAACAAACCTCTTGATCTGGGAAAGAAGGGCCAAGTTTTCAGGACTACCTATTAAGTAATAATCCCAGTTAAATTTTCTCTTTTGAGAATCTCTTATATTTGTTTAAGACTTCATTCTTCTTACAAAGGGCTTCCCTGTACCTTATCTGGATTGTTCTTCCCAAGAGTCCTCTGAGCTAGATCAGGCATGAGATAGATATGGGGGCAAATATTATTGCCCCCATAATATTGATGAGAAAACCTCTGAGATTCAGAGAGTAAAGTGATGTGCCCAAGGTCACATAGTTAGCTGGTCAGCAATGAAGACAGGGCCATAACATGAGTCAGATACCTCCAATACCTCCCAAACTACAAAATCCCAGCAAGCCATGTGGCAATGGTTTAAAACCTAAATGTCATAGGCAAAAACTTTTGAATATTATCCAGATGTCTCTGAAAGCCTCCCAGGATTCAATATGCACCTTAAAGAGCCAGGCATGAAAAATGACATGTTCTGAGAAGCACGCCAATTTGAGATTTACTAAATGAGAGAGAGAAGTTAGGGACAACAGAGACAGAGCCAGGTTTCAAACAATATTTCTTTTGCTCTTCGATTCACTGCAAACGATGACATTAGCACAAGGTAGAAAAGACACCATGTTGGCAGTAGAAAAGTGAGTTTGTATCATATAATTCACTCGAAGTTTGTGGGAAAAAAGGTGGAAGGCATTTTGGAAATTGCCTCTGCAGTTTGATTTTAAATGTTTGAAGAACCTTTTCTTCCTTGTAAGGTGGTTCTACTGTCATCATGTTATCAGAAAGGCAGATGAAGAAATTAAATTAAGTCTGAATGAAGTAGCCTTTGAAAGCATCTGAACTGCACTTCCCCATGCCAGCGGAATTTGACAGCTAATTATGGAGCCCATATATGATACAAAACTCAGAATTTCTCAAAACGTAGTAGTAATGCCTGAGCAGGGAGAACTGGTTACATTCATTACAGGAAATTCAGTTTCCCTCAGGAAAAGTGGTTCCATGGGTCAGAGTCAGGCCTCATGCTTGGAATTAGGGATTCAGGTCTGCCTGAAGCCCTCTTCTTCCTGCCTTGCTTTTACAGACCGAGAGAAGCACGAAGTCCCTCAAAGGAGAGCTCCCCACAGTAAGGAAAAGTTAGCCTAAGAGGGAGCTAAACCGATGATGCTGAGTTGCCAGAATCCCTCCACAGGCCACCCAAGCGGTGAAGAAATTCATGGAGAGAAATAAAGAAAGAAAAGACCCACAGCCGTGAGCAGAGCCAGCTGGGAGGGATGTTATTACTTTATTTCTGTTTTCTTAACTATGTGCGTGTGTGTGTGTGTGTGTGTGCGCACGTGCGTGTGTGCATGTGTGTTGAGGGGGAGGGAGGATTGATTGCAGAAAATGTCTGGATCCACAGCACTCAAGATGGAAACTTTTGTTGATATAATTTCTCCTAACTTTCCTACACCTTCCTTCCCTTCTACTCCATTTCCCCAGTGGCTATCAAGAGCTGTATATATCTGACCACAAAACATCCAGTCAGTTCAAGTCAAAAATGCAGCCAGCCATCTGGATTGACTCAAACTCTGTCTACACACACCAATTGGCTTGGGGGTAAAAAAATGTAATTCAGTGGAACAACTGGTTATTTTTAAAACAACGAGTTGAATTCAGACAACCATCCAATTAGTTGATTTCAAAATGCCTGTTTGGCGACATGAAAAGGGTTATTTTCAAAGGGCCTTGTGTGTGTATAAACAACCTGAATGCTATTAAATTGACGAGCTATTTCAGAATCAAGTAGATAAGGCCAAAGCGGCTGGACTCTGTTTATAAAGGGGAAACCTGTTAGGGTAGCAGTCCATCAGGCGCTCCAGAGGGTGACACCTTCTGTTGGAAGGCTGAAGTCTTTCATTTGACAGTGGCATAACCATACCCTTCTCTTTGCAGAAGCAAGCATCTCATTCTTTTTTTAGAGAAACCTCCTGTGCACTTCTTCCTGGATGTGCCGCACTAGACAGAAGGCCAAAGATTCAAATAGACCCTCAAAGGCAAATGCTATTGGGTTAACTATTGCCACGTAACACATTTCCCCATGCACACGGTGACGGTAACTCGATTGTCTCCCCTCTTTTCCAGGTTTCAGCCTCACTGCATACAGCCAGGAAGCCTCTTCTGAGCCATTTGACCCGATTCGTGATGAGTTGAGTCAGTTTAAACCGCACAGCTATATGTTCCTGAGCTTTTATCCCCCTGAAATGTGAAAGTTCTTTCCCAGTGTTACATTGCTAAGAAATGATTTAAGAAAAAAGCAAGGACGAAGGTCTCCTCCTGAAGAGAATTTTATTTGCACTCCCCATGCTTTGTCATAAAGGGCATTCAACTGTGTTAATCATATAAGAAGTTTTAGAGAAGCTCTCTTTTTCACATTAGGCTTAAAACATCACCCCTGAGGTGGTGCTGATGGCTCCCTTAGAAAAGATTTCTTTGACATCTAAGACACAAAGGACTTCAGCAAACGCTCAGAGTTAAACGAGTGGTGCTTAAGTGCTGACTCTCCATCCCCAGTGACAAGCATTTACTAAGTGAAACTTTTGTTACTGCAAATGTCTTACTTGGGTGTGTCTTAATCCTGCATGTTGTGGAGGTTTTGTTTTATTGTGTGTATGTGTGTATGTGTTTTTTTTTTTTTTTAAAAAAACCATTTATTTTATCAGAGAGGATTCTCACAATGGAAGCATTCATTGCCATGGCTGTGGCTGAGTCTTTAGGTTTAAGACTGGTTAAGCTGCCCCAGGTAAAAGTGTTTGCACAGCGACAGAAGTATAGAATCACAGCCCCTGAGTTGGAGGGGGCCCCATTAAGCCAGTCCTTGCCTTCAGGCATCCACGCCAGAGGAATAGCCACCTTTCTCTTTAAGATCTCCAAAGACAAGAACTCCACATGTAGTTCTTTTATTATAAAAAGTGTGAACTGTAAAACATGTTTACAAGGGAATAATATTATAATCCATCTTCAAATTATTTCCTTTTTTAAACATTTGCTTTCCCAAGCTTTAAAAAATTAATACAGTAAAGTTTCCTTTCTCCTTTGAAAAAATCCTTTCAATAGAAGCATTTCTCCTCTATTTGAGGACCCACATGGGACACTGCTCTCAGGAAATTCTACCAGAGATCCTTATGTTTCTCCTAAAAAGCAGGTTTGCTTTCATCTTATGGATACTTTGAATCAAGAGATGTTGCCTCTTTCCCTTTGACTGTTGGAAAGCTCAGAGCCAAATGTAGAATCAATGAACAGGACCCTATCTCAGCTTCACCCACTTTCCTTCCTTTGCTTTCTCTTCATCCAAATTTCTTCACTTAGTTGTGTTTTTTGCTGTTGTTTCTGGGATTTCTGGATTGGTCTGTTGTGATGTTTGTAAACAGTTTCATGAAACAAGAGCAGCAGAGGCTCTGGATCCTAGCTCCACCCTTTCATAGTTTAACCTGAGTCTCAGTTTCCTCATCTGTAAAATGGAGACAACAATTGCAGTTTCTCCCTCATGGGGTTGTTGTAGGCATTAAATAATACATGTATAGTGCCAAGAAGACAGTATCCATTATTAATAACTATGTTACCTTTAATCATTTTGGGAGCAAGAAAGGCAAAAGAAAATTATTATTCCTCAAATCAAATTTTCAATCTTTTATCCCACTTCTCCTTCTGTCTTCTGTATGAATTGTCTTTCAAGTGAAATCATTTGATGTTTCACACTTTGATGAAACTCCTACTACCTTACAGGAGAATGCTCCCCAAACTTCTTTGATCTTATTGGAAAAGACCCTGATGCTGGGAAAGATTGAGGGCAAGAGGAGAAAGGGGCAACAGAAGATGAGATGGTGGGATGGCATCACTGACTCGATGGACATGAGTTGACCAAACTCAGGGAGATAGTGAAGGACAAGGAAGCCTGGCATGCTGCAGTTCATGGAGTTGCAAAGAGTTGGACATGAGTGAGTGACTGAATAGCAACTACAAACAATCAACAAAATCACTTATTAAAAACACAGATTCCTACTCTTGGACACCTGAAATTACTGTGTCATTGAGCAGTCCAAGGTCTGATGTTTCTGGGATCGATGTATTCTGTATTGGATTTGATCACCAGCTTTTTGTGCAATACATGCCAAATTGTCTGTACTTTCTTCCAAGAATCTAATTGCAAACTTCCAAACTTCTCACTAACATTTTATTTTTGTTTTCGTGCTTTCCGTTCAGTGACTTTCTGTACTTCTTTTTATTCTTTTACTTCCTGTGCTGCTACATGCATGAGCCTATCTTTTTTCCGACTCCTGATGCCCCTTTGTTGTACCAGCAGGTCCTTTTCTACCCCTCACCCCCAATACTTCTTTAGGTGAAGTATATCAGAGCTACAATTGTCATTTGTTTGTATCTTTTTGTGATTAAATGTATATGGACATTATCACAAAAACAGTTACTCAATAACCATTTCAACCCCTTCTTTGGGGAGAAAAACATCTGCAGCCTTTTTAATTTTATTGGCCTGCTTGATGGCTGTACAACCCAATGAAGAAGGAGCCCCACCCACCACAAGGCTCTTCATCCTGCTGGGGAAGCCATACATAGTTGAAAGACCAAAAAGTGCAAAAAAAAAAAAAAAAAAAGATTGCATCCGCCTTCCTCTGTTTTACATGGATAAATGCCAAATCCTTCATACTTAAACTTTTCCCCCTTCCTTTATTTTGCCTCCCCGTTTTCCTTTGAATGAATGAATAAATTGTCCAGCCCTCCAAATTTTCTTAATAATATACCTCTGTAGCTCATTCCAGTGTTTAATCACTTTGATGAAAGAAAGAAAGAAAGAAAGTCTTGCTTACTAAAATCCTAAAAATCTTTCCTGCTTTATCTTAAGACTGTTGGGCTGTTTCCCCTTGTTACATGTGTGTTGCTAGGATAATACAAGTATTTTCAAGATGAATTCTCTGCCAAAAGATCTTGCCACTGAGTCATCACCATCCTCATCTTTTTAAAAACATGAGCAAGTCTCAGCAGCACTTCATTCACATTAGTAAACATTACCTAGGGAAAGAAAGAACAGGCTTCAAGAACATGACATCATCATTAAAAATAAATGTTTACTGAGTACCTACTCAGTGCATAGTGCTGTTAGTCCTAGAGATGGAGTAACCACCTGCCTTTATGCACACCTGCACACATATGTACTCCCATGTGCTAAATACAGAGAAGTGGCTCACACTAGAAGGATTACTGGAATTCCAAGGAAGGAGTAATTCTGCCCAAAGGGCCCAGGTGGTCACAAAAGGTAAGACTCCAAGCCCTGAGGAAAGAGTAGCAGAGAGCCTGAGAGAATTAATGTGAACAAAGACCAGGAAACAGGAATGAAAATAGTTTGGGGGGGAAACAATTAGGAGACCATTTGATGGGAGCAGACAGTTTGTGTAGACTGGAAGACAAGTGGGAGATAATAATGGAGCGCTAGACCTTAGTCTGCTTATAGAGGACCTTGAATGCTAGGCTAATTAGTGTTGCCTTATCCTATAAGCAAGAAGGCGTGCCACCCTCACAGATAAAAGAAAACAGACCACTGGGGCTTCTGGGTACCTTCGAGGAAAGGAAGCAGGAACTAATTACAAGAACTTTGTGAAATGGCTTGAGTTTGTGTAACTCTTCTCTGTATTTGTGACTTTCTTATTCCCTTGAAGTATCAGCACTGGGATTACCGCAAGAAGAGGATAACGGGAGAGAGTACAGCCTACCCCAAAGGAAGTGAAAAGGACCCTAAGGAATGGAATAAGTGGTGGTGGTGGTTTTAAAAGTAGAAAATAGACAAGAAAAATCTCTGAGGCTCACAGAAGGGATAAGAAATGCTGCATACCTGGAACCAGCACAGGACTGCCAAATCCTTTGAGGGCTTTGTGAAGAACCCTAGGTATTTCCCTACCAGACAAACTTTTGCAATAGTATATCTCATGCTAACTTAGGGAAGGGCCCTTGAATGGGCATTGTTACATGAATGCACCATTTTGTGAACCCCAGAGAACTCCGAGAATATTCTTTAATATTCTGTAAGTGGAATTGACGAGGTATGAGGTAACATCTTAAATCCCCTAATTTGAAAGCTCTGCTTGGGCCATAGGAGCTCCCCAACTCCTCACTTCGATTTGATGCAAAAGTAAAATAAAATTCTTTTCAGTCAAGAGCTCATTGTGCCCTGCCAAGATAAGCAGTTGATTTGGATAATCAGGAACTGCTCTCTGCTCTCTTCCTAATTCAATATGGCTTCAGTATTGTGAATGGGCAGCTGTCTGTCTAGGAACACAAAAAGCTTCTGTCTCCACTGATCTTTATTTCTAGCTGAGCTGCTCTCTCTTGGTCTTAAATTCACCCCTTTCTCCCTTTGCAAGTAGGGTATCAACAGTGTTTAGCACAGAGTAATAGGGGAAAGACCCTGTTGCCTCCTTTCACCCACTCTGCTCATGAGTCAAGAAGACAGGAAACATCGCTTTCCTCACTGACTTTCATGATCATTTTGTACTTGATACATACTAGATATTCAGTAGTATTTGGTGAAAAAAAGTACTGAATGTCAGGTGCTATGCTAGGTTCTGGGCATTCAGCAGTGAAGAAAATAAGCAAAAATCCTCACCTTTATGGAGATGACATTGTAGTGAGAGCCAAGAAGGAACTATAAGGTCTCAAGTTATATCAGACACAGCACTGAGCACATGGTGAGCACCCAATAGATGTGTGGTGAAATGGGAGACTCTAATATAATAATGCATCTACTTTATGTTTCTCTGCCTCCTCAGTCTCATTTAAAAAAACTTATTATCCTCAAAAAATTAAGAATATAATTACCATATGATCCAGTCATTTCATTCCTATGTATATGTCCAAAAGAAGTGAAAGTAGAAGCTTTAGCAGCTATTTGTATACCAGTGGAAAAGGAAATGGCAACCCACTCCAGTGTTCTTGCCTAGAGAATCCCAGGGATGGCGGAGCCTGGTGGGCTGCCGTCTATGGGGTTGCACAGAGTCGGACACAACTGAAGCGACTTAGCAGCAGCAGCAGCCAGTATTCCTGCCTACAGAATCCTGTGGCCAGAGGAGCCTGGTGGGCTGCTGTCCATAGGGTTGCATACAGTCGGACTCAACTGAAGCGACTTAGCATGCATGCGTGCGTTGGAGAAGGAAATGGCAACCCACTCCAATGTTCTTGCTTGGAGAATCCCAGGGATGGGGGAGCCTGGCCGGCTGCCGTCTATGGGGTCGCACAGAGTCGGACACGACTGAAGTGACTTAGCAGCAGTAGCAGCAGCAGCTCATAGCAGCATTTATGCATACAAATAGAGTATTATTCAGCCTTTAAAAGGAAGGAAATTCTGATACATGGTGTAACTGGATAGACCTTGAGGACATTATGCTGAGTGAATTAAACCAGCCACAAAAAAGACAAGAAAGTAGAATCATTGGCTGCCAGGGGCTAGGAAGAGGGAGGAATGGAGTTTCTCACGTTAACAGGCATAGAGTTTCAGTTTAGCAAGATGAAAAAGTTCTAGAGCTGTGGAGCACAACAACTTGAATATACTTAAAATATTACTGAGCTGTACACTTAAAATGATTGTGATGGTAAATTTTCTGTTAAGTGTATTTCACCACAATTTAAAAAATTTTAAACACTTATTAAACCTCTTTTTGTGAGCATTGTTCAAAGATTAACAAACACAAACCCTTTGCTGAAGTTTACATTGTAATACAGACCCTTCATGATGTGGTCAGGCGTGTCAAGGCCACACAGGCAAGAGAACACAAACATTCAGCCCAGATATGGAGAGGCAGCTGGGTATTTACATTACCCAACAGAGCAAAGGTGAGTGCATTTTGGGATGGAAGGAGGGCAGGCTGTCCATACAGGGTAATTTGACTAGATGCTGCTCCCAATACATTTCTCAAAAATATATCAACGCCACAGCCTGTCATGCATTCCACAATTATAGTCCTTTTTTCAAATCTTGAAGGATTAGGATCTTCCACAACTCCTAATGAGTAGGCAAATAACCCAAGAAGGGACACGACTGGTTTTCAGCTAACAGTTTGTTTCCTGTTTTTTATTACAGGGCTCCAGTATGAGAGAGGAAGCAGTGGGGGAGGACAGGAGATGGGTGGGCAACCAAGATCAGCTTTCACTTTTACACCCAAGTGAAGGAGGCAGGGAGGCAAAAGATACTGATGTGACAAATCCACCCTCACAGAGGCTTTGAGGAGCTGTCCTCCCCTCAAATAATGGAGAGTAAAGGAACACCGTTTCTAAACATTAGCACTGATCAGCTTCCTGAGGTAGTGATCTCCGTTCCTGTGACAAGAAGGACTCAAGCAGAGGCTGGGGTGGGGAAGGGTTGTTTCTCCCAACTCTACATTCTCTGCTTCTCTTAACTTCCTTTACCTCGCCCCACAAGCAACTGTGTGTGAGAGATTCTAGGGAGAGATCTCTTTGCATTCCCCATGAAGAAAAAGTTTGCTGGGCAGGATTCTTTAAACCATACTGCAAATGCATTTCTATCTCCTTAAAGGAACAAACTTATTAAGGACTTCAGCACATGGTTTATGAGTCAATGGCAACTGCTAATAACAAATGGGTCTTATCTATTCTAGAAAGCAAGTCTCTGAGAATCTCTCTTGGGAACCATTGTGAGCAGTTAGTTTGAGTTATTGTACACATAGACTTCAACTAATAAAAGGGCATGTTTTAAGACATTCCAGAATTCCAACCTGTCACTAATTCAGATTGGTCTGCCTGCCCCCACCCCCATTAGTCCAAATAGATGAGATTTTACTGAGGCAGATTTTCAAGTAGTTTGCAAGTGGTAAGGAAGAAGAGGTTTCTCGCACCCTCTCTCTTAATTTGAGACACACGGTTTGACATCTCACTATTAGGATCAATAGGTGACCATTTTTTCCCAACTTATTATTTACCTTGGTTCTCACTAGAAAGTTGTGTTACAACAAGAATGAGCACTGACTTTCTTGCCAAGTTCCAAACAACTTTGTTTTTCTTCTTCGGTTTCATAAATGTTATTAAGCTAATGTCAAATTAAGTTAGCTTTCAAGCATTTGGGCTTCAAACATGAAGCTCAAATGCTCATCAATAACTTAGAGGTATCCTAGAATGAGATAACTTAGAGGTATCCCAGAAGATGCTCTGGCTGGTCACGCCCTTTGAGATATCTCTTTGGCTTGCAATGACACCTGTGATGTGTTACTTTTGAACAATATTTTCTAAGATCATCAAGCTATAAAGTGCATGCTCAAAAAAAAGTGAGCCATACGTCATTTAAAGGACATGTTTAAAGAGAATATTTAAATAAGAATTTCATGTTTCTAATCATATTAAGAGCACTTCATCTCTAAAGCCTGTGGGAGCCTATCATGCCAAGGGTTCTAGCCTGTGTGCAGTAGCTGGAGTTTCCCAGGAAGACATTAAGCCAGGTTCAGAAGCTTTATATAGGTCTTTGGTTTTATATATGTGTGTATACATACACACACATATGTCAATTGATAGTTGTATTGATATTTGTTTCCTATATGACAAGAATTATGACTTGCTGTTGAAAAAGCATTTTGAGAGCCCCAGGAATAAAAAAGAAGCAATGATGCTGCTCTGGTTCTGAGTCTCATTAATAGAAAGGGAGTGTTAAGGCTTGGTGATAGGAGCTTACCTGGCTAGCAGCAGGTAAGACATGTGACTGAGGGTTTGAGGTAGTTTAGTGCTAAGAGGAAAGTATTCTGAACTGGGTTTTGTAGCCCAAATACTTTATCATCCCTTACCTCCCAGCATGCACCTCATGTAATAAGCTTTAAAAGCTTACAAGGCAGGCAGCTTATAACAACAAAGGGATTCCCCTTCCAAGAAGTTTCCCGCCTGAGATGACACACGTAGTACAGAAATGTTTCACTGTTAACCAGTGTAATATATGCATTAACTGAGGGATAGAGGAGCATAAGCGCTTTAGCTTCAAAGGCAAAGTGAAAGAATTTGAAATGCACAATCTTACAATTAAGACTTCAAAACCAATTTTCAAAGTACAAGTAGATACAAGCCAATAGAAGAGGGCTAAAGTAAATGCAGGATCAGTGATGCTGTGGCCAATGCAACAATGAAGCAAATCTTAGGGAGGCACTTTTCTCATTTAAAAGATGCTTTTTTGCTCATGCAATTGAAATACACTACCAGGATCCTCTCTGAAGTCTTTCCTGTCTCTCACTCTTCCCCTGGCTACATTGGCCTACTCTTTCTTTTTGGTTGGACTTCCCTGGTGGCTCAGATGGTAAAGCATCTGCCTATAACGTGGGAGACCCAGGTCTGATCCCTGGGTCGGGAAGATCCTCTGGAGAAGGCAATGGACCCCACTCCAGTATTCTTGCCTGGAAAATCCCATGGACGGAGGAGCATGGTAGGCTACAGCCCATGGGGTCGCAAAGAGTCAGACATGACTGAGCGACTTCACTTTCTTTCCTTTTGGTCTCACTGTGCCCTGGTACACGCTCCATCACATCACCCATAACAACTTACTGCATTTCTGTTTTCATGTCTGTGTCACCGCTGGACTTCAAGTACTTTGAGGACAAGGTCCTCTGATTCTTTTGTGTGTCTTCATCACTCTAATTCAGTACCTAGTGCATAATAGGTGTTCAAAACTTTTTTTGAATGAACGATATCCCATAATACCCTGTGATGAAAAGAACCACAGCTAAATAAACGTTCCTGTTAAACTTATGTCAAGCCAATTTAGGGCCCTGCGGAAGAAAGAGAACTGTAAATTCCCAGGTCCTAAATCAAAGGTTGAAAGCTGGCTCCTCCCTAGCCATAGCTCCTTGATATGGCTCCTGATTAATAATCTGTTACATCCTCAAAAGGGGTCATTTTAAGGTAACACAGAGGAGCTCCCATGACCTATTGACCTTTTATATCACCAAAAAGGAGCTAACTTTGGGTCAAACCATGGCAGAATACTTTGCTGTGATTCACATATTACCCAGAAACCTTTGGCTTCCCAGAATTCATAATAAAAATACCAAATCCCCAGCAATAACTTTCAAACTCCACAATTCTTGCTAACACAGCAGAGTAACACTTGGATTCTATGCCAGGCCTCCTGACCTTTTGTTAATTGCAAAATAAACAGATCTCCAGTTTAGAGGGGCCTTCTCCTTTTATGGGCTCCCTGCAGGGTAGGCACTGCTTGAATGGTATTTATTTCGGCCATATTTGCTTTCCAACACTTGTTCAGAGCAGGAGGCAGGTGTCTGGGAGTGGAAGGAACAGGGATTGGAATAAGAGGAGAGAAGCAGGTGCCCTCATATGCTGAAAGTGCCCAACTTATTCTTCAGAAGAGGTTGACATCCTAGAATGATGTATGCAAATGAAATTTTATTTTAAAACTCTTCAAAAAGTGTATCTGAGCTTGTACTCTTGTGCCTCACCCTGCACTCACATGGCTCACTATGACAGAAGCACAAGCCGAAAGCTGAGGGAGCCCAGAGGAGAGAGAACTGTTCTCCTCTGGCCAATGCTAGTGATTGACATAGAGCTGAGCTAAGGAATGGCTGCGGCGGCATCATGAAGATTGGCCACAGGCCTCAGTATTGCAGATTCAGAAACTTGTTTTTATGAGTTGCTCTAGGGCCAATCAAACTCCAAGGGACTGATAAACAAGAAAGTCAAGTACTAATATAAATGATGCACTAAAATTACTTTACTATGTATTTACTATATGCCAAGAAGTGTTCTAAGGGCTTTATATGAATTATCTTATTTAACAATCATAGCAACACTATGAGAAAACTACTCCCGCCACCTTCATTTTTAAAGTCAATAAACAAAGAAGACTCGGAAAGGTTAGGACTTACCCAAGCTGGGCAAGTTAGGATTCTCTTATTAATAAAAGTCTATCTGATTCTAATGTCCATGTTCATAACCTTACACCCACCATTACTCATTATTTTATACTGAAAAAATGGTACTTGTTGGCTAGTTTGTGTACTGTCTCTCCAAGAAGGAAGATAATGAAAACTGAGTTAAGTCTTGAAGATTGTTTGGTAAGTGTCAAAATCAGAATAAGGAGCCCAATAAATACCTTTCATGGATGACGAGTTAAGAGTCCTCAAACTATGCCAGCCTAGTGAATTAGACTCTTTCACTCCTACTCAATAGATTCCAGGCCTATAAATCAATCAGTCAAGACACTCTCCTCCAGAACTCCAGTGATTAAGTGTAACTCTGCAATGTTGCTTTTTCTGCCCTTAAACACCCATATCTGGGCCCTATCTTGAACCTCAGGCAGTGACGAGGGTCTTAGAAACTATTCTTGCTCGATTTCTGCCAACCTTCTTCTAAGAGCTGGATTCTGCTCTCCCTAAATCCTATGCCCCCACCATAAGGCAGCTCCTTTTGCCAGACTGGCCCTTCAAGAACTACTGATGACCAGAACTATACCCAAGTTAGTTAACTCTTTCCTTTGGACCACCCAGCTCTCCTCACTAAAGTCCATTAATTTATTCATTTAACTAATCTTTACCATGTACCTTCTATTTGCCAAGCACTGTGCTAGGGGCTTGAGGGACCAAAAGGAGGGACATCTTCTGAGGTGATGATGCTAATGCCTTGGGTTTGGGGATATAGTACAAGAATCACCCAGGTTTATCAGTTAAGGTCTGGGCAGGAAACAGATGGCATACTCAAACTGAGTACTGTTGGGAGAATTTCATAAAGAGGTTATTTATAAAGGTATGAGTAGAGTGTAGGAACCTCACAAGAGACTGAGTGGTACCCAGGAGATAGTAATAGCAGGGAGCTGTTACCCACCCGAAGGGCTAAGGAGTGGGAACAGTATGAAGAGTGTGGTTTTATAGGACCTGTGGCCTTCAGCAGAGGGAAGCAGCTGCTGCCAGTACTTGGCCCATCAGAAGAGAGCCTGGGGAATAAATACTCCAGCTTCACTCTCCGTCCACCCTCTGATCTCCAGTTGGTGCCAAACACAACCAGAAGTCAGGAGGCAAGGGAGCCCATTAATGCAATCCAGATGGATCCGCCTCCTGTGGCACAGAGCAGAGTGAAGGGCGGATCTGCGTATCTAGTAACACTGTGCAACTTGATTATTTCCTCCCTAGCCCCAGTGTGCTCCTGAGAGCAGATTCCTTCCACTTCCCCCTTCCTCCCTATTCCATACGCCAGACTGCACTTCTTATCATGGCATCTGAGACACCCCATGACTATTTAGTGACAAAATCAGATCACAGACCTGAACTCCTCTCAATCCAATGTGTTTACTTCTAGTTATCTCATTCTCTGCTAACATGACGACGATGATGATGATGATAGCTGTCATGTTTTGTTTTGTTTTTTTTTTTAATTCTTACGATGTGCCAGGAACTGTGGTGTTTAGCATAGAATCCTTTGCTCCGAAAATAGTGAGGATTCCTTAGGTGTCTAATCTAGGGCAGGGAAAAAAACCTAACTTCCAGTGGACAAGTGAGAATAAAGACCAACATTTTACCTTTACAGATAGTAAGACGTTTTTATGGGTACCATTTCCATTCTGCCTCTGTCACCCTTCAATTGCTCTGTACCAGATGCAAAGAGGATGTAGTTAACACATTCTAATTATGGGCTCTAGGAAGAGAGCTGCTTTTATGGAATGCACTCCTGCTGCCACTTTGGCTTCTGTTGCAGAGGCTGCTGAGTGTGCTAAATGCTCTCCAAATGCCCAAGGGGCACCCTCAAGATTTGAACATGCAAACAGAGGAGCTTAATCATGGATACTGAGAACCAGAATGATTCCATTTATAGCAGTAAAGTCCTGAAAGGCAAGGTAAGTGTTTAAGGGAAAACTCCAATTGTACCTAAGGGTCAAGACAGTTTCATCAATGATTTGATATATCCATCTAGTTCAGTTCCCCCCAAAGTTACAGAATCTGTAAAAGAATTACTAGCCCTTCCTGGGGGAGGGCAAAGGGGTGAGGAGAAAGGCTGAACATAAACCCAGCAGGAATTCTCCCATACACGCAGGGCAGCTTATCTTTGTTCACCAAATGTTTACGCAATGGTATGTAAACTCCACCAGGTCAGGGATTTTTGTCTTACCGCCCCCTCCATTGCAGCATCTCTAGCACACAGCATGGTGGCTGATGTATAGTATGTGCTCAATAAATATTTGTTAAATGGATGAAAGCGGAGTTTCCTCTGATGCCCAAAGACTCAATAATAACTCCCAAGGTTAGGTCAGTTGGAAATTGCTCTGGGCATCTGGAGGATACTGTCCCTTCCATTCTCTCATATACTGGGGTTTAACACTTAACCTTTCCTGTAGCATTTTTTTTTTCCAATCATGGTCAAAATAAGTCTTTTAGTAGTGCTTCCCTGATGGCTCAGATGAAAAAGAATCTGCCTGCAATGCAGGAGGCCTGGGTTCAATCCCTGGGTCAGGAAGATCCCCTGGAGAAGGAAATGGCAACCCACTCCAGTATTCTTTTTTTTTTTTTAACTTTACAATATTGTATTGGTTTTGCCATATATCAACATGAATCCACCACCGGTATACACGTGTTCTCCATCCTGAACCCTCCTCCCTCCTCCCTCCCCATACCAACCCTCTGGGTCTTCCCAGTGCACCAGCCCCAAGCATCCTGTATCGTGCATCGAACCTGGACTGGCGACTTGTTTCATATATGATATTATACATGTTTCAATGCCATTCTCCCAAATCATCCCAGCCTCTCCCCCCACTCCAGTATTCTTGCCTGGAGAATTCCGTGGACAGAGCAACCTGGCAGGCTACAATCCATGGGGTCCCAAAGAGTCGGACACGACTGAGTAACTAAAACTAATGCTTTCACTTTCAGTGTTAGTTCATCCCAAAGCTACTCAAATAAGTTGAATGAATATCATTAGATCCACTTGGAAAAATGTAATGATTTACTCCTTTGCTTTGGATATCTTAGTGCTGTAGCTGAGTTTGAGACACTCCTAGAAAAGAAAGAACAGGCCCAAACCTCACCTGACACCCAGTACCATAGTTAATGTTAACTGTTTCTGTGCTAGTGAGCTTTTTTCATTATTTAATTGCTGCCCCAGTTCCAGAGATGGGGGCAATTGACAAGATATGTAATGAGCTTTCATGTTCTTCATACAGAGCCAATTAAGGAAGTGGCTGCACTTATTTTGCAGCTTATTCAGACCAGTAATCTTCTTCTTCCTTTCAGATACAGTCCTATGGCTGAATACTCAGGGCCAGAAATAGAGCAAGTTTAGCTGCATTTTTACTCTGTGTATTGCTAAGGGGAAGGACATGCCTATTACAGCAAGGATTTGCAAGATGGTCAATTTACTACAAGCAAATCAAACCAGACTGGAAAGCACTCTTTCTAATAGATATTATTTCCAGACCCTTAACTGGGATCCCCAAGGTGATCTACTTAGACAAACTAGATTTCAGTCAAACATGTATAACCTGCTAGATTTGTAAATTCCTTGAGACAACTTACAAATGTCTGTCTTATTCATTGCTGTGTCCTCAGTGCCTAGCTCAGTGTCTGGCACCTACTAGGTAACCAATGAAACATTGATGAATAAATGAAGGAATCCTTTCAGATCAACTTCTAGTAGGTTTGCTGGCCAAACATCACAGTAAATATTTTAGGCATCTCATAAAGACAAATGGTGAGGATGATGACAAGGAATAGCTTCTACTCTGTTTTGGATCTGAGCAGTCATGTGTTTAGATCATGTGGTCATTCATTCATGTAATAAACATTTATTGAAATGTACCATGTGCCAAGTACAGGGAATACAAACATGAATAAACTGTGGTACTGTCTGTCAAGGAATTCAATCTGTCTAGGGAATAGACAATAAAATAATTGCAATGCTGTCTTATAAGTGCTTGAGGGGATAGGCACCAAGGGCTGTGGGAGCACAAAGGAGGGACATGTAATTTAGGCTGAGAGGTCAGGAAAGGCTTGCCAGGAGAGGTGAGAATTCACTGGAGTTTTGTAGGGCAGGTGGAAGTTAGCCAAGATGAAAAAGAGAAAGGCATGTTTTAGGCAGGCATGTTTTAGACACAGGCTGGTGAAAGCAGCATGCTGTTTCCAAGGAACTATAGGTAGTTGATACAGTTTGATGTTGTTTTTTAGTCACTAAGTCATCTCCAATTCATTGTGACCCCATGGACTGTAACCCACCAGGCTCTTCTATCTGTGGGATTTCCCAGGCAAGAATACTGGAGTGGGTTGCCCTTTCCCTTCAGGGGATCTTCCCAACCCAGGGATTGAACCCGTGTCTCCTGCATTGGCAGGCAGATTCTTTATCATCGAGCCACCTGGGAAGCCCAGTTGATACAGTTACTATTGACATTATGGCCTGGATAATTCACTGTTGTGGGAGGCTGTCCTGTGCATTGTAGGATGTTGAGCAGCAATAGCTCTAGATCTGACCTACTACTTGAGTAGTACCTTGATTCCCTGAGTTGCAACAACCAAAAATGTCTCCAGTTATTGCCAGATGTTCCTCAGGGGGCAAAATCACTCCCAGTTGAGAAACAGTTAGAGGCAAAGGTTTGTGTGAGGAAGTGATGGGAAACAAGATTGGAAGGCCAGGCAGGGGTCCAGGTCATGAAAGTCATGTGCACTGTGATAAGAAGTTTGGACTTTATCCTGAAGATCACAAGAAGCCCTTGAAGCATGTCAAGCCAGAAGATAATATGTTCAGATGTGCAAGACTTATCACTCTGGCAGCAGTGTCGAGTGTAAATTTGAAGGGCATGTGTGGAAAGAGTGGAAGCAGGGTGATGAGTTCAAAGACTCTTGCAATCATGCAGAAAGGAAGTGATAAGAGTCAGTGTTTAGGCAATGGCTCTGGGAATGGAGTAAAGGGGGAAGATTTGAGAGAGATGAATAAAAGTAAAATTCTTGGGAGGATTTAGTGATTTAGGGATATTGGGGAAATGAAGGAAAAGATATGACTCCGAAGTTTCTAGTTTCAATAGTTGGATAAATTATGGGGTCGTTCACAGATGAAGAAAACATAAGAAGAAAATCAGGTTTGAGGAGGCCTATACATTTTATTGGGCTTCCCTTGTAGCTCAGTGGTAAAGAATCCACCTGCAATGCAGGAGACCTGGGTTCAGTCCCTGGGTTGGGAAGATCCCCTGGAGGAGGGCACGGCAACCCACTCCAGTGTTCTTGCCTGGAGAATCCCATGGACAGAGCTGGGCTACAATCCACAGGGTCACACAGAGTCGGACATGACTGAAGCAACTGAGGAGGAGCAGCATGAATTTTATTACTGTGTGTTGAGTTTGAGCTACTATAGGACATTCAAGTGAAAACGTTCAGAAGGGGCTTTGCCATTCTGGTGGGCATTAAGCAGAGAGTTATGGGAGCTACTAGGGTAAATGGGTTCTGAAAAGGAGCTATGTGACTTCCTGTCATATACGACTACATTTGCCACTAAACAGCTCAGAGCCTTCAAGGTTCTCACAGTCCATAGAGGGAGACAGATAAGTAAACGTGCGACAATAACGCAGTTTGATAAGCACTATGATGCATATCTGAAGAATGCTGTAAGAGCAGGAGAGGAAGAGCACCTAAAGGAGTGAGGGTAAGGCAGAAAGGCAGAGAAAGCTTGCTGGTAGAGGCAATATGGGGCTTCCCTGTGGCTCAGTGGTAAAGAATTCACCCGCTAATGCAGGAAATGTGAGTTTAGTCCCTGGGTCGGGAAGATCCTCTGAAGAAGAAAATGGCCACCCACTCCAGTATTCTTGCCTGAAGAATCCCATGGACAGGGGAGCCTGGCAGGCTATAGTCCAGGGGGTTGCAAAAGAGTCAGACATGCCAACAACAACAGAGGCAGTATGATGGAGAGGGGAAGAATCACAGAGGCCAGGAGAATGGTCCTTGCAGGCTTTTCACTAAGCAGCCTTTCTCAGCCTCAACACTATTGGTATTTAGGCTACGTCCTTCTTTGCTGTAGGGGCTGTGCTGTGCATTGCAGGATGTTGAGCAGCCTCCCTGGCCTCTGCCCACTGGATGTGAGGAGCACCCTCCTCCAGCTTGTGGCAATCAAAAATGTCCCAGGTCTTATCAAATGTCCCGTGGCGGGACAAAATTAGCCCAGGTGATTGATATTGAACTACAAGGAGCATAATTTGATCAAAGGCCTGAGGTGCTGTATTCTGAAATTCATCACTGAATGTGCATAAGGCTGCACTTCCACAGGCCATCTCTAGTGAAGAGACTGAGGCCATCAGGAACAGTAAGACAGACCTGTTGTGGGGGAGATGCAGGAATCCACCAACACCAGACTTTGGCTCAAGAGAATGGTGAAGGCCTCTCTGAATCTTTCTTTGACTACCTGGCAATCTAGCATAGTCCTACCAGATATTTCCCTATCTTTCCAACATGGCTCAGATTTGTATCTCAGCCTGATAGCTCTCAGCCTTCTCCAGCAACCTCTCCAGTTTCTCTCATACTGGTCTTCCCTAAAGAGATTTTTGCATGTTTAATCCCATATTGGTTTCTGCTTCTCAGAAGACCCAGACTAACATAGGCAGCCAGACTCTGGTATCAGAAATACCTGGATTCAACTGTGTGGCCTTGGGCAAGTTACCACACTTCTCTGAACCCCGTTCACTTGTATGGAAAATGGAGGCAGCACTGTCTACCTCAGAAGGTTCTATGAGGATGACATGAAGCACAGCCCTAGATACCAAGTAAGAGTTCGTTAAGTGCAGACTCTTCGTAAAGTCTGGGTATGTGGACAGAGGACATCCTGAGCAAACTGGACAACATGATACACAGACATGGTGTGAGAAATGCCATAGAAATGTGGGGAGGGATGTGAAATGCTATAAGCATTTCAGTACCTCAGAAACACAAACTGCAAGCAGGAAGTTATGAGTGATGATGAGAGAGGTAGGCAAGTCCCAAGTAGAACAGTTCCAATCCTTTCAACCTTTTTAATTCAACCTCTATTCTGCAATCCTTTTATCAGCTCCTCTGAGCCTTCTTCAAGTTCACCACATCTGCCTTTAAGCTACAAACCTAAACCTTCACATAAACCCCATCCAGATTCTCTCATTCAAAGTGTCTGACTAGTTGGGAGAGAGACTAAAGGGTTTGTTGCTTTGCAGTTCCTCCCCTCAGGATTCTAATTTATGTGGCCCTGAATGGAGATTACTCGGAGGGAAAAAGATCTAATCGCTATTTGGCCCTTGCCCTGACAACTCTTTCATTCAATCTAAATGCATTAACAGGGACCATTTTCCCCTCAAGGAGAGTTAATCATTACTCCATCTCCTCCTCTCTACCTTCTCCACTTCCTACCAATCCCCCAACACACAAGAATAATCCAGACATGTCCATGAGCATGAGAATTTTTAAATCTGCAGTAATATAACCAACGTTTAGATGTTTTGCCAGCTAGACTTGAATTCAAGACCCAATCCCAAGGATGAACAGCTATACAATCTTCAGCAAGTCAGAGTATAAGTTTCAATGTCCTTTTCTATATAATGGGGCTAATAAATTCTACCTTGTATGAAAAAGCATTTTGAAAACTACAAACACAAGGTAAGTTATTACTTCAACTTGTGTCAAGTTAGGAAGTCTAAAACTACCCCTCTGACGCCCTTTAGAATGTTCTGTGCTTTCCTTAACATCCTTACCCAGGCAATAGATGTGAAGAAAGACAATTGGTTTTCTAAGTATGCAGAGAAAACGCTGCCCAGAGCTTCTCTGGGAGAAAGATATAAGCAAAAAAGGACTGGCAATGCCAAGCTCTGGACTGGGTTTCATTCATTCAGCTTTGCCAAACTGAAATTTCTCTCCTTATGCCCTATACCTGCTCCTGAGACTTAACTAATCTATTCTTATTCCCTCTACCTTACTTGGTTTAGGAGTTCATCCTTTCATGCCTGAAATCATTCTATATTTTTGTCTACTTGATTACCGTCTATCACCTGCTACTATGAATATAAGTTCCATGAGAGCAGGTTTGTGTTTTTTTGCTGTTGAATTCATTGAAATATCTCCAGGACCATGTACAGTGTCTGGCTTAGTTACTCTCTGAATGAATGGATGGATGGATAAATAAATGAAACACTAGACATTTGCAATGGGATCCTGGCTGGGCTTTCATATTCCAATCCTGTATGCACCTCCATATTAGGCTTCACTCAGGTGGTGGTAAGAGAAAGGGAATGTAGACTTTGAAGAGGTGGTGAAGGAGTAGGAGCTCCACCCTCAAGAGTGGAAGAGTAATAGTAAGAGGGTTTTAAAACTTCTAGAGCCATCAGAAGAGTGTTATTTGGAATCATAAACATGAGTAGACTTGCCCAAAATGTGTACTGGGGAACACTAATCTTATGAATGCTTTTTAACAAAAGGTTCCATGAACAAGTAAGTTTGAGAAACACAGCATCATTAATTCTACACTCAGTGCACCCACAGATTCACAAGGTATATAAGCATATTAAAGGCTTTCAAATGTCAGATAGAAAAGAAACAATCTTAATCACAGAAACTTTTTATCATCTAATATCTGTGGAAAATATTTTAGAAAAAACTGGTCTAGGAAATAACCACGATAAGAAAGTTATCAGATTTCTAGAAGCCTTAAATCCCTTCCTTAGAATTTTTTTATCTGCTGCCTATTTCCATTTAGTTACCACCAGAAAAATGGAGCTTTAAAGGGAAAGGAAGCTGAGTGTTCAATAGGAGCTACCTCTCTGGGCAAGGCAGAGAGTAACTCAAGTAGAAAAATCAGCTAGTGGGATCTGTGGAAAAAAGGCAAAAAGCAAGTTTCCTATGAATCACTCTCTCAATGACTATAATCAGTCTTCCTCTCCCCATACTCCACTGAAATTGCACTCACCAATGGACTGACCCCTTATTGCAAAACTCAGTGGGCACTTTCCCGTCATTAGCTCTCAGATATCTCTGACGCAGTCGACACTCCCTCGTTCTTGAAGCATCTGTTCGTTTGCCGTCTACAAAATCAGGTTCTCCCGATTTTGGTCCTACTTCTTTGGCTTCTCCAGCTCAATCTCCTCATACTGTGAATCCTTAAATAGTGGTATTCCTTGAGAATGTGCCCTAGGCCGCCTTCTCTTCTCACTTGACACATACTCTGAGCACTTACCTACTCCCATGGCTTCCTACCATCAGTAGGCTGATAACTCCCCAAATCTGTATGCCTGGTGTGGTACGTCTCCTTGATTTTTGGACCTTAATATCCAACATCCTACTCAACATTTAAACTTGAACTTATACTCAACATGGGCTTCCCTAGTGGCTCAGTGGTAAAGAATCTGCCTGCAATGCAGGAGACCTGGATTTGATCCTTGGCTCTGGAAGATCCCCTGGAGGAGGGCATGGCAACCCATTCCAGTATACTTGCCTGGAGAATTCCAATGGACAGAGGAGCCTGGCAGGCTACAGTTCAGAGGGTCACAAAGAGTAGGACATGACTGAGCAACTAAACACAGCACAGCACATACTCGACATACAAAAATCTGAATTCATCTTCTTTCTAGGAGCTCAGAAAACAGCATCATCAGCAAGCCAGCTGTCCAAGTGAAAACCCTTGAGTCAACCTCGACTTTCTCTCTACAGTCAATCATCACATTCTGTCAATTAATTCTCCTAAATATTTCTGAAATCTATCTTCTCTTCATCCTTCATCCTCATTGCTACTGCCATTCTTATTTCACAGCCCCCAGTTCAGATCAACTCCTTACAGATCTCACAGCCTCTGGTCTTGCTACTCCTCTCCCTGCCCCAGCCCAATCCATTTGGTCACATTGCAACAGGAATGCAATTGGTCTTTTCCAACACAGGTCTGATCTTATCACCTCTGCTTAAAACACTTTAAGAGGACCTCAATAAAGAATTAAAACTCTTTAACATGATTTCTGGGCTTCCCAGGTGGCCCAGTGGTAAAGAATCCACCCGCCAAAGCCAGTTCGATCCCTAGGTCAGGAAGATGCTCTGGAGGAGGAAATGGCTACCCACTCCAGCGTTCTTGCCTGGAGAATTCCATGGACGGAGGAGCCTGGTGGCCTACAGTCCATGGGGTTGCAAAGAGTCAGACATGACTGAGCACTGAACGTGATTTCCAAAGCTCTTCATGATCAGATCTTGCTTTCATGGTAAAGTATAACGGTTACACTCGGAAGCAAGACTGGCTGGGTTTATATCTCAGCTTTACCATTTTTAGTAGCTGTGTAACTTTGAGCAAGTTAACTTCCCTATGTCTTAGTTTTCTCATCTGTAAAATGAGGTAATTACAGTACCTACATTCTAGAGCTGTTTTTTAATACTTTGTTAATATATGCATAGTTTTCAAATAGTGCTCTCTGTTAGCTTTTCATAGTAAAATTATCTCTTCAACCTTTTGCTATTTCTTCTCCTCTCTCTCTATCCTCTAGTCATATCATATGTCTTTTAGTTTCTACAGCATAACACAGTCTCCTTTTTTAAGTGCACTATTCAATGGCTTCTAGTATATTTGTAGAATTGTGCATCCATCATCTCACTCAATTTTAGAATATTTTCATCACCCCCCAAAGAAGTCCCACACCCCTTAGCCATCACCCCCAGCCACCTCCCTCTGCCCTAGCTCTAGGAAACCACTCATTCATCTACTTTCTGTCTCCATGGATTTACCTCTTCTGGACTTTTCATATAAGTGGAATCATGCAATATGTGGCCTTTTGTGTCTGACTTCTTCCACTTAGCATAATGTTGTCAACGTTTCTCCGTGCAGTAGCATATATCAGTACTTCATTCCTTGTTTATGGCCATGCCAAGTGTTCTTTCATTGACCTTTGTACTTGGTATCCCCTCTGGTAGTAACATATAGCTGCCCTCCACCTCGACGCACATGGCTAACTCCCAGTTAAAACTTCAGTTCTCAATTTAGATGGAATGATAAGATTGCCCCCTAGAAGCCTTTGATGACAGCCCTCTTCCATATCCCCTCCTGCTCCAGCCTGAATTAGCCAGCTTCCTAGGTGCTCCCCCAATATCCTGTGCATCCCTTCTTGCTTGTTTTTTTCTGTTTTTCTCTCAGTTTGCCAGCTGAACAGTAAGGTGGGCTGTGTGTATGTTGCTTGTACCCAGCACCAGCAGTGTGTGACACATGGTAAGCAGTTAATTACTTTGTTGAATTAATGAAACAGGAACATGAGAAGCTGGCCCAGAACAGAAAAGTGGACGTTTTATTGGTAGCAGACCAACAGGAGGTTTTTCGCTGTGTTACTAGATTAAACTTTCTAAAACACTGCTTTTTTCAAATCTAATGTCCTCATGCAAGATGCTGGGCCTCAGTTTTTCCTCTACAAAATGAAGAGTTCACCTGAATAATCCTTACAGTTTCTTTCACCTCAGACACTGATTGCTTTCAAGTATCAGTGATACTTGTAACTTGAATGCAGAGTTCCAAAGAATAGCAAGGAGAGATGAGAAACCCTTCCTCAGTGATCAGTGCAGACAAATAGAAGGAAATAATAGAATGGGAAAGACTAGAGACCTCTTCAAGAAAATTAGAGATACCAAGGGAACATTTAATGCAAAGATGGGCACAATAAAGGACAAAAATGGTGTGGACCTAACAGAAGCAGAAGATATTAAGAAGAGGTGGCAACAATACACAGAAGAACTGTACAAAAAAGGTCTTCATGACCCAGATAACCACGATGGTGTGATCACTCACCTAGAGCCAGACATCCTGGAATGCGAAGTCAAGTGGGCCTTAGGAAGCATCACTACGAACAAAGCTGGTAGAGGTGATGGAATTCCAGTTCAGCTATTTCAAATCCTTTAAAAAAGATGCTATGAAAGTGCTGCACTCAATATGCCAGCAAATTTGGAAAACTCAGCAGTGGCCACAGGACTGGAAAAGGTCAGTTTTCATTCCAATCCCAAAGAAAGGCAATGCCAAAGAATGTTCAAACTACCACACAATTGCACTCATCTCACACACTAGCAAAGTAATGCTTAAAATTCTCCAAGCCAGGCTTCAACAGTACATGAACCATGAAATTTCAGATGTTCAAGCTGGATTTAGAAAAAGCAGAGGAACCAAAAATCAAATTGCCAACATCTGTTGGATCATTGAAAAAGTAAGAGAGTTCCAGAAAAACTTCTGCTTTATTGACAATGCCAGAGCCCTTGACTGTGTGGATCACAATAAACTGTGGAAAATTCTGAAAGAGATGGGAATACCAGACCACCTGACCTGCCTCTTGAGAAACCCGTATGCAGGTCAGGAAGCAACAGTTAGAACTGGACATGAAACAACAGACTGGTTCCAAATAGGGAAAGGAGTATGTCAAGTATATTATCACCCTGTTTATTTAACGTATATGCAGAGTACATCATGAGAAATGCTGGAATGGATGAAGCACAAGCTGGAATCAAGATTTCTGGGAGAAATATCAATAATCTCAGATATGCAGATGACACCACCCTTATGGCAGAAAGTGAAGCGGAACTAAAAAGCCTCTTGATGAAAGTGAAAGAGGAGAGTAAAAAAGTTGGCTTAAAACTCAATATTCAGAAAACTAAGATCATGGCATCCGGTCCCATTACTTCATGGCAAATAGACAGGGAAACAATGGAAACAGTGAGACTTTATTTTGGGGGGCTCCAAAATCACTGCAGATGGTGACTGCAGCCATGAAATTAATGAAAATGAAATGAAATGAAAATGAAGACGCTTGCTCCTTGGAAGAAAAGCTATGACCAACCTAGCCAGCATATTAAAAAGCAGAGACATTACTTTGCCAACAAAGGTCTGTCTAGTCAAAGCTATGGCTTTTCCAGTAGTCATGTACTGATGTGAGAGTTGGACTATAAAGAAAGCTGAGCACCGAAGAACTGATGCTTTTGAAATGTGGTGTTGGAGAAGACTCTTGAGAGTCCCTTGGACTGCAAGGAGATCCAACCAGTCCATCCTAAAGGAAATCAGCCCTGAATATTCATTGGAAGGACTGATGCTATAGCTGAAACTCCAATACTTTGGCCACCTGATGAGAAGAACTGACTCATTGGAAAAGACTCTGATGCTGGGAAAGATTGAAGGTGGAGGAGAAGGGGACGACAGAGGATGAGATGGTTGGATGGCATTACTGACTCGATGGACATGAGTTTGAGTAAGGTCTGGGAGTTGGTAATAGACAGGGAAGCCTAGTGTGCTGCAGTCCATCAGGTCGCAAAGAGTGGGACATGACTGAACGACTGAACTGAACTGATATGTTTAGTTTTATAATTGTGAAGGAGAGCCAAAAGGAAACCAAATGCAATAAAAGTACATTTCTCTCAAATTAATACAAAGTGGCACTTTACAAAATGCTTTTTTTTTTCCTTTAAAGTATTAGCAGTATGGCATTTACTGGCATCAAATAAACAAAAAAAATTAAAATAATGTCTTACATTAGAATGGTTATCAGCTAGAAGCTTCTGAATCCTCTTTTAATCAGTTCTATCCTGACACTTGATTGAATTTTTAATAGTAAGTGCCTGTGCATTTATCAGCATTTAATTTCTCTCCACTGGCCTGGCTATGTAAGATGGAATAGAAAGTAGGAGGTACTGCTCTCTCTCAGTGAAGCCTTTCCCAGCTCCATCAGCCAGGCCTGAACTCTTCTTAGTGGGCTTGCTGTTAATGAATATCACTGTGGCTCCTTCTCAGTCTAGACTGCTCTCCATTAGAGCAACTAGAGCTAAAATTGTCAAAAGCAACAAAAAAATTTAGAAGCACAGCACACTCCATCTATAAACACACTCTAAGGCTTCAATATAATAACTCCCATTTATCAAACACCATGTTGACTCTTTATAACATAGTATAATGTTCGTAACCATCCCATGGAGTAAGTATTATTATTATCCTCATTTTACAAATAAGGAAACTGAGCCACAGAGAGCTTGAGCAACCACCCAAAGTCATGCATCCAGTAAATGATAGAGCCAAGATTTAAACCAGACCTGTCTAAATGCAGAGGCAAGGCTTATGATGGTACAGTACACTTGCCTTCCATTAGTAATTATTCATTTACATATCTTCCTCTCCCACTGTGCTATAAGCTCCCTCTGGGTTTGTGCCACCAGAACCTAGCATAATGCTTTGCACAGTGGTTCATTCATTCCTTCAAAACAGATCTATTGAGTGTGTACTATATACTAAACACTGATTGTAGGACTAGACTGTACATCAGTGAACAAGGCAGTAAGACCCCTGGCCTGATGGAGCTTACACTCAGGTGAAGGAGACAGGCAAGTAAAAAACCAAGATTTTTCTATGAAGAAAATACAGCAAGAAAATGGAACTAACAGTAGCTTGGGGTGGAGGTGGGCAGTGCTTTATGAGACTAAGGTAGGTGGTCAGGGAAGGCTTCTCTACGTAGGTGATGATTCATTTGAGCTGCAACTTAAATGATGAGAAAGAGCCAACCATGATAAGAGCCAGAAGAAGCATGTTTCAGGCAGATGACCCAGGATGTATAGGAGCCAGGAGCTAAGAAAGTGTTTTGCCCATTAAAGGACAGAAAAGAGGGCTAGGGTGGGCAGAGCACAGGAAGCAAAGGGGTGACTGATAGATTGTGCAGGCCCTGCGCACCTCTGGTCGTACCTACACTTAGGATTGGGACTGCTGCCCCCTATTGATTTATAACAAGAGCCAGGCTGGAAGAAACACATTTATGAAGGGGGATATTCAGGCCAGATCCCTGGGCTCAGGAAGGAAAGCATGGGTCTTCCCTGCACCTGCTTCCTCTGTTCCCTGGGAATGCCTATCTCTGTAGCCTCCTCCCACTTTTTACCCTCCTTCTGCCTCCTCCTCCACACACATCTCTAAACAATTTAAGCATGCAAGCCATATCCTTCAGCTCCTCCTGACACCATGAGACAACCAAGCTGTGCCTGAGCCTCTAATGCTGAAACCCTGGAGTCAAATAAGAGGGAGTGATGGTGGCAGGGCGGCCGCCACATCCCGGCCTGAGCTCACAGCTCTAGGGCTTCTTCTGCTTGACTCCTGGAGAGATTCAGACCATTTTAGTTTGGTTAAAACATCAGTCTAGAGGGTGTGCTTCCTAACTACTATGGCGAGCAGGAAGGAAAGCAAGACTCAGAGAAAGCAAACACTAGGGACAAGAATTACTAGCACGGCCTCTGCACCAAGAGCAGACAGGCTGGATGGGGCTCCTAGCACAAACATGCCCAGGTCTCATAGCACAGAGGGAAACGTTTTCCTCTCTTGAAAGCCAGGTCCAACACTTCTTACTCCCTACTGCCCCACTGTGGAGAAATGCTTTCAGGAAAGCAAATAAATATATTTGTTGCGGTAGTCTCTGGTTTTGGGTTTCTAGCAGCCCCCATTTTCCATTTCCTCCAACACCTGTCTAGCTCAGAGAAAAGGATTTCTGACGGATGTATAATAGCATCGTCTTCACCTCTCACTGTTAAAATTTAAGGCCAATAAAATAAATGAAACATTTTAGAAAAAGAGCAAAATATTGCATAAGAAAATAGGAGGAAGGAAATAATAAAGATAAAAACAAAAAATTAATTAGAGGATGTAAAAACAGTGGAATTAATAAGTAAATTCAAGAGCTGGTTGCTTGAAAGGGCTAATAAAGTAGATGAACCTCTGACAAACCTATGTAAGAAAAACATACACATAAAATTAAAAATGAGAGATGGAATATAACAACCAGGATAAACAATATTATTTAATTGTAAAGAAATGCTATCCACAATTGTATGCTAATACATTTTTCTTCAAAATATAAAATACTAAAATTCATACTGCTGCTGAAAGGGAAGTCGCTTTAGTCGTATCTGACTCTGTGCGACCCCATAGATGGCAGCCCACCAGGCTCCCCCATCCCTGGGTTCTCCAGGCAAGAACACTGGAGTAGGTTGCCATTTCCTTCTCCAATGCATGAAAGTGAAAAGTGAAAGTGAAATCACTCAGTCATGTCCAACTCTTAGCGACCCCATGGACTGTAGCCTACCAGGCTCCTCCATCCACGGGATTTCCCAGGCAAGAGTACTGGAGTGGGGTGCCATTGCCTTCTCCAAAATTCATACTACAAGTAGAAAATTTGAATAAATTAATAATTGAGGAATAAATCGAGAAACTGTCACCACATAAAGTTGTTAAAACTAATAAATAAGTATTTTCAAATTTCCAAGGAAGAAAGTATAGAAAAAGTTAGGAAATACCTAATTTGTTCCATGATAAACAAATCTAGCCCTGATCCCAAAACCTGACAAAGATAAAATAAAACACGAAAATCAGAGACCCGTATAAACTCTGAATATAAGGAAAAAATCTTGAAGATCCTAGCAGTCATGATTTAGCAAAACTTAAATCCCATGGATGGAGGAGCCTGGTAGGCTGAAGTCCATGGGGTCGCGAAGAGTCGGACACCACTGAGCGACTTCCCTTTCACTTTCACACACTGGAGAAGGCAATGGCAACCCACAATCATAAAGGACTGATTGTAGGAAAGCAACAATGGTTGAGACTAACACAGTCTATTAGTATAAGACTATCTATATAAAAAGCCTCTTGATGAAAGTGAAAGAGGAGAGTGAAAAAGTTGGCTTAAAGCTCAACATTCAGAAAACGAAGATCATGGCAACTGGTCCCATCACTTCATAGGAAATAGATGGGGAAACAGTGGAAACAGTGTCAGACTTTATATTGGGGGGCTCCAAAATCACTGCAGATGGTGATTGCAGCCATGAAATTAAATGACGCTTACTCCTTGGAAGGAAAGTTATGACCAACCTAGACAGCATATTCAAAAGCAGAGACATTACTTTGCCAACAAAGGTCCGTCTAGTCAAGGCTATGGTTTTTCCAGTGGTCATGTATGGATGTGAGAGTTGGACTGTGAAGAAGGCTGAGCACCGAAGAATTGATGCTTTTGAACTGTGGTGTTGGAGAAGACTCTTGAGAGTCCCTTGGACTGCAAGGAGATCCAACCAGTCCATTCTGAAGGAGATCAGCCCTGGGATTTCTTTGGAAGGAATGATGCTAAAGCTGAAACTCCAATACTTTGGCCACCTCATGCGAAGAGTTGACTCGTTGGAAAAGACTCTGATGCTGGGAGGGATTGGTGGCAGGAGGAGAAGGGGACGACAGAGGATGAGATGGCTGGATGGGATCACTGACTCTATGGACGTGAGTTTGAGTGAATTCTGGGAGTTGGTGATGGACAAGGAGGCCTGGCGTGCTGCAATTCATGGGGTCGCAAAGAGTCAGACACGACTGAGTGACTGAACTGAACTGATATAGGTCTGGTGGCCCAGTGGTAAAGAATCTGCCTGCAATGCAGGAGACTCGGGTTCAGTCCCTGGGTCAGGAAGATTCCCTAGAGAAGGAAATGGCAACCCAATCTAGTATTCTTGCCTGGGAAATCCCATGGACAGAGGAGCCTGGTGTACAGTCCATGGGGTCATAAAAGAGTCGGACATGACTTGGCAACTAAACAACAACAAATAGGTTAAATCAGTGCTTGCCAACTTTTTTCATAGCATAGATAGAAAATAAAAATATTTGTATGGGTCATTGGGGTATGCAGATGAGGCTGTTCCTAGCTGGAGGAGAAGAGAAGGGGTCTCTGGCTGTCCCAAATCACTGGTCATCTTGAGAGTCAAGAGGATGGATATATTGGTACATCCATAACCAAGGGTGCTATTCACAGTATTTATCAAGTAATAAAGTACAAGAATTGACCAATCAGAATGTACTTGGATTCTGTGTGGGAGCATTAAATCTGGGTGCTTGGGGTGTCATACTGTAGCAGGTGTTACTCCTTTAGCTGGTAAATTCCCAGGAGGTCTGGGCTGGGGTGAGTTCCAGGAAACAGCTGGGTCAGTGAGTGAGTGCTCAGGGTGTTTAAGGCAACAGTGATTGACTATGGAAGTATTTCAATATTTTAAATGATCCAGTTGTTTTAGTGAGGACCAGTTGAATATAAGCTCTGTCTGCAACCCAGACCCAATGCATCATGTGAGTCACTTGGGAAGGTCTGGATTAACCTGCACTCTTAGTCTGTTTTAGGACTTACCACCCTGTATTGTAATGGTTGGCATCTTGTCCTTATGACTAGTCTGTGATACTATTCATCTTTGTCTCTCCAGCACCCTCATATAGTGCCTGACACAGAGTAGAACCTTAATAAGTATTTGCCAGATGGATCAAGATTTAATTCCAAGAGAAAACCAAAAGAGCAAATAATAATATTTAATATGCATTCTGTAAAATTAGGAATAGAATGATGAATATGCTAAGGATATATTTGAAAATGATAAGATGACAAAGACCATCTACTTTATTTTTAAATATTTATTTATTTGACTGCACTGGTTCTCAGGTGCAGTATGTAGGATCTTTAGTTGTGGCATGTGGGATCTATTTCCCTACACTGGGTGCACAGTCTTAACCACTGGAACACCAGGGAAGTCCCAGAACATCTATTTTAAACATGAAGCATAATAATATTTATTGAAAATTATTAACAGTATTTCCTTTTTTAAAAAAACAAGAAAAAGATATCTTCTATCATTTTCAATATTATTTTAGAACTTTTGATCAATTCAATAAAATATAAAAAAGAAATAAAATACAAGTATTAAATAAATTATGATGGAAAATACAAAATATAAGGAATCTAAGAATAAACAAGAGAGGGACTTCCTCAGCAGTCCAGTGGTTAGAACCTCACCTTCCAATGCAGGGGGTACAGGTTCAATATCTAGTCAGAGAACCAAGATTCCACATGCCTTGCAGCCAAAAAATATATATATATCTCTATACTTTAAACAGGGTTGAAGAAGACATATATATATAACAGAAGCAATATTGTGACAAAGTCAACAAAAACTTTTAAAAATGGCCCACATAAAAAATTAAAAAAAAAAAAAAAGAATACACAAGACGGTACCCATCTTGTGGAAATAGTTGTGGATCAAGGATAAAATGGGGTTCTGAAAAGCAAGTCTTTTTGTAAAGTACAATGATCTGGTGTCTATTATTCTCTGTGTTTATTGATCTATTGTTATTCCCTAGCCTTTAGAACAATTTTGTTAAATGTTCCAGCCTTATTTCAACTATGCTAGAAAGTATTCAGGTAAAGTTAATGTAGCCACATTTAGACCAAAATGCTCATGGGGGAGCAGAATCTCTTCTTTCATAGACAGGCAGTCATGGGTTGTGGGTAATTATGTAGGTAATTGAGTGCTTGAACTAGGCACTGCTTTACATAATCTCATTATATTTATTTATTTACGCCTTGAGACCTTGGTTCCCCAACCAGAGATTGAACCCCAGCCTTCAGTGAAAAGCATGAAGTCCTAACCACTAGACCGCCAGGGAATTCACACATAATCTCATTTAAACCTCTTCACAAACCAAGGAGGTGGATACTTCTTAAACCTCAATTTACAGATGAGAAAACTAAAACTCAGAAAAGTGTAGTGATGCACCCAAAATTATACAGCAAGGAAAATGGCAGAACTTCAAACTTCTGTCCAACTTCAAACGCCTGTTCTTTACTGCTACCTATTTCAAAAGACCCCTAGGGAAAGACAATTTGTTGAGGACAAGAGTTAAGGGTTCTAGGCTTAATTTAATTAACGAAGGTAGATGTTTTCCTTTTATGAGATATAAAAGATGAATTAAATAAATAGAACACATGCTATGTTCATAGATGGAAACCCTAAATGTTGTAAGGATATAAATTCTTGAATCAGTTGTTATTTTTAAGTGCCACATACTGGAGTAAAAGTAACTCCAGAGATGGACAGAATCTAGATAGCTTATGAAAGGAGAGTCTTTGGATGTATTTATTAATATATTTTACTTGATGCCCTTAAGAGAGATACCTCGAAGTCCACTGGGGTGTCTTCTTCAACCCTGTTTAAAGTATAGAGTTCTATAGCTCTAGTTTCTCCCCTGGTAACTTCATGCCAGACATTCTCAGAACACAAGAAGACCCTTGTACTTGGCCATTATTAAGACCCTCACCCACTTTTAGCTCCCTCCTTCCTAACAGACAGGAATGTAATCTAAAGACTCTTGCGTGTTTTGATTTTGCTTTCTCCATCTTTTCTCAAGACTTCTCCTCAAGACTTATTTTCCACTTTTATAATCACTTCAACATTCCTACTTTTTTGTTTTGCTTTATAAGCTTGTTGCTTTTATATGAATGAATAGAAGCTCATTAAATCATCCAAGATTGAGGTGCTTCAAGAGTGGAAGGGGTTCACAAATAAAACACTTAGACCATTAAAAGCATGGACCAGCCCAGTGATCCTGGATTTAACCCTGGCATTAGTTCAGAAATACAGAGATCCAACTGTTCTCCACTGGGCACTCTGAAGGAAAAAATAAGCAAAAGTAATCTTCACTCAAAGAGGACCTGCAAAACATCCCATATCACAAAATAAATCCTCATACACTAAACACAGATTAGTAATAACTAAAGAAACAAAAATGAGCTTGGGATGATGTCAAAATCCTGCTCTGACTCCACATAGTCTGGGAAAGACTGTGTAAGTGTAATAGTTGAGAGAATAGACTCAAGACCAAACTGTTGAGACTAGAATCCTGACTCTGCCACTTACTACCTGGATAACTTTAGCTAAGTCCCTTCACCTCTTTTTTTTGTAAAATGAAGTAGTGATAATAATTACCTCAGAGAATTGCTGTGAGGATTAAATGAGATAACATGTATAAGGCAACTGTTAACACTGTTGACAATTACATACATTAATAAACTCTGCCTCCTCTGCCAGAACCCCAAGATGACTTCTCTCGTGTTTTCCTGCACTGATCCAATTGCTTACCCTTTTGTCACAGGCAGCTTTACTGTTGATTCCCTCCCCTCTTCTTTGACTTCTCTTACTGCCTCTTCAAACATCCCTCCCTGCCAAATGCCCTTTTGCAAGCTGCTCTTAAAGCTCCAGAGTGTCAAGGCTCAGTACTCTCTCAATCCCAAGACCCAAGACTGCTTTCTCTTCCAGGGATTCTAGCCCTATTAATGAAAAATAGCCAAATATAGAGCATAGCGTTTGTCCTGTGGAGATTTGCAGATGTAAAATAACAGCTGTTCTACCACAACTGTTGTTTTTGAGAAATTCAAACTGCTCAGATTAGACCCATGCCAAAAGAAATTCTTTCACCACTGAGCATGCCCTAATTAATTTCGAGGCCAAGTCTAACTTCCTCAGTGACGGGGAGATTTTTACAAACCTTCATTTACCTTACTTTGGACTTTTTTGCCATCTTCCCTCAAACTTCCCATGTCCCCATGCCAGCTACCACTACATACCAATGCCATCTGTTCTTCAGTCCCTCCCATAAAGGCTTTTAATATTTGCCTTTGCATTTTTTCCTTTATTTTCAACTCCCTCCAAGTCCCTGAGCAGATAGCCAATCAAGAATATCAGACTAAATCACTGCATGTGTGTGTGGTCAGTTTTGTCCAACTCTTTGCAACCCCATGAACTGTAGGCTCCTCTGTCTATGGGATTTCCCAGGCAGAATACTGCAGTGGGGTGCCATTTCCTCCTCCAGGGGATATTCCCAACCCAGAGATCGAACCCACATCTCCTGCATTGGCAGGCGCATTCTTTACCACTGAGCCACCTGGGAAGCCCCATAAAGAATCAAATCAAATATTATTTGGCAAAACTAATACAATTATGTAAAGTTTAAAAATAAAATAAAATTAAAAAAAAAAAACAGTTAAGAGAAATATACCAAGTCCCATAAGCCCAATGCAACATTCACAACAGTGCCTGGGTCACTGAGCATGAGATCACAAAACTCATCTAAAGCCAAACAAGAAACCCATTCCTCTCAGAATAAAGATTCATGGGTACAGCTGCAATCCAGGTGCAGGGGTAGCATATTTCAGTGATGGTTCTATGTTCATATTACATTCTGGATATTACCCAATATCATTACAAGTCTTTCCCAGCCATCCTTGGCAAAACCTCAGAACCAGTTCAAATTAAGCAGGCAGAAAGCACACTAAATTTTGGACAAGGAATCTCCTAGAATTTCTCAGTAAAATCTTCTGTAGCCTGGGAGCTAATATTTCAGTTGTCACCATTGATCATTAAACACTCTATGATTAGATTGTGAGCTCCAGGAAGGCAGGGATTTGGGTTTGTTTTCTATTCTGTTGTGCTCCCAAAACCTAGCACAACAGGAGGCATTCAACAAATTTTTTTGAATGTATAAATAACTACATTCTCAATTTTACCTTGTGGTGTGCCACACCCTCCCTTGGCATTAATCCCCAAAGAAATTAAAATAAAATACTTATTACTCATTTAAACTTTTTAAATCCCCAAAGTTTAACTAAGTTAACTGACACTAACTTATTTCCACAAAAAGTAAAATCACCATTTGATCAAATCCCCAGACCAAGGAAAAATTCAGTTAGTTGTACATTAACACAGCTAAAATGATTTTTCCCATTGTACTAGACCATTCCTCAATGATAATGTATCAAATTTGATAAATTCCTAATCTAAATCCCAAAATGTTTGCTATGACACTCAGCAAAATGATTCTAAAATCCATTTGGAAAAAATAAACATCAATAATATCAAAACAATATTTTGCAAAGGAATAAAAAGGATAAGGTACAACCTTGCCAAATATTGGAACACAACATAAAATAATAATAATCAAAACAACATAGTACTAATATAAAACAGAAAAATAAAGAGAACTAGTAGAAAAGGAAAGCAATCCAGAAAGAAATCATTTATATATAAGAATTTACTATGCAAATGAGGTAAGCACTGTCAAACACTGGGAAAGAAATATTTATGTAATAGTGCTAGGATAACTATAGCCACTTTGGGGGAAAATTTGGTTGAATTACATTCCTTACATTATGCAACATAAATTTTGGATGGATAAAATATTGAAAATTTAGTTAATGAAAAACAAACTGGGTTTAGGAAAGAACACATATTATATCTTTGGAAAGATATTTTCTAGGAAAAGAAATTTAAAAGGAAATGATCTTTTATGACTGCGCTGTTTAAAAAAGTAAACTTCTAAGCAATACAGAAAATTTTTTAAATTCTTTTTTTAAACAATTAATTTATTTTAATTGGAGGCTAATTACTTTACAATATTGTAGTGGCTTTTGCCATACACTGACATGAATCAGCCATGGGGGTTTATGTGTTCCCTATCCTGAACCCTCTTCCCACCTCCCTCCCCAACCCATCCCTCAGGGTCATCCCAGTGCACCAGCCCTGAGCACCCTGCCTCATGCATCAAACCTGGACTGGCAATCTATTTCATATATGATAATATACATGTTTCAATGCTATTCTCTCAAATCATCCCACCCTCGCCTTCTCCCACAGAATCCAACAGTCTGTTCTTTACATCTGTGTCTCTTTTGCTGTCTTGCATATAGGGTCCTCGATATCATCTTTCTAAATTCCATATATATGCATTAATATACTTTGTTTATATATATAATATGTTTTGCTTATGTTTTCCTCTAGGAGTTTTATAGTTTCTGGTCTTACAGTTAGATCTTTAATCTATTTTGAGTTTATTTTTGTGTATGGTGTTAGAAAGTGCTTGAGTTTCATTCTTTTACAAGTGGTTGACCAGTTTTCACAGCACCACTTGTTAAAGAGATGTTTTTCTTTCTGACTTACTTCACTCTATATAATAGGCTCCAGTTTCATCCACCTTATTAGAACTGATTCAAATATATTCTTTTTAATAGCTGAGTAATATTCCATTGTGTATATGTACCACAGCTTTCTTATCCATTTGTCTGCCAATGGACATCTAGGTTGCTTCCATGTCCTGGCTACTGTAAACAGTGCTGCGATGAAATTGGGGTACACGCCTCTCTTTCAATTCTGGTTTCCTCGGTGTGTATGCCCAGCAGTGGGTTTGCTGGGTTGTATGGCAGTTCTATTTCCAGCTTTTTAAGGAATCTCTACACCATTCTCCATAGTGGCTGTACTAGTTTGCATTTCCACCAACAGTGTAAGAGGGTTTGTATAGCAAACCCTCTTTGTTTTGGATAGCAGCTATTCTGACCGGCGTGAGATGGTACCTCATTGTGGTTTTGATTTGCATTTCTCTGATAATAAGTGATATTGAGCATCTTTTCATGTGTTTTTTAGCCATCTGTATGTCTTCTTTGGAGAAATGTCTGTTTAGTTCTTTGGCCCATTTTTTGATTGGGTCATTTATTTTTCTGGAATTGAGCTGCAGGAGTTGCTTGTATATTTTTGAGATTAATTCTTTGTCAGTTGCTTCATTTGCTATTATTTTCTCCCATTCTGAAGGTTGTCTTTTCACCTTGCTTATAGTTTCCTTCATTGTGCAAAAGGTTTTAATTTTAATTAGGTCCCATTTGTTTATTTTTGCTTTTATTTCCATTACTCTGGGAGGTGGGTCACAGAGGATCCTGCTGTGATTTATGTCAGAGAGTGTTTTGCTTATGTTTTCCTCTAGGAGTTTTATAGTTTCTGGTCTTACATTTAGATCTTTAATCTATTTTGAGTTTATTTTTGTGTATGGTGTTAGAAAGTGCTTGAGTTTCATTCTTTTACAAGTGGTTGACCAGTTTTCACAGCACCACTTGTTAAAGAGATTGTCTTTTCTTGCCTCCTTTGTCAAAGATAAGGTGTCCATAGGTGCATGGATTTATCTCTGGGCTTTCTATTTTGTTCCATTGATCTATATTTCTGTCTTTGTGCCAATACCACACTGTCTTGATGATTGTAGCTTTGTAGCATAGTCTGAAGTTAGGCAGGTTGCTTCCTCCAGTTCCATTCTTCTTTCTCAAGATTGCTTTGGCTATTCGAGTTCTTTTGTATTTCCATACAAACTGTGAAATGATTTGTCCTAGTTCTCTGAAAAATACCGTTTGTAGCTTGATAGGGATTGCATTGAATCTATAGATTGCTTTGGGTAGGATATTCATTTTCACTATATTGATTCTTCCGATCCATGAACACGGTATATTTCTCCATCTATTTGTGTCCTCTTTGATTTCTTTCCCCAGTGCTTTATAGTTTTCTATATATAGGTTTTTTGTTTCTTTATGTAGATTTATTCCTAAGAATTTTATTCTTTTCATTGCAATGGTGAATGGAATTGTTTCCTTAATTTATCTTTCTGTTTTCTCATTGTTAGTGTATAGGAATGCAAGGGATTTCTGTGTGCTAATTTTATATTCTGCAACTTTATTATATTCACTGATCAGCTGTACCAATTTTCTAGTGGAATCTTTAGAGTTTTCTATGTAGAGGATCATGTCATCTGCAAACAGTGAGAGTTTTACTTCTTTTCCGATCTGTATTCCTTTTATTTTTTTTTTTTCTTCTCTGATTGCTGTGGCTAAAACTTCCAAAACTATATTGAATAGTAGTGGTGAAAGTGGGCATCCTTGTCTTGTTTCTGCCTTTAGGGGAAATTCTTTCAATTTTTCACCATTGAAAAAATTCTTATGATAATCTGCAAAGATTTATATAATCTGGATATCTAGTGTCTCTCTGACCTCAGCTCCTCACTCTGCTCAAACATGCTGGCTTCCTTGAACATACCATGTATGATCCTTCTTCTGGGCCTTTGTACTTGCTATTTACCTCTGCCTGGAATGCTGTCTACTCATATACACACATGTTCAAATGTTCCATAACACCCTATGTACAATAACAATGCCTCCACCCAACACTCTTTGTCCTCATTACTGACCATTATTTTTCTTGAACTATAGCATTTATTATCCTCTAACATACTATAAATTTACTTGTTTATTTATTTCTGAATTATTGACCATACTAGAATTTAAGGACTGTGAAGGCAAAAAATTTGATTTCTTTATTGCTATACATCTGGGGCCTGAAATCAAACCTGACATATAGTAGAGGTCAATAAATATTTGCTAATGAATGAACAAAAGACTAAACTAAGAGCAAGATTCTACCATAGAAAAACTCCATCAAACATGATAAGCAAAGTCTTAATGGCTCTTCTAGATAAAGAATTTGTCTGAATTGATAAAAATGACATTAAGACTAGGCTCATAATAGCAGTCAAGCAAAATGTGCTGAATGAATGAATGAACAAGTGAATGAGTATATAAATGAATAAGGGACATGAACAATCAGTTCACATGAGAAAATAAAAGTAGGAAGCAAACATGGAAAAAATATTCAAATAAAAAGGGATTAAGACAAATTAGCAGTTTAAAATGCTCAACGAAGTTTCGGTTCAAACAGTAGCAATATAAATCGATAGACTTCTCTTTTAAAAGTATGTCAGTATGCTTCTGCTTGTAACAGGATGCCCAATTCAGATTCACTTAAAGGGAATTTATTGAATCATATAACTAAGAGTTCAGGGGTAAAGAGGTTCCAAGGCACAGTTTAATTATGGATCTAGCTCTGTTTCTTTGTAATCCCTTCACCTCTGCCTACGTCTTTGTGTTGGCTTCATCCTCAGGTTGCCGCTCCTCATTGATGCAAAATGTCTGCCAAAGGAATGAGGCTATATAATTCCTCTTGGGATCTTGGGAAAGAGAGTCTGCTGCATTTTATAAGCATGGAAAGAAGTCCTGAGCTTCATACTGACTGGGCCACCACCAAACTGATGTCTGTGACCAGTGGAATACCAGAGGCCAAGTAGGTTAGGCCTGGATTGCCTCAACCAAATACTATGGCAGAGAATGGATTGCCCAGAGTGGTTAAGAGTAATGAGGGTTCACAGTTGGAGGTGGTGGTAGAATCAGTTCCAATCATATCAAGTAGTTCCTTAGAAGAGAACCACAATGTCCACTGCAGAAAATAATTTGGAAAGACCTATCAAGAACCTTTAACCTAGTAATCGCATGCCTGGGAATTTATCCTGAGGAAGGAATTCAAATGAACAAAAACTATATGCATCCATATTTACTTCAGCTCTGTATTATATGAGTAATTGTATTAACCTATACTACCAAAAAGGTCAGTTTTCATTCCAATCCCAAAGAAAGGAAATGCCAAAGAATACTCAAACTACTGCGCAATTGCACTCATCTCACATGCTAGGAAAGTAATGCTCAAAATTCTCCAAGCCAGGCTTCAGCAATATGTGAACCATGAACTTTCAGATATTCAAGCTGGTTTTAGAAAAGGCAGAGGAACCAGAGATCAAATTGCCAGCATCTGCTGGATCATTTAAAAAGCAAGAGAGTTCCAGAAAAACATCTACTTCTGCTTTATTGACTATACCAAAGCCTTTGAGTGTGTGGATCACAATAAACTGTGGAAAAATCTGAAAGAGATGGGACTACCAGACCACCTGACTTGCCTCTGGAGAAATCTGTATGCAGGTCAGGAAGCAACAGTTAGAACTGGATGTGGAACAACAGACTGGTTCCAAACAGGAAAAGGAGTACATCAAGGCTGTATATTGTCACCCTGCTTATTTAACTTATATACAGAGTACATCATGAGAAATTCTTGGCTGGATGAAGGACAAGCTAGAATCAAGATTGCCGGGAGAAATATCAATAACCTCAGATATGCAGATGACACCACCGTTATGGCATAAAGTGAAGAAGAACTAAAGAGCCTCTTGATGAAAGTGAAAGCGGAGAGTGAAAAAGTTGGATTAAAGCTCAACATTCAGAAAACGAAGATCATGGCATCTGGTCCCATCACTTCATGGCAAATAGATGGAGAAACAGTGGAAACAGTGACTGACTTTATTTTGGGGGGCTCTAAAATCACTGCAGATGGTGATTGCAGCCATGAAATTAAAAGACGCTTACTCCTTGGAAGAAAAGTTATGTCCAACCTGGACAGCATTTTCAAAAGCAGAGACATTACTTTGCCAACAAAGGTCCGTCTAGTCAAGGCTATGGTTTTTCCAGTGGTCATGCATGGATGTGAGAGTTGGACTATAAAGAAAGCTGAGCATTGAAGAATTGATGCTTTTGAACTATGGTGTTGGAGAAGATTCTTGAGAGTCCCTTGGGCTGCAAGGAGATCCAACCTGTCCATCCCAAAAGAGATCAGTCCTGGGTGTTCATTGGAAGGACTGATGTTGAAGCTGAAACTCCAATACTTTGGCCACCTGATACGAAGAGCTGACTCATTTGAAAAGACCCTGATGCTGGGAAAGATTGAGGGCAAGAGGAGAAGGGGATTACAGAGGATGAGATGGCTGGATGGCATCACTAACTCAATGGACATGAGTTTGGGTAAACTCCGGGAGTTGGTGATGGACAGGGAGGCCTGGCATGCTGCGGTTCATGGGGTCGCAAAAAGTTGGACACGACTGAGCGACTGAACTGAACTGAACTGATACTAGCAAATACTGTAATAACTTAAAAGCACAACTACTGAGAAAAATTTAAACAAAGTATGCTATATAAATCAATATTCAATGGAATAGTATGTAACTATAAAGGTAATAATTACAAACATAATGTAATGACACTAGATATATAAACATTCTTACATAATATACATATATACTATAATATAAAAAACTGAATACAAAATTCTGTATATACAAATAGTAGAACAGAACATAAAAAGATGAAAAGAGTCATTTTTCAAGCAGATGACTATTTGTTTATCTATTTGTCTGTGCCCATGCAGCATGCAGGATCCTGGTTCCCTAACCAGAGCTTGAACCTGTGCCCCCTGCATTGGGAGCCCAGAGTCTTAACCACTGGACCACCAGGGAAGTCCCAAAAAGAATCATATTTAGATACGAGAATTAAAGGTGATTTTTTTCTTTCTAAAATTGCCTTTAATTTTGTCTTGAAAATAGATTTTAAAATCAAAGAGAGACTTGGATTTTAAAATCCAATAACTGAGATATTCCTGAGAAGCATGTGTACTCTAACAATGAAGTCAGATTCTAGGTTAAGCCAGTGGCTCCATCAAATCCTGGGCAGAGCTGCTCTTCAATATGTTGGCCTGTCATCATCACCAAATACTCCGTTTCTTTTTTGGTTTCCTTTTCCTATTTTTGCATCCCCTCCTCCACTGATCTCTATGTTTCCTGGAATTGTCAATCAAGGTCAAAAAGATCTTATAAACTCATTTTCATTGAGGTTCCCTTGTGGGAGGTCTTACAAAGTTGAGGTGGGGTGCACAAAGCTCAGTGTAAATAAATAAAGAGATGAGAACTGATGCTTTGATTCAGTTCAATTTTGGAAATGAAAAATGAGGGTCCATTTTGAAGATGGAAGAGAAGAGGCCTTCTAGTACCTGTCAAGCGTCTATTATCCAAATGTTTATTTAATTGCTAAATTCAAGACATTGTGGGAGATATAAATATGAATAAAAATTACAGACTAGAAAAAGGGATAGGCCTATATACAAATAACCATAATAAAACGATGAAAATAAGAAGTACATAAATAGGACTAAATGATACACAAATTCAAGGCAATAAATTATTTCAAGCTGATGATATTAGGAGAGTCTTCCCAGAGGAGGTGATGTAGCTCCTGGGGCTTGAACGATTGGAGAGGTTGTAGTATGCATCAGTTCAGTTCAGTTCAGTTCAGTCACTCAGTCGTGTCCGACTTTTTGCGACCCCATGAATCACAGCACACCAGGCCTCCCTGTCCATCACTAACTCCCGGAGTTCACTCAAACCCATGTCCATTGAGTCAGTGATGCCATCCAGCCATCTCATCCTCTGTCATCCCCTTCTCCTCCTGCCCCCAATCCCTCCCAGCATCAGGGTCTTTTCCAACAAGTCAACTCCTCGCATGAGGTGGCCAAAGTACTGGAGTTTCAGCTTTGGCATCAGTCCTTCCAGTGAACAGCCATGACTGATCTCCTTTAGGATGGACTGGTTGGACCTCCTTGCAGTCCAAGGGACTCTCAAGAATCTTCTCCAACACCACAGTTCAAAAGCATCAATTCTTCGGTGCTCAGCTTTCTTCACAGTCCAACTCTCACATCCATACATGACCACTGGAAAAATGATAGCCTTGACTAGACAGACCTTTGTTGGCAAAGTAATGTCTCTGCTTTTCAATATGCTATCTAAGTTGGTCATAACTTTCCTTCCAAGGAGTAAGCATCTTTTAATTTCATGGCTGCAATCACCATCTTCAGTGATTTTGGAGCCTGTATGCATAGAAAGGGGAAAAAGATTCCAGGCTGAGGTAACTGAATAGGAAAACTCACTAAGATGTACATAATAATCACAAGTACTAAGTTTCAGTGAATCTAAGCCACCAATGATTATAAGACACATTGTTATTTTATTCAATACTAAGTTGGTGATGGACAGGGAGGCCTGGCATGCTGCGATTCACGGGGTCACAAAGAGTCAGACACGACTGAGTGACTGAACTGAACTGAACTGAAGAAAAGATAAACACTGCCAATCAAACAAAAAACTTGATGCTGTCTTTTCATTTGGAATTCTTACTCTGTGTTTACTGAAAGAGCTCATTTAAACTTTAGACATAGACCAAGCAAAATAATGCAAAATGCCAGGCTGTATGAATCACAAGCTGGAATCAAGATTGCTGGGAGAAATATCAATAACCTCAGATATGCAGATGACATTACCCTTATGGCAGAAAGCTAAGAGGAACTAAAGAGCCTCTTGATGAAGGTGAAAGAGGTAAGTGAAAAAGCTGGCTTAAAACTCAATGTTCAGAAAACTAAGATCATGGCATCTGGTCCCATCACTTCATGGAAAATAGATGGGGAAAAAATGGAAACAGTGACATTTTATTTTCTTGAGCTCCAAAAATCACTGCAGACAGTGAATGCAGACATCAAATTAAAAGTAACTTGCTCCTTGGAAGAAAAGCTATGACCAACCTAGACAGCATATTAAAAAGCTGAGACATCACTTTGCTGACAAAGGTCTGTATAGTCAAAGCTATAATTTCTCCAGTAGTCATGTATGGATGTGAGAGTTGGACCATAAAGAAGGCTGAGCGCTGAAGAATTGATGCTTTCGAACTGTGGTGCTGGAGAAGACTCTTGAGAGTCCCTTGGACTGCAAGGAGATCAAACCACACAATCCTAAAGGAAATCATGGGAATATTCATGGGAAAGACTGATGCTGAATGTTCATGGGAAAGACTGATGCTGAAACTGAAGCTCCAATACTTTGGCCACCTGATGTGGAGAGCTGATTCATTGGAAAGGACCCTGATGCTGGGAAAGATTGAAGGCAGGAGGAGAAGGGGGCAACAGAGAATGAGATGATTGAATGGCATCATTGACTCAATGGGTATGAGTTTGAGCAAACTCCGGGAGATGGTGAAGGACAGGGAAGTCTGGCGTGCTGCAGTCCATGGGGTTACAAAGAGTCAGACACGACTGAGCAACTAAACAACAGGTAAAACAAAATAAGTATAATACTTCTATAGTTTCTTCTCAGCGAGAGAGGAAGGAGCCAGATGATGCAGGGCTTTGTAGATCATGTGAAGAATTTTGGCCTTTACTATGTACTTAATACTCAAAACTGCTTTCAACAATAAAATACTAGCGGACAGCTCTGACCATGTTCCTACTGGGAAGACCATTCTCTTTCACACCTGATACTTTCCCTCGCAATCTCCATGGATTACCCCAACAGAGTAATTCTTAAAGAGTAAGTTGTCATCAATGGACTTGAGTTTGAGCAAACTCCGGGAGATAGTGAAGGACAGTGAAGCCTGGCGTGCTGCAGTCCATGGGGCTGCAAAGAGTCGGACATGACTTACTGACTGAATAACAACAAGTTGTCCTTATTCTTCTATAAATAATGGGCCAGAAGAGAGCAAAGGCAAGAAGAAATGGGTCCATATATACTATCAAACAATGTTAATGAAGGATACTTAAACCACGAATAAGCTACATTCTTTTTATGCCACAATGACTTAGGAAGAAAATGAACACAGGTTCTGGCCTGTGTGTGTACTCTGTCACTCAGTCGTGTGCAACTCTTTGGGATCCCATGGATTATAACCTGCCCACCAGTCTTTTCTGTTCAGGGAATTATCCAGGCAAGAAGACTGGAGTGGACTGCCATTTCCTATTCCAGGGGATCTCCCCAACCCAGGGGTCCAAGCCACATCTGCATTGGCAGGCAGATTCTTTACCACTGCACCACCTGAGTCGGGAAGATTCCCCTGAAGAAGGAAATGGCAGCCCACTCCAGTATTCCTGACTGGGAAACCTTGTGGACAGAGGAACCTGGCAGGCTACAGTCCACAGGGCAGCAAAAGAGTTGGATACAATTTAGCAACTAAACAACCATACGGCACACAGCCGCTGCTCTGGCTAATGAGTTCTGGCCTACACAGAGATTAATAATGATCATTCTTGAGAGACTGTGCGGTTGAACTGCGAAATCAAATCCCCAGCAATATAGTAAAATCAAGAAAACCTTTTTATCATCCAAATGGACATTCAAAAGGCATAATATTGCTATAGGAAGGCAAGAAAAAAATTATTTGGATTTTACAAAATGCATATATATGATTGATATCTCTAAAGTGATTTCAAAGTTTACTACATGGTCCCTCCTCCAAAATATATACAATATATAGTTATCGAATATTGGTCAAATTAATGTACCTAACATTTATGAAACCAGTCTGTCATTTTATCTTAATTCTACATGAATGAAAGAGCAGTCCCATAAAATTGAAAATGTGATTTAGCAATTTAACAAGGACACAACAATACTTTGGAAATGAACAGCTTTTAACTAAGTAGTGTAATATACCTACTTGGCATACTAAACAAATAATACACTAAATACTAAATAGTTTTCCTTACTACTGAGTTTCACTTAAAAACTGGAAATTATCATTGTACCCATAGTTTTAATTTAAAATTCCAAGAATTTTTCAAAAGTATACTAACCAGATGTGTCTTCTTGGAATGTGTAACCATTTTAATGACAAATTACTACTGAAATATTATTGAAAAGAAATGTATCATAGGATTTTACAAAGAGCTGTGAAAGGTAATATTAAAAGTAAGGGCAGAAATCATACTAAAATGGACTCACCTTCAATTTTTAAGATTATGTTTACATCTATGATTAATCTATATAGAGAATATTAACATAATACAATATTAAATATGCTGCACCATCTCACTTACAGACTGATTACAGGGCAAATTAAAGTGTCATGAAGTCATCCTGCTAACCTTCAGGCTATTGCTGTCAGACTGTAATGTGCATGCCAAACACCTGCGGATCTTGTTAAAATGCAGATTCTGATTCAGTAAGTCTCCATGGGACCCATGATTCTGCATTTCTAACAAGTTCCCAGGTGGTGTTCATCTTGCTGGACAGCAATTTGAGTAACAAGACTTGAGGCTACAAGAAACTTTATATTCTGAAAGAAACCTTATAGAAAATGCTTTTAGACCCCACTTCTTTCTTACTTCCAAAATATTCAACAAAAATTTAAAATATTTCCTCTGGATAGAAATGTTGTCTATTCAGAATAGACTGTGATTGCCAAGCCAGAGGAGGGGTGGGGAAGGGAAGGATCGGGAGGTTGGGGTTAGCAGATGTAAGCTTTTACATATAGAATAAACAGTGAGGTCCTACTGTAGAGCACAGAGAACTATATTCAATATGCTGTGATAAACCATAATGGAAAAGAATATGAAAAGAATGCATATATGTATAACCGAATCACTTTTCTGTCCAGCATAAACTAACACAACATTGTAAATCAACTATACTTCAATAAAATTCTATTCACAGTGAAAGACGAGAGTGAAAAAACTGGCTTGAAACTTAGCATTAAAAAACTAAGATCACTGGAGAAATGTCTGTTTAGGTCTTCTGTCCACTGTTTGACTAGGTTGTTTGTTTTTCTGGTATTGAACTGCATTGAGCTGCTTGTATATTTTGGAGATTAATTCTTTGTCAGTTGCTTCATTTGCTGCTATTTTCTCCCATTCTGAGGGTTGTCTTTTCACCTTGCTTATAGTTTCCTTCACTGTGCAAAAGCTTTTAAGTTTAATTAGGTCCCATTTATTTTTGTTTTTATTTCCATTATTCTAGGAGGCAGGTCTTAGAGGATCTTGCTGCGATCTATGTCAGAGAGTGTCCTGCCTATGTTTTCCTCTAAGAGTTTTATAGTTTCTGGTCTTTCGTTTAGGTCTTTACACAATATTACCATATGTAAAATAGATAGACAGTGAGAGTTTGATGTATGATGCAGGGAACCGAAGCTTGTGCTTTGTGACAAAATCCCATGGACGGAGGAGCCTCGAAGGCTGCAGTCCATGGGGTTGCTGAGGGTCGGACACAACTGAGTGACTTCACTTTCACTTTTCACTTTCATGCATTGGAGAAGGAAATGGCAACCCACTCCAGTGTTCTTGCCTGGAGAATCCCAGGGACGGGGGAGCCTGGTGGGCTGCTGTCTCTGAGTCAGACACGACTGAAGTGACTAGTAGTAGCAGAGGGGTGGGAAGGTGAGGGAAGTGAGAGGGGCGTATAAGAGGGAGGGGACATAGTATAACTATGGCCATTTCACGTTGATGTATGGCAAAAATCATCACAATATTGTAATTGTCCTACAATTAAAATTGTTTAAAGGAAAAAATAGATAAATAAGTACTGGAGATGTAATGTACAACATGATAAATAAAATTAACACTTATGTTATATATGAAAGTTGTTAAGAGAGTAAAGCTTAAGAGTTCTCATCACAAGAAAAAAGGTCTTTCTGTATTTCTTTAATTTTGTATCTATATGAGATGATGAATGTTCACTAAACTTATTGTGATAATCATTTTATGATATATGAAAATCATATCATCATGCTCTGCATCTTAAAGTTTTACAGTGCTGTTCTCGATTATATCTTAATAAAATTGGAAGAAAAAAACTAAAGTCATGGCATCCAGTCCCATCACTTCATGGCAAATAGAAGGGGGAAAAGTGGAAGCACTGACAGATTTTATTTTCTTGGGCTCCAAAAACACTGTGGACGGTGACTGCGGCCATGAAATTAAAAGACACTTGTCCCTTGGAAGGAAAGCTAGGACAAACCAAGACAGAATATTAAAAAACAGAGACATCACTTTGCCGACAAAGATCCATCTAGTCAAAGCTATGATTTTTCCAGTAGTCATGTAGGGATGTGAGAGTTGGACCATAAAGAAGGCTGAGCGCTGAAGTATTGATGCTTTTGAATTGTGATGCTGAAGACTCTTGAGAGTCCCTTGGACAGCAAGGAGATCAAACCAGTCAATCCTAAAGAAAATCTACTATGAATAATCTTTCATAGGTAACATTGGGCTTCCCAGTTAGCACCAACCTGTCAATGCAGAAGACATGAGAGAACCAGACATGTCTGAGAGCTAATGCACTAAATTGCCTTTACAAGAGCACTGAACATAAGGGCTACCATGAAAGAAGGCTGTGGTGGCCTCATCTCTATTTTCACTAATTCATAAAAGGATGAAATGAGTTGTAGTAGAAATAGGCAGTTCTTGACAGTGTTATAAAGCTCTATGATATAAGCTGTCAGAGGAGGCTGCAAAATCTTCTGCCCTGGAACTCATTAAGAACAAGAAAGATACCCACTTGGAATAAATCCAGGAGTAGAGTCAGAGAAATACCAGACATAGAGATGAACTAAACATGGTCTGCAGCAGGGCTGGCTGCAGCCAAAAAACTGGATCCCAGCCAGCTGCATAGGGTAGCCATTCCAGCAGTCTGGCAGGACCAGTTAACTCTAGTGTGGCCAGAGAGTGTCAAGGGGTGGTTCCTAGAGAACTGGACTCTCCAATTCTGCTTCATTCCATCTCCTTTCTTCTGTGAAAACATGGCCACAACAGGGCCACTAATATAACATTTAGAAATCAGAATATGATTTATCCTAAGCCTCTAGGATCTTTGATTAAAATATATATTAGACAAAGAAACAGCAACTGATGTTTAAAAAACAAACCTCAGGGACTTCCCTGGTAGTCCAGTGGTTAGAACTCCATACTTCCACAGCAGGAGGCATGGGTTCAATCCCTGGTCAGGGAACTAAGATCCTGCAAGCGGCACAGCTGGCCAAAGGGGAAAAAAATGTGAAGCACATGGACCCCAGTCCCTACAGCTTTTGTCCATAAATATCAGTAAGGGGCTGATGGAATACACACATGACAATTTAACCTTAATTCCTGACCCTGGCTCTAAGGTCATTCACAAGGGTCTGATTCCAGTCTCGAAGACCTCCTTTACCCATAGCAAAGACATCAATTTGACCCCAGCTACAGGCTTATTGCTAGCCGCAGACACAGTTCTGTCAGCAGAGCTTTAGGAAGGTCCACTCCAACACTCTTAAGACTCAATGTCAACTTGCTTCAAGTCCTGTCCTCGTAGCCCAGTTTGTTAAAATGGAATTCCCTTCCCTTTTGCCTTTCCTCCCTCTCTTCCTTCCTTCCTCCCTATCATCCAGCAATTCCACCTCTAGGTTTTTACCCAAGAGAAATGAAAACATGTCTACAAAAAGACTTGAATATCAATATTCAAAGCAACTTTATTTTTAATAGCTAAAAATCGAGAAACAGCCCAAATGTCCATCAACAGAAGAGTGGATAAACTGTAGTACATCCATACAATGGAAAGAAGTATTGAAAGTGTTAGTCACTCAGTCATATCCAACTCTTTGCAACCCCATGGACTGTAACCCACCAGGCTCCTCTGTCCATGGAATTCTCCAGGCATGAATACTGGAGTGGGTTGCCATTTCCTCCTCCAGGGGATCTTCCCAACCCAGGGATCAAACCCAGGTCTCCTGCATTACAGGCAGATTCTTTACTGTCTGAGCCACCAGGGTGATTTCATACAATGGAATACTACTCAGAAACAGAAGGGAAATACAAACTGATACATGCAATGAAATGAATGAATTATGAAAACATGCTGAGTGCAAGAAGCTAGACACAAAACAATATATACTGCATAATTCCATTTACATGAAATTCTAGAACAGGCAAAATCAGTGGTGGAAAAATCAGAATAGCAGTTGCATCCGGGATATGTTATGGTTTGAATTAGGCCTGTCAGTTGATTCAGTCATGTCCGACTCTTTCCGACACTATGGACTGTACCCACCAGGCTCCTTTGTCCATGAGGGCTCTCCAGGCAAGAATACTGGAGTGGGTTGCCATGCCCTCCTGCAGGGGATCTTCCCGACCCAGGGAGTGAACTCGAGTCTCTTATGTTTCCTGCATTGGCAGGCGGGTTCTTTACCACTAGCACCACCTGAATTATGTCTCCCCAAAATATATGTTGAAGTCCTAATCCTCAATACCTGTGAATGTGACCTTATTTAGAAACAGGGTCTTTGCAGATAGAATCAAATTTAAATAATTTGATTAGAGTGGGTCCTAATCCAATATGACTGGTGTCTTATAAGAGAGACAAAGACAGAAGCCCACAAGGAGAATGCCATGTGACGACAGAGACAGAGGTTGTAGTGCTGCATCTATAAGACAAGAAACACCAAGTACTGCCAGGAACACCAGAAGCAAAAACAAGGGAATCGAATGGATTCTTTCCTAGAGGCCTCAGCGAGAGTGTGTCTCTGTGGATACCCTGATTTGGGTACATTGGAAGGACTGATGCTGAAGCTGAAACTTCAATACTTAGGCCAACTGATGCGAAGAACTGACTCATTTGATAAGACCCTGATGCTGGGAAAGATTGAAGGCAGGGGGAGAAGGGGACGACAGAGGATGAGATGGTTGGATGGCATCACCGACTCAATGGACATGAGTTTGAGCAAGCTCCGAGAGTTGGTGATGGACAGGGAGGCCTGGCATGCTGCAGTCCATGGGGTCGCAAAGAGTCGGACACGACTGAGTGACTGAACTGAACCCTCCAGAACTGTGAGAAAATAAGCTTCTGTTGTTTTAAGCCATCCAGTTTGTGATAACTTGTTACAGTAGGAAACTAATACAAGGTGGGTGAAGTAGGGACTGACTGGAAAGAAGCATTAGGGAACTTTCTGGGGTAAAGAAAATGTCCTATATTTTGATAGGGGCTTGGGTTACATGAATATATCCGTTTGTCACAACTCAACTAATAGTACACTTAAGATTTATCTCAAAAAGAAAAAGTACCATAAATAAATACTGAATTATAGTTAATGACATTTCGATACATGCTGAAGCATTTAGGGGTGAAGGGTACCAATGTCTGCAACTTACCTTGATTGATGAATGGCTGGATGGACAGATATATGGTAAAGCAAATAGAGTAAAATGTTAATCACTGCAGAATCTAGGTAGTGGGTGGGTGTTTGCTCTATACTTCTTTCAACTTTTTAAACATTTGAAAACTTCATAATAAAGTGTTGGAGAAAAAACAAACTCTGCTTTTGTATGAAAGCGTCCTCAAAACCAGTTCCTTAGCCTACCATGCCTCTGCTTCTTCCACACAGACTGGACATTCAGGAGCTGCCATACCCTCAAAACATTTTACAGTTGAGAAAACTGGGCTGCAAGGTAGTTCAGTGACTTGCCGAAGGTCACACAGCTAGTAGCAGAGTCATTTTATTCCCCAGCTTTGCAAGGCTGGAATCATCCTGTGTTGCTACTGCTGCTAAGTCACTTCAGTCATGTCCAACTCTGTGCGACCCCATAGACGGCAGCCACCAGGCTCCCCCATCCCTGGGATTCTCCAGGCAAGAACACTGGAGTGGGTTGCCATTTCCTTCTCCAATGCATGAAAGTGAAAAGTGAAAGTTTAGTTGCTCAGTCGTGTCCGACTCTTAGCGACCTCATGGACTGCAGCCTACCAGGCTCCTCCGTCCATGGGATTTTCCAGGCAAGAGTACTGGAGTAGGGTGCCATTGCCTTCCTGTGTTAGTCACCATTAAATACCTAGCCCAGTGCTTGCACCAGGTACAGGGTAGAAGTTCAGGATGAATGAAAGCTTACCAAGTTGTGCTCTTTACTGCTCTGCACACACCTTGTCCTAAGGTCCAGGCCCTACCTGTGCTCCAGTTCTGGTCAATGGATGTATGCCTCCTCCTGAGCCAAACCCTCACTCTGATGTCCTACCTAAACCCCTAATCCCACAACACCAACCTTGCTACCTTCCCTCCTACAACTGAAATCCTATTCATATCCAGACTTTGATACATGTTCACAGTTTCCTCCTGTCAACCTACCATGATTTCTCACATCATCTAACCAGATTCCCTGCTTGTCTGGTGGTGCTTCCCACTTCTTGGGCCACAGACATGGAACACAACTCCTACCCCCACCACCGATTGCCTATTGTGGTCACATTTTGCCTGCTGGTCTGGCCTTTGCACCAGATCTCTAGCAAAGAAAAAACAGAAGCCTTTACATCAAACACTTTCCAGTGTTACCTGCTTCCTGGTGGTCTTGGGCCCTGTCTATCCCAGCGTGATTCCCTCGAGGTACTCCTCAGATCCTCACAGACAAAATCTGAGCCACTGCCCATTGTTCTAGGGATGGAGATAACTTCTCAAGCCTGAAGAGAAGAGAAGGAAGGCAGAGAAGGAAGATAGAGAGGGAACCCAATAAACATTTTTCCTTTCTCTTCAAAATGTAGGGCAGCATGTGAGCATGACAAGATTGGGGTAAAAAGTGCATTTACTTTAGAGGGAACAAAACACCAAACCACTAACCCAGCACTTGCAGAAGGGCAAAGAGGAAAGCAAAGTTTACAAAATGGACATCAAATGCAGACAGATCAACAAAGGTTTTTGGCACAAAGCAGCTAAGGCCTGTGAAAGAGAAGTTCATGTGTAATGTCCAGACTGTCATCTTTTCATGAACTCATTTGATCCTTCTCAGCTGTACTGTGACTCAGTAGGTATATCAACACTGTCTCTGAAAATCCGTCTTTAGTTCCCAGGCTCTGTCAAGTGAATGCCTACATTCATAAACATGCTACAAACTATAGAGAGAGACTATGTGCTGTTCTCTGTTTAGTCACTCAGTCGTGTCCGACTCTTTGTGACCCCATGGACTGTAGCCCACCAGGCTCCTCTGTCCGTGGGGATTCTCCAGGCAAGAATACTGGAGTGGGTTGTCATGCCCTCCTCCAGGGGATCTTCCCAACTCAGGGATCGAACCCAGGTCTCCCACATTGCAGGCGAATTCTTTACTGACTGAGCCACAACGGAAGCCCACTGAGACTATAGACACATCATTTGCATGTGGCCTGCCTGTGGCCAGCCTGACTAAGGTGGAGAGAGTGCCCAGGAAGGCAAGCTTTCCAGCTGGAACTGCTTCACCAATCAAAGATAATTCCACAAAAGTATTATTTTCACTAAAATTCACTTTGGATGAAAATAGCCTGTGACTAATAAAGACATGGACATAATGAATTATTTTACCTTAGATATGCGTAAAACAGAATAAACCATGTCTCCCTCACTCCACACCCCCAGCTCTGTAAAGACTGTAACTTAGTAGCACTGGAGGAAAAACACAGGGAACTGAGTAAGGGAGAGCAAATCATGCTACAGGCAAAGAGCAGATAAATGTAAAGAGAATAAACTAACATTGTGTGGCATAGTAACACTGAGTGGTTGCGCCGGTGATTACAATTAACATCTTCATCTATAATAGTCTAGTTTTTATTAAAATCAACTTCATTTTAATTGTTTACAAAAAGTATGCATTCCTAAAACTCCATTCCTTCTCCCTTCCTTTTTGCTTTACATTTTATACATTGTATGTCCATGAACACAGATTTAAAATCATTGCTTTCTGTAGCTGTCTTTCTAAATCAGGTGGAAAAAAGAAGTTACAAACTATACATATGTATACATACACTTATATACCTATATACAGTCTTTTTATCTTTATCTATGTAGCTAACTTTTCTGGTGTTCTTTATTTATTCTTGTGGGTTCAAGTTACTGTCTAATGAGTGTCCTTTCACTTCAGGCTAAAGAGCTCCCTTTGGTATTACTTGGAGGGCAGGTCCTTCAAGAAAAGCAAAGAATTATTTACTTTTATTCTTCTGGGAATGTCTTGGTTGCTTCCTCTTTTATGAAGTACAGTTTCAATGTATTTAGAATTCTTGGTTGACTGAAAGGTGAAAGACATACACTGAGAACTATAAAACACTGATAAAGGAAGTTGAAGATGATTCAAAGAAATGAAAAGATATCCCATGTTCTTGGATCGGAAGAATTAATATTATCAAAATGGCCACACAACCCAAAGCAATCTACAGATTTAATGTGATCCCGATGAAATTAAAGGAGAAAAGGAAAGACATACCCATTTGAATGCAGAGTTCCAAAGAATAGCAAGGAGAGATAAGAAAGCCTTCCTCAGCAATCAATGCAAAGAAATAGAATAAAACAACAGAATGGGAAGACTAGAGATTTCTTCAAGAAAATTAGAGATACCCAGGGAACATTTCAAGCAAAGATGGGCTCAGTAAAGGACAGAAATGGTATGGACTTAACAGAAGCAGAAGATATTAAGAAGAGGTGGCAAGAATACACAGAAGAACTGTACACAAAAGATCTTCATGACCCAGATAATCATGATGGTGTGATCACTCACCTAGAGCCAGACATCCTGGAATGTGAAGTCAAGTGGGCCTTAGGAAGCATCACTATGAACAAAGCTGGTGGAGGTGATAGAATTCCAGTTAAGCTATTTCAAATCCTAAAAGATGATTTTGTGAAAATGCTGCACTCAATATGCCAGTAAATTTGGAAAACTCAGCAGTGCTCACAAGACTGGAAAAGGTCAGTTTTCATTCCAATCCCAAAGAAAGGCAATGCCAAAGAATGTTCAAGTGAAAGTGAAGTTGCTCAGTCGCCTCCAACTCTTTGCGACCCCATGGACTGTAGACTACCAGGCTCGTCCGTCCATGGGATTCTCCAGGCAAGAGTACTGGAGTGGGTTGCCATTTCCTTCTCCAGGAGATCTTCATGACCCAGGGATTGAACCTGGGTCTCCCATATTCCAGGCAGACGCTTTAACCTCTGAGCCACCAGGGAAGGCCCAAGAATGTTCAAACTACCGCACAATTGAACTCATCTCACATGCCAGTAAAGTAATGCTCAAAATTCTCCAAGCCAGGCTTGAACAATACATGAACCATGAACTTTCAGATGTTCAAGCTGGTTTTAGAAAAGGCAGAGGAACCAGAGATCAAATTGCCACATCCGTTGGATCATAGAAAAAGCAAGAGAGTTCCAGAAAAACATCTACTTCTGCTTTATTGACTATGCCAAAGTCTTTGACTGTGTGATCACAATAAACTGTGGAAAATTCTGAAAGAGATGGGAATACCAGACTACCTGACCTGCCTCTTGAGAAATCTGTATGCAGGTCAGGAAGCAACAGTTAGAACTGGACATGGAACAACAGACTGGTTCCAAACAGGAAAAGGAGTACATGAAGGCTGTATGTTGTCACTCTGCTTATTTAACTTATACGCAGAGTATATCATGGGAAATGCTTGGCTGGATGAAGCACAAGCTGGAATCAAGATTTCTGGGAAAAATATCAATAACCTCAGATATGTAGATGATACCACCCTTATGGCAGAAAGCGAAGATGAACTAAAGTGCTTCTTGATGAAAGTGAAAGAGGAGAGTGAAAAAGTTGGCTTAAGGCTCAACATTCAGAAAACGAAGATCATGGCATCTGGTCCCATCACATCATGGCAAGTAGATGGGGAAACAGTGGAAACAGTGACTGACTTTATTTTGGGGGGCTCCAAAATCACAGCAGATGGTGATTGCGGCCATGAAATTAGAAGACACTTACTCCTTGGAAGGAAAGTTATGACTGACCTAGACAGCATATTAAAAAGCAGAGATATTACTTTGCCAACAAAGGTCCATCTAGTCATGCTATGGTTTTTCCAGTAGTCATGTATGGATGTGAAAGTTGGACTATAGAGAAAGCTGAGCGCCAAAGAATGGATGCTTTTGAACTGTGGTGTTGGAGAAGACTCTTGAGAGTCCCTTGGACAGCAAGAAGATCCAACCAGTCCATTCTAAAGGAGATCAGTCCTGAGTGTTCACTGGAAGGACTGATGTTGAAGCTGAAACTCCAATACTTTGGCCACCTGATGCGAAGAGCTGACTCATTTGAAAAGACCCTGATGCTGGGAAAGATTGAAGACAGGAGGAGAAGGGGACTACAGAGGATGAGATGGTTTAATGGCATCACCGACTCAATGGACATGGGTTTGGGTAAACTCTGGGAATTGGTGATACACAGGGACTCCTGGCATGCTACGGTCCATGGTGTTGCAAAGATTTGGGCACAAATGAGCAACTGAACTGAACTGAACTGAACTATGAAATTATCTATGACATTTTTCACAGAACTAGAACAAATAATCCTAAAATTTATATGGAATCTGAGGAAAAAGAACAAAACTGGAAGATAACCCTCCCAGACTTCAGACAATACCACAAAGTTACAGTAATCCAATCAGCACAAAAACAGACATGTAAATCAATGGAGCAGAATACAGAGCCCATAAATAAACCCACACACCTATGGTCAATTAACCTTTAACAAAGGATGGAAGAATATACAATGGGGAAAAAAACAGTCTCTTCAGCAAATTATATTGAGAAAGCTGGACACCTTCATGTAAATTAATGAAGTTAGAACGTGTTCTCTCACCATGCACAAAAATAAACTCAAAATTGTTTAAAGACTGGAATATAAGACATGACACCATAAAACTCCTAAAGAGAACATAAGAAAAACATTCTCTGACATAAATTGACATAAATCATTGTACCAATATTTTCTTAGGTCAGTTTTTCATGACAAATAAATGATTAGTATCTAGCCAAATTTAATAAGTTTTTTCACAGCAAAGGTAACCATAAACAAAACAAAAGGACAACCTATGGACTGAGAGAAAATATTAGAAAATGGCACAACCAAAAAGGGTTTAATTTCCAAAATATAGAAACAGCTCACACAGTTTAATAACAACAACAAAAACCAATAGAAAAATGAAAATTTCTCCAAAGAAGACACATAGATGGCCAATAGGCACATGAAAAGATGCTCCACATTGCTAATTATTAGAGAAATGCAAATCAAAACCACAATGAGATAGTGAATTCTCTGGAGGTCCAGTGGTTAGAACTCCATGTTCTCATTGCAGAGGCCCCAGGTTCAGTCCCTGATTGGGAAGCTAAAATCCCACAAGTTGCATATCACTCATTATTTGTGGCCAAAAAAAATGTTTAAGTGATTTAAGAAAATGAAAGCCCTAAAGACTCCACCTGAAAATTACTAGAGCTAATCACTGAATATAGTAAAGTTGCAGGATATAAAATCAACACACAGACATTCCTTGCATTCTTATACACTAATAATGAGAAAATAGAAAGAGAAATTAAGGAAACAATTCCATTCACCATTGCAATGAAAAGAATAAAATACTTAGGAATATATCTACCTAAAGAAACAAAAGACCTATATATAGAAAATGATAAAACACTGGTGAAAGAAATCAAAAAGGACAGTAATAAATGGAGAAATATACCGTATTCATGGATAGGAAGAATCAATATAGTGAAAATGAGTATACTACCCAAAGCAGTCTATAGATTCAATGCAATCCTTATCAAGCTACCAACGGTATTTTTCACAGAGCTAAAACAAATAATTTCACAATTTGTATGGAAATACAAAAAACCTAAAATAGCCAAAGCAATTTTGAGAAAGAAGAATGGAACTGGAGGAATCAACCTGCCTGACTTCAGGCTGTACTACAAAGCCACAGTCATCAAGACAGTATGGTACTGGCACAAAGACAGAAATATAGATCAATGGAACAAAACAGAAAGTCCAGAGATAAATCCATGCACCTCTGGACACCTTATCTTTGACAAAGGAGGCAAGAATATACAATGGAGAAAAGACAATCTCTTTAACAAATCGTGCTGGGAAAACTGGTCAACCACTTGTAAAAGAATGAAAACAGAACATTTTCACTTTTCACTTTCATGCGTTGGAGAAGGAAATGGCAACCCACTCCAGTGTTCTTGCCTGGAGAATCCCGGGGACAGGGGAGCCTGGTGGGCTGCCATCTCTGGGGTCACACAGAGTCAGACATGACTGAAGCGACTTAGCAGCAGCAGCAGAACACTTTCTAACACCATACATGAAAATAAACTCAAAATAGATTAAAGATCTAAATGTAAGACCAGAAACTATAAAACTCCTAGAGGAGAACATAGGCAAAACACTCTCTGACATAAATCACAGCAGGATCCTCTATGACCCACCTCCCAGAGCAATGGAAATAAACGCAAAAATAAACAAATGGGACCTAATTAAACTTAAAAGCTTTTGCACAACGAAGGAAACTATAAGCAAGGTGAAAAGACAGCCTTCGGAATGGGAGAAAATAATAGCAAATGAAGCAATTGACAAAGAATTAATCTCAAAAATATACAAGCAACTCCTGCAGCTCAATTCCAGAAAAATAAATGACCCAATCAAAAAATGGGCCAAAGAACTAAACAGACATTTCTCCAAAGAAGATATACAGATGGCTAACAAACACATGAAAAGATGCTCAATATCACTCATTATCAGAGAAATGCAAATCAAAACCACAATGAGGTACCATCTCACACTGGTCAGAATGGCTGCTATCCAAAAGTCTACAAACAATAAATGCTGGAGAGGGTGTGGAGAAGAGGGAATACTCCTACTCTGTTGGTGGGAATGCAAACTAGTACAGCCACTGTGGAGAACAGTGTGGAAATTCCTTAAAAAACTGGAAATAGAACTGCCATATGACCCAGCAATCCCACTGCTAGGCATACACACTGAATTGAAAGAGACACGTGTACCCCAATGTTCATCGCAGCACTGTTTACAATAGCCAGGACATGGAAGCAACCTAGATGTCCATCAGCAGATGAATGGATAAGAAAGCTGTGCTACATATACACAATGGAGTATTACTAAGCCATTAAAAAGAATACATTTGAATCAGTTCTAATGAGGTGGAAGAAACTGGAGCCTATTATACAGAGTGAAGTAAGTCAGAAAGAAAAACATCAATACAGTATACTAACATATATATATGGAATTTAGAAAGATGATAATGATAACCCTGTATCCAAGATAGTAAAAGAGACACAGATGTATAGAACAGTCTTTTGGACTCTGTGGGAGAGGGCGAGTATGGGATGATTTGGGAGAATGGAATTGATACATGTATATTATCATATGTGAAACAAATCACCAATCCAGGTTCAATGCATGATACAGGATGCTTGGGGCTGGTGCACTGGGATGACCCAGAGGGATGGTATGGGAAGGAAAGTGGGAGGGGGGTTCAGGATGGGGAATGCATGTACACCCGTGGAGGATTCATGTCAATGTATGGCAAAACCAATACAGTATTGTAAAGTAATTAGCCTCCAATAAAAATAAATAAATATATACTAAAAAAAAATCTGTAATAAGATATCACACTGGCCAGAATGACCATGATCAAAAAGTCTACGAATAGTAAATGGTAGAAAAAAGGGAAGCCTTCTACACTGTTGATGGGAATGTAAATTGGTGCAGCCACTATGGAAAACAGTATGGAGAGTCCTTAAAAAACTAAAAATAGAATACCATATGATACAGTATTCCCATTCTTGGGCATATGTCTGGAGAAAACTATAATTCAAAAAGATACATGTACCCCAGTATTCACAGCAGCACTCTTTACAATATCTAAGACATGGAAACAACCTAAATGCCCATTGACAGATAAATGGATACAGTTGTGTTACATATTAATATATGCAATTGAAAATTGCTGCTGCTACTGCTGCTAAGTCGCTTCAGTCATGTCCGACTCTGTGTGACCCCATAGATGGCAGCCCACCAGGCTCCACGTTCCCTGGGATTCTCCAGGCAAGAACACTGGAGTGGGTTGCCATTTCCTTCTCCAATGCATGAAAGTGAAAAGTGAAAGTAAAGTCGCTCAGTCGTGTCCGACTCTTCACGACCCCATGGACTGCAGCCCACCAGGCTCCTCCGTCCATGGGATTTTCCAGGCAAGAGTACTGGAGTGGGGTGCCATTGCCTTCTCCGAATTGAAAATTACTCAGCCACAAAAAGAGCAAAATAATACCATGTGCAGTAACATGAACGAAGCTAGAGATTGTCTTACTGACTGAAGTAAGTCAGACAGAGAAAGATAAATATCATTTGATGTCACTTATATGTGGCTTCTAAAAATGGGTACAAATAAACTTAGTCACAAAACAGAATTAGAGTCACACATATAGAAAACAAGCTTATGGTTGCCAAAGGGGAACTTGGAGATAAATTAGGAAGTTGGGATTAATAGATAAACACCACTATGTAAAAATAGATAAACAACAAGGATTTACTATATAGCACAGGAAACTATATTCCATTTAAAAAACCTATATGGAAAAAACAACCTGAAGCTATACCCCTGAAACTAACACAATATTGTGAATCAATTATAGTTAAATAAAAAGAATACTTCTGGGAAAATAAAAAATATGACAGTCATTCCAGTTTCTGACCTCCATAATAGCAGAAACATGGTTGCTCAGTCTCAACTCATTAAAAAGAAAGGAGTGGGAGTTTGGGATGGACATGTACACATTGCTATGTTTTAAATGGATAATCAACAAGTATAGCACATGGAACTCTGGTCAATGTTATATGGCAGCCTGGATGGGAGGGGATTTTGGGGGAGAATGGATACATACATGTACATGTATGGCTGAGTCCATTCACTGTTCACTTGAAACCATCACAACATTGTTAATCGAATATACTCCAATACAAAAAAAAACAGTTTTTATTAATGAAAAAGAGAGGAGAGGTGGTGTTGTGGGCTGAATTGTGTCCCCACAAAATTCATGTTGAATCTCAAATCCCCAATGTGACTGCATTTGAATATAGGGCCTTTAAAGAGGTAATTAGGGTTAAAGAGATCAGTTCAGTTCAGTTCAGTTGCTCAGTTGTGTTCGACTTTTTGAGACCCCATGGACTGCAGCACACCAGGCCTCCCTGTCCAACACCAACTCCTGGAGATTACTCAAACTCATGTCCATTGAGTAGGTGATGTCATCCAACCATCTCACCCTCTGTCGTCCCCTTCTCCTCTCGCCTTGAGTCTTTCCCAGCATCAGGGTCTTTTCACATGAGTCAGCTCTTTGCATCCGGTGGCCAAAGTATTGGAGTTTCAGCTTCAGCATCAGTCCTTCCAATGAATATTCAGGGCTGATTTCCTTTAGGATGTACTGGCTGGATCTCCTTGCGGTTCAAGAGACTCTCAAGAGTCTTCTCCAACACCACAGTTCAAAAGCATCAATTCTTCGGTGCTCAGGTTTCTTTATAGTCCAACTCTCACATCCATACATGACTACTAGAAAAACCATAGCCTTGACTAGATGGACCTTTGTTGACAAAGGTTTTGTTAAAGAGATAATTAGGGTTAAATGAGGTCTTTGGGCTTCCCTGGTAGCTCAGCCGGTAAAGACTCTGACTGCAATGCAGGAGACCCTGGTTCAGTTCCCGGGTTGAGAAGATCCACTGGAGGAGGGGTAGGCTACCCACTCCAGTATTCTTGGACTTCCCTGGGGGCTTAGATGGTAAAGAATCCACCTGCAATGCGGGAGACCTGGGTTTGATCCCTGGATTGGGAAGATCCCCTGGAGGAGGGCATGGCAACCCACTCCAGTATTCTTGCCTAGAGAATCCCGATGGACAGAGGAGCCTGATGGGCTATAGCCCATGGGGTTGCAAAGAGTTGGACACAACTGAGTGACTAAGCACAGCACAGAGGTCATTAGGGTGGGGGCCAAATAGTACTGGTGTCCTGATAAGGAGGAGGCACCAACAGCATATGTACATAGAGGGAAGGCTATATGTGGACACAGAAAGAAGACAGCCATCTGCAAGCCACAAAGAGAGGCCTCAGGAGACATCAAACCTGTCAACACTTTAATCTTACATTTGCAGCCTACAGAACTGTGGAAAAAATGAACTTCTGTTTTTCAAGCTGCCCTGTCTGTGAAATTTTATTATGGTAGCCTGAGCAGACTAATACAGGTGGTATCCTGGATGGGATCCTGAAACAGAAAGAGGATATTAGGGGGGAACCAATGAAATGTGAATAAGTGTGGATTTAGTTAGTAGTAATGTACCAGTTTGGGTTCATTAGTTATGGCAAATAGACTGTAATAATACGTGGAACTAGTGGAAAGTGGGTGTGGGCTACACAGGAGTTCTCTGTACTATCCAATGACAGTACAACTTTTCTATACATCTAAACTGCTCTAAAGTTAAAAGTTTATTTTAATGAAAATAGAGGAGAAGTAGCCAAGCCCACAGGTACAGGGTAGCAGAGGCCTGCATTCAATGTTCTAGACTTCCCAGGGCAGCAACATTTCCTGCACCACTACTTCCTCTCTGGAGACATATACCAGAGCTCCCCCTAAGTTTCCTTTTGGGCTGCCTTCCAACATGTGAAGCAAGGTGTGGATCACTCCTGCTCCAGCTCCCTTGGAGCTGCTGCACAGTTGTTTCTATTGGAAATAGATTATGGACCAGGAAAATGGAAAATCTGATGGTGTTTCCAGTCCCCAGTCTCTGTAAAAAGCACTCATACAGCTGCCCTTTTTCACTCTCTCAAAAGGAGAGGGAACAAGGTTTCTAAAGCTCATAGGCCCAGGCCATAGAGGTTTATGAAGGAGATGTTGGTGTTAAAAAAGAAAACTTTACAGAGCAGCAAGGAGCCAGTGTGATAAGGCAGGTCGGCCTTCATCCTTCATCTGCCACATCATGGACTAAGACCAGAGGCCCTTGTCAGGGCCTCCCACTGTTTCTCCCTTTGGACTAACTTCTACTGCAACCAGCAAGTCTGGTGTCTTTGTTGATCTATCCCTTTTATGAACCACCACACACTTTGCCCCTGAACAGCAAGACAGGGGTGAAGACATTAGACACCATGAACTCCTTGCCTCTATAGTGGCACTAATACAGCAGTCCTGGTAAAATGAGAAAGGAAATCTCCATGAGCCTGAGGCTCGGAGCAGCACTGACCTGTGAAGCTGAGGCAGGTGTGATCTGCTCCCTTGTCCCTGCTGTTTTTTCTGTGGAGAAAGTCGTTAACTTGTGTCTCAGGTGCTACCAGACAAACCCCCTCCTGGCCCCTCCTATTCCTCCAAAGGAAGCAGAGGTCACTCTTGACCTGTTCCCCATATATTCCTTCCCTTGAGTGAAGATAAAGCTGGAAGAGGGAAGACATCAAGTCCTCTAGCTTTATAAAGTTCCACTAGCCCAATACTGTAGAACAAACAAGGTTTTAGGCATGACAGAAGAGGAACACGTGAAACTTGTAACCTTTCCAGTTCATGTTCTAAATAGCTGTAAAGAAAAGAGTATTGGGAGTAAGATTCAGACTGGCATCTAAATCCACGCATTCACCTGAATAGGCAGCCTGGGACACAGAACCTTCTCCCCACCTCACACCACTTGAAGAAGCAGCCTGCCTCTGAGAGTCTGTCGGGTGTGCTTGAATTCCTAACAGGGAGGAAGGATGAGAACTTTGGTCTGTCTAACAAACTTCTCAGGAAATCCAGCTCCTGGATGAGGTGGGCTTTGGAGGGGCAAGGCCAGTTAGTTGTGCAAGGAGCTCCCAGAGCCCTCATTGCCCCCTGCTGGTGCCGGGGTCACGTGCTCTCCCTTCCCCGGGGAAGGAAGGGTCCCCTTGCTCTTACTCTTGCCAGGTGAGGCAGGGAGCTATTTTGCACAGCGCTCTGCTGGAAAGAAAGTGGATAGTGTGGAACAGAGGAAGAGCATCTCAGAAGAAAGAAAACATGAACTGAAGTACCGTCCTGTTTTCATAGAGCCATAGCAGTTTTCATACACTGTATTTAACAGAAGCTCAGTCTCTTCTTTGTAATTATTTGTATGCATCATCCGGACCTTCAAACTATCTGTATTATCCACAATTATCTCAACTCATCTACATGTTCAGTTTCCCAGGAAGGGAAAAACCTCTCCTGACAGTTTATGAATTCTGGGGAATCTAACTGGGGGAGATGTAGAAAAGCAAACAATTGGTAGGGCATATAATTATCTCTTTCAAAGGAAACATTCACCTCCAGCTGGCCTACTTGTGTAGGTTCTACTGCCTGAAAAGAGAATTAATTAACCTGGGCAGGTCTCTAGTGCTTGCATGTCCTCCTTCAAAACCTATTTACAAACCTGCTTAGAAATGCTGGGCTTTTGCAAGCAGAGAGTTCACTTATAAATACAGCTGCAGATGGAATTCTTTGCAAATGGAAATGGAAAATTCTGAACAGGAATAACTTGACATTTGATTCTGGAACAATGGTAAAATGTCAACATCTGCCATGAAAATATAGAACTATAAAATAATGATTAAGGGTCCTTTCAGGTTTTTTTAAAATATATACCACTGTTTGGGTTTGGTTGTTTCACAAAGCTCTGTGCAGTATCACTTTACTACTATTTAAGCAATTGAGTAATTAAACAAGCACACTTAGACATTAAATTTTATTGGAACATAATAATAGAATCATTCTATCAGAGCTGTGGTCCATTCAGGCCAGAAGTCTCTCTTTTCCATGTACTAGAAGCTGGGTTTTTTGGATAACCTAATAATCCCTTGTTAATGATGATTTCAAAGATCTGGATTCACAGAAACATCCCAAATTCTGTTAAAAAACCATTTTAATGTTATCATTTATAATTGTGCTAAAACTTTCCTTAAATTTATGAACAATATGAACCAATACCAGCTCTTGAATGGCTAATAAAATCTGCTGCTTATAGTGTTAAGTAGCACCTCCAACTTTTTTTTCTTTTTAAAATATTTTTATTGTGATTAAAAAAAACACACTTAACATAAAATTTACCATCTTAACACTTTCTAAGTGTCCTGTTCAGTAGTGTTAAGTATATTCACATGGTTGTGCAATCAATCTCTAAAACTTTTTTGTCTTGCAAAACTGAAATTATACCCATTAAACAACAGATCTCCCTTCCCCTCTCCAACTCAGCTCCTGGCAACCATCATTTTATTTTATTTCTATGAATTTGATCATTTGAGGTACCTCATATAGATGGAATCATACCATATTTGTTTGTCTTTTTGTGGCTGGCTTATTTCACTGAGCATGATGACTCAAAGTTCATCCATGTCATATCATGTGACAGGATTCCCTTCCTTTTTAAGGGTGAATAATATTCCATTGTATGTATATACCACACTTTATCCATTCATCCATTGATGGTGTGTGTGTGTGTTCAGTCGCTCAGTCACGTCTGACTCATTGTGACCCTGTGGACTGTAGCCTGGCAGGCTCCTCTGTCCATGGAATTTTTCTGGCAAAAATACTAGAGTGGGTTTCCATTCCCTCCTCCAGGCAATCTTCCTGACCCAGAAATAGAACCTGTATCTCCTGCATTCGCAGGCGGCTTCTTTACCACTGTGCCACCATGAACACTGGGCTTTTTTCTGCCTCTTAGCTATTGTAAATAATGCTGTTATGGACATGGGTGTGCAAGTATCTCTGCAAGATCCTGATTTCAACTGTTCAGGACCTATATCCAATCATGGGTTTGATGGATCATATACTAATTCTATTTTTAATTTTTTGAGCAATCACCATACTGTTTTCCATAGCATCTGTACCATTTTTCATTTCTACTATCAGTGCCTTCTACCAAGGTTTCAATTTCTCCACATCTTATTTTCTGTTCTTTTTTATAGTAGCCATCCTAGTGGGATGTGACTTGGTATCTCTTTGTGGTTTTGATTTACATTTCCCTAATGACTAATGATGTTGAGCATTGTTGGCCATTTGTATATATCTTTGAGAAATGTCTATTCAAATTTTTGTCCATTTTTTAATTGCGTTATTTGTTTTCCTGTTGTTCAGTCGTAGAAGTTCTTTATATATTCTGGATATTACCTCCTCATCAGACATAGGATTTGCAAATCTTTTCTACCATTATATAGGTTACTTTTTAACTCTGTTTATTGTGTCCTTTTATGCACAGAAGTTTTAAAATGTAACATAGTTGTATTTCTCTATTTTTATTTTTGTTACCTGTACTTTTGGTATCACAACTAGGAAATCCTTGAAAAATCCAATGTCATGAAGGTTCTACATTTAGATCTTTGATCCATACTGAGTTAATTTTCATACATGCTATAAAAGTATGGGTCAAACTTGGTTTGTATGCATATGGATATACAGTTGTTTCAACACCATTTGTTTAAGAGGATTTTTTTTTCCCTTTTGAAATTCATGGTCTTGACAGCTTCGTAAAAAAATATTTGACCATATATATGAAAATATATATATATATGAAAATTTATTTCTAAGGTCTCTGTTCTATTCCAGTGATCTGTAGGTCTGTCTTTATTCCAGTACAACGCTATTTTCGTAACTATATGTTTATAATAAGTTTTGAAATCAGCACGTGTGAGACCTCCAATCTCATTCTTTTTTTTCCCAAAGATTGTCTTGGGCTATTCAGAGTCCCTCAAGATTCTATATGAATTTTAGATGGATCTTTCTTTTCTTAATTTATTTATTAAAAAGAAATTTTGTTGTTGTTCTGGGTCATTGTTGCTGCTCATGAGCTTTCTCTAGTTGCAGTGCACAGGACTTCTTATTGTTGTGGCTTCTCTTATTGCAGAGCACAGACTCTAGGCACATGGGCTTCAGTAGTTGCAGCATGCAGGCTCAGGAGTTGTGGCTCGTGGGCCCTAGAGCATGGACTCAGTAGTTGTGGCACACAGACCTAGATGCTCAATGGCATGTGGAGTCTTCCCAGACCAGGGATTGAACCCATGTCCCCTGCATTCGCAGGTGGACTCTCAACCACTGTACCACCAGGGAAGTTCAGGATGGATCTCTCTGTTTCCACAAAAAATGCAATTAAATCTGTGGATTACTTTGGGTGCTATTGACATCTTAACAATATTAAGTTTTCTAATCTACGACCACAAGATGTTTTCCATTTATTTGTGTCTTCTCTGTTCTTAAAAAAAACCAACTGTACTAAGATATAATTAATATACCATAAAACTCACTCATTTGGGAGTGCCAAATATTTTTCTCTCAGTCCATAGGTTGCCTTTTATTTTGTTGATGGGCTCATTCGCTGTTCAAAACTTTTTAATTTACATGGTAACATTTGTCTATTTATGCCTTTGTTGGCTATGCTTTCAGTGTCATATTTAAGAAATCATTGTCAAGACCAATGTCAAGAAGATTTTGCCCTTTTTTTCTTCTAGGATTTCTATGGATTTGGGTCTCATTTAAGTCTTTAATTCATTTTTTGTTGCTTTTTGTATATTATGTAAGATAAGGGTCCATATTTCATTCTTTTGCATGTGGACATCCAGTTTTCCCAGCACTGTTTTTTGAAGGACTGTCCTTTCCCCATTCAATGGTCTTGACAGTCTTATTGAAGATCAGTTGGCTATATTTGTGTTGGTTTATTTCTCGGCTGTCTAGGCTGTGCCTTTGGTCTATGTGTCTGTTTTTATGCCAGTACCATACTGTTTTGTTTACTGTATCTTTGTAATATATTTTGAAATCAGGATATGGGATGCCCCCAACTTTGTTCTTCTAGCACAAAATTTCTTTATTTGGGTTTTTTTGTGGTTCCATATGAATTTTACGATTGTTTTTCTATTTTTCTAAAAAATGCCATTGGGTTTTGATAGAGATTGCATTGAATCTGTAGATAGCTGTGGGCAATATGGACCTTTTAACAATACTAATACTTCTGATCCATGGACATGGGATATCTCCATGGATATTCCTCCATTTATTTGTGTCTGCTTTCTTTTATCTAGAGTTTTATAGTTTTTTTTAATGAATGATAGCTAGTTGTATTAATATACCACATTTTGTTCATCCATTCATTAGTGGATGGACATTTGAGTTGTTTTCACTTCTTGGCAATTATAAATAATGCTGTTATGAAAATCAGTGTACAAGTTTTTGTTTATATGTATTCTTTCAATTCAATGTCTTTTAGTATATTTACAAGCCTATATAACAGTCCTATAGTCACACTACCCTGAACGTACCTGATTTTCTCTGATCTCAGAACTTGGTTAGTACTTGATGGGAGAAATATCAAATCTCAGATATGCAGATGATACCACTTTAATGGCAGAAAGTAAAGAGGAACTAAAGAGCTTCTTGATGAGGGTGAAAGAGGAGCATGAAAAAGCTGGCTTGAAAGTCAACATTCAAAAAACTAAGATCATGGATTTGGTCCCATCACTTTATGGCAAATAAAAGAAGAAAAAATGGAAACAGTGAGAGACTTTATTTTCTTGGGTTCCAAAATCATTGTGGACAGTGACTGCTGCCATGAAATTAAAAGACACTTGTTTCTTGGAAGAAAAACTATGACAAACCTAGACAACATATTAAATGGCAGAGACACCACTTTGCCTACAAAATTCTGTCTAGTCAAAGCTATGTTTTTCCCAGGAGTCATGTACAAATATGAGAGTTGGATCATAAAGAAAGCGGAGGGCTGAAGAACTGATACTTTCAAATTGTGGTGCTGGAGAAGACTCTTGACGATCCCTTGGACTACCAGGAGATCAAACCAGTTAATCCTAAAGAAAATCAGCCCTGAATATTTATGGGAAGGACTGATGCTGAAGCTGAAGTTCCAATACTTTGGCCACCTGATGCTGAGAGCTAACTCATTAGAAAGGACCCTGGTGCTGGGAAAGATTGAAGGCAAAAGGAGAAGAGGGTGGCATAGGATGAGATTGTTAGATAGCATCACCAACTCTATGGACATGAATTTGAACAAATTTCAGGAGATAGTGGAGGACAGAGGAGCCTGGTGTGCTGCAGTCCATGGGGTGCAAATAGTCGGACACAACTTACTGACTGAACAACAACATGCAACAATCGCCATTCTCTAATTCCAGAATATTTTCATCTACCCAAAAAAGAAACCCTATACCTATGTAGTCATTCCCCATTCTCTACTCCCCCTCAGCCTTTGGCAACCACTATTCTACTTTCTGTCTCTATATATTTGCCTATTTTGGACATTTCACATAAGGGGAATCATATGATATTTCTCCTTTTGTGTCTGGTTTCTTTCCCTTAGCATAATGCTTTCTAGTTTCCTCCATGTTGAATAAGGATTTCATTCTTTTTTATGACTGAATAATACTCCATTTTATGAATATACAACATTTGTTTATCCATTAGTCAGTTGAAGGGCATTTGTATTGTTTCCACTTTTTAGCTTTCATGAATAGTGTTGCTGGGAACATTTGTATACAAGTTTTTGTGTGGATGTATGTTTCCAATTCACTTGGACATTTTCAGTATCTTTAGGAGTGGTATTGCTGAATCATATGGTTACTTTGTTTAATTTCTTTAGAAACTACCAAACTGTTTTCTAATGAACTAAACCGTTTATATTCCAAGCAACAATGTATGAGGTTTCCAATTTCTTCATGTCTTTACCAATATTTGTTATTATTTATCTTCCAAATATTTGGGTTTTTTTACCAATGGACTTCTCTGTTTCTCAGCACTTTGTTAGCTTTCCCTCACTATGGTTGTCTCAGATGGAGTGTGTTCAAAGTCTTCCCGCTGAACCTCTATAGTGGGTTAATTCAAGCAGTAGACTTGAGCAAGATGAACTGATTAAGGTGTTTGATTTATGTTTCCTGCTTTGAGAGCATATGGATGCTCCCAAAGGAATGGTCTTCCAGAAACTGTTTATTACCACTCTACTATATGATAATGTTTTAAAGGTGAAAGCACAGTTTTCACTAGAGGGGTATTTGTATTTCTCCCTAATGTCAATCGGCTTTCCACCTACTTCTTTGTCTACACTAATCAAAACCTGAAGGAAGAAAGATGGATAATGTAACATGCTGCCCTTCTTTCACCCCAAAAGCCTAAGATCCTGTAATGGTTTTTGTAAAATCAGAACATGATTACCTAAGAAACCATGACTCCATGTAGGAAGCTCCTGTTGTCTTTCCTTTCTGTACTATTCACTCTTCTGTTTCCATTTTCTTTATGATGAATCAGCCTTTAACATGCAATGAAAATTCTCAAATATGTAGGCACTGACAATTTTTAAGTAATTTCAGCTCCTAGTAAAGTTTTCCCATTTTTGAAATTTGCTATTTTTAAACATATCTTAAACATACAAAATTGTTTTGAAGAGAGTTATGTAGTTTTCTTATGTGAGAAGAGGAATGGCAAAGTTGGAAGCAATATTTAAGCATATTCTCAACAATCCATTTGAATTTCATTTGTAGGAAAGAGTATACTTTTAAGACACTACAGGACATAGCTTTTTTTGCCTCATGCTGGGAATCCAAACAAGTAAGTTGCATTTACATCTCAGCCCCTAACTTGATAAGTGGAATTCTAGATCATTACATTTGCTTGCAAAGAAGTATCAAGCAGTTTTAAAGGTCTGATATTTTCACTGAGATTTAATTTACGTACCAAAAACTTCACCATTTTAAAGTATGCAATTCAGTGGCTTTTAGTATATTCAAAAGGTTGTGCAATCCTCACCACTCCTTAAATCCAGAAAATTTTCATCACCCCAAAAAGAAACCCCATGCTCAGTAGCAGTCACCCCTCTTCTCCTTCCCACCAGCCAATGACAACCACTAATGTACTTCCTGCCTTTATGGATTTTCCTATTCTGGACATCTCATATGAAAGGAATCAAACAATACATGGTCTTTTTGACTGGTTGTTTTCATGAAGCATGTATTCAAGGTGCATCAATGATGGAGCAGGTATCAGTGCTTCATTACTTTTTAAAATTTGTATTGACTTCCCTGATGGCTCAGATGGTAAAGCATCTGTCTACAATGAGGGAGATCTGGGTTCGATCCCTGGGTCAGGAAGATACCCTGGAGAAGGAAATGGCAACCCACTCCAGAACTACTGCATGAAAAATCCCATGGATGGAGGAGCCTAATAGACTACAGTTCATGGGGTCGCAAAGAGTCGGACACGATTGAGTGACTTCACTCATGGTTAATCCAATGTGTTAGTTTCAGATGTACAGCAAAGTGATTCAATTATACATATGCATATATTCATTATTTTTCAGATTCTTTTCTCATATAGATTATCACAGAATCAGATCAGATCAGATGAGATCAGTCGCTCAGTCATGTCCGACTCTTTGCGACCCCATGAATCGCAGCACGCCAGGCCTCCCTGTCCATCACCAACCCCCAGAGTTCACTCAGACTAACGTCCATCGAGTCAGTGATGCCATCCAGCCATCTCATCCTCTGTCGTCCCCTTCTCCTCCTGCCACCAATCCCTCCCAGCATCAGAGTCTTTTCCAACCAGTCAACTCTTCACATGAGGTGGCCAAAGTACTGGAGTTTCAGCTTTAGCATCATTCCTTCCAAAGAAATCCCAGGGCTGATCTCCTTCAGAATGGACTGGTTGGATCTCCTTGCAGTCCAAGGGACTCTCAAGAGTCTTCTCCAATACCACAGTTCAAAAGCATCAATTCTTCGGTGCTCAGCCTTTTTCACAGTCCAACTCTCACATCCATACATGACCACAGAAAAAACCATAGCCTTGACTAGACAAACCTTTGTTGGCGAAGTAATGTCTCTGCTTTTGAACATGCTATCTAGGTTGGTCATAACTTTCCTTCCAAGGAGTAAGCGTCTTTTAATTTCATGGCTGCAATCACTATCTGCACTGATTTTGGAGCCCATAAAAATAAAGTCAGCCAGTTTCCACTGTTTCCCCATCTATTTCCCATGAAGTGGTGGGACCAGATGCCATGATCTTCGTTTTCTGAATGTTGAGCTTTAAGCCAACTTTTTCACTCTCCACTTTCACTTTCATCAAGAGGCTTTTTAGTTCCTCTTCACTTTCTGCCATAAGGGTGGTGTCATCTGCGTATCTGAGGTTATTGATATTTCTCCCAGCAATCTTGATTCCAGTGTGTGCTTCCTCCAGCCCAGCGTTTCTCATGATGTACTCTGCATATAAGTTAAATAAACAGGGTGACAATATACAGCCTTGACGAACTCCTTTTCCTATTTGGAACCAGTCTGTTGTTCCATGTCCAGTTCTAACTGTTGCTTCCTGACCTGCATACAAATTTCTCAAGAGGCAGATCAGGTGGTCTGGTATTCCCATCTCTTTCAGAATTTTCCACAGTTTATTGTGATCTGGGCTATACAGTAGGTCCTTGTTATTTGTTTATCTTATGTATAGTAGTGAGGCTTCCCTGGTGGCTCAGTGGTAAAGAATCTGCCTGCCAATGCAGAAGATGTGAGTTTGATCTCTGGGCTAGGGAAGATCCCCTGGAGAAAGAAATGGCAACCCACTCCAGTATTCCTGCCTGGGAAATCCCATGGACAGAGGAGCGTGGCAGGCTACAGTCCATGGGGTTGCACAAGAGTTGGACACGACTGAGTGACTAAATAACAACATATAGTAGTGTGTACATGTTAATCCCAGGCTCCCGATTTATTCCTCCCCTGCCCTGCCACATTTCACTTTTGGTAACCATAGATTTGTTTGTTATATATGTAATCTTGTTTCTCTTTTGTAAATAAGTTCATTTGTATTATGTTTTAAAATTAGATTCCACATATGAATGATATTATGTGAAATTTATCTTTGTCTGACTTACTTCACTTAGTATGATAATTTCTAGGTCCATCCATGTTACTGAGTGCTTCATTACTTTTAACTGCCAAATACTATTCAATTGTCTCTATATACCACATTTTACTTATTCATTCATCAGTTGGTAGACTTTTGAGTTCTTTCTACTTTGGGGCTATTATGAATAATGCTTCTATGAACATTTGTATACTAGTTTTTGTGTGGATATCAGTTTTCATTTCCCTTGGATACATACCTAGGAGTGGAGTTCCTTGAATATATGATAACTCTATGTTTAACCACTAAAGGAATTGCCAGTCTGTATTCCATAGTGAGTGTTCTCCTTTCACCAACATTTAATATTGTCTGCCTTTATATATTTATATAATACCCTAGCCATTATAGCTACCCTAGTGGGTATGAAGTGGTGTCTCATCACGTTTTGATTTGCATTTCCTTAATGACTAATTATTTTGAGCATCTTTTCAGGTGCTTTTTAACCATTTGTGTATCATCTTTGGGAAAGTGTATATTCAAATTCATTGCCCATTCTCTTAAAAAAAAAATTAGTCACACCCCATAGCATGTGGGACCTTAGTTCCCCAATGAGGGGTTGAACCTACACCCCTTGCATTGGAAAGTAAGTAAGTGTTAGTCACTCAGTCATGCCCGACTCTTTGCGAACCCATGGACTGTAGCCCATCAGGCTCCTCTGTCCATGAGATTTTCCAGGCAAGGATACTGGAGTGGGCTGCCATTTCTTTCTCCAGAGGATCTTCCCAACCCAGGGGTTGAACCTGGGTCTCCTGAACTGCAGGCAGATTCTTTACCAACTGAGCTACAAGGGAAGCCAAAGAAGAGTTTTAACCACTGGACTCCCAGGAAAATCCCCATTGCCCATTTTCTAATTGGAATGCCTTTTTATTGTTGAGCTGTAAGAGTTCTTTATATATTTTGTATGTAAGACATCATATATGTGATCTGCAAATGTTTTCTCCCATTCTGTGGGTTGTTTCACCACTTTCTTGATGGCACCCTTTGAAGTATAAAAGTTTTAATATTCATGAAATTACCTGTTTTTTCTTTTGGTTGCTTGTGCTTTTGGTGTCTTACCTAAAAAGTGCCTAGATTCTCTAATCTAGGTCATGAAGATTTACACCTATTTTCCTTCTTAAAGTTTGATAGTGTTAGCTCTTTGATCCATTTAAAATTAATTTTTGGTATATGGTGTGAGGTAACTTCCCTCTTTTGCATGCAAATATACATTTATCTCAGTACCTTTTGCTGAAAAGACTATGCTTTCCCCATAGAATGGTCCTGGCACCTTTGTTGAAAATCAATTGACCTTAGAAGTGAGGGTTTATTTGTGGACTTTCTTTCTTACTCCATTGATCTATATGTCTTTAGGCCAGTATCACACTGCTTTCATTAAAGTAGTTTAATAGTAAGTTTTGAAATCACGAAGTGTAAAGTTCACATTCTTTGTCCTTCTGATCCCTCCGGTGGCTGCTTAGTTGCTTATTTTCACTGTGCTTGTGGGCTGTTGATTTTTAAGGCTACCACAGGACTGGGGAGGGAGCATGGAAACATAGGGACTTTCTAATAACACAAAGCTTACTGTTCTTATCAAGATTAAGCCATTTTCTTGAAGAAATGCTCTCTGGATTTTTGTAAGCTTTCACTTATTTTCTGGAATACTGGAAAAGTTACTTTTGACAATTTTTGGCTAGTGTTTTCATTGCTTTTACTGAAGGGAGGGTTTTCAGAGTTCCTCATTTCATCATTCTTGAAGTCATCTAGATCTGAGTTTTTACTCTCTACTACTTCCTCCTTTGCACCAAATGTTGTTAGATCAACTTGTGCAGCTTTCTAGGGATTGAATAGGTAACAGAATCACAGATTATCATATGCATTTGGGCTTCCCTGGTGGCTCAGATGGTAAAGAGTCTGCCTGCAATGTGCGAGACTCGGGTTCGATCCCTAGGTCAGGAAAATCCCCTGAAGAAGGAAATGGCAACCCACTCCAGTATTCTTGCCTGGAGAATCCCATGGACAGAGGAGCCTGGTGGGCTACAGTGCATAGGGTCACAAAGAGTGGGACACGACTGCGCGACTTTGCTTTCTTTCACAAACCAGCAAAAAACTTCTGTGTAAGACAGGATCCTTGTCTTTTTATGTATTAATGTATATATCACTTACGCACACTGAAGTAGAGTATTAAAATGGGAAATTCTGTCATATATATATATATATATGATCCAACCTCCATAGTACAATTTTGTCAATTGACCAGTAATATCCTTTACAGCACTTTATTATCCTTTAGCACAGGATCCAGTCTAAGATCAGATATAGATTTATTTGTCGCATTTCTTTAGTTTGGAGCATGCACACAGTCTTTCTTTTATGACATTGAGATTTTTTTAAGAATAAAGCCTTCATTCCTTTTAATAGACTGTTCCTCATTTGGAGTTTGTCTATTATTTCCTCATAACGGCACCCCACTCCAGTACTCTTGCCTGGAAAATCCCATGGACAGAGGAGTCTGGTAGGCTGCAGTCCATGGGGTTGCTAAGGGTCGGACATGACTGAGCGACTTCCCTTTCACTTTTCACTTTCATGCATTGGAGAAGGAAATGGCAACCCACTCCAGTGTTCTTGCCTGGAGAATCCCAGGGACGGGGGAGCCTGGTGGGCTGCCGTCTATGGGGCCGCACAGAGTCGGACACGACTGACGTGACTTAGCAGCAGCATATATTCCTGGCTAGAAAACTACATACTTGCTGCTGTGTCATTCATAGGGTTTAATATTGAGAGACATATTAAGGTCTCTCATATGAGGTCAGGTTTATCTGACCTCCATGGGTGATGTAATTTTTGATCATCCAATCAGGTTGTTTTCTGATTTTTCTGCTTTACACTTAATAGTTTTTTCTCTAACAACTAATAAGTAGTCTGTGGAGAGACATTTTAAGAACAATGTAAGTATTCTGATCCTCATCAAAAATTTCCCTTTGGTTTAGCCTCAATTGATGACTCCTGCTTAAATCAATCTTTACTACAATGGTTGAAAAATGATGATTTTCCAGCTCCAGTACTCCCTCTGCAATTGCCATTCAATACTCAAGGACTCATATTTTAAAACAGCTTTATCGATGGTCCTTTCTAGGTGAGGAAGCTAGTATGACATACTGCAGTCAAAACCAGCTTGTTGGTCTCAGTGAGGATAATATGGTGTGGTGGGGGGAGCTACTAGGATAGGTAGCAGGGCCTGTATGGGTAATCAGAAATTGTAGTTCACTGGTCCTTTGGCATTATATAACTGAGCAGGTACCCTAGGGACATATAGATGTGCAGCCCACTGAGGTCCTTCTACAACTAACAAAATTCCTGGTTTAGTGAAGGGAAACATGGTTTGATCTACCACAATAGAGAGTCACGACCTTTCACCCCATTACCATATCTGAGTCAGTTTATAGATTTAGGATCTCATAAATGAAAAGAGTCCAGGTACCCTTAAAGAAGAATACCACAAGTATATATACATTTTCCTCATTTTCTGCCCAGTGACACTGAAGCCATTTTCCCTACAGAAAGGGAATATCCACATTTTGGAGAACAGTAGATCCTAATTTTCAGTTAACACTATTTTCTGGACAGTCAGAACACTATGGCCACCAGCCATAGACTTTTAGGATAAGGATTGACAGAATATAAGTACAGTTTTGACCCTAGGCAGTCTTACCATAGGCCCAATGAAATCACCAAGCCCAATTCAATGAAAATACTCCCAGTTCCTAAAGGTATAAATGAAATGCATATCCTCAGCAAACAACAGAATTCCCACTGGACTTCTTGAGCCACAGAGATAGGCCTTTGAGACTATTATGGAAGAAAAGGCCAAGTATAGACTCTTGGAACTCCACCTCCTTAACAAGGAAGCAATATTGCCTCCCTGGTAGAATAGTAGAGATAAATGTTACCATAGTGGCTCAGATGGTAAAGAATGCACCTGCAAGGCTGGAGACCTGGGTTTGATCCCTGGATTGGGAAGATTCCCTGGAGAAAGGAATGGCTACCCACTCCAGTATTCTTGCCTGGAGAATTCCATGGACAGAGGAGCCTGGGGGGCTACAGTTCATGGGCTTGCAAAGAATCAGACACAACTGAGTGACTTTCAAATCAACATAGGAGATATAGAAGTGATGATTTAATTCATATTTGGCTACTTTAAAGGTCAGGTGAGTCTGAAAGTGACCTTAAATTATCATTAATTGTATGTCAACTCTAAACCTGGCTACTGTTCCAGATGTGATCTTGTAAACAGTTGGCAAGTAGTTATTGATCTAATGAAAGCACTTTCTCTATATATCAATCAGGACAAAGATTAGGGTGAGGTGAGTGAAGCAGCTGCCTCTGGCACAAAGTTTAAGGGACTCCCCCCAAAAATTAGTAACCAAGATAAATGATATTTTAATGCAATATTTTACAAAACTAAAACTAATGCAAAAACCCGTGACATACAAAATAGCAAAATTTTAAACAGAGACAAGGTTAGCAACAGAGAATAGCAGAAGCAGAATATCACAGATTATGTCAATTCTTAAGCCATGTGCTACTAATTTGCAGGGAACACTGATCATCTCACCATCCCACAGCACATCATTGTGCTGCTGCTGCTGCTGCTGAGTCACTTCAGATGTGTCTGACTCTGTGTGACCCTATGGACCGCAGCCTGCCAGGCTCCTGTGTCTATGGGATTCTCTAGGCAAGGGTACCGGAGTGGGTTGCCATGCTCTCCTCCAGGGGATCTTCCCAACCCAGGGATAAAACCCGGGTCTCCTACATTTCAGGCAGTTTCTTTACCGGTGAGCCACCAGGGAAGCCCCTATCATTATGTTAGTCTACCACTGATAATATCATATTGACTAAACACAGAAAGCAAAAATTAACAGGTACCTCAGATGCTAGAAAATGGGCAACAGTTCCCCCCAAAATACAAGGTTATCCTGACACATCAGTAAAATTTTGGTGGGAGGGGGGCAAGTACATCCAGGATTTGAGACATACTGAATATCCCTTCCAAAGTAAATAAAAAGTTGTTGCATCTTTGACTCCCTATCATTTAAAGAATTTCAACGGATTTTTAGAAAACATAGATCATGTTTGGCTGGTTGCTTTTTTCCATTTACTGGCCTACAATGCTGTAATCTTCCATCTTTGAGAGAACACAGAGCAAGAGATGGTGCTCCACCTAATCCAAGGAGTGGTTCTACCACTTGGCCACTATAACCCATTAAACCCAATGGTACCAGAAACATTTGTGGCAGATTGGGATGTTATAATAGCTTGTGGAAAGTCCATACCCAAGAATCACAGCAAGGAGTCCCTGGAGTTCTTAAACAAACTTATGTTCCCTTAAGGAAGTAACTTTTCTCCTTTAAAACCAATCCATGTCTTGCTTCTGGTTTCTGGTTGTTTTTAGTTTCTGGTTGAATTTCTAACACAGATCTTCAAGTGACTAATTATAACCCAAACTGCCCATCATGAACTGAATGCTAAGAGTCAGCTGCCTAGCTATAACCTTAGATGTACCCTGAAGCATTTCCTCCTCAATGGAAGCTATTGAGTATATATTCAGAATGTGGCCTGAGTAGATATTGAAGTTACAAGTCTCAGAATATCTACTCCTGCTTCATAGCTATTTTTGCAATACCAACAAACTCATGGGAAGTTCAAGGCTTATTTAAAACTGGCTCTGCATAATATGCCTGAAACAGCCAGAAGTGAATTGTTCCAGCATTATAGCCCTGAGGGCTATCCCAGAAGAACAGTGGAGAAGTAAAGTCCTCCCAGTGTGCAGAACTTCAAGGAGTACAACTTCAGGTCCACTTTGCTTGCTTGGCCTTTAGGCCAGGATCTATACCAGTGGTTGGCAAACTTTTTCTCTAAACAGCTGCTGCTGCTGCTGCTGCTAAGTTGCTTCAGTCATGTCCGACTCTGTGCGACCACAGAGACGGCAGCTCACCAGGCTCCCCCGTCCCTGGGATTCTCCAGGCAAGAACACTGGAGTGGGTTGCCATTTCCTTCTCCAATGCGTGACAGTGAAAAGTGAAAGTGAAAAGTGAAAGTGAAGTTGCTCAGTCGTGTCCGACTCCTAGCGACTCCATGGACTACAGCCTACCAGGCTCCTCCGTCCATGGGATTTGCCAGGCAAGAGTACTGGAGTGGGTGCCATTGCCTTCTCCGCTCTAAACAGCTAGGTAGTAAATATTTTCAGCTTTTGGGCCACATATGATCTTGTTGCAACTACTTAATTTTACTCCTGTAGTGTAAAGATGACCATAGATAATATGTAAATAGAAGGATAAGTATTTCAATAGAACTTTATTTATAAAAGCAGTTAATAAACTGGAGTTTACCAGCCTCTTAGCAATACAATTCACTGGCAGAATCTAATGGTTTGATTTGTTGTTATGGATTTGGAAAACATGAAAGTAGAAAATTGGTAACTAGATTAGCCTCTTAATTTGGGGTCCACAGAATCCTAAGTGGCTGGAAGATGGAACAATATAATATTATATAATCCTGGTTTCCTTAATAATCTTATGTATTTTATGTGTTGCACTTAAAAATACTACTCTGAGAATGGGTTCATGAGCTTTACCAGACTACCAAAGCTTTTAAAAGAAAATGGCTAAGAAGTCTTCAGAATGGGCCTCAAGAATGAGAACTTTCATGTCTCAAGTAGAATGCATGCTAAAAGGCCTTAGTCTCCATTGCAAAAGTATTGTACCAGCAGGGTCAGAGAGAGAGTGAATCCAGAAACAGTTTCTGCTTTAGTGAGGGAAGTTGCTACCCCATCCATAAAGGAAGGGGTCTAATGCAATCAACTTTCCCTAAGGTTATGGCTAGTCACCTCAAAGTATGGTACTTTACCAGGGGCTCAAAGTGTGTTGCTACTGATAAATTGGGTTGAAGTCCACAAGATTCACTGGTGTTATGTACACCATCACTGAAGGTGCAGGTCTCATAGATCGTTGGAAAGGTTACTGAAGACTCAGTTATGGTACCACCTAGGAACTAACACCTTGCAAGGTTGGGATGCTGCTACAGGATGTGGAATCACTCTGAGTCAGCCAATAGTACATATAATGCTATTTCTTTCATTGTCCGAATACATGGGACTGGGAATCAAGAAGTCGAAAAGGTTACTGGCACCTCTCATGAATCATTAAACCTAATGGTCCATTGACAAACCTTTGTTTCCCATATTTGAAACTTAGAAGTTGAGGACAGTAGTATCTTTGATAGACTCTGGCAGTAATGACAACTTCATTACATCAAAAGTCTTGGCAGCAGGTCACCAGACAATGGAAAAAGTATGGACAAGACCACTCGAAAGCTGTGAGTATGAACGAGATTTTATTCCTGGGAGTTCCAAGAAATAGTGTGGTTGAGTTCTGATGTGGAGAGAAACTGGAGACTCCACAAGAAGGAACTCAAGCACCCAGAGAAATGATGAGTGTGACCCTCGGATCATATTGTGATCATTTAAACATGATAATGGCATTTTTCCCCAGGAAATCTGTGAATTTTACAGTCATGCAGCTGAAAGAATCATGACTTATGTTTTATAATTTATACAGCTGTTTTGATATATTTTTGACCATCTTACTTCTTTTAACTATTAACATTTTTTGTATCTCTGTGTATGTAGATATGTGCTCCTCTATCAATGTTGTACCCATCTTTACCTTTAAGATGAGAAGGAAAAACCTCAGTCCTCCTCCTGTGTATCCCTTTTATTCTCATTACTACTTCACTCACACTTCTGGCACCAGATGTGTGGAGATTTTCCGCCACCAGCAAATTCTCTGTGCCACCAGCTGGCTGTCCTAAGATTTAACTCAATTCTGATAGGATCTATCTGGAGATATGTCAGATCCCACAGGTGAGCTCAGTCCCACAAGACTGCCCCCTGCCACACACACATACATACACGCACACACTCACACACACACGCACACACACACACTTCAGATGCCAGTCACAAGCCCTGATCAACTGGCTATAGATCAGAAATTCCAAGGACCCTCTCTTCAGGTTTGATTAATTTGTTAGAGTGGCTCGAAGAACTCAAGAAGACATTTACTTACATTTACCAGTTTATTAAAGGATATGATAAAAGATACAGATGAACCACCACATGAAAAGATACACAGGGCAAGATCTGAGAGGGTCCTGAGAACAGGAGCTTCTGTCCCCATGAGGTTGGTATATGTCACGTTATGACTGACCATTAATTCCAGTACCAGCCCTTCTCCTTTCTCAAAAGAAAGGGGGCAGGACTGAAAATTGCAAGCCACTAATCATGGCTTGGTCTTTCTGGTGACCAGTCTTCATTCAGGAGACAGCCAGGAGCCCCTTTCCCCCTAGAGTTGCCTCAATAGAACAAAAGACACTTCTATCACCCAGAAAATGACTTGGGTTTTAGGAGCCTTATACCAGTAACCAGGGAAGAGACCAAGATAAAACTTTTCTACTGTCTCACAGTGAGCATGTCTTTTATGTCACTCCAGGCTGGTGTGGTCTGGGATAGCATAGATTATAATACAATTTTGTATTATATAAAAATACAATTATAAATTATAATACATTTTTTTACCATCATAGTGTTCACCCTAACAAGATTCTAAACTCCTTAAGGAGGGGTCTTTGTTTTATATCAATGTTACTCAAAGTGTAGTGTGTAGACTCTATATTACCAGTCCATAGCTAGACAAGTACAGGAATTAAGATTAAGCATTTTAAAATATTTACAGATATTTGACAAGATAATTTTCATGTCTATAGAATCTTTAAAATTTTTTGGATTTTTATTTTCTATGACATTGATCTTTTAATTCTTGTAATAGCTTGTTTTTATTGTATTTTATAAAAGTATTAGTTCACTACAATTTGGAAATTTTTAAAATGTCCTTCACCACATATTTTGAGAAGCAGTATTTTTATATCACTTTTTTATAATTGGAAGCTTTAGAGAAGACGAGATGGCAGAGAAGAAGGATGTGAAGCTTTTGAGTTTAAGTTTGACGCCATTTTTTATAGCTTAATTTGTTGTTGTTTGGTTGCTCAGTCATGTCCAACTCTTTCCGAGCTCATGGACTACAGCATGTCAGGCTTCCCGGTCCATCACCATCTCCCAGAGTTAGCTCAAACTCATGTCCATTGAGTTGGAGATGCTATCCAATCATCTCATCCTCTGTCGTCCCCTTCTCCTCCTGCCTTCAATCTTTCCCAGCATCAGGGTCTTTTCACATGAGTCAGCTTTTTGCATCAGGTGGCCAACATATTGGAGCTTCAGCTTCAACATCAGTCCTTCCAATGAAAATCCAAGACTGATTTCCTTTACGATTGATTGGTTTGATCTCCTTGCTGTCCAAGGGACTCTTAAGAATCTTCTCCAACCATCACAGTTCAAAAGCATCAATTCTTTGGTGCTCAGCCTTTTTTAATTGTCCATCAATTCTTTGGTGCTCAGCCTTTTTTAATTGTCCAACTTTCACATCTGTACATGACTACTAGAACAGCTATAGCTTTGACTATGTGGACCTTTGTCGGCAAAGTAATGTCTCTGCTTTTTCATACACTGTTTAGGTTTCTCATTGCTTTCCTTCCAAGGAGCAAGTGTCTTTTAATTTCATGGCTGCAGTCACCATCTGCACTGATCTGGGAGCCCAAGAAAATAAAGTCTGTCACTGTTTCCATTGTTTCCCCTTCTATTTGCCATGAAGTGATGGGACCAGATGCCATGATCTTGGTTTTCTGAATGTTGAGTTTTAAGCCAGCTTTTTCACTCTCCTCTTTCACTTTCATCAAGAAGCTCTTTAGTTCCTCTTCACTTTCTGCCATAAGGGTGGTGTCATCTGTATATCTGAGGTTATTGATATTTCTCCCTTTAATCTTGATTCCAGCTTGTGCTTCCTCCAGTCCAGCATTTCTCATGATGTACTCTGCATATAAGTTAAATAAACAGGGTGACAATATACAGGCTTGATGTACTCCTTTGCCAATTTTGAACCAGTCCATTGTTCCATGTCCAGTTCTAACTATTGCTTCTTGACCTGCATATAGGTTTCATAGGAGGCAGGTAAGGTAGTCTGGTATTCTTAAGTCTTTAAGAATTTTCCACAGTTTGTTGTGATCCACATAGCCAAAGGCTTTAGCATAATCAATGAAGCAGTAGTTTTTCTGGAATTCTCTTGCTTTTTATATGATCCAATGCTGTTGCTGCTGCTGCTGCTAAGTCGCCTCAGTCATGTCCGACTCTGCGCGACCCCATAGATGGCAGCCCACCAGGCTCCCCCGTCCCTGGGATTCTCCAGGCAAGAACACTGGAGTGGGTTGCCATTTCCTTCTCCAATGCACACAAGTGAAAAGTGAAAGTAAACATCTATGATCCAATAAATGTTGGCAATTTGGTCTCTGGTTCCTCTGCCTATTCTAAATCCAGCTTGTACATCTGGAATTTCTTGGTTCACATACTGTTGAAGCCTATATTGAAGGATTTTCAACATTACTTTGCTAGCATGTGAAATGAGCGCAATTGTATGGTAGTTTGAACATTCTTTGGCACTGACTTTCCTTGGAATTGGAATGAAAACCAACCTTTTCCAGTCCTGTGGCTACTGCTGAGTTTTCCAAATTTGCTGGCATATTGAGTGCAGCACTTTCACAGCATCGTCTTTTAGGATTTTAAACAGCTCAGCTGGAATTCCATCACCTCCACTAGCTTTGTTTGTAGTGATGCTTCCTAAGGCCCACTTGACTTCACACTCCAGGATGTCTGGCTGTAGGTGAGTGATCACACCATCATGGTTATCTGGGTCATTAAGATCTTTCTTGTATAGTTCTGTGTATTCTTGCCACCTCTTCTTAATATCTTCTCCTTTTGTTAGGTCCATACCATTTTCTGTCCTTTTTTGTGCCTGTCTTTACATGAAATGTTCCCTTGGTATCTCTAATTTTCTTAAAGAGATCTCTAGTCTGTTCCATCTTATTGTTTAATTATAAAGACTGAAATACAAGTGACAATATGTGCAAAATATTTCCAATGAAATGAGAGGAAGGAGAAGAAAGAAAAAAGAAAGAAATCTTTGGTGTATATTATCGATATACACCTGTAGCATTATAAACACCATCAGATATTTATTTTAGCTCAGTATATCTCAGACAATAGGTCAATGATAACTTGTAACATCTCTTGGTTCTAATGTGAAGTTTTTTTTTATTACAAGGGATAAAAAGGAATTCCATGTTTGGATTTTGTCCACTGAATAAATTTGTTTTTGTGAACCCTAGTTCTTGATACATACAAGTTTACTTTGAAAGACATTTTGTAAAATCCTCCTTTCACTTATGACTTTTAAAATATGTTTTTTAAATGGTGGATCTTATACTAGTTTAACTTCTGTTTTGTCCAGTATGATGCTGGTTCTTAAATGCATGATTGATAATGCATTGATGCTTATGTTGTAAAGTCTTAATACTGTATTTCATGTGTGAGCCTAGAATGAAGAAAATTCTGAAAATGGAGATATCTCACCAAAAAAATGAATGAAAAATGATGTCTAATAACTAGACTATTAATTCATTTAACATGTATTGGACACCCGAGTGCCAGATACCCAAAGCTAGGCCATGGTATGGAAATGTAATTTTAACTTTCTTGCAACCAGGAATACTCTTATTTTGTACCCCATTAATGGCCAGGTAGTATATCCTTGAAAAAAGTTTCTATTTGTCTAATACTAGAAGCCTAGTTCAAATTCATAATTGTTGAATGAGCTATTCTGGTGCACTGAGGATTAACCCATTTCCATAATATTACATTGTGAGGTAAAAAAGAAAGCAGGAGATAAGACTACACATACACTACAATTACAGAAGGGTAAAACATGCATATGAAAATAGCCCAGAAATCAGTAAAAATGATAATAGCTGTGTTGGAATAGTGGCATTATGGGTGGTTTTTATTTTCTCTGTTTTTCAAATCTTTTGTAATATATTATTTTCATAATTAAAAAATAGAGGCAATAGGCAGGAACAGACATTTCACAAAAGAGGAAATTCAACTAGTAAGCAAACATAAAAAAAATTTGCTCTCACTAGAAAAAGAATATATATTAAAACATCATTGTGGTACAATTCTTCATCTAATTGGCAAAACAACTTCTTTTAAAAATAAAGCTTAACCCATGGCTTATTCATGTCAATGTATGGCAAAAACCACTGCAATATTGTAAAGTAATTAGCCTCCAATTAAAATAAATTAATTAATTTAAAAATAAATAAATAAAAAATAAAGCTTAAATGTCATTGAGGATACAGGAAAACAGTGCTCTTATACATTATACATGGCACTACAATTGGTTTGATCCTTGTTGTGGGTTGAACTGTGTACCCCTAAAATTCATACATTGAAATCCTCACCCTTAATGTAGCCTTATATATGGAAATAAGATTGTTGCAGATGTAATTAGTTAAGTTAGGATGACATGATGCTGGAGTATGGTGGGCCCCTAATCCAATATGACTAGAATTCTTAGGAAAGGGGGAAATTAAATTTTTGTTGTTTAAACCACCTAATTTGTGGTATTTTGTTATGGCAGCCCTCAGTTCAGTTCAGTCACTCAGTCGTGTCCGACTCTTTGCGACCCCATGAATGGCAGCACGCCAGGCCTCCCTGTCCATCACCAACTGCGGGAGTCTACCCAAACACACATCCATGGAGTCGGTGATGCCATCCAGCCATCTCATCCTCTGTCATCCCCTTCTCCTCCTGCCCTCAATCTTTCCCAGCATCAAGGTCTTTTCAAATGAGTCAGCTCTTCGCATCAGGTGGCCAAAGTATTGGAGTTTCAGCATCAACATCAGTCCTTCCAATGAACACCCAGGACTGATCTCCTTTAGAATGGACTGGTTGGATCTCCTTGCAGTCCAAGGGGCTCTCAAGAGTCTTCTACAACACAGAAAACTAATAAAACCCTTATACAATTAAAATAGCAAAAATATATTTATATGTTATATATTATGTAATATATTTATATTTGTATATATAAATTCAAGTCATATGTGATCAACTATGCATAAAAATGTGATGAAACTGATTTTTTCTCTTCTACCATTTTATTTAATGTATCTCTTTTATAATGAAAGGAAAATTAATAAAATGTAAAAATAAGAACAAATCTTTAATTCCCTTACCAATTAATTCAGGGACTAGTAATTGAGAAATGTATCTATTTAGTCTCTGAAGGACATTTCAGACAGTTCTAAAATTCTTAATTCTGCAAAATAGTTTTCTTGTTGGTGTATTAATATTTCTTGTAGGTTAAAAAACCTTCCAAGGATATATGGATGAAAATTCAATCAGAACCTCATTGCTAAAAAGGATTCAAGTCAAATACACAACTGCAGAAATTGCAGGACTCATTGAATTCCCTGTATCATCCCTGACAGATGCTCATCTGGCCTCTGCCCAAGTACTTCCAACGATAGGGAGGTCACTGCTTTTCCAGTTAGGCCAGGCAACTGTTGCATAGCAGTTATAGCCAAGAGTCATCAGTGTATTAAGCTGAATTCTGCTTCTCCTTATTGTGCCCAGGGTTCCCTTTGCAACAACACAAAATAAATTTATTCCCCGATTTATATGGCTCCCTTTTAAATATAAGAAGCCTTTTGAGGTCATACATTTAATTCCTGATATTATTCCTTGTCTGATATTGTTTCCAGAGATCCTCTTTTCACGCTTACTTGGTTGCTCCATAGTCTCTCAGTGCACTTCAAAATATGATACAAAAACAAAGTTCTCCAGGTATAAACTGAACAAAGCAGATTAGTGTGAACAATTACCACAGCTGATCTAGAACAAGGCTAAATGCTAAAAATTTATTCTTGCTACTAAATACTTTTCCAGGCTCTTTACATATATTATTTTGGTTCTCTCAATCATCATGCATTATTATTAGTCATATTTTACAAATAAGAAAATGGAGGCACCAAGAAGTAACTTGCCTAAGATCACAGAGTCCAAGCTGAGACCAGTTGATGTCCAAAGCCCTTTCTCTCAACCAGCTCTTAATATGCATTTCTGGAATGCATGTTTAATAAATTATTGTTGAATGAAAGAAGGATTTATATATTTACTCTTTTAGTAATTTTTTGGCCTTGTCCTAATCTTGGCACTTACAGAATTAACAGTGAACTGAATTCACCAGATGCTTGTCATATAAGCAGACTTTAATGCTCATCCCAAACAACCTTAGCCCGCATCTCATTAACCTCAATGCAAAAAAACATACATTTCTCTCTATTACAATTCACTTGTTTGTGGCTCATCATTACAGCCTGTTGAACTAGTTCTGAATCCTGTCATATGGTGCTCTCCTAGCTTTGTATCATCACAAATTTGCTAAACACACCTTCTCCAATAATTCTTCAGTTTGAAAAAGAAAAAGATTTTAAAAATTCCTAATTTTCTATGACATCAACTATTGCTTTGATAGCTACACATTTAATGAATAAAATAAAAGTAATGACAATAGGAAAGCATAGCCTGTAATTCAGTTTTAATTATTTCATGTTGATATTCAGCCCTAATGGGGCTGAAGCTATGAAATTTTAGTGCAGTGCTTGGAAACTAAGAGAGTGACTTCACCTAATGCAATATAGGAACCATCAGCTTTATGTTGGATGTCTGGATGTGACTAATAGAAAACTCAACCCAAACTGGCTTCAACAATTGTCAGCTTATTAAATCATATGACAAAGAAAACAGATAAAGCAGTGTCAGCAATTCACAGGTTCAACAATATTATCAAGTATTCATTCTTTCCATTTTTCTACTCTGAGGTTCTCTTTGTCTGCTACTGTTCTCATAGCTGCAGAATGGTTACAACACCTCCAGGCACTATGTCCTCAAACAATTTCCAAAGGCCAGGAAAGAGGACATTCTTTTCTGGTGCTTCTTTCTAAGACTGAGATAAAGACCTTCCCCAGAGGCCTCCAACGGACTTTTCCATTTGTGTCATTATCAGAATTAAATCACATGTCCTTGCCTAAGCCTGTCATTAACAAGGATAATGGAATTCTCATGGCTTCAGAATGGGGAAAATATTTGCAAAAGATACATCTGATAAAAAGGACTATTATACCAAATATATGAAGAACACTTACAACTCAATAAGAAAACAAGCAACCTGTAAAAAAAATAAATGGGTCAAAGACCTTAACAGGCATCTCAACAAAGATATACAGATGGCAAGTAAGCATATGAAAAGATGCTCCACAACATATGTATTTAGGGAAATGTAAATTAAAACAACAAGATACCAGTACACTCCTATTAGAACAGCCAAAATCCAGAACACTGACAACATCAAGTGCTGGCCAGGATGCGGAACAATAGGAACTCTCCTTCACAGCTGAGGGGAATGTAAAATGGTATAGCCATTTTGATGATTTCTTATAAAACTAAACATACTCTTTGTTGCCATACAATCCAGCAATCTCCCTGCTTGATATTCACCCAAAGGAGTTGAAAATTTTTGTCCACACAAAAACTTGTGCACAATGTTTATAGCAACTTGCCTCCTAATTGCCAAAACTTGGAAGCAACCAGGATGTCCTTCAGTAGGTGAATGGATGCATAAACCATGGTTCATCTAGACATTGGACTGTTATGTGATGCTAAAAAGTAATGAATGATCAGGCCATGAGCAGACATGGAGGAGACTTAGATGCCTATCACTAAGTAAAAGAAGACACTCTGAAAAGGCTACATACTGGATGATGCTAACTACACGACACTCTGGAGAAAGGAAAACTACGAAGATATTACAAAGATCAGTCAGTAGTTGCCAGGAGTTGGGGGTCAGAGAGGGATGAATAGGCAGAGCACAGAAGATTTTTAGGGCAGTGAAAATACTCTGTATGATACCATGATTATGGATATATGTCATTAAGCATTTGTCCAAATGCATAGAATGTTCAACACCAAGAGTGAATGGTAATGTAAGCTATGGACTTTGGCTGATAATGATGTGACAACATAGGTTCAACAATTGTAACAAACGTACCATGCTGGAAGGGATGTGGGTAACAGGGAAGGAGCGGGAGGCAGGCTGTGCATAGCTGGGAGCAGAGATAAACAGAAAAATCTCTGTACCTATTGCCGTGAATCTGTCACTAGCAAAGGCCATTAATAATTCCCAGGAGATAAAAATAGAATCTAGGTAATAAAATGAAGTCTAACGCTTTTTTTCCTTCTCTTGTCTTTTGTGCTTAGTCTAGTTTCACTTGTTCCTGGGGTTGTGTATGGAAGCCTCGCATCCGGCACTTCATAAGAGAGTCCTAGCGTGAAATGACTGTGCCTGATGCCTCAGCTTAGCGGGCCCTGTACAGAAGCTCTGTACATGACATTGCAACCCAACATGGTGGCAGCAGACTGGATGCCGATAATGCTGCACATGACCAAGATGGCAGCGGCAGGCCAAGTGCAGAAGCGTCACGCCCAGCACTTGGATCTGGACCGAGTGCTATGAGCAGCACAACCATGCCCACCTGTGAGAAATCCTGGGCACTGCCTGCTGACAAAGCCCTATAAAGCAGCCCTGCCCACAGATGTGTGCTCTACAGCGCAAGCTCGCACCTCTCCACTCTGATCAGACCACTCCTTTGCTTTCTTTGCCTCTGAACTGAACTTGGTCTCCTTCTGTTGGCTCCAATGACACTGGGCAGGAGGACCGTTGTTGGAGCCCAGCTAGAGAGAGTCAATAACAAATCTAAAACTGCTCTAAAAAAATAAAATGAGTTTTAATTTAAAAATTTACCAAGGCCAGCTTAGCTGGGTAACGGACTGAGCTAGAAGGGATTGAGCCTCTGTTGAAACCTACAGTGCCTCAAACCAGTACAAGTTGGGGTTCTGTTATCGTGGAAGAGGTGGTGATGGTAGGCAATCAATGGTGTCTGCAACACGTACCAGGATATACTGACAGTTTAAAATGTGGGATGAACAGATAACATCCAGATGTACTTGATTATATATAGTTAGATACTATTTGGCAGTGGAATCAAACTATTAAAACCCAAGCCCATTGGCTTGCAGTGGTCCACTTGGTGGACATTATCATGGATGAAAAGTGGAGCTGATCTCAAAATGCCATAAACAAATTACCACACATTTCATCCATTCAACAAAGGTCGAATCAAAAAGGGAAGGAAAATTTCTTTCAAAAAATCCAAGTAGAATTCAGTAAATGCACAACAATGAAGTATCATGATCTTGCATTTATTCCATAGAAAAATAAACAGTATACTTCAGGCTTCCTTATGTTTATACAAGTATACTCCATAGTTTCTTTGATGTCTTCAGTATAAAGGCACACTAATACCAGTTTTTAATAAGGAGTAAGAGTGATATAGTGAATATTTCATTTTTAGGAGTTGGCAAAAAGATTATTTTTAAGTTTACTTCAAAGGAAAAGGATGAAATAATAAAAGATGAAAGACTGATTCATGTTCTCAGTGCTAGTTAATTCAGAAGACTCCACAGTCCCATTTTTATCTGCTGACTGCAATCTTTCTAAGATAATTGATCTAGGTTTCTGTTTTATTGCATCTGCTGTCACTCATTGCATTGTTTGCCAGATTAGAAGTGTTTGATATAAGTTTATGTACTAGGTATAATTTCAATATGTCATCCAGTCTTTGTTCATCTTTCACTGTCAGTTTATGGCTTAAAATTGCCTCTCCAGGAAATCTTAATTCACTATTATCTAACTGCTGCATTAAAAAATAATGAGGGAGGGACTTCATCACCTACCATTTCAAACATAATTCCATAAACCCTACACACTCAGAGCAGCATGATTAGTTTGCTTAGATTTTAAATTATTGAGCCCAATTTATAACAGTTTTACAAAAACTACATTTCAAGTCCCGTGAACCAGATTCATTACCTGGAATTAGGAAAACAGGAAGTATTTCTAAAAGAATTCTAAAGACATCAGTGGTATTCACAGGATCAGATGGATGAGTACAATATTATCAAATCCAATAGCAGATAGAAAAATGTCCTTATTTGGTGGGACTGGTACATTTTGTGTTTGTGACAAAGTAAAACAGACAATAAATACAAGTCTAAGTACCTGCTACAGAGCTAACAGAAGGGATATTTAGCCATGTGCCCTAGAGAGTACATATGCCTCAACCATAAATCAGGAGGAAATGCTAGAGCAAGTGCAGAGAAGGAAGTTTGTTTTTCATAGAGTGAAGTCAGAAAATCTACAAGAGGGGATGACCCATGAAATTCAAGGAACAGAGCAATGATATCTCAGAAAGTAACAATTTGGTTCAGAAGTTTCTAAGAAGCTGTGGTGAGTAATGCATTACTCAGAAGCCGTTAACCCACAATTCTCCCTGAAGACAAGTCTGCTGGGAGTCCCCCTCAACCTCCCATCAAGTTACAGAGCAGGGACTTTTGTGTTTAAATTCAAACAAGCTTATCAAGACCATGGTGGTTCAGGAAATAGGCAACAAAGGAAAGTACAATAAATAAAGTGCTCTTCACAATGAAATTTGTCATACTTTTCGAGAAAAGTAACTATCAAAAGAATTTTGCATAATACCTTACCCCAGGGGGTTGAAATCAAAGTTTTCACAAATTCTTAATCTTCCTACAAAGTTGGAAAAGAAGGTGTAGCACATAGCAGTACAAGAGAGCAGCATCATTTGTTCATTCAATAAGCGTGTATTTAGTACCTACTATGTGTAAAATTCTGTGTAAACAGAGGATACAGAATCAAAGAAGACATTGGTGTTGGCCCCCAGGAGGTATGTTGGAGGGAGATGGGCAAATAAACTCATGATTCCAATCAAATGTAGGGAACCCTAGGGTGTATCCGCATAGAGGTTACCCCCATCCTCATTCTATTCTCTCCTGGCATCCTTTCTCATCTATTCCCCCAAAATGTATAGATGAAAATAGAAAATGTTAGGAAAAGGAAAGATAGAGAGGCTTATGAAATGAGGAGAGGATAGCTAAATCAGCCAGACATCCAGAATGCACGAAATTGACCACTTCTCGTTTTGTCAACAAATAAATTCCAAGGGGAAAAAAAGGGGGGGGGGGGCAGAAACCTTACATTTAAAGAGATTTAAAAATCACAATAACCAAATGTAATGTGCGAAGTTTGCCTAGATCCTTATTCAAACAAATCAAAAACTATAGGACACAGAGAAAATTTAACACTATCTGGATATTTGACATTAAGGAGTCATTGTCAATTTCTTTAAGTGGATAATCATATTGGAGTTGTGCCTTTTTTGAATTCTTAACTCTTAGAGACTCTTACCAAAGTATTTACAGATGAAGTGATAGGATGGTAGAGATTTGCTTTCAAATGATCTAATAGGGTGGGGGGGGGGGGGCGGCGGGCAGGGAATGTGGCAGGCTGTAGAATAAACATAATTGACTATATGTTAAAAATTTTTGAAGCTAGGAGACAGTTACATGGTGGTTCATCGTATTATTCTCTTTACTTTTGTGTATGTTTGAAATATTCCATATTAAATAAATCATCTTAGGGAGTCAGAGGTGGCTTCCCAAAGGAAATTTGAAGTGAGTTTTGAAGGTGGACAAGAGCTATCTAGCTGAAAAAAAAAAAAAAAAAAAAGGCCATCCTCTCATCTCAAAGAACTTAAAAATAATAGTACCTTTAAAACAATAAAATAAAAACTGTGAAGTATACCATGTGTGTAATAGTGTATTTAAGGCAAATACATAGTTCAAAGAATAAAAATACAATGAAAATCTATTGATATACCACCCAGCTTAAGAAAGAATGCCTTTAAAACCTTCCATGCCACTCCTCGGCCTAACATCCCTTTCTCACCACCTGCAAGAGCTAGCCACTCTGCTGAATTTTGTGCTATTTATTCCTCGTTTATCTTTAGAGTTTTTATCACATGTGTTTACCTCCATAACCACAAACCAATAAGATATTACTTAGTTTTACTGTTTTTGAACTTCAAAGAAATGAAATTATACTGCATGTGTTCTCTGACTGACTTTGTTCAACATTTTCTAGATTTATCTGTGATTCTTTTTTGGTAATTGCAGATTATTCTTTTGTTTTGCTTTTCCATTTTATGAATATGCCATATTTATACAACCATAGCGGAGAAGGCCGGAGAAGGCAATGGCACCCCACTCCAGTACTCTTGCCTGGAAAATCCCATGGACGGAAGAGCCTGGTAGACTGCAGTCCATGGGGTCGCTAAGAGTCGGACACGACTGAGCGACTTCACTTTCACTTTTCACTTTCATGCATTGGAGAAGGAAATGGCAACCCACTCCAGTGTTCTTGCCTGGAGAATCCCAGGGACGGGGTAGCCTGGTGGCTGCCGTCTATGGGGTCACATAGAGTCGGACACGACTGAGGCGACTTAGCAGCAGCAGCAGCAGCAGCATACAACCATAGATGTAAATTATACAACTGATGAATGCTTATGTTGCCTTCAGTTTGGGGCAGCTTGCTATTAAAAGTAATCATTTGCATGTCTTTCGAGCATAGATGCAAGGATTTTCCTAGGACTGGAAAATGTCAGTTTTCATTCCAATCCCAAAGAAAGGCAGTGCCAAAGAATGTTCAAACTACTGCACAGTTGCACTTATCTCACACACTAGCAAAGTAATGCTTAAAATTCTCCAAGCCAGGCTTCAACAGTACATGAACCATGAATTTCCAGATATTCAAGCTGGTTTTAGAAAAGGCAGAGGAACCAGAGATCAAATTGCCAACATCCGTTGGATCATAGATAAAGCAAGAGAATTCCAGAAAAACATCTACTTCTGTTTTATTGACTATGCCAAAGCCTTTGACTGTGTGGATCACAACAAACTGGAAAATTCTGAAAGAGATGGGAATACCAGACCACCTGACCTGCCTCCTGAGAAATCTCTATGCAGATCAGGAAGCAACAGTTAGAACTGGACATGGAACAACAGACTGGTTCCAAATAGGAAAAGGAGTACGTCAAGGCTGTATATTGTCACCCTGCTTATTTAACTTATATGCAGAGTACATCATGAGAAATGCCAGATTGGAGGAAGCACAAGCTGGAATCAAGATTGCTGGAAGAAATATCAATGACCTCAGATATGCAGATAACACCACCCTTATGGCAGAAAGCGAAGAACTAAACAGCCTTTTGATGAAAGTGAAAGAGGCGAGTGAAAAAGCTGGCTTAAAACTCAACATTCAGAAAACTAAGATCATGGCATCCAGTCCCATCACTTCATGGCAAATAGATGGGGAAACAATGGAATCAGGGAGAGACTTTATTTTTTTGGACTCCAAAATCACTGCAGATGGTGACTGTATTCATGAAATTAAAAGAAAGAAAAGGTCAGTTTTCATTCCAATCCCAAAGAAAGGTAATGCCAAAGAATGTTCAAACTCCTTGGAAGAAAAGCTATGACCAACCTAGACAGAATATTAAAAAGCAGAGATATTACTGTGCTGACAAATGTCTGTCTAGTTAAAGCTATGGTTTTTCCAGTAGTCATGGATGGATGTGAGAGTTGGACTGTAAGGAAAACTGAGCACCGAAGAACTGATACTTTGGAACTGTGGTGTTGGAGAAGACTCTTGAGAGTCCCTTGGACTGCAAGGAGATCCAACCAGTCCATCCTAAAGGAAATCAGTCCTGAATATTCATTGGAAGGACTCATGCTGAAGCTGAAACTTCAATACTTTGGCCACCTGATGTGAAGAACTGACTCACTGGGAAAGACCCTGAAGCTGGGAAAGATTGAAGGCAGGAGAAGGGGATGACAGAGGATGAGATGGTTGGATGGCGACAGAGGATGAGATGGTTGGATGGCATCACTGACTCGATGGACTTGAGTTTGAGCAAGCTCTGGGAGTTGGTGATTGACAGGGAAGCCTGGCGTGCTGCAGTCCATTGGGTTGCAAAGAGTCAAACACAACTGAGCGACTGAACTGAACTGAATGGCTTAAGAGTAGAATCTAAGTGTAGGATTGTTGCTGTTGTTCACTCACAAAGTCATGTCCTACTCTTTGCAACACCATGGACTGCATCATGTCAGGTTCCTTTGTTCTCTGCTATCTCCCGTTGTTTATTCAAATTCATGTCCATTGAGTTGGTGATGCTATCTAACCATCTCATCCTCTGCCACCCCATTCTCCTTTTGGCTTCAGCATCAGAGGCTTTTGCAATGAGTTGGCTCTTTGCATCAGGTGGCCAAATTATTGGAGCTTCAGCTTCAGCATCAGTCCTTCTCATGAGTATTCAGGGTTGATTTCCTTTAGGATTGACTGGTTGGATCTCCTTGCAGTCCAAGGGACTCTCAAGAGTCTTCTACAGCACCACAGTTCAAAGGCATCAATTCTGCAGTGCTCAGCTTTCTTTATAGTCCAACTCTCACATCCATACATGACTCCTGGAAAATCCATAACTTTGACTATATGGACCTTTGTCTGCAAAGTGATGTCTTTGCTTTTTAATATGCTGTCTAGGTTTGTTGTACCTTTCCTTCCAAGGAGCAAGTGTCTTTTAATTATGTGGTTGCAGTCACTGTCCACAGTGATTTTGAAACTCAAAAAAATAAAATCTGACATTGCTTCCATTTTTCCCCTTTCTATTTGCCATGAAGTGATGGGAACAGACACCATGATCTTAGTTTTTTGAATGTTGAGTTTTAAACCAGCTTTTTTACTCACCTCTTTCACCCTCATCAAGAAACTTTTTCATTCCTCTTCACTTTATGCCATTAGAATGGTATCATCTGCATATCTGAGGTTGTTGGTAGTTCTCCCAGCAGTTTCGGTTCCAGTTTTTGATTCATCCAGCCCAGCATTTCACACGATGTACTCCACATATAAGTTAAATAAACTGGGTGACAATATTCAGCTTTGTCATACCCCTTTCCCAATTTGGAACCAGTCAGTTATTCCATATCTGGTTCTAACTGTTGTTTTTTGACCTGCATACAGGTTTCTCAGGAGACAGGTAAAGTGGTATGGTACTTCTATCTCTTTAAGAGTTTTCCACAGTTTGTTGTGCTCCACACAGTTAAAGGCTTTAGCGTAGTCAATGAAGCAGATGTTTTTCTGTAATTCCCTTGCTTTTTCTATGATCCAACGGATGTTGGTAATTTGATCTCTGGTTCCTTTGCCTTTTCTAAACCCAACTTGTACGTCTGGAAGTTCTCAGTTCATGGACTGCTGAAGCCTAGCTTGAAGGATATGGAGCATAACTTTGCTAGCATGAAATCAGCCCAAGGTACAGTAGTTTCAACATTCTTTGGCATTGCCCTTCTTTGGGATTGGAATGAAAACTGACCTTTTCCAGTCCTATGGTCACTGCTGAGTTTTCCAAGTTTGCTGACATATTGAGTGCAGCACTTTAACAGCATCTTTTAGGATTTTAAATAGTTTTATGGTTTTTTTTTTTTTTTTTTTTTTTGCTGTGCTTAGTCACTCAGTCAAGTCCAACTCTTTGTGACCCCTTGGACTGTAGCCTACCAGCCTCCTCTGTTCATGGGGATTCTCCAGGCAAGAGTACTGGAGTGGGTTGCCACGCCCTCATCCAGGGGATCTTCCTAACCCAGGGATTGAACCCATGTCTCCCACATTTCAGGTGGTTTCTTTACCATCTGAGCCAGCAGGGTAGCCCAGGATTTGAAAAAGCTCAGCTGGAATTCTGTCACCTCCACTAGCTTTGTTTGTAGTGATCATTCCTAAGGCCCACTTGATTTCGCACTCCAGGATGTCTGGCTCTAGATGAGTGATCACACCATCATGGTTATCCAGGTCATTGAGATCTTTTTTTGTATAGTTCTTCTGTGCATTCTTGCCTCCTATTCTGCTTCTGTTGTTAGGTCCTTGCTATTTCTGTCCTTTATCATGCCCATCCTTTCTTGAAATGTTCTCTTAGTATGTCCAATTTTCTTGATGACATCTCTAGTCTTTCCCATTCTATTGTTTTCCTCTATTTCTTTGCAATGTTTATTTAAGAAGACCTTCTTATCTCTCCTTGCTATTCTCTGGAACTCTGCATTAAGTTTTCTTTTCTGCCTTGCCTTTTGCTTCTGTTCTGTCCTCAGCTATTTGTAAAACCTCCTCAGACAACCACTTTGCCTTCTTGCATTTCTTTTTCTTGGGGATGGTTTTGGTTACTGCCTCCTGTAAAATTTATGAAACTCCATCCATAGTTCTTCAGGCACTCTGTCTACCAGATCTAATCTCATGAATCTATTTGTCACCCACGCCTGTATAATCATAAAGGATTTTATTTAGGTCTTACCTGAATGGCCTAGTAGTTTTCCCTACTTTCTTCAATTTCAGTCTGAATTCTGCAATAAGGAGCTCATGATCTGAGCCACAGTCGGCTCCAGGTCTTGTTTTTGGTGACTGTATAGAGCTTCTCCATCTTTGGCAGCAAAGAACATAATCAATCTGATTTCGGTGTTGACCACCTAGTGATGTTCATGTGTAGAGTTGTCTCTTGTCTAGTTGGAAAGGGGTGTTTACTATGACCAGTGTGCTCTCTTGATATATTTATGTTAGTCTTTGCCCTGGTTCATTTTGTACTCCAAGGCCAAACTTACCTTGAAATACCAAGAGTTTCCAGGTATCTCTTGACTTCCTACTTTTGCATTCCAATCCCCTATGATGAAAAGGACATCTTTTTTTTTTGGTGTTAGTCCTAGAAGGTATTGTAGGTCTTCATAGAACTGGTCAACTTCAGCTTCTTCAGCATCAGTGATTAGGGCATAGGCTTGGATTACTGTGATGTTGAAATGGTTTTGCCTTGGAGATGAACAGAAATCATTCTGTCGTTTTTGAGCTTGCACCCAAGTACAGCATTTCAGACTCTCTTGTTGACTATGAGGGCTACTCCATTTCTTCTAAGGGATTCTTGCCCACAGTAGTAGATACAGTGGTCATCTGAATTAAATTCACCCATTCCTGTCCATTTTAGTTCACTGATTACTAAGATGTCAATGTTCAATCTTGCCATCTCCTATTTGACTATGTCCGATTTACCTTGATTCATTGACTTAACATTCCAGGTTCCTGTGCAATATTGCTTTTTACAGCATGGGACTTTACTTTCTTCACCAGACACATCCACAACTGAGCATCGTTTCCACTTTGGCCCAGCTGCTTCATTCTTTCTGGAGCTATTAGTAATTGCCCTCCACTCTTCCTCGGTAGCATATTGGCCACCTCCTGACCTGTGGGATGATCTTCTGGTATCATATCTTTTTGCTTTTTCATACTGTTCATAGGACTCTCCTGGCAAGAATACTGGAATGTGTTGCCATTTCCTCCTCAGGTGGACCACTTTTTGTCAGAACTCTTCACTTTGACCCATCCATCTTGAGTAGCCCTGCATGGCATGGCTCATAGCTTCACTGAGTTATGCAAGCCCCTTTGCCACGGCAAGGCCATGATCCAAGGATTAAGACTGCTTTTTTGAGATGTCAGCTGATTACATCAACTCAAAATGGAAGGAGACTGTCAACTCCACTGTCACTCAGCCAGTGGTGTTAACAACACTCAATAATGTCTCTTCATAGAACTCAGCTTTGAAAAAACTGTTCCATGAGCATAGTTTGGCAAGATATATCTTGCACCTTATGAGGGAGTGAAAAGTTGAACTTAGGTGCCATTTGCTGCAAAGCAGAGACAGTTCTTTGGGCTTCATCATAGCTGGAATAAAACGCCCCTCAAGACTATTCCCCTCCCTTTAAGTCCTTGCTCACCAAGCATATTCATGAATTGTATCTCTCAACAATTCTGATATCAGGAAAAGGGAGTACTTTACATAAGACACTACTCAAACATCCTATTTATGGAAAAGTGATTACCTCTATTGGAGGACAAGATGCTGAAGTATAAAACTGGCTGACAACAGTGAGAATGGAAATATAAAGACTGCATGACAATTCCTTAGAACTCTGAGAGGTCAAGAGTTTAAGCTTAGGGCCTGAGAATATGATAATGCCACTAACAGACATAAAATATTCAAAAGGACAGGTGTGAGGTGGGGGCGGGGAGCAGAATTGGAAATGATGACATTGGCATATACTAGATGTGTGGGGCCTTTGAGATATCCAGGTGAAGATGGCCAAGTTGGGAGCCTGGAAATCAGGTCTGGAGTTCAAGTGGAAAATTGGAACCAGAGATACACATTTAGAAGTCGTTCACGTAAAGCCTGAAATGAAATTACTAAGAGAGGGAATGCAGAACAAGAAGAATTTTGAGCATGAGATCTTGAGGGCTTATCTACATTTAGGAAATAAAGAAAAGGAAGAAGAGCCAGTAAAGGCAACACAAGAGACTGTCAAAGAAGTGAAAGGAGAACCAAAAACACAGAAGGCAAGGAAAGAAAGTGAGAACTGAAGGCTGAGGAAAGTGAAAAAGTTTGGAGTAGGTCCTCTAAATAAAACTGTGGGGATTCACCTAGTGATAAAAAAGAGGTAGACAATAAAGAAAGCTTCCAGTTTTGTTATCGTTATTTAGTTGCCAAGTCGTGTCCAGCTCTTTGCCACCCCCATGGACTGTAGCCCTCCAGGCAGCTTCCAACTATTCAGCACCTATTAAGCAGCGGGCACTGTGACAAGAACTGCCTGGATCATTGTTTTTATCATGGTAGAAATCCACACAACATAATATTTACCATCTCAACTATTAAGTGTACAGTTCAGGGGCATTAAACACGTTCATTTTGTTGTGTAACCATTACCACCATCCACCGCCATAACTCTTTTCATCTTGCAAAACTGAAACTCTATATCTATTAAATATTAACTCCCCACTCCCCTCTCCCCTCAGCTCCTAGCAATCATTATTACACTTTCTGTCCTTATGATTTTGACTAAGTATCACATAGTTGTGGAATCATACAATATTTGTCTTTTAAAAATGTGACTGGTCATTTCACTTAGGATAGTGTTCCCCAATATTCATCCTTGTAGTAGCATGTCACAGACTTGCCTTCCTTTTTAAGGCTCAGTAATATTCCATTGTATGCATATACCACTGAGAGATCATAGAAAATATATATATTGGTCTCTGCCCCTAGTTCCTGGCACAGGGCCCCAGAAAACCTTGCAAACTCCTAAGTGATAAGAGCACAAGGAACATCTTGTGTTCTAATATTTGGTTTTTGACCCTGGTCCCTGACTCAAGGCTCCTGAACCCCCTGGAATTTCCTAGGTGGTAGGAGCATCATTTGTTCTTATGACCAGTAGGTCTGGGTGAGCTCCTGGATGGAGGCAGGTCACCAGAAATACTTCGTCATGATTAGAAGCTTGGAACTTTCAGCCTCAACCCCACTTCTCTAGACAAGGGAGAAGGGCTGGAAATAGAGTTAATAATTGATTATGCCTATGTGATGAAACTTTCATAACAATCCCAGTGTGTGTGTGCATCATGTCCAACTCTGTGCTGCCCTATGGACCATAGCCCACCAGGCTCCTCTGTCTGTGGGATTCTTCAGGCAAAAATACTGGAGTGGATTGCCATGTCTTCCTCTGGGGGATCTTCCAGGCCCAGGGATCGAACCCATGTCTCTTAACATCTCCTGCATTGGGAAACAGGCTCGTTACCACTAGCACCACCTAGGAAGCCCCAAAATCCCAATAGTAGGTGGTAAAGGGAGCTTCCAGGCTGGTGAACACATCCACGTACCAGGAGGGTGATGAACTCAAATTCTGCAGAGACAGACACTCCTGTACTTGTGACCCTCCCAGATTTTGCCCTATGGTCTCTCTTCATCTGGCTGTTCTGTGCCTTTTATCATATCCCTTAATAAACTGGTAAACAATTGTTTCCCTGAATTCTCTGAGTGTTAAAGCAAATTAATACAACTTCAGGAGGGGTTCATGGGATCCTTCAGTCTGTAGCCATGTTGGATAGAAGTTGTGGGTAACCCAGGGATTGGGTTACCTGGCAACTGGCATCTGAAGTGGGGGTGGGGGCAGTTTCTTGGGACTGAGTGCTTAACCTGTGGGGTCTGACTCTATCTCCAGATAGAGAGTGTCAGAATTGAGTGAAATTATAAGATACCCAACTGACGTATCAGAGAAGTGCTTAGTGGGGAAACCGCCCTCCCACCACATCAGGTGTCAGAAGCATTGTGAACTAGAAGTGTGAGAGTAAAGCAGAGGCTACTAGGTTTTTCCTCTTTACAACCACACTTTGCTTGTCCATTCACCCACTGATGGACACTTGGTTTGCCTCCACGATTTAGCTATTGTGAATAACATTGCTGTGAGCATGGGTGCACAAATAACTCTTTGAGACACTACTTTCAATTATTTTGGGTATATACCCAAAAGTGGCATTGCTGGATCATATGGTAATTCTATTTTTAAATTTTTTTGAGGAGCTGCCATACTGTATTCTACAGCAGCTGTACCATTTTACATTTCTACCAACAGTACCCAAGGGTCCCAATTTCTTCACATTTTCACCAAAACCTGTTATTTTCTGGATTTGTTTTGGGTTTTTTTTATAGCAGCCATCCTAATGGGTTAGAAGTAGTATCTCATTGTAGTTTTGATTTGCATTTCCCTAATGATTAGTGATGTTGAGCATCTTTTATGTTTATTTCCATTTGTATTTTTCTTTGGAGAAATGTCTATTCTGATTCTTTGCCCATTTTTGAATCGGGTTGCTTGTTTTCTTTATTGTTGAGTCTTTGAAGTTCTCTTTATGTTCTAAATATCAGATATATGATTTTCAAATATTTTCTCCCATTATGTGGATTGTATCCATTATTCCATGGATAGTATCTTTTGATGCACTAATTTTAAATTTTTCATTGAAGCCCAATTTGTCTATTTTTTCCTATTGTTACTCATGCCTTTGATGTCATATCCAAGAAATCATTACCAAATCCAATGTTGTGAAGTTTTTGTCTCACGTCTTCTAAGAGTTTTATTGTTTTAGGTCTTACTTAGGTACCTGATCCATTTTGAGTTTATTGTTCTTTGCCTATTATTATTACTATTATTATTACCGTGCCACGTGGCATGTGGAATCCTAGTTCCCCAACCAGGGATTGAACCCATGCCCTCTGCAGTGGAAGTGCAGAGTCTTAATCACTGGGCTAGGGGGGAAGTCCCCGCCTATATTATTTTGAATTTTCTCAACAACTCTTGATGGTAGATAGTATTGGTATTCCTATTTTACAGAAGAGGAAACAAACTTTCAATGATGAGGACCTTGTCCAAGGCCATAGTGATGGTAAGAGGAGTCAGGATTCAAACCCATGTTTGTATGACTCTACACCTCAGGTTCTTGCCATATGTCATACAGTCAAGGCTTGGCCAAGATTAGCAGGAAATCATAAGAAAATTAGCCAGTACCTGACTTTTACTTGAGAGTTGGAGGTGTGCGGTTTCCCCAAAGCCTGGGATTGGCCAGAGGACCTCAGAGTTCAGTTCTGGTGTGACTGACCATAAGCCCAGTTGGGAAGTGAGCATAACAAAGAGTGGAATGGTGATGGGCGATGGGGGGCAGGGGAAGGCGAGGCGGAGGGAGCCTCAAAGCATAGAAGGAACTTAAAGGCCTAGATGCAGTCAGATCAGATGTAGAAGGCTTTGGTAAAGATGGGAGTTTCAGAGTTTGCACTGAAATCTTAGGAGATGTAGCACTCCCCAAAGCTAGCCACACTTACTGTCTCCCCTCTAGATCTTTGCACATAATGTTTTTTCCTACCTCCAATACTGCTTGCAATCCACATACCCACCCCAGTCACACACACACCATGACTTTTCCTGGTTAAGTCCTACTCACCATTCAGTCTCAGCTTAGATGACCCCCATCTGAATAAGATGCCCCTTGTCTGTGCTCCCACAACACTCCATGCCTGTTCTGTGCCAGGCACTGCGTTCACCACTGGGAAACAGAGGTGAACAACAACAACAGAAATCTCTGACGTCTAGTTCCCCCATAGTCTGGTGGATGAGACAGAAATGTAAATCATAGTGGTGTGGATACAAGGCATTGAGGTGACAGCTGTCCCAGGGAAGAGATCCTCAAGTTGGGCTTTGCAAGCTGGAGAGGTAAGAGGCAGCATTGAAGGTGAGGTTACTGAGGTCACCCTCCTGGATGGACCCATGGCTTTCACATTGCACTGCTCACTGTCTTAGGCATGCCTCCACCAGGAGCCCCGACCTCTAGACCTAGCCCCACCCTGCAGCTTCCAGCATTGCTCTTGGCCCAGAGTTAGGGTCACCAGATGTAACAAAAACACAGGTTGGGAATTCTCTGATGGGTCAGTGGTTAGAATTCCTCACTTTCAGTGCCAAGGGCATGGGTTCATTTCCTGGTGGGGAGACTAAGAACTCACAAGCTGCGAGGTGTGGCCAAAAACAAACAAAAACACAAGCTACCCAGTTAAATTTGTATTTCCTGAACAACAAATATTTTATAGTTTAAGGACTCCCCAAGTATACACATGGGACATCCTTATACTACAAAATTTTTGTCATTTATCTGCAGTTCAAAATGGGGCATCCTGTATTTTGTCAATCCTACTAAGAGTAAATGTTCAATAGATATTTATGGGAGTAAGGGAATGACAGAGGAAAGAATAAAAGAAGCAAGGCAGGGAAGAAAGGAGCCAGTTCATCCCTGATGGAGTGTGCGCAGGAAGTGTTGCAGGCTTGAGGAAACCGCTAGATTTGTCAAGGCCTAGAAACCACAGAAAATCTGGATTTAATATAATTTCTCGTTATTTTCTTTCTTCTTCCTTTTTCCTCCAGTTTTATTGAAATAGAATTGATATATAACACTGTCTAAGTTGAAGGTGTACAACATAATAATGTGATACAGGTGGTTATTGGGACATGGTCACCATGGTAAAAAAAAAAAAAAATTAACATCCATCAACTCACGTAGTTACAATTCTTTTTTCTCATGGTGAGAACTTTTCAGGTCTACCCTCTTAGCAATGTTCAAATATGCAAAACAGCATTGTTGGCTATAGTCATTACGTTGTACGATACATCCCCAGCACTGTTTCAGTTCTATATAGTATAAGGTAAACAGTTGTTTCCTCTTTTTTTTTTGTTAAAAAGTCTGCCCTCATGTGGTAGGAAAAAAGTATTAGGCCAGAAGCCTTAAATCTGGTCTTTGAGCTCATTGGGGCAACAGGCACCACAGAGGCATGTGATCTAAAAAGGAGGATGTGATACTAGGAGTGTGTCTGTTTGTTTATGCAGGTGAGGGACAGGAGAGGAAGGAACAAAAGATGAATGGGCTTTATGTCTCAGATGCCAGGAGAGTATTGTTAAAATAGCTTTTTAAAATGATGTGAAATGCATTTGTAACTCTATGCAAACCAACATAATCTGTTTCCAAGCTATCTGGGTGTGAAAATACGTTAAGAGACGGCCTAAAATTCATGCAGTAGAATATTTCCATCGAGACACACTTTCTAGATGGTAAAGTACTATTTCAACGTTGTCAGTTAAAAAACCACCATGCGGGGAGTTCCCTGATGGCCTGGTGGTTAGGATTCGGTGCTCTCCCTGCCATGGCCAGAGTTCAATCCTTGATCAGGGAACTGAGATCCCACAAGCCACGCGGCATGGCCAAATTGATTAAAAAATTTAAAAGCCCCCATGGTGACTGTGGATGTGAGGAAAACCTGGTTTGCACGCTTTTCCTGATCACTAACCTTCCTGGTCCTCTTCCCCAATGTAGGTGGCTCATTGTCTCCAACCGTGAGAACAAGAACAGATGAGGTTACCATCGTCCAAAGTGATTCCAGTATCTAAGTGGGCACCCCCCCGCCAAACACCAGGCTCAGGGTTCCTCCAGGGTATCACTCACAACCTCACACACATGCCCACGTACATAACTTTGGCTTTGCCATCTCTGGGTACACCTCCTCTTCTGACATGTTCAACTCCAAAATCTCACTCTCAGACTGGACCACGACTTTCTGTTCTTTCTACTTTCTCGGCTTCCCACTGAGACTATACTTTTAAGTTCCAGCAGACTTTCAGAACCATGAGCCACCCCTCTTTTCCCAGCCTATCCACCCTCTCCTGACTTCACATCCTTCCCTCACCCTGGAGGCCTCACGTGACCACTTGAACTGCATTCTCACCAGCACCTGAGCTTCTTGGCCTCTGTCTGTCAGCCTGGCCCCCAACTCTGCCTCAGTCTGATCATCTGTCTGCATCCCCCACTTCCAGGAGGATGACCATCACAGCTGAAGCAAGGGGCACAGCGGGAGAAACAGGTGCCAGCCCACAGTTAGGAGAGCCCAGTTCAGCTCAGGCCTCAGAGCTTTCCTTTGGCTTTCACCTGTCCTGCATCAGCTACCTCTCCTTGTCATCCTTCAGCTCTTCCCAAGCTCCTATGCCTCTGAGTATCTCTGCTTCCTCATAGACAAGCTGGGGGTGATCATATCTATCCTGCAGGTTGTTGTGAAGAATGACAGGTATGCACATAAATGGCATGGCACACTGCAGATCATTCATATACACAGCACAGTTATTGCCACTTTTCTGGCACCCAACACCATCTGCATTTCCCTCACTCTATACAAACCAGCTTATCTCACAGGGAAAAGAGAAGGCATGAGGTATGGGGAAGATGGGGAGCTGTACTGTCCTAATCTACAAACTTGACTGACACCCACCTGCACTAACTTGCATCTAGTCTTCGAGGAGGGGCCCCTCCTCTTTGCCCAGGCTGGTCCCTCCCGCGAGTCAGATACTCACTCAGTCCGCCCCTTTTCTCACCTGTATCGTCCCCCTTTCCTGCCCCATTGCCACAGGTCATACACATGCTCAGATCTCCCCCATCTTAAAAGAATTTCTTTCTCTCTTGGCTCTAAATCACATCTCTCTTTCCTTTCACAGTCAAGCTTCTTCAGACAGTGGTCTGGGCTCATTGTCTCCACTTTCTCACCTCCCACTGATTTCTCTCCCCACACCCCTGCCCAGTGCAAATTTCTCTCTGCTCTCAGGTCTCCAGCCTGGCCCTCCACTGTGGACTACAGAGCCCTTATTACTGCTGGGGCTAAGGGCCCTTTAAGAGAAAACTCACATGCTCACAAGAAACATCCATTTCTTTTCACATCTATCTACACTGGGACTAGCTCTCCTGATCCTAACCCCTCTCCTGAGTTCAAAAGTGCCCTCTATCACTTCTTAGCTATGTGATCTGGCTTAAGTTACTTGACCTCATTAGTAAAATGAGATTAATAATGGTGTCAACCTTAATAGGTTGTAGTGAGGATGAAATAAGATAATCCACATGAAGTGCTTAGTGCATGGCCTGGCACCGACATGGCAAACACCCACTCTGTTTTATACTGTGCTGGTCAGTCTTCCTGGGGCTGGATTCTGTCTCTACTGCTTCCTGCTGGTGTGGCTAACAGCAAGTTACTTAACGTCGCAGAGCCTCAGTTCTCTCTGGACACTTAGAACGGTGCTCCAAAAGGATGAAATATTCGTGCTAGCGCTCTCCTCAGCAAGGCAGGGACTGCGTCTGTGAGCCTGTCAGAGCACAGCCATCTGGGTCTCATTCCCGATTCCCCTTGCATATACTAGACACATGTATACATGCTCCTTGAGGCCAGCCAGGAAATGGGGAGCAACATCAGGACAACAAACGTCACCTGCGGCAGCCCAGTGTCAAAGAGCTCCAGGGGCAGCTCTTTGTGTGGGGATAAAAGCTGGTTCAGCAAGCTCTAGCTGTGTGATTTCTTACAGCTGTACATTGCTATGTGACACCCCCTGAGGTCCAAGTGGCCTCTCCTAGACTGTCAGCATCCTGCTCTTTCTTATCTTGAAACTGTCTTTGAGGCCCTAAACAAGGATCTGCTGTTCTCATTTTTAAATAGGTGGAAAAAAACTTTATTAACCCTTAACAGTCTTTTCCCCTCCAGCAACTGTGAAGCCAGTGGCCTTTCGGATGTCTCAAAAAGGCACTCCGCACTGCCCAACAATCCTACTCATTCTCTCAGGTCAGCTTGTGCTTTCATTTTCCCCGAAGATGTCCTCATTCTTAAATCTCCCCACTTGATATCTCCACAGCACTCCCCATTCCACCGCTGCCTCTCAAGGGTTGACCTACTTCACAGAGTAAATTGAAGCTATCAGAGCCAAAAGCATCACACAGTGTTGATGAATCTGTCAGGATGTGCTGTCCTCCCCTTTTTGGCCCTTTCTGGCAGCATTTGATAGTCATTCCCTCTCCTCGATACACTTTCATTCCTTGGTTTCTAGATGCTACAATCCCTTGTTTCCCCTTTTCCCTTAGGGGCAGCTTTTCTTCACCCTCCATTGCTGGTTTCTCAACATCAAGTCAACTTTTAATATTTGAGAGCCCACAGTTCTGTCCTTGGACCTCTTCTGTTGTTATCTACTCCCTTGATGAATGCATCATTTCATGACTAACTACTGTCTATACATTGATGACACCAAGTTTATATCTTTAGTCTAGACCTCTCTCCTGAATTCCAGACCCATATTCTGCTGCCCACTAGATATCCCCACAGATTGGATGCCTTAAACGACAGACATTTACTTTTTCACAGTTCTGGAGGCTGGAAGTCCAAGAGCAAGTTGCTGTCATGTTCGGTGTCTGGTGAGACTTCTTCCTGGTTTGTATATGGCCACCTTCTTGCTGTGACCTCACATAGTTTTTCTTAAAAAAAAAAAAAAAGATTTATTTATTTTTGGCAGCTCTGGGTCTTTGTTGCTACACACCGGCTTTCTCTAGTTGCGGCAAGTGGGGTTACTCTCTAGTCACAGTGCACGGGCTTCTCCTGGCAGTGGCTTCTATTGTTGCAGAGCATGGTCTCTAGGCTCCCAGGCTTCAGTAGTTGTGGCTCCCAGGCTCTAGAACTCAGGCTCAGTAGTTGTGGCGCACAGGCTTCATTGCTCCTTGGCCCATGGAATCTTCCAGGACCAGAGATCGAACCCATGTCCCCTGCATTGGGAGGTACATTATTAACCACTAGATCACCAGGAAAGCCCAAGTTTTTCTTCTGTGTGCTCATGGAGAGAAAGAGAATTCTCTGGTGTGTCTTTCTCTTTTTACAGGGATACCAATCCTGTCGAATTTGGGCTCCCTTCTTTTGACTTCATTTAGCCTTCATTGCCTCCCTAAAGGCCCTATATTCACATACTTCCACACTGGGGATTAGGGTTTTAACATATGATTTGGGAGGAACACAATTCAGTCCATCAGTTCAGTTCAGTTCAGTTCAGTCGCTCAGTCGTGTCCGACTCTTTGCGACCCCATGAATCGCAGCACGCCAGGCCTCCCTGTCCATCACCAACTCCCGGAGTTCACCCAGCTGCACATCCATCGAGTCAGTGATGCCATCCAGCCATCTCATCCTCTGTCGTCCCCTTCTCCTCCTGCCCCCAATCCCTCCCAGCACCAGAGTCTTTTCCAATGAGTCAACTCTTCGCATGAGGTGGCCAAAGTACTGGAGTTTCAGCTTTAGCATCATTCCTTCCAAAGAAATCCCAGGGCTGATCTCCTTCAGAATGGACTGGTTGGATCTCCTTGCAGTCCAAGGGACTCTCAAGAGTCTTCTCCAACACCACAATTCAAAAGCATCAATTCTTCGGTGCTCAGCCTTCTTCACAGTCCAACTCTCACATCCATACACGACCACTGGAAAAACCATAGCCTTGACCAGATGGACCTTTGTTGGCAAAGTGATGTCTCTGCTTTTGAATATGCTGTCTAGGTTGGACATAACTTTCCTTCCAATGAGTAAGTGTCTTTTATTTTCATGGCTGCAGTCACCATCTGCAGTGATTTTGGAGCCCAGAAAAATAAAGTCAGACACTGTTTCCACTGTTTCCCCATCTATTTCCCATGACGTGATGGGACCAGATGCCATGATCTTTGTTTTCTGAATGTTGAGCTTTAAGCCAACTTTTTCACTCTCCACTTTCACTCTCATCAAGAGGCTTTTGAGTTCCTCTTCACTTTCTGCCATAAGGGTGGTGTCATCTGCATATCTGAGGTTATTGATCTTTCTCCCGGCAATCTTGATTCCAGCTTGTGCTTCTTCCAGTCCAGTGTTTCTCATGCTGTACTCTGCATATAAGTTAAATAAGCAGGGTGACAATTCGCATGAGGTGGCCAAAGTACTGGAGTTTCAGCTTTAGCATCATTCCTTCCTCCTTTTCCTATTTGGAACCAGTCTGTTGTTCCATGTCCAATTCTAACTGTTGCTTCCTGACCTGCATACAGATTTCTCCAGAGGCAGGTCAGGTGGTCTGGTATTCTCATCTCTTTCAGAATTTCCCACAGTTTATTGTGATCCACACAGTCAAAGGATTTGGCATAGTCAATAAAGCAGAAATAGATGTTTTTCTGCAACTCTCTTGCATTTTCCATGAACCAGCAGATTTTGGCAATTTGATCTCTGGTTCCTCTGCCTTTTCTAAAACCAGCTTGAACATCAGGAAGTTCACAGTTCACATATTGCTGAAGCCTGGCTTGGAGAATTTTGAGCATTACTTTACTAGCGTGTGAGATGAGTGCAATTGTGCGGTAGTTTGAGCATTCTTTGGCATTGCCTTTCTTTGGGATTGGAATGAAAACTGACCTTTTCCAGTCCTGTGGCCACTGCTGAGTTTTCCAAATTTGCTGGCATATTGAGTACAGCACTTTCACAGCATCATCTTTCAGGATTTGAAAGAGCTCAACTGGAATTCCATCACCTCCACTAGCTTTGTTCATAGTGATGCTTTCTAAGGCCCACTTGACTTCACATTCCAGGATGTCTGGCTCTAGGTCAGTGATCACACCATCGTGATTATCTGGGTCGTGAAGATCTTTTTTGTACAGTTATTCTGTGTTCTTGCCATCTCTTCTTAATATCTTCTGCTTCTGTTAGGTCCATACCATTTCTGTCCTTTATCGAGCCCATCTTTGCATGATATGTTCCCTTGATATCTCTAATTTTCTTGAAGAGATCTCTAGTCTTCCCATTCTGTTGTTTTCCTCTATTCCTTTGCATTGATCACTAAGGAAGGCTTTCTTATCTCTTCTTGCTATTCTTTGGAACTCTGCATTCAGATGCTTATATCTTTCCTTTTCTCCTTTGCTTTTCGCTTCTCTTCTTTTCACAGCTATTTGTAAGGCCTCCCCAGACAGCCATTTTGCTTTTTTGTATTTCTTTTCCATGGGGATGGTCTTGATCCCTGTCTCCTGTACAATGTCACTAACCTCATTCCATAGTTCATCAGGCACTCTCTCTATCAGATCTAGGCCCTTAAATCTATTTCTCACTTCCACTGTATAATCATAAGGGATTTGATTTAGGTCATACCTGAATGGTCTAGTGGTTTTCCCTACTTTCTTCAATTTAAGTCTGAATTGGTAATAAGGAGTTCATGATCTGAGCCACAGTCAGCTCCTGGTCTTGTTTTTGTTGACTGTATACAGCTTCATAATAGATGTCTAATAGACATCTCAACCTTAATGTTTCCAAAAGGTAACTTCTGATCTGGGTAAATCCAAATGTTTGGTTCCTGAAACTGATACAATGTAGAGTTCCTTCCTTAGGAAGAAGAACTTAAAAATACTTCTTAACATATTGCTAGAGCCAGAGCAAATGAGAGAGCTAAGCTTCACTAGCTTTACAGTTAACCTACCTCTGCTCCTAGTGTTCATTCCCGCACCGCCCCCGCTCCACCACACGTGTCTGACAGTCCTGCCTCTCCTAGCTAATGGCAACTTCAACCTTCAAGCTTATCAGGCCTAAACCTGTCCAGTTATCACTGAATCTCCTTTTTCTCCAATCCTACATCTAGTATGTCAGAAAATCCTGCTGCTTCCACTGTAAATATATTCAGAAACTGACTACTTCTTACCATTTCCACCACTAGCACTGTGTACTAACCCCCATGATCAACTCTTGCTTGGTATATTTCAGCTGCCTCTAACTGGTGTCATTGCTCCCACTGTTGATCTCAAATGTCAATTCTCAATATAGTGAGATTAAAAAACATAAACCAAATCATGTCAGTTCAAAACTCGGTAATTTTTTCATTCAACAAACATAATCAATGTACCCTTCAAGGCCATGAGACACAGCACTGAACAAAACAGATAAAAATTCCTACCTTCATGGAACTTACATTCTAGTAATGACTTCCCTGCTCACTCAGAATATCTGAAGTCCTTATTATGATAGATTTCTTTATTAGCTTATTGTGTCTCCTGCTGCATGCGTGTGTGCTAAGTCGCTTCAGTCATGTCTGTCTCTTTGTGACCCCATGGACTGTAGCCCACCTGGCTTCTCTGTTGATGGGATCCCAGGCAAGAACACTGGAGTGGGTTTCCATGCCCTCCTCCAGGGGATCTTCCCGACCCAGGGATCAAACCCACATCTTTCGCATCTCCTGCACTGGCAAGCAGGTTCTTTTCCACTAGTGCCACCTGGGAAGCCCATGTCTCCTGCTGCTGCTGCTAAGTCGCTTCAGTTGTGTCCGACTCTGTGCGACCCCATAGACGGCAGCCCACCAGGCTCCCCCGTCCCTGGGATTCTCCAGGCAAGAACACTGGAGTGGGTTGCCATTTCCTTCTCCAATGCAGGAAAGTGAAAAGTGAAAGTGAAGTCACTCAGTCGTGTCCGACCCTTAGCGACCTCATGGACTGCAGCCCACCAGGCTCCTCTGTCCATGGGATTTTCCAGGCAAGAGTACTGGAGTGGGGTGCCATTGCCTTCTCCGATGTCTCCTGCTACTAGGAAGTAAATTGCATGAAGTCAGGAATTTGTTGGTCTGTATCCTTAGTGCCTGGAAAATGTTATATATTTAATGAATATTTGTTGAATGAATGAACTTCCCCTAACCAAACTGATTCATCTGTCCACATCTGTATTTTTTCTGATTCTCATTCTCTCCTGTAACAGTGAAGGAGATATTCTCCCTTTTATCTATGGTACAGTGAACTTCAAACTTAAGTGCACATCAGAATTCCCTGGAAGGCTTGTTAAAATACAGAACTCTAAACCACAACTTGTTAAAATACAGCCCTACCCACGTTTCTGATTCAGGTAGTCTGAAATGAGGCATAAGAATCTGCTTTTCTAGCAGCTCCAAGTGATAGTGGTCAAAGGACCACACCTGAGAACCACTGACCTCACCCCTCCTGCTTTCTCAGGAAACTTACACTCTCAACTATCTTTTCCTTCTAAATAGATGCAATGGCTTCCTTTCCACTGAATCCTTCCATTTCCTTCCTATCTTCCCAATCACAAGCCAAATTTCTTAAAAGTGTTATCTATACCGAAAGTCTCCATTTTTCACCCTCTACTCACTTCTCCACTCAACTAATCAACCCTCCTTCCCCATAACTCTAACAAACCATCTCTCATTAGGGTCACAAATGATCTACATTACTTTAAGTCTACTGGACATGCTTTTAGTTATCATCTTCCACACATTCAACACTGGAAACTCTTTCCTTCTTCTTTTAGCAGTCTCTTCATTTGAGCTCTTTCTTTTGGCCTCCATGAAACTATAGTCTCATTATTTTTCTCTGGCTGATCCCTCTCAGGTTCATCTTCTCCTATCAAACAATTAGATATTGAAGATCCAAACGATTTAGTCTTATGCTGTCTTCTTTTTTTAATCTGCATTCTTCTAAGGAGATCTCATGAATGACTGAGGAATGCAGTTTCCAGATCCCAATGTTGCCCAAAATTATATCTCTAGCCATGTATTTTAGACATTGCTAGTTCTAGTCTTCCATAAATGACTAGCTACTTAACTTATCTGCTTATTGGTCTCTTAGGCATCTCAAACTTTTAACACGACCAAATTGGAATTCTTAATTATCCTCCCAACCCAAACTCTTCCTCTTAGCCTCCCCCTGCTCAGTACTGGCACCATCATCAACCTACATGCCCAAGCCAAAAATCATTCTTGACTCTTCCTGTACTCATGCAGCAACCTAGTCACTGAATCCTACCCTTCTCCCCCCTAAATACCTTTCAAACTCATCAAATTTTCTCTCTCTCAGTCCAGGTGAGCATTGTCTCTCACTTGGGCTAGAGTTGTAGACTCCTAGTTGATCTCATTTCTTCTAATCTTGTCCTACTCTCCACCCTCCACCAAGTAGCTACAGTCATCTATCCAAACAGAAACCTAATCAGGTCTTTCTTCTCATCAGCTTTCCACATTGCACCTTACACCCAGGAGAAAGTTAAAGACAGGGCTCCATAAACATGTGTACAAAGCCCACTGAGCTTGGAGGCATTACATATACATCAAGGCCTTTGTAATCTATCTCCAGCTGATCTCGTCTCCTCGCTGCCTCCTGTGAAGCCTCACTCTAACCATTTTAGCCTACCTGCAATTCTAAGAATGCTATATGGCCTTGCCCATGACACTCTCTTCCAAGAAGCCCTTGACTTCTTCATCCACTTACTACTGCTTATCTTTAGATAGCAAGTTTAACTGTCATTTTCTAATATTTTCTTTACTTTCACCATCCTAGCTGTCTTTGTGCTTCCAGATGTTCTCATGCCTTCTCTATCATGTCACATACTAGTCTCTATTTTAATCATTCTGTTTATTTTCTGTTCCTTTCATGAAACCATGAGAGTCCTGTAAGGCAAAGACAACTTTGATTTATTTATCTCTATATCACCGATATTTAGCCCAGTACCTGATGTGTACTGCTGCTGCTGCTGCTGCTAAGTCGCTTCAGTCGTGTCTGACTCTATGCGACCCCATAGATGGCAGCCTACCAGGCTCCGCCGTCCCTGGGATTCTCCAGGCAAGAACGTTGGAGTGGGTTGCCATTTCCTTCTCCAATGCATGAAAGTGAAAAGTGAAAGTGAAGTCGCTCAGTCGTGTCTGCCCCATGGACTGCAGCCTACCAGGCTCCTCCATCCATGGGAGTTTCCAGGCAAGAGTACCAGAGTGGGTTGCCATTGCCTTCTCCATGATGTGTACTAGGCAACAATAAATGTCTATTGAATAAGTTATTAATACATAAACTTATGAACAAATAAGAAAAGCTATGACCAACCTAGACAGCATATTAAAAAGCAGAGACATTACTTTGCCAACAAAGGTCCATCTAGTCAAAGCTATGGTTTTTCCAGGAGTCACATATGGATGTGAGAGTTGGACCATAAGGAATGCTGAGCACCCAAGAATTGATGCTTTTGAACTGTGGTGTTGGAGAAGACTCTTGAGAGTCCCTTGGACTGCAATGAGATCCAACCAGACCATCTTAAAGGAAATCAGTCCTGAATATTCATTGGAAGGACTGATGTTGAAACTGAAACTCCAATACTTTGGCCACCTGATGCGAAGAACTGACTCATTGGAAAAGACCCTGATGCTGGGAAAGATCGAAGGCAGGAGGAGAAAGGGATGCCAGAGGGTGAGATGGTTGGATGGCATCACCGACTTGATGAACATGAGTTTGAGCAAGCTCCAGGAGTTGGTGATGGACAGGGAAGCCTGGCATGCTGCAGTCCATGGGGTTGCAAAGAGTCAGACATGGCTGAGCGACTGAACTGAACTGAACTGAGCTGGTAAACAAATAGTGACCTTGGAAAAGCACATTCAAGAGTAACTTGTTTCCAAAAAGCTAAAAAAAACAATTGAAGGGGGAGTAAATGGAGAAGATGAGTATGGACCACGAAAAAATGGGCGGAGGGGGAAGGAAGAAAGGAGGGCTGAGGAAATGTTACAGAGATTGCTAGTTCCCTAACCAATATTCATTGTCCCCTCTAAAAGACTGGCTTCCACTGGGCACATGATCATCTAAATTGGAATAAAGTCTGTATTTCCTGACTCTCTTGAAACTCTACGTGGCCAGTGGGATATAAGCAGAAATGTGTGGTAGAATTTTGCATATTTCCCTGAAAAGGTCATTGATATGTGCCCCTTGCCTCTTCCTACCCCTTCTTCCTTCTTACTGCTTGGAATATTGATACAATGGTTGGCACCTCCTCTTGGTCCCTGAGGAAAAGAGCCACACTCTGGGAATGGCAGAGCAGAAAGCTGGAAGAAACTCGAGTCCCGGATAACTATACAATCACCACATCAGCCTTGGATTGCCCTCCTCACACCCTTCACATGAGAAAGAAACTTCAATTTTGTTTAAGCCATTGTTAGGTTGGGTTTTTCTGTTACTCACAGCAGGGTCTAATCCTAAGAAATACAAAGGGTAGTTTTCTTTAGGATGGGGGAGAGAAGATAATGTTTATAGCTAGAGAAAGGAGTCGGTAGAAAGGGAGATAGCAGATCCAGTTGACAGATAAGGTTAATGAGGGCATGGAAGGGATGGAGACCTGGGATACAGAAGGAGGGATGGGCTTTGGTTAGGAACAGACACTTCTCATTCTGTGAGCCCTAAGGAAGGGGACAAGAACTAACATTGGCTGAGCACATTCTAGATACTAAGTGCTTTATAAATATATCTAACCTAATCATTGTAATACTTAAAGGTCAGTATTATAAAGAGTACAAGTTTTAAGTTTGTGCTCAGTTTGCACAAGTGACTTTAGAGAACTCCCTGGTGGTCCAGTGGTTAAGATGCCGCACCTCCACTGCAGGGGGCACAGGTTCTATTCCTTAGTTCCCTGGGAACTAAGACCCTGCAAGTTGCACAGCATAGCCCAAAAAAAAGTGACTTTATTATTATTTCAATGAGTTCAGTCTCTATCTCAAGTTATAATCAGATTTCAGTTCTGTCTATATTGTTTGTGATAACAATAGCAAAACGTTGAAAACAAACAAAATCTCCAGCATAAGGGATTCATAAAACAAATTATGGTTCATTTCCACAATGGAACAGCCTACAACTGCTAAAAAGAATTAGGTAGTTCTCTTTGGATTGACGTGGAATGAACACTAAAACATATTGCAAAGTGAAAAAACATGTTGAAGAACACTGGGTATAGCATGCTATAAATGTATGTGGAAAAGGAGAAGCCAAATCAAAGAATATACATGCTTGTTTATATGTATGCATCTATCTCTAAAAAGAATACACAAGAAACTAGTAACGAGTGGATATGCCTTGAGAAAGAATGGGATGGTGAGAAGGAGACTTGTATATTCTTTGGGGATTCCCTGGTAGCTCAGCCTGCAATGCAGGAGACCCCAGTTCGATTCTTGGGTTGGGAAGATCCGCCGGAGAAGGGACAGGCAATGCCTATTGAATTGAAGATGATCTACAATCTACATATTTTGCCTAAAAATATTACTTAAATAAATAAAACTTCATCAGTTGAGGATTTTTCCTTCATCCTCCTTCCTGGGCTGGCATCTCAGTTCTAGCAGGCTTGAACAGCCCAGAGGCTGCATTGAAAAACTTGAAGTGTTAGTCATTCAGTCATGTCTGACTCTTCGTGACCCAATGGACTGTAGCCCATCAGACTCCTTTGTCCATAGAATATTCCAGGCAAGAGTACTGCATTTGGGTTGCTATTCCCTTCTTCTCCAGAAGATCGAACCCAGATCCCTTGCATTGCAAGCAGATTCTTTACCATCTGAGCCATCAAGGAAGCCCAGTGGCTGCTGTAAGCAGCAGCTATTCACCCTGGAAACACTTAGATCAGAGGTGGATTCAGGTTGATGGGGCCCTATTTACACAATTTGGAGAGGCTTTTTTTCTTTTTTGGCAATGCTGTGTGGCATGCAGGATCTTAGTCACCTGACCAGGGATCAAACCCATGCCACCTGCATTGGAAGCATGGAGTGAGTCTTAACCACTGGACAGCCAGGGAAATCCCTGGAGAGTTTTTTTTAAAGAATTGTGAATAAATATTAAGTACAGGCCTTGGAATTTGTCTGTGCAAATGAGGGGCCCTGAAGCTGAAACTTCAATGGCTTCAAGGTAAATCAGCATTATTCCATTGGATCTGGGCTAATGTCCCTCCTCCACATTGCTCCACTGAGATAAGCCCAGGCTCATCTTATTCCCAGCCTAACGATCATGCCCTGAATGCATACAGTCGTGACTGGCAGCCTTCTTCCAATCTGCCAGCTTCCTCTTTTTCTCAGATAACTTCAGTGCGCTTCTTAGAGGTTACAGGAAAATTCAGCTGTTTTTGTTGCAGAAAGGGGCACCCCTTCCATGGCCTGAGAGTGGGCTCTTGTCTAACATTCAGAAATGAATTGTCTGAGGAGACATGTGTGTTGACAAAGCAAGAGACTTTATTGAGAAGGGGCACCTGGATGGGGAGCAGCAGGGTAAGGGAACCCAGGAGAACTGCTCTGCCACGTGCCTCACAGTCTCAGGTTTTATTACAATGGGGTTAGTTTCCCAGTTGTCTCTGGTCAGTCATCATGCTTGTGCCCATATTTGGTCTGACTCAGGGTTCTTTCTGGTGGTGCATACATCTCACAGCCAAGATGGATTCCAGTGAAAAGGATTCTGGGAGGTTGGCAGGACAATATTATGGGCTGGCATCTCCTGCCTCCTTTTGACCCCTCCCGAATACTTCCAGTCAGTTTTAGAAGACATATTATGGGCCAGAGTCTCCTCCCTCTTTTTGGCCCCTCCCAAATTCTCCCAATTAATTTTTGGTGTTAACAAAAATTAACAGCACCATGGTGTTAACAGCACCATGCTCCTTATTGGGACCTCCTATTGTGAGACAACTCATACAAGTGGTTATCATCATGCCTTGTCAAGGTGGACGGTTTTGGTTAACAGTTTCCTAACATTCTCACAAGCCAGTGCTGTGAGAAAACTGGAGAATCAGAATATGGACAGTAAAATAGCAGCATTGTGAACTCCTCTGAGATCATGAAGTCATCAATCCCCACTTGGGCATGTCACATTCTCTGGCAGTGTCCAGCCAGTCAGGTGCAGGAGCAGAGAAAGGAGAGCTGTTGTATTGGGCCACAGTTGGGATTTTGTATAATGAGTATTGTATCAGGACAAGGACAAGGGAGGTAGTAGTATGGCATGACAGATGTTGAATAGATGGACCACGGATACTAGATTCAATGGTAAAGATCAGAATTTGGGAAAAAAAGATAGTGCAAAGGGAGGGTGGGGGTAGAGGCTGGAAGTAGGCAGAGTTGAAGCCAATTTACTGTGAGGTTGTGGTGCTAAGAGGTTCAGCAGTGATTTCCATGACATCACTATATCCTCGTCCTCTTTCTGTCTTCATGGTCACTCATTTACAGTCTCTTTTATTGAACCTTCTTTCTTCAACTGCCCTTTAAAATAGTCATATCTCCAGGACTCTGTCGCCATACTGGACCTCTCTACTTGGCTATCCCACAAGCCCTTCAGATCCAACACAACAGATTTGTCCAGCTCATTCTCCTCCCCACCTCCTATTTAGTCTTCTTCCAATGTATTGAGCCTTATTTTACAAACTTGATTTATATAAGAACACTCAAATTTTAGAGATGATATAACTGAGGCTCTGTTTACACAACTTGCCCAGTTTCTAAGTCTGCTACAATTATCAGGGCTGGGATTTGAGCCCAGGTCTGGCTGACTGAAAATCCCATCCTCCATTCATAAGTGCCCTTTGATAATTTTGGAATTTTATATGCCATACTTACAAGGCTCTGTCCTGCTCAGTGGAACCACCATTCACCATGTTACCTAAACCAGAAACCTGAGAGTTATGCTCATCTCTTCTTCCTCAAGACCTCTCCCCATGTAATATAATCTCCTCCATTACCAAGTCCTGCTGATTTTACCTCATAATATCTTTGAATCCATCCACCTCCCTCTATCTCCACCACCACCTCTCTAGTTCAAAACACCTGGACCGCATTCTTCTTTGGATCCTCCACCCATTGTCCACATACAGCCAGAGATGTGCTAACAAAGCACAAGTCAGAGCAGATAACTTCCCTTAGTGCCTAAAAGATCAAGGCCACTTTTTATGTGACGTAAAAGATTCTCTATTATCCTCAACAACCTCATCTCTGGCTCTGTTCTTTCTTAAACAGGGCACTCAGGGATTCAGTGATTCAGCATCTGAAGTTTATACCACTAATGAGGTCTCTTTAAGAAAAAGAATACAAAATTAGGTAGGAGACTCTGGGGCGGGGTGGGGGGCAGGCCCTGCAAGTGAGGAACCCTGAAGCTTAAAATTCATTAGCATCACAGAAAATCAATTTCTAAGAAGACTCACCAGTTTGGTAAAAGCACCATGCTGCTTCATATGCTTGCTACCTTGACAAACGTGTCTCCCTACTTGAAATGTCCCTTCCCTGCTTTTTCCTAGCAACTTATGCTTTGCCAGTGGTGTGCTGGAACCAGATCACAGGCTCAAGAGAGCTGATTGTTAAACAGTAATTTTGTGAACTGGTTTTTAAACACAGCCATTATTCAAAGTTTAATTAAATAAATTTCCAATTAAGTAAACTATATCAAAAGTAAAGGTAATAAATACTCAAAACTCATCACTTCCTAATTATTTTTCCACACTTTATTGTTATCTGTGTTTGTGATGCTATCTCCATCCATTGCATCTATGTGGTGGAAATAGTCTATAAATATGTGCTACAGTACATCTCTTCCCAGCTCTGCATTCATGGACTTCACACTGATAGCTTAAAGTGGGTGGGAGTATTTATGGCACAGAAATCAGCAAATGCCACAAGTCAAGACTTGGTTTTCCCTAGAGAGCCAATTGTAAAGTATTTACCAGCACACCAATGTTATAACCCAACTCAAGGAGCACCTCTGTGCAGCCTGCCCTGATTCTCTCCTCCTTAGATGCACGTGTGCACACGCATGTACACACACACACACACACACACATACCAGTTGATCACCACACCCCTCCTATACCCCATGATAGCATTTTAACATACTGTATTTCAAGAGTTGGTTTAATTAAAAGCAGGTACTATGTTTTTCCAGTAGTCATGTATGGATGTGAGAGTTGGACCATAAAGAAGGCTGAGCGCCAAAGAATTGATGCTTCTGAACTGTGATGTTGGAAAAGACTCTTGAGAGTCCCTTGGACTGCAAGGAGATTCGACCAGTCCATCCTAAAGGAAATCAGTCCTAAATATTCATTGGAATAACTGATGCTGAAGCTGAAACTCCAATACTTTGGCCACCTGATGTGAAGAACTAACTCATAGGAAAAGACCCTGATGCTGGGAAAGATTGAAGGCAGGAGGAGAAGGGGATGACAGAGGATGAGATGGTTAGATGGCATCACTGACTCAAAAAACATGAGTTTGAGCAAACTCTGGGAGATGGGGAAGGACAGGGAAGCCTGGCATGCTGCAGTTCATGGGGTTGCAAAGAGTCAGACATGACTGAGCAGCTGAACAAGAACAACTATGTTTCATCCATCTTTGTATCACAAATGCCTCACACATTGTAAGGGCTCAATAAACGTTGGCTGAGTTTCTGGATTCAGTTTCTTCTTATGTCAAATGAGAATACCTGCTCTCCCTACCACATGCAGACCTTACAAGGACAATTGAAATACTAGACATGAAAGCACGTTGAAGGAAATAGTGAAAAGTGTCATACAAGTGCAGGGTATTATTTTCACATGTTCATATAGTTTATTGAGTTTCCATCATAAAACACCTGTTGAAACATATAATTCTAGCTTTTCCTTGTTCTCTTGAAAGATTTTCTGACATTTAACCCCTGGGCTCCCTGGGCCTCTTTGAATCTTTCTGGTGTGAGAGTCAGGCAAAATTGCTTTGTTTTTAACAAAGCTGACTATAAAGTATGTTCCTATAAAGTTGATTTTGGAAACCGACGAAGAAAATGATAAAAATCAGAGATATATTGCCATTGAGGGAAAAATCCCAGTTGACATTTAAGGACCCAAAATGATAAAAGGTATCAAAATAGATTAAACCACTTTACCCAAAACTCTCTTTTTTGGTATCCTATTTCATTTTTATTTGTCTTATTTAACAAGTTCAAATATATAGTTTACTATGTGTCAGACACTATTCTAAGTGCTTTACAGATATTAACTCATTTAATTTTCATCAATCACGCCTTTTTATTTTTTAGTATTCATAGTAACAACTAACATTTATTGGGTGCTTGCTATGGAGCAAGAATTTGCTAAATTTTTATGTCTTATTATTCATGAAAACCTCACATTAGCCCTCATTATCTCCACTTAATGGAAAAATGAGCTGAAACTAAGGGTGTTAAAAACTGTCCCATATTCTCCTTGTATAGATAAGGATACTGGGTCACAGAGAGGTTAAGTAAATTCCCCAAGGTCACACACTTTCTTCCACTGTGGGTCATTTCTGGACCATAACCTCATGATTCTGACTTTACTCTTGCAGCCCCCAAACCCACTCTTCCCTTCTTCTCCTACGTGGATATTTACCAGATAATGATCACATGATCTCCTACTATGTTGGGCAGTAATAGCAAACTATATCAGTATGCACTGTGACATGAGTCTGGCTTTCAGCCAAGAGAGCTGAATTTGCTCTGCCACTAACCAGCTGTCACATTTGGGGAGCCCAAAAACCCAGTAGGACAGAGAAGGCTTCAGCATGGCACCAATAATGCAGCCAAGAATTGCCTGCTGTAGTGGGAAGCCCCTTGAGGAAGGATGCGGCTACTCCCAGCACAGTGTTACAGAAGGTTGCAAGCCTGGCTTCAGGGCTCTTCCCTTTCTCACCCTTGGAGGACTGCCTTGACCACCAGACCTGTGCAAGAAACAGGGTCATTGGAAACTGCATCCACTCCCTCACTTATGTCCTTGATCCCACACCCTTTGTACTGAGTATTTGATGGTTCTGCTGCTGCTGCTGCTAAGTCGCTTCAGTAGTGTCCAACTCTGTGCGACCCCATAGACGGCAGCCCACCAGGCTCCCCCATCCCTGGGATTCTCCAGGCAAGAACACTGGAGTGGGTTGCCATTTCCTTCTCCAATGCATGAAAGAGAAAAGTGAAAGTGAAGTCGCTCAGTTGTGTCCGACTCTTAACGACCCCATGGACTGCAGCCTACCAGGCTCCTCTGTCCATGGGATTTTCCAGGCAAGCGTACTGGAGTGGGGTGCCATTGCCTTTCTCCGCTTGATGGTTCTAGAGCAAACCAAACACGCAACTTCGGGCCAGTGTGAGTTGATACTGTGATTAATATAATCCTAGGTCTTTGGACCACAATCAGCTTTCATGGTCTGACCTATATCAGACCTCCTGGACAAGTTATTCAACATCTCTGAGTCTCAACTTTTCCATTTCTAAACATATGAGTCAGTGCTATGTTGTAGAAAGAAAAAAAGAGTTCTGTGTAAGACAAGATTTTTCATTCATTCATTCACTAAAGCAATGTTTATGGAGTGGCCCCTCTGTGTCAGTCACCAAGTCAGGCACTGGAGACATAGAGATGACAAAGACTGATATTGGGGTAGTCCCAGCCCTTACAAAGTTTACCTTCTAGTTGGGAAAATAGGCAAGGAATGAGCAAATAAGCAAATACTATAAACTTGGATAAGTGTCACACGGTAAACACTGATAGAAATAGTGTGTGGAGATGGGGGTAGAGGCAAGTTTACTTTTCACAGAATATCAAGTAAAGTTTCTCTCAAGTGGCATTTAATGCAAGTCAAAACTACAATGAGGTACCAGCTCACACCAGTCAGAATAGCCATCATTAGAAAGTCCACAATCAATAAACTCTGGAGAGAGTGTGGAGAAAAGGGAAGCCTCCTACACTGTTGGTAGGAATGTGAGCTGGTGCAGCCACTATGGAAAACAGTTTGGAGATTCCTTAAAAAACTAAAAATAAAGAATTCCCTGGGGGTCCATGGTAAGAACTTTGAGCTTTCACTGCCAAGGGAGTGGATTCAATCTCTAGTTGAGGGACTAAGATCTGACAAGCCATGAGGCATGGCCAAAAAAAAAAAAAACTAAAAATAGAGTTGCCACATGATCCAGCAATCCCACTCCTGGGCATAAATCCAGACAAAACTATAATTTGAAAAGATATGTGCACCCCTGTGTTCGTGGCAACACTATTTACAATAGCCCAGACAAGAAACAACCTAAGTGTCCATCAACAGCTGAATGGTTAAAGATATGGTATAGATAGACAAGAGACTACTACTCAACCACAAAAAGGAGTGGAATAATGCCATTTGCAACAACACGGATGGACCTAGAGATTATCATACAAAGTGAAGTAAGTTGACAGAGAAAGACAAATACCATATGATATCACTTATATGCGGAATCTAAAATGAACTTATCTATGAAATAGAAACAGATTCACAAACATAGAGAACAGACTTGTGGCTGCCAAGAGGGGTTGGAGGAGGGATGGACTGGGAGTTTAGGATCGGTAGATGCAAACTAGTATATGTAGAATAGATAAGCAACAAGGCCCTACTATATAGCACAGGGAATTATATTCAATAACCTGTAATAAACCATAATGTAAAAGATTATGAAAAATAATACATATATATGTATAACTGAATCACTTTGCTATACACCAGAAACTAACACAACATTGTAGGTTAACTATGCTTCAATAAAATAAAATTTCAAAAATTAAATAAAAATTGAAAAGCAAAAAAAAAAGGCAGTATTTAATTTTTTATTATTTTAATAGATTTGTGACCTTGGCCAAAATTACAGTAAGCTAAAAAAATACAACAGGTAACTGCTCTGAATCTCAATGGGTGTAACTCCTACTTCCCAGGATTCTTGTGATGATCCAGTGAGATAATATGTATAAAACAACCAGCACATAGTAAGCACCCTATGAATGTTCATTCCTTTTCCCTTCTAGCTTGAGCAATTGATATTTTCCATCCTGAAAATTGCTTAAGATCACACAATCTGCTTTGGCAGGTATTTACCTATCTAGTTCAACAGTCAGAATTTCAGTGGACAAACCAAGACATCTGGAAATTTGCAAAAATAATATGCACTTACACTTTAGGATTGAATCTAGACGCTTCCATTTAGGGTTTCCCCATCATGAAGTCTGAATAATCCTTCCTCTAAAATAACCAGCTGTCTGAGACTTCCTTGGTGGTCCGGTGGTTGAGACTCCATGCTTCTAATGCAGGAGACTGTGGCTTCCATCCTTGGCCAGAGAACTAGGATCTTGTATGCTGTGCAGCCAAAAATAAATAAATAATCAGCTGTCCAAGCAATGAATTAATGTCCTGTAATTTTCCAAACCGTCTCCAGCCAGACTTCCCTATCACTGACTTAACCTTCAACAAAAAGTTATGGGAGATATCCACTACTGGATCCTTGTACTACCCAAGGATCTGGCTCCTTGATTTCTCTGTAGGGTGAAACAAACCTTTAATAGGGAAAGGAGGCTGTGGTTCTCACCTTACAGGTGAAGGACTAGCAGAGTTTAATTTTGATGCCCAAGGTCACATAGCACATTTACTAGCAAGCTCAGACCAGAATTCAATAGTGGCTTTGCCATTATTTTCTTGCTTAGACTAGTCCTTGCCTAGGGTGATGATTAAAAACTCAATTCAGCAGAGCTAAAACCTCTACTGACTGGTCATCCCATCACAAGACATACACACACTAATTGACAGAGTGATGTTGGTTTTGTCAAGAATGATGTGATGATTTGCGGCTGACACTCACTATCTTACAGAATCTGTACTTAGAGCTAAGATGGAGATTATTATACAATAGGCCAGTCCCCTGAAGGTCACTTGGTAGAACCTCACTTGACCACACTTTAAGAACACAGTGCTAAACACACACACACACACACACACACACATACACACACCCCACCACCACCAAGGTAGTCAAACTTTTTAAAGAAGTGCTCATTGTTAATAATGTACCCACAAGTAAAAGTTTAAACCATGTTTCAGTTACAGCCTGAAATGTGGGGAAGATCACACTGTTGGGCCAGGAAGAAAGGAGGTGAAAGTTGCTCAACCTGACAAAGCAAAAACAATGTTCTTCGTTTCTGATTTAAGATATTTTTCATATTCAAGAAAGAATTGCTATTTATTCAAATACTGCTTCCAATTATCAATATTAAAGAAGATAGATCTCTAACTTAAAATTTTGTCTGAATCAACCATGGTATAACATAAATCAGGACCTAAAACCCTGGGGACATTATGAAGTTTTTGTCTTTAGAAAAATTACTGATGATATGCTTTTACCCTTAAACAAGTATGCTGCTGTGCTGTGCTAAGTCACTTCAGTTGTGTCCAACTTTTTGTAGCCTCATGGACTGTAGCATGCCAGTCTCCTCTGTCCATGGGATTCTCTAGGCAAGAATACCAGACTGGATTGCCATGCTCTCTTCCAGGGGATCTTCCAGACCCAGGGATCAAACCCGTGTCTCTTACATCTCTTGCATTGGCAGGCGGGTTCTTTACCACTAGTGCCACCTGGGAAGCCCAAAACAGGTATACTTATTTCCAATTGTTTTCAATACAGTCAGTCTCCAACCTAAAATTTAAGAGCCCTGTCAAAATTAAAATAGCGTACTTATGCATTAAGTTAAACTATGGCTGTTTTCAAATTATTCAATGCAGATAACCATGGAGTATGCTTGAAATAAATTAGAAGCAATGGCTGTAACAGTGTTTCCCAAGTTGATGCTTTTGAGCAGCTCCTAGAAATAGCGCTAGTAATATCCCCGGTTTGGTAGCCAAAGCAATTTAAGCAAATTAGAGATGCTTAAGCTTTTGTCAAATGACTGTACTAAAATCAAATTTGATACACTTTAAAAACCAATATTATAGATAGTAATTATAATTGCTTCCAACAAGTCAATTGAAAAACCATCCCAGACCTCCAACATAGAGTGTCTAAATAGGATTGTCCTTTAAGCACAATTCTACATAAATTACTCAAAGCAACAAAAGAACAGAAGTCACTGTAAAACAGATGCCATTTGATACTTTGTTTCTTCTAAAGCATTCAAAGTGTTCTGGCTTATAGTCAAAATAATCTATGGCTGGAAAAATTCTTGGAGAAAAAGAGGAATTACTGGAATATGAAAGAACCTGCACTTCACCATGAAACAATGTTATGGTTCCTGAAGTGAACTTGCTTTTCCTTTGTCTTGTTAAAAAAAATATGGTGAATATAAGTCATGAGGATATTTTCTCATATGTTCCTATAGAAGACAGGCTACATAAAGCTGTTTGGGTATTTTCCAACACAAGACCAGATGTTCTTAAGTGAAAATGGTGTGAAATTGGGATACACAGCAAATGTTGATCTCTATGACACCACTTTGCTCTTCTTTTTCTTCGACCCTCAGCTTGGCTGCATGCTCTTTTTTCATCAGCTCTTTAAATGAGTCTCTGTCCTCAGCACTCTCTGCTCTCCTCATTGCTAAGGCTTTAATGGATGGGCAGAGCCAGATATGTGTCCTCTGCTCTAGTCCCCCTCTCCCCATCTCTCCCTGGATGTCCCAAAAACCTCCTAAACTCACTTGTATAAAAGTGATCTTATTGTCTTTCTCCATCACGTCCACCAGCCCCGCATCATTTCCCACAACCTTTTACCTATTGCCACTACCTGCTGTTCCTCTGTATTTCAGCTGTGCTTGCCAGGATTTCGGGAGCCACTCCAAAAAAAATTCAAGAAGTAGGGATAAAGTGTGTGGACTTTGGAGTTAGGCTACTCCAGGTGCAGCCACATTCTAATTAGATAAACTATCAGCAAGATTCTCCCACTTCAGTTCAGTTCAGTTCAGTCACTCAGTCGTGTCCGACTCTGTGACCCCATGGACTGCAGCATGCCAGGCTTCCCTGTTCATCACCAACTCCCAGAACTTACTCAAACCCATGTTCATTGATTCAGTGATGCCATCCAACCATCTAATCCTCTGTCATCCCCTTCTCCTCCCACCTTAAATCTTTCCCAGCATCAGGGTCTTTTCAAACGAGTCAGTTCTTCACATCAGGTGGCCAAAGTATTGGAGTTTCAGCTTCAGCATCAGTCTTTCCAATGAATACTCAGGATTGATCTCTCCTTTAGGAGGGACTGGTTGGATCTCCTTGCTGTCCAAGGGACTCTCAAGAGTCTTCTCCAACACTACAGTTCAAAAGCATCAATTCTTCGGTGCTCAGCTTTCCTTATAGTCCAACTCTCACATCCAAACTCTCACATCATTTTCTTATAGTCCAACTCTCATATCCATATGGAGTCCATAGCTTTGACTAGATGGACCTTTGTTGGCAAAGTAATGTCTCTGCTTTTTAACATGCTGTCTATGTTGGTCATAACTTTTCTTCCAAGGAGCAAGCGTCTTTTAATTTCATGGCTGCAATCACCATATGCAGCGATTTTGGAGTCCAGAAAAATGAAGTCGCTCACTGTTTCCATTGTTTCCCCATCTATTTCCCATGAAGTGATGGGACCACATGCCATGATGTTAGTTTTCTGAATGTTGAGTTTTAAGCCAACTTTTTCACTCTCCACTTTCACTTTCATCAAGAGGCTTTTTAGTTCCTCTTCACTTTCTGCCATAAGGGTGGTGTCATCTGTATATCTGAGGTTATTGATATTTCTCCTGGAAATCTTGATTCCAGCTTGTGTTTCTTCCAGTCCAGCATTTCTCATGATATACTCTGCATATAAATTAAATAAGCAGGGTAAGAAAATACAGCCTTGACGTACTCCTTTTCCTATTTGGAACCAGTCTGTTGTTGCATGTCTAGTTCTAACTGTTGCTTCCTGACCTGCATATAGGTTTCTCAAGAGGCAGGTCAGGTGGTCTGGTATTCCCATCTCTTTAAGAATTTTCCAGTTTGTTGTGATCCACACATTCAAAGGCTTTGGCATAGTCAATAAAGCAGAAGTAGATTTTTTTCTCCGACTTACTAATTCCATAGTCTGGCCACTATAATCAGGCAGGATTCACAGCCTATATCACCTACTTGCAAGCTGTGTCACCTTGGGCAAGTTATCTAACCTTTATGGGTCTGATTTTCTTCATCTGTAAGACAGAGATAATACAGATGTATTGCATGCAATACAAGGCCCGGTACATAGTAACCACTCAGTAAATATTAGCCATTATTTTAGTTGTCTACATTCTTCCCTCATCCAATCATGTTCTCCTTCCAATACTTTATTGTAAAAACACCTAAACATAAAGAAAAGCTCAAAGAATTGTACATTGAACATGCACATCCTTATCACCTAAGTTCCACTATTGTTAACAGCTGGCTATACGTGAACCGTGAACTTCCTGATGTTCAAGCTGGTTTTAGAAAAGGCAGAGGAATCAGAGATCAAATTGCCAACATCTGCTGGATGATGGAAAAAGCAAGAGAGTTCCATAAAAACACCTATTTCTGCTTTATTGACTATGCCAAAGCCTTTGACTAGTGTAGATCACAGTAAACTGTGGAAAATTCTGAAAGAGATGGGAATACCAGACCACCTGACCTGCCTCTTGAGAAACCTATATGCAGGTCAGGAAGCAACAGTTAGAACTGGACATGGAACAACAGACGGGTTCCAAATAGGAAAAGGAATACATCAAGGCTGTATATTGTCACCCTGCTTATTTAACTTATATGCAGAGTACATCATGAGAAACACTGGACTGGAAGAAACACAAGCTGGAATCAAGATTGCCGGGAGAAATATCAATAACCTCAGATATGCAGATGACACCACCCTTATGGCAGAAAGTGAAGAGGAACTAAAAAGCCTCTTGATGAAAGTGAAAGAGGAGAGTGAAAAAGTTGGCTTAAAGCTCAATATTCAGAAAACAAAGATCATGGCATGTGGTCCCATCACTTCATGGGAAATAGATGGGGAAACAGTGGAAACAGGGTCAGACTTTATTTTTGGGCTCCAAAATCACTACAGATGGTGTCTGCAGCCATGAAATTAAAAGATGCTTACTCCTTGGAAGGAAAGTTATGTCCAACCTAGATAGCATATTCAAAAGCAGAGACATCACTTTGCCAACAAAGGTCCGTCTAGTCAAGGCTAAGGTTTTTCCTGTGGTCATGTATGGATGTGAGAGTTGGACTGTGAAGAAGGCTGAGCCCCGAAGAATTGATGCTTTTGAACTGTGGTGTTGGAGAAGACTCTTGAGAGTCCCTTGGACTGCAAGGAGAACCAACCAGTCCATTCTGAAGGAGATCAGCCCTGGGACTTCTTTGGAAGGAATGATGCTAAAGCTGAAACTCCAGTACTTTGGCCACCTCATGTGAAGAGTTGACTCATTGGAAAAGACTCTGATGCTGGGAGGGATTGGGGGTAGGAGGAGAAGGGGACGACAGAGGATGAGATGGCTGGATGGCATCACTGACTCGATGGACGTGAGTCTGAGTGAACTCTGGGGGTTGGTGATGGACAGGGAGGCCTGGCATGCTGTGATTCATGGGGTCGCAGAGTCGGACATGACTGAGCGACTGAACTGAACTGAACTGATATTGACTTTATTGCATGTCTATCCATCTATCCATCCATCCATCCATCAGCCCATCTTAACTTTTTAAGCACTTCAAAGTAAGTTGCAGCTTCAGTTAACTCTATCCCTAAATACTTTAGCATGCTTGTCATTAACTAGAGTTTAATACTTAATTCCTTTTTTAGATAAAATGAACATGTACTGAAATGAATGAATCCTAAATATATGTACCTTGATGAGTTTTGACAAATGCACACACCTGTGTAACCCAAACCCCTGTCAAAATATAGAACATCTGCATCACCCTAGAAGGTTGTTTTATGCCACTTCATACCTGGGATGCCCCTACCCTTTCAAAAGGCAGTCATTGCTCTGATTTTTTTTTCCTTGTCAGAGATTAGTTTAATCTAGTCTAGAATGTCATATGAATGGAGCAATACAGGATGTACTCTTATCCTCAATCTTTTTAATGGTGGTAAAGTTGATGTCAAAAAAACCTCCCTTGTTCTGATTTGCACTAATTACTACTGAGGATGAATTCCTAAAAAGTTGTCACTTAGGAATTCTTTTACATTCATTTTTCTATTGCCTTAGACTCTGCAGACCGTAGGGTACGGACTTGGTTCTTAGTTTATCAGATGTGAAAACTTGGACAAATTACTTGACCTTCCTGAGCTTCAGTTTCTTCATCTCTAATATGGACATAATAATTGATTTATCTTATAGAACCTTATAGGATTGTAAAAATTATGATACTAGACCTAAATCATTTATTATTACCGTGTCCAAGACACAGAAATTGTTCAATGAGTGTCAGCTATTATTATCAAGTATTTCGTTTGGATTAAGAATAATTACTGTGCTCTTCCTTCCATACCCACATAGCTCATACCCTCATGACCTCCTCCTCTCTACTCAATTGTCACCTCATCAGTGACAACTCCCTTGATTGTCATATTTTAACACAGCAACCAACCCCAACACTGTTTCCCCCACCTTGCTGTACTGGGTTGAACTGTGTTCCTTCAAAAGATATGTTCAAGTCCTAACACCTATACCTGTAAATGTGACTTTTTTCGGAAATGGAATCTTTGCAGATGTAGTCAAGTTGAAATCAGGTCACACTGCATTAGGGTAGACCCTAAGTCCAATTACTGGTATTCTTGTAAGAAACAGAGAGACACATAGAAACACACAGGAACAGTATCATGCAACAACAGAGGCAGAGATTGGAGTGATGTGTCTACAAACCAAGGACTGAGGGCAACCACTCAGAAGCCAGGAAGAGACAAGGAAGCATCACCCCCTGGAGCCCTCGGAGGGCCTGCCAACACTTTGATTTTGGACTTCTAGCCTTTAGAACTATGAAAGAATAAATTTCTGTGGTTTTAAGCCACCGAGTTTGTTACAGCAGCCCTAGCAGATGAACAAATTCACTTATTTTTCTGCATATCACTTGCCATCTGATATAATAATTATTTATTTTGTTTATTATCCATTTCCCTGACTAAAGGATCCATTAGAGCAGGGACTTTTTCAATATTTATTAATTTTATTCGTCTGTGTCAGGTCTTAGTTATGGCTCATGGGATCTTTCTCAATGTGGCACGCAGGCTTAGATGCCCTGAGACATGTGGGATCTTAGTTCTCCAACCAGGGACTGAATCCACATCCTTTGCATTGCAAGGCAGATTCTTAACCAATGGACCACCAGGGAAGAGGTACTTTGTTTTGTTCATAGTGATTCCCTAGCACTAAGAGGGTATCTGACATACTAGATCCTCAATAAACATTCATGGAAGGAAGGAGGGAGGAGGGAGGGAAGTAGGGAAGGAGAAAGTTGGTTTACTATTCATATATAATACATTATTATATACTATTCATATGTAATACAATATATAAAACATTATGAGTTTATCTTCTGCTTTTTAATTTTCAGATGATTTTTGATATGAAGTTTTTGTGTTCAAATTCATCTTTTTTTAGTGGTTCCTTGTCATCAATATTATTCTTAAAACAGCTTTTCTCAATCTCATGATTGAGCTTTTCTCACTTTATTTTCTTAGTACTTAATAGTTTAATTCTTGTTTTGTTATGAAAATTTTAAATATAAAGAAAAGTAGGGAAAATTAGATAATGTGCAGTTTCATTTTTTATATTCAGCTCTTTATCCATCTGGGGTTTATTCTGATGAGTGGGATCAGAGTTTTAGCTGTTATTTCATTTCAGGTTTTCTCAAAATAATTAACCAACTTTTACTGACTAAACTATCTTTTCTTTCCCAATTTGAAATGACACCCTAATGACCATCTAAATACATATATATATATATATATATATATATATATATATATATATATATTTCAATCAGTAGAACAGCAGAGAAATCTCAGCAACAGGCATCTATTTTTATCTTAGCATCACTTTTATTTTTTCCTAGCATCACTTTTAAAATGCTACTTTCTAAGTTTTAATATCTGTTAAGTTCTCCTTCATGACTCCTTTTTCTCACCATTTTTCTTTTTAAAAATTTTTATTTATTTTAATTGGAGGATAATTACAATATTGTGGTGGTTTTTGCCATACATCGACATGAGTCAGCCATGGGTGCACATGTGTCCCCCGATCCAGAACCCCCCTCCCACCTCCCTCCCCACCCCATCCCTCTAGGTTGTCCCAGAGCACCAGCTTTGAGTGCCCTGCTTCATGCATCAAACTTGCACTGGTCATCTATTTCACATATGGTAATATACATGTTTCAATGCTATTCTCTCAAATTGTCCCACCCTAGCCTTCTCCCACAGAGTCCAAAAGTCTGTTCTTTACATCTGTGTCTGTTTTGCTGCCTTGCATACAGGGTTGTCATTACCGGCTTTCTCAATTCCATATATATGCTTTAATGTACTGTATTGGTGTTTCTCTTTCTGACTTACTTCACTCTGTATAAGACACCAGTTTCATCCACCACATTAGAACTGACTCAAATGTGTTCTTTCTTACAGCTGAGTAATATTCCATTGTGTATATGTATGACGACTTGCTTACCCATTTGTCTGCTGATGGACATGCTTCCATGATCTGGCTACTGTAAACAGTGCTGCAGTGAACATTGGGGTACATGTGTCTTCCCTGTGTATTCTTACAGATGAACTTCAGAATCATCATGAAGTTTGGAAACTGGTTGGAACTGTGTTAGATTCATCCATGTATTTATAGAAGAAAGCTGCCACTACCTCTGTGCTGGGGCTGCTGTCCTGACTCACATCTTCACCTCCTGCTTAGCCTACTAGCCACCTTTGGGCCCAGTACTCTCCAAGCCAGCCTCTATGCTGCTGTCAGAGAGGTCTTACTAAATGGGCAAATGAGGGTCACTTCTCTGCTTAAAACTCTTAAGTGACTTCCCTTTCCATTCAGGACAAGGTTCTGTGATCTAGCCCCAACTTACTTCTCTCCTCACATGGGCCAGCCATTCTGAAGAACCTCCATCTGCTCTCGTCTTTTTACATAAACCACTCTGCCTAAAAAGACCCTTCACTAACCTTCTTGCCTACCTCCCCTCAGGCCCCCTTTCCTGAGGCCCCCTGGGAAGGACTACCTGATCCAGCCTGGGTTTCATGTCCTCTTCTCTGCCTCTGGACATCTAGCTTGGCACTCAACATATTGGTCCCTAATTGCTTATTTATCAAAACCTTGAGCAAGTCACTTCCTCTTGGGCTTCAGTCTCCCAACTTAAGAATAAAGCTGGACTATGATCTATATGCTAGCAAATTTGGAAAACTCAGCAGTGGCCACAGGACAGGAAAAGGTCAGTTTTCATTCCAATCCCAAAGAAAGGTAGTGCCAAAGAATGTTCAAACTACCACACAATTGCACTCATTTCACATACTAGCAAAGTAATGCTCAAAATTCTCCAAGCTAGGCTTCAACAGTACCTGAACCAAGAACTTTCAGATGTTCAAGCTGGACTTAGAAAAGGCAGAGGAACCAGAGATCAAATTGCCAACATCCACTGGATCATCAAAAAAGCAAGAGAATTCCAGAAAAATATGTACTTCTGCTTTATTAACTATGCTAAAGCCTTTGACTGTGTGGATCACAACAAACTGTGGAAAATTCTTCAAGAGATGGGAATACCAGATCATCTCACCTGCCTCCTGAGAAACCTGTATGAAGGTCAAGAAGCAACAGTTAGAACCGGACATGAACAACAGACTGGTTCCAAATTGGGAAAGGAGTACATCTAGGCTGCATATTGTCACTCAGATTATTTAACTTATATTAAAAAAAAAAGATTATTTAACTTATATTCAGAGTACATCATGGGAAACACCAGGATGGATGAAGCACAACCTGGAATCAAGATTGCCAGGAGAAATATCAATAACCTCAGATAAGCAGATGACATCATCCTTATGGCAGAAAGTGAAGAGGAACTAAAGAGCCTCTTGATGAAGGTCAAAGAGGAGAGTGAAAATGCTGGCTTAAAGCTCAACATTCAAAAAACAAAGACCAATGGCATCTGATCCCATCACATCATGGCAAATAGATGGGGAAACAATGAAAACAATGACACTTTATTTTTCTGGGCTCCAAAATCACTGCAGATGGTGACTGCAGCCATGAAATTAAAAGACACCTGCTCCTTGGAAGAAAAGCTATGACAAACCTAGACAGTCTATTAAAAAGCAGAGACTTGACTTTGCCAACAAGGTCCATCTAGTCAAAGCTATGGTTTTTCCAGTAGTCATGTATGGATGTGAGTGTTGGACCATAAAGAAGGCTGAGTGCCGAAGAATTGATGCTTTTGAACTACGATGTTGGAGAAGACTCTTGAGAGTCCCTTGGACTGCAAGGAGATTAAACCAGTCAGTCCTAAAGGAAATCAACCCTGAATATTCATTGGAAGGACTGATGCTGAAGCTGAAGCCCCAAAACTTTGGCCACCTGATGCAAAGAGCTGACTCATTAGAAAAGATCCTGATGCAAGGAAAGATTGAAGGCAGTAGGAAAAGGGGACGACAGAGGACAAGATTGTTGGATGGCATCACCGACTCAATGGACATGAGTTTGAGCAAGCTCCGGGTGATGGTGAAGGACAGGGAAGCCCTGCGTGCTATAGTCATTAAGGTTGCAAAGAGTCGGACATGACTGAGCGACTGAACAACAGTGATGTATAAAGTAGGATTCTTTCAGCTTAAATTTTATACAGTGCCTTGTTTCAAAGCTAATGTAACAGAATTGCCAAATAGACAACTTCTCAGTCAACATATGTTTGTGCTAATTAAACTGATGCCACATTGACTCTTCTGTCTGGGGAAAATAAATTCCCACACTGATAACCTTAGGAAAAAAAAAACTGAATCAAAGGCAAATCATATACTTGTAGTGCTTCTCCTGAACCTATTGTAAATCTTTAGAAATAAGTAAGCTGTATGTGGTATGTTACTCATTTCCCCATGTGGTGGTTTAGTTGCTAAATCATGTCCAACTCTTTTGACTCCATGGAGTGTAGCCTGCCAGGCTCCTCTGTCCATGGGATTCTCCAGGCAAGAATACTGAAGTGGGTTGCCACTTCCTTCTCCAAATTTTCTCCATAACTACCGATTTACGTGACCCATTTCCCCTCAAATTCTAAACAAATGACTTAAATGCAAAGCACTTTTAGAATTATTCAGGATGGGGAACACATGTATACCTGTGGCGGATTCATTTTGATATTTGGCAAAACTAATACAGTTATGTAAAGTTTAAAAATAAAATAAAATTTAAAAAAAATAATAAAAATAGAATTATTGGAGATGTCTAACTTTAACAGATTATTTTTATTTTTTAAAGTTTTCATTTTATATTGGAGTATAGTCCATTAACAAGCTCCAGGAGTTGGTGATAGACAGGGAAGCCTGGCGTGGTGCAGTCCATGGGGTCGCAGAGTCGGACACGACTGAGTGACTGAACTGAATTTTAACAGAGATTATTTTTCTCTTTTAAACTTTTTATTCTACATTGGGGTATAGTCCATTAACAATGTTGTGGTAGTTTCAGGTGGACAGCAACTGATAGTGATAGTTCAGGTGGACTTGGCCATACATACACATGCATCCATTCTTCCTGAAACTCCCTTCCTGTCCAAGCTGCCATATAACATTGAGTAGAGTTCCATGTGCTATACAGTAGGTCCTTTTTGGTTATCCATTTTAAAGATAGCAGTGTGTACATATCCATCCCAAACTCACTATCTCTTCCCCTCATCCTTCCCCTCCAGCAACTAGTTTGTTCTCTCTGAGTCCATTTCAGTTTTGTAATAAGTTTATTTGCATCACATCATTTCCTTTTAGATTCTGCATACACGGGATGCCATTTGACATTTCTCCTCCAAAGGTAGATCAGAATATCTGAAGCTAGAATCACCCAGATCCGCCCTGATTTTAGATGAAGGAACTGAGACTCAAAAGAGGCCAAGTGGTTTACCCCTCAGGAACACAGCCCCTCCACACATGCCCATTAAAAGTGGAAACTGCAATAACTGTCTGCATACTAGCCACCTTTGCTAAAGCACCAGTGAACCACTAGAGACAATAAACTTGCATTATTAAAGCGGAGGTTTGGTGGTGTTAAGGATTATAACAAATAAGCTTTAATCCCCTCTTTTACTGAGCTACTTTATTAGGGGGGAGGGAGACCTTTGCTTTGCTGCCACATCAAACTTAACTATGATTAGGCACCAACAAAGTAGTAAGCATTAGACAGCACAGGAAATATCTGTAGAGTTCTTTATGCTTGTATAATTGCCTCAAGCATTAGTCACTTTTAAAAAATCACACACTTACTTAATAATGGAAGACAGAATTTACTACCAAGTCTCTTTTCATTAAGATTTCACTTCATCACCAAGAATTAAAATCCATCCCCCAAACCACTACCACCAAAGAAAACATACTGAACCCACATATCCTTGAGGTAGACCAACGTTATCATTATTTCCCCTTATGAGGAAACGGAAGCCTTAGGCAACTAGCTCGATGCTAAGTGCAATTCAGTAAGAGCTCCTCTTCTTGATTAAACTAGACTGTTATAAGGGAAAATTAAAATGGTTTTAAAATTCAAAAATTCCATGGCAACAGGAAATAAAACTAAAAATGACACACACACACACACACACCACCTTTCGGTTGTCCGTTATCTCTTTTTGATGAGAAATAAGACTAAAAGATGACATTTCAAATAGACACCTTCCTTTGTTGACTAGAAACTGACTTAGTGTCCTAGAAACTAAAGTCTTTCATTGTTTTTGAGCAGTAGTTCTCAAAGTGTGGTCTCCAGCCATCACAGCAGTACCTGGATTAGAAATGCAAACCCTCAGGCCTCACTCCAGACCTACTGAATCAGTTTTTGGAGGTAAGGCTGGGGATCTGTATTTTAACAAGTGCTAACATTCAAGAACCACTACAGGATCCAAGCTGCCTTATCTGGGGTGGCGACTGGCTGAATAAACTTAACACTTTCCTTGTGTTATTAGTCAATATTCACTTTTTCTACCATGTGATCTGTCTCAAACAGCTCTCATGGGTAATTTCTGCACAAGGTTAGTCACCCCATAGAACCCTGGGCCCCAAATTCTAATAAGCCCACGTCCAGGTTTCCAACATTTACTAGTCTCCAAAGCAAGGCAGTATTTCTCCATCTCAGTGGCCCTTCCACCGAATGATTTCCTCCGACAATCCCAAAGTGAGTGGATCAACAAGCTCCCTCTACCCTGTTAAATCTCAAGTGTGCCCAGTTCCTCAAGGGTAGGCGTCCCATTGATCTATAACTTTGCATCTCCCTCATATGGATAAGCACGGGTACTTAAAATGAGCACATTTTGTCCAGATATGTGTCTGCATCATAAAAATCTTCCAAATTAGGTGTCTTGCTGCTTTCTGCAGATGCACACTTGAAAAGCAGAGATGCACAAGTTTCCCTTTAGGACCCCATCTCATCCAACCATGAGATTTTTTTTTCATGAATTTACCAGCATTTTTAATTGTTTGAAAAAAAGAGTCAATTTTTTCCAGATCTATAAATATCTTTTATTTTGCAAATTTACATTTAAATGTCCATTTACATTCAGTAACAATCTGCTCCTTCACCCAACTGCCAAAATAAACCTTGATTTCAAATATTTTATTTTAAAAACTGTTATCATTTTTAAAACTCCAGATGTGTTTCAGAACATTTTTTAACTGCAGTTAACTAGAGAAAGGACATCTTACTTAAGTACCAACAGACTGTTGTCAACAAGGGTCCTGCGGTTCGCAGATGGATACCGTGCAATTTTTCTCCTATTAAACTAATCAAAATTGCATCGTGATCCACCCGACAACAGCAAAACAGGTCATTTTACAATGATCAAATATCAGAACTTACAACCTTTAAACATGAAAAAAAGATGATAAATTCCTCGTTTCTTCCACAGGCCGGGACAAGTGCAATACTTTATATATAACACAAGCAGTGCAACAAATCCCCACCCATGAATGAATGGGTGTGAAGACTGGAGATTCGTGCGAAGACTGGAGATTCGTGAGAAGGTAGGGCCACAGAAGAAACACAGTATCACAATCAGTTTTGCATGGATTTGCACAGCCATATATCCACACGCTGAAATGCAAACCAGCAAAACTAACTGTAAGTAGCAGTGTCTTTGAATGTTCTCAGCATCAGCAAGAGCCGTTATCCAAGAGTACTGGAAGTGCCCACACTACAGTAGAGTGCTGCCAGAACTACCTGCACTGTGAGCACTTTGGTACTACTGGGACCTGATCTTATGCTTTGGTACCAAAAAACGTATGCTGCACACCACCCTCACCCCTCTGCTCCCAACAAACAAGGACAAAACCAAAGACAAACCTTTGAAAGGCGTCCTATGCAAATATCAGTCAAGGTCTATTTTCCAATGCTGTGTGTCAGGCAGCCTGTGCCAGAAGGAGCATTTAGGGCAGTAGATTCTAAGCTGCTTCACTAACTGCACTAGATGCACCTTAACACAAGAGACACATTCTGGGAAACAGCTCCAAAGCACCCGACAGCTTCCTTATGCACAAACTACAGGTCTCAGTAGCCATTGATTAAATCACCATGGTAATGTAAGAAGTGCTTGCATTGCAGTAGATCTCAAAAAGCTACCTGCACTGTAAGCACTTTTACATGGCCAAGGCCTATTCCTGAAGCAAAAAAGCGAAAGTGTCTTTTGTGAGCTCTTCTTTTCCATCCTCACTGACCTATTCAGACTCACCTGGTTCAAAAAAAAAAAAAGTTAGATACTGAACAAGTCAACTACTAGTTAATATTCCTGAAACAAGCTTTTCTTTGGCTTAGAGAGTCCCAGCTAGGTTTTGGAGTTTCAGCCAAGTCCTGAGAAATATTAATACTCTGAATTATTTACACTGAGTTGAACACAAATAACACTGGCAATTTCAAAAGTCCAATTCTTATGTATAAGCGGATTTCGGACCTCCCCTCTCCATCTAAGAAAACTTGGTATCTGCAACCCAGAAAATGTGCAGGTCCATTACCTCCCCCCACCCTGGTTTTAGAAGAGGTTTATCTAGAGAAAGAGGCATATAAAAATCAGAGTGACTATCCACTTCTTGAGGTAGGGCACCATACAAAAAATGACTGTGAGATTAAATGAACATTCCCTGCCCCCACTCCATTAATAGACTATGAGAGAAATTTTAAAGCTGGTTTAAGAAACGCAGCCTTCCACGCTCTTCACATAATGCACAGATGGCCTAGAGATGTCACATTTTGATCTATTTCAAAGGGCTCTTGTTCTGTTTAAACATTTATGGACCCATTTTCTCCATTAAACCCAAAGAAGGCAGATTAGCTTCTCTTCCCTTCATGTCATTATCGTCCATAAGCAAACCTTCTCCATTCCCAAGTGCTTATCTTACCTAAGAACATGCAGCAAGGAAATGAGCCCCTATTTGAAAAGGGTTCATAAGGTTACTCTACCTCTTCCATGATGGGTTAAGTTTTGTCAAAAAAGAAAAAGAAAAATTCAGAGACTCAGAATCTGTACTATGTTTAACTAGTGAGGGAATTTTAAATGTTGGGCTTCCTTCACGGTATTCCAAACCACTAATCTAGTTTTTATAAGAAAACTCCTTAAACTGATGCATAAAAACTACACTTAAATCTAAAAATCTAAATTCTATGGAGAAAGAAGACTAAAATTAGTAGAGAAGAGGACCATTTTTCCTCTTAAATTAGATTTCTCCGCCTGTACTTTTCCCCCTTAAAAAAATACTCCTAAATGGACTCAAAAATGTATTGTATTTGATTCAACTTGGCAACACTGAGCTCCACACGGGTCGGAGAGCGCCTGCCACAATTACTATTTTTCTTTAATGAGCTGTTCATCTGGTATACCTCGCCCGCGCTGGACAGCCACTCTCCCACTTCCTTAAAATGTAAAAACACTCCCCTCCCCACGAGGAAAGCCTCCACCTCCGCCTTTGTGCATCCCTCGGGTTCTTCCCGCGCCTCTCACACACTTACCTAGCGCTCCCGTTGAAGTCCGGGAGCCGCCTGCGCGCCCAGAGTGTGCTCCAGCTGCTCACACCACGCGCTCCCGTCCTCGTGCTGCAGCCGCCGCCGCCGAGATTAAAGAGAAAGAAACAAAGCATCATGGGAAACGGAGTTCTCCATTCAAAGCCCCAAAAACGCGCCAAGCCCACGCCTCCCTCCCCCTCCATTCCCGGGTTGGTGGGAGACAAGCCAAGGGGGAGGGGAGTCCTTTTTTCCCCTTCACGTGCACCCCCTCATTCCGCACCCCCAAAGTTCTCCTGGAACCTAAAGGTCAGTGATGGAAAAGAAAAGGCGAGTCGTTTCCCGCGCGCTCCCCGCTACCCCTCAACTGCACTAGGGTACTTTGCTTTTCTCAAGTCCCACCCGCTCCGTCCCCTCCCACCCAGCCAGTCAATTCTCCCCATCAGAGCTGCCCTAACGAAGGTTCGCCCCTTCGGCTCCGGCCGCCGGCCCGGGCCACCCCGGCACGGGACCCGGCCCGCGCCCGCCCCTCGCAGGTGGCGCGCGCAGCGATCCCGCACCGGCCACCCCTCTTCCCGTCCCCCGCAGGCGCCCCACCACACACCCTGGGCGGCGCGCGCCACCCGAGCGCTCCGCGGACCCGGCGCGAGCGCAGCCTCCTGCGGAAAGCCCGAGGAGGAAGAGAAGCGAGAAGCCACATTCAGGAAATTAATCGGGGCCACGAGTGCCCGCCTCACCCAAAGCGCCCCCGGCCAGCACGACGCGGGGCCACCAGCCGTCCTGCCACCACTCTAGGAGCGCTCCGTCCCCTCGGCCCTCCGTCCGACGCTCTATCCCTGGGAAAAGCCCGCCCCTCTGCCTTTAATAGCCCAGGGAAAAAGCCCGCCCCCGCCCACCCGGCCCGCACAGGAATTAGGAAACGGAACCCCCACCCCGCCAAAGCGAAAACCCCACCGAGTCCCAGTTACCCACGGGCCGAGCGCAGTCGGCATTTTCCCCTCTTTCCCGCGAGCCGAAGTCTTTTAATTAAAGGCGCACCTCCGACGCGGGCGGGCGGCGTCCAGTGCTAGAGCCGGTGCCACTGGCGGCGAGCCCAGGAGGGCGCACTCGCTACCACCTCGTCCGCTCCCGCTCCCGCGGCGCTCGCCCCATCCCCCCACCGGAGATAGACGACGAGGCCCACGGAGCCGTGGGACCGGGGTGTCCCCCACCCGGCGCGCGCATGCGCGCCACCTCGCCGCTAGATTGAAAGTGTTCCTAAGGCCCCAGGAGGAAAGAAATACAGACACAGCATATTCACTCTGTGCACATGTGAAAGTTCTAACCTCTGGCACCTTGTGCTACTGTTGGGAGGGTTTCGCCTTTGCCAGGAGCCCCCCTCACCCAGTAAATCAGACTTTCTTGGCAGGCATCGTTAACGGTAGCAGCCACCGAGTACACGCACAAATGCAAGGAAGATACGGTGCAATTATCTGGCTTTCTCTTCTCATTCCACAGCTAATGAGAACCAATTGAGAGCCGGCTGCTTAAAGGCCAAAGCCCAAGTACACTCTCTGTGAAAAGTAAGACGACGTCTTAGTTTCTAAGAAGCACAATAAAAATGGAATTAAGCATACCAGAACACTGGGCAAAATGCGGTCATCAGACTATACCCACTCCAGGTTCCGGGCGGACCCGGGAGCGGGCAGGGAGCTTGGGAGTGCGGGAGAGGTACAAATCAGAGAAGGGAAAGAACACGCGGATTCCAGAGAGGAAAGCACTGGGACGCTAGCGGGGGATGAGGAAAGGGGTGTGCCAAATGAAGCCGACCTCTCCCTCCCCACTATTGTTACCGCAGGAGATTGTGGCAGCCCAAAGCCCAGACGGGGACAAGGGCGCCATATGATTCTCAACCTGGTGTACAGTAGTAGCTCAGGCAAGCCGATTACAAAAGACTGGCCTCTCCCGCCCCTGGTCCGCGATGGAGTCCAACCTGAACGGCCCGTGCCTCTTATGAGTCTGGGGTGGAGGCAACGAAAGCCACACTTATTTCTTCAATGGGAGTCACTCCTACAGGTGGGCTTTCTCCTTTTTTCATAAAACACGCAAACAGACTTTGCAGCCCACTCTGGCGCTTCTGCCTGATACTTTCTGGAAACTACGCAGCCCAAAGTTTACTACTGAACCAGACCCGTCCTGTGAGATTGCACCGACTTCAGTGCAATTTTCGACCTTTAATGGTAACGACTAGCAGTGGAAAGAAGAGGAGGGGGAAGGAAGAGATCTTAAACCCGACTTCAAGAAACTGTATTAAAGCAAGATAAGAACAGTACCTTTGAGCTCGAGCAAAACCTGGAGTAAAAAAAGGGTTTTTGCAAAAGTGGCGCGAAGATAATATCATGTGATCCGACCCCAGGGCGTCTCCTTCCCCTTTTGCCAAACTCCCCTCCCCCCGAAAAAAGGGGGGTTAGGGGAGTTACATCCGCTCCTCACAAACTATTAGCATAATTAATTGTGTCCTGCAGCTGCAGCCAGAGCTCCCAGTCAATGAGTAAACATATCCTCATCCTCTTCACCATCAGAACAAAAAGACCCATTACCCTGATTTTGGAAAATGTTCCCAAATAAATCTCATTATCATCAGAAGTCTTAATTTGGCATTCTGTCTCTATGTGTCTTGGTTTGAGAAAGAGAAGAGAGTTGGAAAAGATGAAATCATCCTTTTAAAAGAGAACTAGCAGAAGCAGCTACCCAAAAGTGAAAGATCTGAGTAGAGGCTTTCAAATGGAAATACCATGTTGAGGGACTTCAGTAGCTTAAGATTTTCCAAAAGTTTTAAACAGTTCATTAAACAAGACATCCTACGAGTCTTCCTACTCGCCCCCCTCAACTTACACCCCTCCTCCCACCCCCCTTCCCTTTAAAGCCAGAACAATACCCGGAATAAGGTATTTTGAGATTGCTTTACCAGGATATTTTCTTGTTCTTGATTTTTTTAAGGCTTGCAACATATAGAATGTCTGGATCAAGTTCCCAACTGGCGAAAATAATTTATTCCATCTCAGTACCTGGGTAGTGTAAGGTAAAATTAAGCACAAGCTATATGTTACTATCCAGAAAAAACTAGGACATCATTTGATACATAAGTCACTTATTTTGGTCTTTTTCTTTTGGGAAAAAAAATTATAATCATCAGCCAAAATACCTAGAGAATCAAAAAAAGCTAAAGAACAAAGCATTTCACACACACACACACCCCAAAAGTCAGAATAACTAACAGCTCAAAGAAAAGCACGTGATCCCTTCATGCTTTAAAACTTGTGGTCATGCTGAGGCTAAAAGCTAAGAGCTTGTGACCCCGCAACCCCGTCCCCTCCCCCAGACCACAGCCCAGGGCTTAAGGCTCCAGCTCCCACCAGGCTCCTTCTCCCTCCCAGTATTGTGAGACAAACAATACTTAAGCATTCTGCAAAATAAAGGAGCCACAACTCCCAGTCCCAGTCACATCATTTACGCCCAAACAGATTGGCCTGTGTGTGTGTGTATATGTGTATGGGTGTGGATATAATATATATATGTGTGTATCTCATATAGAACATACATACGCTTACACAGAAGCCCAGATGTTATATAAGAATGTGTAAGGAAGGCATTGAAACTGGCCAAAGGGAGGAAGAGAGAATTTATCTAAGAATTCTCATCACAATGTAAAATTCTTGACACTATTTTGAGTTTCTAATGAATTAAAAACCAGATATCTTGTGAAGAATTGCCCCCCAAATAGAGATACTTGGAGCATTCCTCTGCCTGAAAAGGAGAGGAGGATACCTCTATATTGACTCTAGATTTAATTGTGCCACCAAAAGCAGCAATCTCAAGTAATTTGAATTTTAGCACCTTTAAAAATACTGGTAATAAACATTTTACTCATTTGAGAAATCATTTTACTTGATTTAGAAATAATATTAAGTGGCTCTGTTAAACCTAATGATTGGTATCTTAGGACAAAAAGGTCCCCATGGAAACCAGAAAGTAATTTAAGAGTATTATGTTCCTCACACAACTAGAATGGAGCTTTTGTTCTATGTGTATTTACTACTTTAATTTTTTGGACTACACTTGCAAAGGTCTCTTACACTCTAGTTTTGCCTGGTATCAGGAATTCAGCATCCTCCTGCACTGTGTGTTTGGCTCCATTTGCATGGTTCTGTGTTCATATGTGAGTGTGGGCCCAGGGGGCCTAAAACAAAGCCAGCAGATCAGAACACTCACTGAACAATATGGAGGGGGGGGGGCGTGTGGAGGTACCAAAGAGAAAATATTTCAAATGCTATTTTGCTATTTGATTCTAGAACAAGAACTGGGATTTCAGGAGAGTCACTTTAAACTGGTCTTGACTAACTTTGTTTCTTTTCAAAGTATTCATTTATTTACAAGCATTTCCTGTTTTAAAAATGAATCATCTTGTTTTGAATGGCAAGAATACGAAGATAAATTAATCTGAATAAAATAAATTTGAATTTTTTGTTACTGAGGCTTAATTTGTTTGAGATAATTTGTGTCAATGAAACAAAAGAAAATATTTGCATTAATAATGAACTTCTGAATGCTATTTATTTTCAATAACATATACCAACATAGATCATATAAGTAAAGTAAACAATACATCTTCAACTAAATAGTGTCAATGTGAATTAAACATCAATTTCAAAAGATTTACCCCTTGTTAAGAAGCAGGAAATTTTACTAATTGAACATGAACAATTATATAATTTGGTTTTAAAATGCAGAAAGCAAAAATACATTTATCTCAATCTCAAAGGGTTTTATGAAGATCAAATGGCAGCAAGAGGTGGATCGACTTTCTGAAATGTGAAAAAGTTTAAAATACACATTTTATTAAATTTCATTTGTTAGTAAACTTTACTTTTATGAATTGGTCTTTGCTAGCTTTGATTTTTAAAAGTAAAAGTGTTTCATTATTTACAAACATCTCTTATCCTTATTAATGATTTAATCTTGTTTTGAATAGCAAGAATAAGTTACAATAGAATAAAATTACATCTTGTGTAAATCAAATGAGGTATGTGAGTACTAGCACTTACAGCATGGAACTAATTTTGTTATTATGTGATGCTTTAAAATTACTGTTCTGTCCATCTTTGCTTCTCTCAATAGTATGATAAAACAGTTTCCTCCCACTAACAGCATTATTTTTTACAAGTCAAATATTTCAAGTCAAAATACTTATGCAAATATTGAAAAGATATCAAAATAACCTGCCTTCCATCAGTAGAAAAATTTCTTAAATTAATTCTCCTACCTTGAGAATAGACTCAGTAGACATTAAGTGATTCACTATTAAGATTAAATAGTGTTAAAGGTATTTTTACACTGTTTGAAACACTTTGATTTTCCTGTTTATGTGACCTTAGAAGTAGAACTTCTGATATTACAAACCATAAAATTGCTAGCAGACTGTAATACTATAATTAAAGAAAAAGCTATAAAGCAGAAATATTTTACACACATCATTTTTTTCAATCATTTTTTCAGATTAAATTTGTCCATCTTTGCACCATTATAAATTTTCTAAGGGAAAATAGTCATGACATGGAACATGATGAAAGATACAGTTTTATATTCAAAGTACAATCTCCCAAAACTTATCATCACATTTTCTTCCAAAGCAAGCAAATCGTAATGTTAAGGATTATCCATTTATATAATAATTTTACAATATTAGGTGTGTTACTTGAAAAGGTCGTGATTCAGAAGTAAAGACTCAAGATCCCGAGTATTCATTTAATGTTTGAAAAATTTCAGTCATTCAGTCTTCTCTCTGCTATCACTGCAGTAAAGCATGGCAAAGTTCTACTACCTTGGGTAGAGAGAGCACAATAGTATTTTTTAGAGCTTCTCTCTCTTCCCTCTCCTCAAAGATAACGTTTATCCTCAGTTTGGTAGTCCTCTGCTAAGCTTAGAGAGTCTCTTTAACTGTCTCCTGACTTGTGATTGCTGAAGGAAGTAGAACTATTGTCTGGCCTTTTTCATGCTGAGGAGGAAGGCGCAGTGAAATGTGTTGAATTATCCAGATGCCTGAAAGGACTGCAATGAAAGCTTGGAACAACCTAAATAACAGGACTACCACTCACTGTAAAAGGGAATCTTTCAACAGATACAGCCTACAGAAGATATCTACTTTCAAAATGAAAGAGAGATTTTATTTTCTCAAAACAAATGTAATCTAGCTTACTTTTGACATTTTTGAAAGGATGTCTAAGTCAACAGAGAGACTAATGATTTAAAAATCCAGCATGGAAGGACACAGTTCTCTTTTTAAAAAAGCATAGCATTTATAACCCTACTTGGAGCTCTGTATATGTATATTTTCCTTTTAGAGAAGAGTGATCTGTCTGTAGCATCCGCCACTTTTTCAAGTCCTAATGAATGTAACTACTTGAAACTTTACTCCCTAGATTTAAAATATGATTCACATCACTAAGACAAACGGCTCCTTTATAGCTGCTAGTGATCCCATTTCTATAGCTGCTACTTATTAAACCATCTTTAAGAATTAAAACAGTTTATGTGCTGCTAGAAGATTAAAGCAAGAAGAAAATGTGGAAGTTAAGATTTAAGTATGGGTTGCATATTTGAGAAAATGTTTAGATATCAAATTGATAAACTTGCTGAACTAAATAACATTATTATAGGATGTGATTTAAATATACTAGAACTCGAGGTTAAGGAAGCAAACATGATATGTTGGTATGTATTACAAAAAATACTGTATTACAGCATTTAAACCTTTTTTGCTTTTTATAATTGATTAACTAGACCAAAGTTCAGTGTTTCCTTGGAGGATATCAAGGCTAATAAACAAAGCTATTTTAAATATAGAGTCTGCTTGTTGATTTTGGAGAAACAGCAAGACAAATAATCCTAGTGAATATCTAGCGTTAAATTATATTTTTAGAATGTAATACTTGACTAATCTGTAAATCCTTTCATATTTATTTCGTTTGTAATTTTTCTTTAAAGACTCTTTAAACAAAAGCATAGAAACCACTAGATCTTGATGAACAGTGGTAGATAGCTTCTTTAAAGTAAGATATACAACTTACCTTCAGACCAAATTATACTCTTTGAGGCTTTCTTTAATTTGGTCTGAAAAAAAATTTGCTTTTTTCCGTCTGTATATTTTAATCATGTTTTTTTCAGTTATTGGAAATGTACTTATTCTTCTGACATTATATTATTTGTTAGTGTATCTAGATGTTATATCTTTTATTAGATATAGATACAATTATAGCCTTTGATTTATACCTCAACCCAAATTATTTACAAACATTTAATGTGTCTAAGGATAATCAACAAACTAGAAATTGAATAGATCCCATCAGTTTGGTTAATCACCTAACAAAACACGACCAATTTTCATTTGCTATATTTGTCCCACTAAACTAATTATCCTTATTCATTAAGCTTCAAAAGGCTCTTCTTTAAATAGCAGTTTATAACACCTTTAAAATCTACTGGGAGGAGGGGAGGGTAGTCAATACATTTACTTGATTTTTACTTCTGTGTCAGAAATTTAAATAGAAAAGTTAAGAGAATTCATTTTATATTTTGGTTCCTAAACAAAGTGTCCTATTTATGCTTGTTTTGGTCTACAGTTCCTTGGTTTTCTGCAATTTCAACTATTTCATTTACAATTCAAACCCACCATTCTTAAACTAATCTCTATACTTGATTAATCCCTGCAAGCATACTGCATCTTTTTTTTAACTTCACTAAGAAAGTTACCAAGTATACACAAAAGTCTTGATATTTAAGATCTAAAGCTCCTAACAAATTAATCCTAAAATTAATTTTGCTGGCTTTTAACACTGTCATATATTTTAAGCGATAGAAATTAATCCTAGTATTTGACAGATTGGCACAATTTTTGAAAAAAAAAAAATCCCAAATTCCAATTTGCCTTTCATTTTGCCTAACTCCTGGTCAAGTGTGTATGTTTTTTCAACACTAAGTGATGAAACACTGAAATAACAGCATTAAACCTTGAAAGGACATAGCAAGATATCTTTTAAAGGATAGTTTGAGCCAATATTTTAGGTTTGAAAAGTCCTTAGTAGGCATCAAACCCAATCACTTAGTTTTACAGACAAAGACACTAAGACGCCCAAAATAATTTGCCTAACATGCCTCCACTAAATTGGCACAAAGCCAGAATAAAGAAAACCACTCTTTTGGTTAATTTGGAAAGAAATCTAGATGGTTTTTGATGTATTTTCAAGCTTGGTTTTCCCATAGGGCTGCTGTGAAGATTCAATGAGATCATGCAGGAGAGCATCAGAGTGATCACAATGTGCAGCACTTGACAGCGCCCAACGAATGCTCTTTCTCCCTCTCTTCTCTTTCCTACTGACGCCCTGTGCCTCTTTCTCAGTCTCCTTGCCAAGATCCCAAGTTCTTACTGTCAGCATTTGGGGCACCAGAGTTGCAAGCAAGGCACTGAAAGAGAGTTTGGACTGACTCATGCTATCCAAAAATGTAACAATCTAATCATCCTCACACTTGAACTAGGATCTGATTATGTCAGCTGAAACGACACACAAACTACCCCCTCCTACTCAAGTGTTCCAAGGAACCTGGCTGTTACACAGGGAAATGGGTACATTTCTCACACCTCGCAGCCCCACTCCAAACTGGGATCCTAAATCATAAATAATAATGAACATTTGACCATCCAGATGCAACTTTATGTTCAACTTCATAACCTGCAAACTGAAATTTGCCTCCTTTGTCCCTTGTGTCTTAGGCTTTTCTTCAACTATGCAGTTAAAAAGGAGAAACACAGCTTGCTCTCTGATGCCTTTATCGGTACTAGTTTGACAGTAAAAGAGCTGTTAATATTGTATAAACTGTTATACCATCTGTGTTATAATTCTGCCTCATCAGGTTTTATGGAAATGCCCCCCCTCCGTTTCCTTCATTCCACCAGGCGTGTCATCAAAGGAGAATAAATTAAGTATTGTGCCAGAAAATGTGGTCTACTTTCTAAAAGGCATCTATCTCTAGCTTTCAGAAATGCCTTTTGGAATGAGCAATGTGGAAACAGTGTCCCCATTGTTGTATAGGAATGTCATGAATTGGATCCCCACCCCAGCCTTTTATAGGGAAAAAGAATAAAAAGCGTTCATCTGAGTTTAAAATTATCATATTTTATAGCATATGCTAACATGCTAATGAGATGAGGTATTATCACATCTTTGCTGAGGCCATTATGGATAATTGAGCTTTGTCCATCCACCCAACTAGATTGTAAACTCCGTGATGGTGGAGACAACTTCAACTTTGTAGTTTTATGAGACGCTATCAGAGTGTGTTGACACTTCCACTGTTAGTCTAGTGACTAGGTTGAATATTTGTATTGGGGGATACAGAAATGGCAGCTCTTTTCCACTTTGTTAATTCTATTTCAACACTAAGTGTTTACTAACGATCACAAACCGTATGTAAAGTACTAGATAACACGAGCAACTCTTTAACTCTGTCTAAAAATATATAACTGAGAGATCAAGCGTTGCCCTAGTAAATAAAGATAAGTCCAGGGAGTTTCTCTGTAAAGATTTAGACAGCTCGCAGAGAAGTTCCTTTTGGTGATTTGGAATAGAAAGGGTAGGGGAAGATTAAGGGAAGCCAGTTCAAAGTGTTAGAAAGAGGGTTTTGCATCTCAAAGAGGGGGAGGGGTTGGAACTCTAAGAGGACTGAGGCTGGGAACGGGGGCCTTGCCCTTCCTGCTGACTGCTCTAACCGGCCCTCTCCCCTAACCCTGTGGTAGTGTCGAAAGGGACCAGGAGTTAGAAGCAGGAGCCCTCAGCTTGAGTCTGCTCTCTGTCACTAACTAGCTGAATGACATTTAAGCAAATCACTTACTAGATTACCTCTGAGGTCTCTTCCCACTCCATAAATCTTTGCTCTTTATCTTATTCCCCCCTCCTTTTTGTTCTTCCTTTCCCCCCACCCCACCCCCTCTTCCTGGTCTTCCTTTTAACTGCAATAATAGTAATAATGAATTAGTTACCTCTGGAGAGAGACTTGAGATGGTGTGTGGAGAATTAATGGAGACTGGCTTTTTATCTCTGCTGTGAACTTTTTTCTTTCTTTCCGTCTGTTTTCTTTATTGATTAAATTACCATTTCTCATCCATTTAAGGTGGTTACTACCTTGACGTATTCAATAATCTGCCAAAAATGTTCCTCTTTTGTGGATATGAATGTTAACACAAAACATTTGGCCACAAGGAGTGCAGTAAATCAGGAATTAATGTGGCATTATTTTACCTAGGTCTACCATATAGAAAAATATTCTACAAGGGTGAGCATTGGAACCCGAGGCTCAAGTTGCATTTGACCTCATCTTTTAAGCTATAAATAAGCTATAAGTAAGTCAGCAGAAAGATTCTGCAGACCCCTTTGACTATGATTATGTCCAAAATGGACTCACCTCGTGACAAGGACACAGGGTTGGCAGAGATGTCCGCAAATCTGGGGTCTTTAGGTCTCTCTCCTCCCATTCTTTAAGCGCCATTTCGAGTTACGCCTCCTGCAGGAAGGCTTCCTTGCTCAATCCAGCACACAGTGATTTCTGCCTCCTCCAGTCTATCATGGAGCAGAATTTCCATTTTGTTTCAATTGTGTGCTTAGGCATTTAGTGTTTTCTGTTTGCAGAAAATGGGGCTGACAGAGGTTGAATGAGCAATTCAGGTCTCCACGCACCTTGCTCAATCCCTCCTTAGCAATCCCAAATGCCATAGCTCCAGGAGATCTCATTCCTTTATTAGCTTCACGTACACAAAGTCTGCTCTTCACTGTCACTCGGCCCCTAGAAAATAGTTTCAGCTGCTATCTCTACTCCATCAGTTCCCTTAAATGAAGGATACCAATATCCAAAATGCAAAATCATTGGTGATCCCATTGTTTTATCATTATCAGCAGAATAGCTTGGGTAGATTTTTCACCTAAACTCGAAACAGATTTATTAATGCAGACCCCTCACCCCAAGAAACACTCCAGGCAAAGATGTTAATAATCTGTAACACTGATTGAAGGTTTACTATGTGCCAGGAACTGCTCTAAATACTGTATATTAATATTTCCCACTGTGACTCTATTAGATAGACAATTGTTACTGTTATCCTTCTGTTCTAGATGGTGAACTGAGGCTCTGAGAGGATCGGTAATTTGACATGAGGGAGCCTGTACTTGAAGCCAGGTTGGCCTGTCACTCAGCATCATTTCAGAAATCTTGATCCTCACACCAAAGGACACACAGCAAAGCCATGATAAGTCAGAGTAGAGCTCAGTGCTGGTAGCAGTGATAGAACGTGACTTCTCTGGGAACGTATCTGGGAGGAAGGGAAATAGAACTTTCTGGGACAGAGTCACAGAGTAATTTAGCCTTCAGTGAGAGACTTATTGGGGAAAAAAATTTAAGGACAGGGATAGTTGGCTCCTTTAACTCTTCAAAGCAGCACAGGCCGATAGAAAGGTAAAGCAAGCTGCACGTGTAATTTAAAATTTTCTTATAGCCACATTAAAAAAGGAAAAAGAAACAGGTAAAATTAACTTCAGTACTATATTTTATCTAACCCAATATATGCAAGATATACTTGTTTGACTATGTAATCAATATACAATTATGAATGAGATATTTTACCTGTTTTTTCTTTTTTACCAAATTCGGTGTGTATTTCATATCTATAGCACATCTTATTTCAGACTAAATGCGTTTCAAGTGCTTCATGGCGCATGTGGCTGGTGGTGACCATACCGGACAGCAAGGGCTTAGGGGATTTTCACTGCCTTGTGGCACTAACCACTCTATTAATATCACCAACTAGTCTTCCCTCTTCTTATTCATTATCCACAGTGTGGCTGTTAGCTGTTAATATTGCTTTCCCAATGTTTCCAGGTCATCAAGCAATCTCTGTTAATAAGAGGTTCATTCTATATCCATCTCATAATAACATTAACATTTATTGAATATGTATTATGTGCCAGGCACACTTCTAAGAGCTTTAGCCTTACATGTATTAAGTCATAAAAATCTTCACAGCAACCGTATGAGCTAATCTTTTTACCATCTCTCCATTTTACAATTAAGGAAACGGAAGTCATTTAACTGTCGAAAGCTACGCAACTGGGAAGTGAAGGAGCCATGATTTCAGCCCCACAAGCTTAACCACCTCTGCATCCACTCCATGTTCTAGAATCAGAGTCACAGCTGACTAAGGAGAACTTCATCTGACTCCGTGACAGAGGTACAACTTAGTCTCAGGTCCTCCTGGACCATGCCAGACCTGCGAGGAATCTAGACATCTGCTGTTGTGGTTGCCCATAGTAACTAGTTCATAGTACAATATATAGGGTTTGTAGATATCTCTCTGTGTAGATCTGTACCTACATGCGCACGCGCACGCACGCACACACACACACACACACACACACACAGATCAAACACAAACTTTACAGAGTATTCGTAAAAACCAGAGAATTGTAGAGCTGGAAGAGCTCTGAAAGACCAATCTTATCAAGAAAATTCAGTGCAGCCAGCAGTTAAGAGACTTGCTCCAAATTACACAGCTGAAGTAGAACCCAGATAATCTGACTTCAAGTAATTTTGTATCTACTAACTACCTCTTACCCAGGATACTTCCCATGTGAAAGATAGGAGTTGCAACAGTGTGGCAATTCTATTCTCACTAATATACACTTTATCAAATGTTTATCCTCTCTGCCACAATAGCATTTTTTTTATTGTGTCAGCATTTACAAAAAGCATTTGTGTTTTTTAGAAATTTACGATTGGAGAACTCAGAGTTAAAGTGGATTCCTCTTGCCTTCCCTTGTTTACACCGCTAGTCAGGCATTTACATGGTTGCCTTAATGATTCACCCGGCCAACCCCTTATTAAGCTCTTTAAGGATTAAGACACCATCATACATTTATTTAAATTCACATATGAGGTTCTTTAAGGATTAAGACACTATCATACACTTATCTAAATTCTCTACTGCCCTAATTCTGAGCCTGTAATAAATATGTAATTAACACAATTGAAATTGTACAGTTATCAGTATGAGGAGGTTGGATTTAGCCTTTTCGTTTTATAGATTTTATTAAATGATGTTAAGATGCACTACTCAGAAAGCATTGTTACCAGCTTGACCTTTAGATTCGTGCTGGTTGCCATTGCAGCCAAAGGGACAGCAGTAACATCTCACAAAGATTCTCTTTCAGCCTCCAACTAGCCATCGTTCTTTCCTCGGATCCTTATATTTCAAAGTGGAGAGCTTGACCACAGTTTAAATGTTGAAATGTTTCCCACTTAAGCACAAAACACACTTGATTTCGGCTAAAACAAAAACCTCAGCTTTTATATATTATGTTTCAAAGTGGAGATGGCTGTGAAACTTGAGCCCTGACACAACCTCAACGTGACTTTTTAAAAGTGCTCAGAAAACCCTTCTTCTAATGAACATGATGAGAGGCTGCTCCTTAATGATTTTTTTTTTGCCTGCCTTACATCATTTATTCTAAATCATTAAAAAATCAAAATAGTTTACATTAAACAAATTCTCAAGTACAAAAGAGGATGGTCTCCCTCATTGTTGGATGAAGATGGAAAAGGCTACAGAGCTAGTTCCAGGGGAGAATAGAGACTCGGTAGTGACAGCTTAATTCTCAAGAGCTGTTACTTAACAGAACTTTAAAAAGCCAAATGACATATTCTTGAATTATTAATAAAAATCGTGCAAAATACACTTTAGGGACCATGGGAAAATTCATTTTGTCCTTGCTTTTAACATTTTCAGAGCCTATCTCAGTGAACAAAATGCTAAGTCCAAAAACAAGTGAATTAATATTTAGGTGGTTGAGCAAGACTTCTGATTTTTGTTTATTGCTCTTTGATTTTTTTTTTAGTAGCCCATTGTAAAAACCCTGGGGCGCACCTTCAGAATGCATGAATAATATCAATAATAACTAATACAGCCTGCTATGGAAAATACTGTTTTCAAAACCACAGGTTAGTTCCTGGAAGTCAGCCGGTCAGAGAAAGGATGTGGTGTAGCAGCAAGTTTAAATAGCTTGTGCAACAAAGGGAAGAGAGCTCTGTTGACTTCTGCCTCCTTGAGGGTTGAAATCAGAAAGAACTATATTTAAATAGCTCATTCAGAAAGCATAGAAGATGAAGAAACCATTCCATTTTGAAAAGCTTCACTCATCACTTTGGGGAATTCAGATGAGAGAGGAAGTAATGTATCAGGATAATGATACGATAAAAGTAAGTGTTAACTTTGGATTCAACAAATCAGCCCGGTTCATTTTGGTTGTTAGATGAAGGGCGTCCCTTTTAAAAATGACATCATGTAAAAATTGACATCACTTTTTACATGAGCCCCCAAACCCCATTTCTTCTTGTTGTGAACTGAAGGAGTCATGGTAATTCACCTGGCTTTAAAATTTCTCGCAGTTGTTGAGTTCTGTAGCCAAGTAAGTTCTACAAAATAAACTCATCGCAGGCGCAGGAAAAGCAGCTCTTTTGAAAATACCTTGTGATCAGGCTCTAGGTCACGACCTGGGTCTTGAGAAACTTGAGTTAGTAGATGTTAGTTTTTCTTAGCTCTTTGTTTACCCTGGACTTAGACATTTTGTATTATTAAAAACCTGTGGCTTTTAAGGACATTCTATTTATCTTTCCAGGCTTTTTTGATGGAAATGCCTGGATTTTCTTGGAAACAGGGATTTTATTGTGGATTCCTGGTGCCCCTTGGAGAGGCTTATTTTTCTGGACAATAGTTTTCCTTAGTGTCACTACTCTTTTCATCTCCCAACGATCACAAGCTACCAAGGTCGAGAAAAGTGCATCCTTTTGTTCTAATGAATCTGAAATTCCATTTTAAAAAGTATGCAAAAGGGGCTATTGGTTGGCAATTTAAGGCATAATTCCACTGCATGAAGTATCCAGAGGGGTTAGCACTCAAGACTTTTGGAGAAAAAGAAAATCCAGCTCAGTTAAAGTCAAAGAATTTAGCAGCGATATGCATAGTTTGAGTATTGCCACTTAAGGATTTTAATGTTTTATTATCTCTACTTTAAAGTGTGTTAAACAACACAGGCTTGCTTGCCTTTGTTAAAAGAATAGGACCCAGTAAACTGGCCTAAAGAAGTAAATTACCATTGCCTCTGACTATAAGTGGAATGTTCAAGGCCTGAAAAGTTCCACTGCTCCAGATTGAATCTCTTGCCCTCATTAGAGTATGAGCATTAAAGTGTTTTGTGAGTTCATGTTGTATGTTATTTTCATTGATAACTCAATCTTTTAGGAAAAAAATGAATAAACATTTACAGTTAAAAACTGCACCACTAGCCACCAGTCATATGTTGCTATTTTATATTTGAAGTTTAATTAATGAAAATTCAGCAACACAAAAAATGCAGTTCCTCGGTCTCACTAACCTGGACAATGAAGATGTAGAGTGTTTCCCTCATTACCGAAAGTTCTATTGGACAGCACTGCTTCAAAGGGTACTTATTCTTTGACATGACTCTTCATATCTGGCAGCAGAAAACACTGATGATTGTTGTAGCTTCCTATCCACAGAAGCCCAACTTTCTAGAAGTTGAGTGGTATCTCTTCTCCCAGTCATAATGTATTTGAGAAATTCACTGGGGCTGGTAATTTAGTGTGATTATTAAGAATTCTGAAAATTCCCTTTAAGAGTTGTTTGTTACTCTAACCTATAATTAAAAATAAACAATGAAACCAAATTAAACTCCCCAGTGCCCTCTAGCTTTGATTAACCAAAGAAGAAAGGTAGCATCTTCTATATTTTTTTCCCTAACCAAGATATATAGAACACTATGGAAACTGTGTTTGGCTGACATACAGTAAATGAACACAAAATTATCATGGAAGATTGTTAAGAGAAGATATAATGGTAGCATGTTGTAAAGTGACTACTATTCAAAAGATCCATGTGATATATTTTTTTAATCACCTTGTTGGCTTTTTACTTTTTACAGTTAGAGTTATTTCCTTTTAATCTTTCAAAACATTGTATCTCAGAAATAACTATGCTAATTAGCTTGATTTTCCATACTTCCTAGGCTTGTGATCCTTTCAATTATCCAGTCCTTTATCTACTCCTCATTCCAACTAGCTTGCTCAGGATTCCTTGAATATATTCTGTGCTTGCTTCACTCCAGTTTTGGCTCATGCACTTCTTGTGATCAGGAATGCAATATCCACCTCTGCTTTTCTGAGACTTATTCATTTGTCAAAGCCTGTTTGCAATGTCACCTGTTTGAAGAAATAAGGGACCCCTTCTTCCTCTAAATTTTAACTGCGTTATACTTGTCTCACCTCCTTTACTGGACTGTAAGCTTGTTGGCACAAAGATCTTGGTCTCAGTCATCACTGGATCCCTCCATATAGTCAGCACAGGACAGGTGTTCTAGACTTGGGAAATTCTACCAATTTTCTAAATATATACACAAATTTCTTTGCACTTGGCACTGACATGACAAAGGCAGTAGCATTGTACATGTGGCTTTATATTAAATTTTAACAACTATTTCACACATGCCAATTCATTTTGGCTTATATAGATCATTTGTAATGTTGCTGTGGTTATAGATATATCGATGTACAATATTGTACTCATGTGAGCCAGGGAAGAAAGAAATTGGGCTGCAGCAATGTGAACTATGGTTCTAGTCAAATCTAGATTGTATGAACACTTGACAAGATAACTTTTTTTTGTGTATCAAGTTGGCAAAGATTAAGAAGAGCTTGATAAAGCAGTGTTGATATGGAGAAAGAGAGATTCTTATTTATTTCAGAAGAGAATGTAAATTGGCACAATTTCTGTGGAAGACATATGGTAATTTGGTAATAACTGTCAAAATTTTAAAATGGAACAAGCAATCTTACTTAAAGTTATGTATTCAACAGTCACCCCCCACCTCTATGCCTGTGTGCTCAGTCGCCTCCGACTCTTTTGTGATCCTGTGGACAGTAGCCCGCCAGACTCCTCTGTCTGTGGAATTTCCCAGGCAAGAGTAGTGGAGTGTGTTGGCATTTCCTCCTCCAGGGGATCTTCCTGACCCAGGGATTGAACCTGCCTCTCTTGTGTCTCTTGTATTGGCAGGTGTATTCTTTACGCTGTGCCTCCCAGGAAGCCCCGCCTCCATAGCAGAATGCTCATGGTCTCCTGAGGGAAGTACACAGCACCTTATTGGAAGCACTCTTGCCAGAGCACTGAACCTGAATATGACAAAGCCTGCTTATCAAGCTACCAGTTTGGAGGAAAGACCAGGAAGAGAGAACATGTTAAACAAAGCCATGCAAAGCGGTCAGCAAAACCCAGAATATGGGAAATTGCAGGACAAACAACCGAATTTTGCCAACAAATAAATTGCAAGGGAAGAAAAGGGGAGGGAGAACTTCTAAATTAAAAGTGACTTCAGAAGCATGTTGATCAAGTATAATACGTGCACCTTGTTTGGATTCTGACTTTTAATAGATTAGCAGTAAACAATTGTCCTTAGGGGAAATTTGAACACTGACAGCATATTTTGGGTATGAAGAAATTATTGTTATTTTTTAGGTATGGCAGTGGTGTGTGTTTATTTTTTTTTTAAGAGTCCTTACCTCTATGCATAGATAATGAAATTTTTACAGAAGAAATCTGCCTCAAAATGTGGTGGGGAAAGTGGAGGAGTATGGATGAGACAACTTTGCCCATGAGTTAGTTGATTACTGTTAAAGATAGGTGTTCAGTATATGGGAGTTTGTTGTGTTGTTTCTCTACTTTTGTATATCTTTTTTTTTAACTTTTGAATATCTTTTACATTGACTTTTTAAAAATAGTTAAGTGTAAAGTTTTATAGCAGTATTGCTTGTAATTGGAAAGAAACTTGTGAACAACCTATATATGTAGAATAAGGACTATGCTGTGCTGTGTGCTTCGTCGCTCAGTTGTGTCTGACTCTTTGTGACTGCATGGACTATAGCCCACCAGGCTGCTCTGTCCATGGGATTCTCTAGGCAAGAATACTGGAGTGGGTTGCCATGCCCTCCTCCAGGGGATCTTCTCAACCCAGGGATTGAACCCAGGTCTCCTGCATTGCAGGTGGATTCTTTACCGTCTGAGCCACCAGGGAAACCCATATATCTAGAATAAGGATTAGTTAAATAAAATAAATGTATAGTCACACAATAGGATACTGTGATATTTTGTTAAAAGTAAAAGACAGATGGATTGACAGATCTCCTGATATGAAACAATCTTTCAGATACAACAAGTAGGACAATATGAATAAAATGTTCCCATTTACATGAAAAGGAAGGGATAGATATACCCACATGTATATGTATTTGTAGAGGTTATTTTCAAAGATATTCTTAAGAAATTGCTAACAGTGGTTGCCCCCACATAAGAATCTGGCTATTAAAGGAGAATGGGGTGAGAGAGACTGCTTCTGACAACTTTTCTAATTTAAAAAATACTTTTCATTTTTTTCACGCTTGAAAATATGGCCTAGAGTAGTATCTAAGAACTAAACTTCTTGAGTCGACTCATGCTCATTGCCAAATAGATGCTAGACAAAAAATTTTGCTGACTGGTAAAAGTTGGGGGGTTAGAACACATTTTGAAATTATGTGCAAATTGGCAAGCATTAATGCTCTCCTTTGTGTCAAGGAAATGCATGCACTTCTCACTCACAAACGAGAGAAACATTCCCATTTGGAGATTCCCCAGAGGGACCTATGTTTATAACTAAACACATGTTTTCAAGGGCTATGAAACTGCAGAGGAAATTCAACCCTCTCAGGCAGTGGAAGAGATAATCCAAAACAGCAGATAATCCAAACTTCATAATATTTTGTTTTTAAATGCATAATATTATTTTTAGAAACAGGCCATTTATGTTCTTAATTATGTTTTGCTGAGGGTAATAGACATATTAAAGTGAATTTGTAGTCACTGAGCACCCACCAACAGAAGGTGGTGGAAGACATGGGCCAGAAATCAGCTTTGTGATAGAGGAGATGCTGATAACCTATAACTGGGTCACAAGGTGGTGACTGAAGATTTTTATTTCACTTCCCATCACCATTTAGACATTCTGCCTTTGCCTTCATATGACCTCCCCTCCAAAATCTTTCTGAAAGCATTCCATCAAATTTTCCTTCCAAACCAAAGTTTAAAATAACAATACTTGTCTATAAGAAGAGAGGAAATCATTAGCATCCTTTCTATTTAAAGGAAAAAGATTAAGATATTTTTCAATTAATATGTTTCACGTGGGCAACTCCATTATTCCTGCCTAGTGGAAGGTGATTGTCGGGTACACTGATTCCTCCAGGTACACAGTTTAACAAGTAGGGCAGCAGCCTTAGGTAGACAACGTGGAAAGTCCCTGGGTGGCTGGTAAGAGGGCATTGCTTTTAAAAATATTTTTTGTTGCTTTTTTTGTGGGAGATTGTTGTTTGGGGGCATGGAACTGATGGATAAAGCTGCCAAAGGCAAAAGAATGAAATCCCTTTTCCTGACCACTGCCTGCCTAACAGCGTACTGGGCACTTCTAGACGTGGGACCTCATTTCAGGCTCACAAAGACCCTGTGAAAGAGGTGAGGGCTGGGAGCAGCTGCATGGAGCAGAGAAAGAAGTGGTGACGCCCCCTAGATTCTAGCTCGGCTGACTGGGTAGAAGTGATGCCTTTAACAGAGATGGGGAACGCAGCAGGAGCTACAGATTTGGGCAAAAGTTAGGAAGAGTTAGTGAGTTCCATTTTCCACAGGATAATTGGTGGGTCAGTAGGTCCTGACAGGTCACGTGGTGCACGGTGGGTCATAACCTTTAAGCCAGTGAAAGAAACAAGCCATCCTTTCTATCCCTCTGAAAATCTTAATTCCCACCATATGTTTTACTGCCCATGGCACATTGCAGATCACTGGTCTATTTTTTAAATGCCAGAAGACTGTATTTCTATTGTCCTTTATACGTTTACCACTTATGTTAGTGATAGAAAAGTTTTATTTTTTTAAGTGCAAGTAACAGAGAAGTGTGTTTCATTTACCATAATTGCTGTATTCCCCTAAAGTGTATATACATCCATTCATTTTCAACTCTCTTTAGCAAAGTGCTTCTTTAAAGAAATACACATCTCCAGTAAAACATAAGAAAACGCTCAACCTCACTCAGAGTTCAAGAATGCACATTAAAACAGCATTATTCACCTTCCCATGTTGGCAGGGGTGCTGGGGAAATCCATAGGCACTCTCCAAACAATAATAGTGAGAATACAAATCTTGGCAACCTCTTTGGGACCAACGTCCATGCACTTAATCACTCTATACCACCTGCTGTCCAAGTTTTGTGATTTTTCTCCTACAAATATATGCCCACCAGTACAGGAAACATCCTTGAAGAATGTTCATTATAATATTGAAATAGTAAACAGCTAGAAAGAGCACAAATACCCATGAATGAGTGACTAGTTACATAAATTAAGATACATCAGGCAATGGAGTAACAGGCAGCTGTTAAAAATAATGAAAGATCTGTTTGTATTGGACTCTGTTTAATGTGATCCCATTGGTATCCAAACAAAACAAAAATAAACCCCCCAAAAATGTTTCTTTCTCTGCTTGTATGTTGTAGAAAATTTGGAATGAATTTGAAAGAAATCGTTAATGATGGTAATGCCCAGGAGGTAACATTACAGTGAGACAAGGACAAAGGAAGAGTTTTCATTTTTTACCTTACTGTTTTGTTTGACTTTTAAAACATGCATACATATCTAAAATAATAGAAAAGAGATGCTGAAAAAGTTCTTTGAAAATAAAATACCATAATTTTGTAACTTTTAAAAACTTATAGGAAATGCCCTGGTGATCCAGTGGTTAAGAATCTGCCTGCCAATACTTCGATCTCTGGTTGGGGAAGATTCCATATGCCGCGGAGCAAGTAAGCCCGGACGGCACAACTATTGAAGCCTGGGCACCTAGAGCCTGTGCTCCACAATAAGAGAAGCCACAGCATAAAGAAATCCGTGCATCGCAACTAGAGAGTATCCCCCTGCTCGCTGCAACTAGAGAAAACCCACACACAGCAACGAAGACCCAGTGCACCCATAAATAAATAAAATAGAAAAAGAAAAGAAAACACCATAGCTTTGTTAACTTTTAAGAACCTATAGGGACTGCTCTAGTGGTCTAGTGGTTAGGACTCTGCACTTTCCACTGCAGGGCACATGGGTTTGATCCCTGGTAAGAGAAGGCAATGGCACCCCACTCCAGTACTCTTGCCTGGAAAATCCCATGCACGGAAGAGCCTGGTAGGCTGCAGTCCATGGGGTCGCTAGGGTCGGACACAACTGAGCGACTTCCCTTTCACTTTTCTCTTTCTTGCATTGGAGAAGGAAATGGCGACCCACTCCAGTGTTCTTGCCTGGAGAATCCCAGGGACGGGGGAGCCTGGTGGGCTGCCGTCTATGGGGTCGCACAGAGTCGGACACGACTGTAGTGACTTAGCAGCAGCAGCAGCAGAGGAACTAAGATCCCACAAGCTGGGCTATGTGGCCAAAAGAACCCCTGAAACCCCATGCCTCTCTTTTGGTACATTTTAAAATGTCATGTTCTCCTTTAGTGCTTTTTGAAATTTTAAAATAAATTGAACATTGTAACTGCAAACAAGGAGCTTCCCAGGTGGTTCAGTGGTAAAGAATCCGCCTGCCAATGAAGGAGACCGGGGTTCGATCCCTGGGTCAGTAAGATCGCCTTGGGAAGGGATAGGCTACCCACTCCAGTATTCTTGGGCTTCCCTGGTGGCTCAGATGGTAAAGAATCCGTCCGCAATGCGGGAGACCTAGGTTTAATCCCTAGGTTTGGAGGATCCCCTGGGGAAGGGCATGGCAATCCGCTCCAGTTACAGACCATGGGGTCGCAAAGAGTCGGACATGACTGAGCGACTAACACACAACTGCAAACAAATCATGGCAATGCAACAAAACGTCTTGTTTTCAAACTTACTAGAGATTCTAGAGATTCTAACACTGTCTTATCCTACAATCTCCCTTAATTGTCTCCAGAATGCTCAGTAATCTTATTCCTCTTTTTTGGTTGCTTGTTTTTTTTGAGACATAATTGACATGTAACACTGTATAGGTTTAAGGTGTGCCACATGTTGATTTGATACATTTATATATTGTAATGTGATTACCACCATAAGTGCTATTTCTTTTTGTGGTGAGAGCACTTAAGACCTAGCCTCTTAGCAATTTTGAAATATACAATACAGTGCTGTTGTCTATAATCACTATGCAGTACATTAGCTCTCCAGAACTTATCCATCTAGTTGCAACTTTTAAAAATATTGGGTTAGCCAAAACGTTTGTTCAGGCTTTTCTACCCAATACTTGTTAAACAGCTTTACTGAGATCAAATCAGATCAGATCAGTCGCTCAGTCGTGTCCGACTCTTTGCAACCCCATGAACTACAGCACGCCAGGCCTTCCTGTCCATCACCAATTCCCAGAGTTCACTCAGACTCATGTCCATCTAGTCAGTGATGCCATCCAGCCATCTCATCCTCTGTCGTCCCCTCTTGCCCCCAATCCCTCCCAGCATCAGAGTCTTTTCCAATGAGTCAACTCTTCGCATGAGGTGGCCAAAGTACTGGAGTTTCAGCTTTAGCATCATTCCTTCCAAAGAAATCCCAGGGCTGATCTCCTTCAGAATGGACTGGTTGGATCTCCTTGCAGTCCAAGGGACTCTCAAGAGTCTTCTCCAACACCACACTTCAAAAGCATCAATTCTTCGGCGCTCAGCCTTCTTCACAGTCCAACTCTCACTTCCATATATGACCACAGGAAAAACCATAGCCTTGACTAGACAAACCTTTGTTGGCAAAGTAATGTCTCTGCTTTTGAATATGCTATCTAGGTTGGTCATAACTTTCCTTCCAAGGAGTAAGCGTCTTTTAATTTCATGGCTGCAGTCACCATCTGCAGTGATTTTGGAGCCCAGAAAAATAAAGTCTGACACTGTTTCCACTGTTTCCCCATCTATTTCCCATGAAGTGATGGGACCGGATGCCATGATCCTCGTTTTCTGAATGTTGAGCTTTAAGCCAACTTTTTCACTCTCCACTTTCACTTTCATCAAGAGGCTTTTTCGTTCCTCTTCACTTTCTGCCATAAGGGTGGTGTCATCTGCATATCTGAGGTTATTGATATTTCTCCCGGCAATCTTGATTCCAGCTTGTGTTTCTTCCAGTCCAGCATTTCTCATGATGTACTCTGCATATAAGTTAAATAAGCAGGGTGACAATATACAGCCTTGACGAACTCCTTTTCCTATTTGGAACCAGTCTGTTGTTCCATGTCCAGTTCTAACTATTGCTTCCTGACCTGCATACAAATTTCTCAAGAGGCAGATCAGGTGGTCTGGTATTCCCATCTCTTTCAGAATTTTCCACAGTTTATTGTGATCCACACAGTCAAAGGCTTTGGCATAGTCAATAAAGCAGAAATAAATGTTTTTCTGGAACTCTCTTGCTTTTTCCATGATCCAGCAGATGTTGGCAATTTGATCTCTGGTTCCTCTGCCTTTTCTAAAACCAGCTTGAACATCAGGAAGTTCACGGTTCACATATTGCTGAAGCCTGGCTTGGAGAATTTTGAGCATTACTTTACTAGCGTGTGAGATGAGTGCAATTGTGTGGTAATTTGAGCATTCTTTGGCATTGCCTTTCTTTGGGATTGGAATGAAAACTGACCTTTTCCAGTCCTGTGGCCACTGCTGAGTTTTCCAAATTTGCTGGCATATTGAGTGCAGCACTTTCACAGCATCATCTTTCAGGATTTGGAATAGCTCAACTGGAATTCCATCACCTCCACTAGCTTTGTTCGTAGTGATGCTTTCACTGACATAACACAAACTGTACATCTTGCCATCTGTATATACCCATGAAATCATCACCACAATCAAGATAATGAACGTATCCATCACCCCTAACGTTTCCTTGTGCCCTTGTGTAGTGCCCATCCCACTGCACCCCGTCCTTTGAAAACCTCTGACCTGCTTTATGTTACTATAGGTGAATTTGCATTTCCAGAATTTTCTTTATAAACAGAATCATATAGTATATAGTCATTTTGTCTGGCTTTTTTCATTTAAGATAATGATTCATGATGTTATGTATAACAAAAGTTCATTCCTTTTTGTTGCTGAACAGTGTTACATTGTGTGAATATACTAGAATTTGTTTATCCACTCAGCTGTGGAATGGACATTTGAGTTGCTTTCCATTTTGGGCCATTACAATTAAAGTTGCTATAAATATCTATGTACAAGTCTTTGAAATGGACATATGGTTTCATGTCTTTTATATAAATACCTAGGAGTAGAATGGCTGGATCATATAGTTGGTGTATATTAAGCTTTTTAAGAATTTGCCAAAATTTCTCATCACAAGAAAACAAAATTCTGTAACTATGTATGGTGACAGATGTGAGACTAATTATGGTGATCATTTTGCAATGTATACAAATATTTAATCATTATGTTGTACAGTACACCTGAAATGTACGTAATGTGGTTTGTAAATTGTATCTCAAGAAAAATAATAAAATAAAATTTTTAAAAAATTACCAAATTGCTTTCCGAAATGCTTATATCATTTAAATTCACACTAGTGGTGTATAAAAATTCTAGCTCTTCTACATCCTTGCCAACATTTGGTACAAACAGTCTTTTAAATTTTAGTCATTTTAATAGGCATGAAGTGGTTTTAATTTGCGTTTCATTAATGACTAATGACATTAAGTATCTTTTCTATGTGCTTATTTGCCATCGATATACAGATATATCTTCTTTGGTAACATGTTGATTCAAGTCTTTTGCTTTTTTTTTCATAATTGTGTTACTTGTCTTTTTATTATTGAGCTGTAAGAGTGCTATATATTCTGTATGCATCTTTCATTAGATATGAAATTTGTGATTATTTTCTCCCAGTCCATGCTTTACCTTTATATTTCTTAAACTGGGTACCATGAAGAGCAGATGTTTTAGATTTTGATGAAGCCCAGTTTATAAATTTTTTCTTTCATGGATGTGCTGTTGGTGTTATATATAAGAAACCTATACCTCTGCATCAGAGAAGGCAATGGCACCCCACTCCAGTACTCTTGCCTGGAAAATCCCATAGACGAAGGAGCCTGGTAGGCTGCAGTCCATGGGGTCGCTAAGAGTCGGACACAACAGAGTGACTTCACTTTCACTTTTCCCTTTCATGCATTGGAGAAGGAAATGGCAACCCACTCCAGTGTTCTTGCCTGGAGAATCCCAGGGACGGGGGAGCCTGGTGGGCTGCCGTCTATGGGGTCACACAGAGTCGGACACGACCGAAGTGACTTAGCAGCAGCAGCAGCATGCCTCTGCATGCACACATGCTTAGTCGCTTCAGTCTTGTCCAACTCTTTGCGACCCCATGGACTGTAGTGCATCAGGCTCCTCTGTCCATGGGATTCTCCAGGCGAGAATACTGGAGTAGGTAGCCATGCCCTTCTTTAGGGGATCTTCCCAACCGAGGAATCAAACCCGCATCTCTTTAGTATCCTGCATTGGCAGGCAGGTTCTTTACCACTAGCACCACCTGGGATGCCTCATCTACGGTCAAAAAAAATTTTCTCTAAGATTTTCTTTTATAAACTATATAGGCTTTAATTTTTAAATTTTATTTGTTTATTCGTGGCTCTGCTGTGTTTTCATTGATGTGCTGGCTTTTCTCTAGTTGCAGCAAGTAGGGGCTACTCTCTAGTTGCCCTGCCCAGGCTTCTCATCATTGTGGTGGCTTCTCTTGTTGTGGAGCACGGGCTCTAGGGAGCGACTTCAGTAGTTGGGGTGCAAGGTCTCAGCAGTTGCAGTTCTTGGGCTGTAGAGCACAGGCTTAATAGATGTGGTGAATGGGCTTAGTAGCTCTGAGGCATGTGAGATCTTCCTGGACCAGGGATAGAACCTGCGTCCTCCTGCATTGGCAGGCAGATTCTTTATCACTAAGCCACCAGGGAAAACCCCATATGTTATGTAGTTTAAAGACTAGTTTGGACGAGATCTGTGACACATTTGGAGTGAATGTATTTGATACAAGATATGGATACAAATTATTTTTTTGCATATGGAATTAAAATATTCCAGCACGATTTGTTGAAAATACAACCCTCTCTCCATGAGTTGCCTTTGCACTTGGTCAAAAATCGCTTGTGTACATATATTCATACATCTTATATGAATTTTAAAATCAGATTTTTTTTAATTTTCACCAAAGAAAACTTCTAGGATTCAGATTGGGGTTGTGTTGAACCTACGAATCAATTTGGAGGAGAATTGATAGCTAAAGAGTGTGCATGTGCTTCATTGCTCAGTCGTGTCCAACTCTTTGTGACCCTGTTGACAAAGGAGCCTGGAAGGCTACAGTCCATGGGGATCCTCCAGGCAAGAATACTGGAGTGGGTTGCCATGCTCTTCTCTAGGGCATCTTCCCAACCCAGGGATAGAACCCAGGTCTCCCGAATTGCAGGCGGATTCTTTACCAGCTAAGCGACCTGTTGTCGTTCAGTTGCTAAGTTGTGTCCGACTCTTTGCAACGCCATGGAGTGCAGCACAGCCGGCTTCACTGTCCTTCTCTATCTCCCAGAGTTTGCTCAAACTCATTTCGATGATGCCATCGAACCATTTCATCGTCTCTTTTCCTTTTGTTTTCAATCTTTCCCAGAATCAGGGTCTTTTCCAATGAGTCAGCTCTTTGCATCCAGTGGCCAAAGTATTGGAACTTCAGCATCAGTCCTTCCAATGAATATTCAGGGTTGATTTCCTTTAGAATTGACTGTTTTGATCTCCTTGCAGTCCAAGGGACTCTCAAAGAATCTTCTCCAACACCACAATTCAAAGGCATCAATTCTGCCACACTCAGCCTTCTTTATGGTCCAACTTTCACATCTGTACCTGACTACTAGAAAAACCATAGCTTTAACTAGATGGACTTTTGTTGGCAAAGTGATGTCTTTGCATTTTAATATGCTGTTAGGTTTCTCATAGCTCTTCTTCCAAGGAGCAAGTGTCTTTTAATTTCATGGCTGTAGTCACCGTCAGCAGTGATTTTGGAGCTCAAGAAAATAAAATCTGTCACTGCTTCCCCTTTTCCCTCATCTGTTTGCCATGAGTGATGGGACCAGATGCCAGGATCTTACTTTTTTAATATTAAGTTTTAAGCCAGCTTCCTCACTCTCCTCCTTCACCCTCATCAAGAGGCTCTTTTAGTTCCTCTTCACTTTCTGCCATTGGAGTGGTATATAGCAATGCAATTGATTTTTTGATATTGATCTTGTATTCTACAACCTTGTTAAACTTACTTATTATTTGTCATATTTTTTTAGGATTTTGTACAAAGATGATCATGTCTCAAAGAATAAAATTGGCATTACATCTTTCTTCTCAATGTGGAAAGATTTTCTTTTTCTTCCCTAGTTGCACTGGTTAGAAACTCTGGTAATATATTGAATATAAATGGAGAGAACAGACATCCTTACCTTACTCCTAATCTTAGTGCAAAACCATTCAGCCTTTCATCACTGAGCATGATATCAGCTGTAGGTTTTAGTATTGATAGATGCCCTTTGTAAGGTGGAGGAAGTTTTTTTCTATTCCTGGCTTGCTGAGAAGTTTTATCAGAGATGAATGTTGGTTTTTGTCAAATACTTTTTCTATGTCTGTTTTGATGATCATATTTTATCCTTTTTGGAATAAAATCTTAAGTTTCATAGATTGATTTACAAATGTTAACCCAAACTTCCATTCCCAGGAAAAATGTCACTTGGTGGATTATCCTTTATATAATTAAATTTGATTTGTTAATATTTTATTAAGAATTTTGGTGTCTATGTTCATGAAGGATTATTGTCTTAACTTGTGATTCCTTTGTATAGCTTTGGTGGCTTCGTAGACTGAATTAGGAGGTATCCCAACTTTTTCATTTTCTAAAAAACTTTGTGTAGAATTAATATTTCATTCCTAAGTGCTGGGAAGAATCACAAATAATGTTATCTGGGACTGGAGTCTTCTCTGTAGAAACCTTTTCAATAAGTTCGATTATTATAATAGATTGTTATTCAAGTTATATATTTCTTCTTGAGTGAGTTTTAGTAGGTAGTTTGTTAAAAGACTTTCTCCATTTCGTCTGTCATTGAATTTATAGATGTAAAGTTGTTCATAACATTCCCTTTCTGTGCTTTTAATATCTGTAATGATGTCTTCTGTCTCATTCCACTTTAGTTTTTTGTGTCTTCTCTCTCTTTTCCTGATCAATCTGGCTAGAGGTTTATAGGTTTTATTAGTCTTCTCAAAAAGAAGAACTAATTTCATAGATTTTTTTTCTGTTATCTTTATATTTTAAATTTTTATTTTTACTTCTATCTTTGTTACTTCTTTTCTTTGGCTTACTTTGAGTTTCATTAGTTCTTATTTTTCTAGATTTTGAAAGCAGAAGTTGAAGTCATTGATTTGAGAAGATAGAACTGGCTCCTTTTACAACATAAGTATTTAGTGCTTTAAATTTTTCTCTGAGCACTGCTTTAGCTGCCTATAATACAATTTTATATGATATGTTTTCATTTTCATTCAGTTTCAAATATTTTAAAAATCCTTCTGAGCTCTACTTTGACCCATATGTCATTGAAAAGTGTGTTATTTAGTTTCCAAATATTTGAGGATTTCTCAGATGTCCTTCTGTTGTTGATTTGTAATTTAATTCCATTGTGAACAGAGAGAATGTTTTGTTTTAATTCTTTAAAATTAATTGAGACTTATGGCCCAGAATGTTTTATCTTGGTCAATGTGTGTAATTAAAAACAATATGTTTTTTGCTGGTAGTGGTGGAATGTTGTATAAATATCAATTGGTCAAATTAGCTGATAATGTTGTTTGGGTCTTCTATATGCTCAACAATTTTCTGTTTACTTGTCCTATCAATCATTGAGAGAGGAGTGTTGAAGTCTCCAGGTATTATTGTGGATTTCTCTGTTTCTTTTTGCATTCTGTAAATTTATGTTTCATGTAATTTGAAGCTTGGCTATTAGGCACAAAAATATTTAGGCTTCTTATCTAGAAGAATAGACTGCTTTATCATTGTGTAATGATAGTCTTTATCCCTGGTAACTGTTTTTACTCTGAAATCTACTTTTTTTGATATTAATATAACCACCTCAGCTTTCTTTTGATTAGTGTTAGCACAGTGCCTTAATCCACCTGTTTGGTTTCAACCTATGTGTCTTTGTATTTAAATTTTCTTGAAAGTGACATATGTTTAAGGTTTTCTTTGCTATTCAATATGACAATCTCTGTCTTTTAATTGAGATGCATCAACCATTCATATTTAATGTGATTATTGATATGCTTAGATTTAAGTCTACCTTTGTATTGCTGCTGCTGCTGCTGCTGCTAAATCGCTTCAGTCGTGTCCGACCCTGTGTGACCCCATAGACAGCAGCCCACCAGGCTCCCCCGTCCCTGGGATTCTCTAGGCAAGAACACTGGAGTGGGTTGCCATTTCCTTCTCCAATGCATGAAAGTGAAAAGTGAAAGTGAAGTTGCTCAGTCATGTCTGACTCTTAGCGACCTCATGGACTGCAGCCTTGGAGAAGGCAATGGCAGCCCACTCCAGTACTCTTGCCTGGAAAATCCCATGGACGGAGAGCCTGGTAGGCTGCAGTCCATGGGGTCGCTAAGAGTCGGGCACGACTGAGCAACTTCACTTTCACTTTCCACTTTCATGCATTGGAGAATTAAATGGCAACCCACTCCAGTGTTCTTGCCTGGAGAATCCCAGGGACGGGGGAGCCTGGTGGGCTGCTGTCTATGGGGTCACACAGGGTTGGACACGACTGAAGCGACTTAGCAGCAGCAGCAGGACTGCAGCCTACCAGGCTCCTCCGTCTATGTGTATCTTCTATTTGTCCCATCTCTTTTTGCTCCTTTTTCTGCCTTCCTTTGGATTGAGTATTTTTAATTATTATAATACTTCTTATCTCCTTTGTTGACATTAGTTATAACTTTTTGTAGTTGTATTTTGATTATTGCTTTCTAGGGCTTGTAGTACAGAAAGTCATCTCTTTGCATGATACTGCTGGACTGTAAAAATGACCACCCAAGCTGAACTGTACAAGAGATCTTAATAATGAGAAAGTAACAATAGTTCTGTGAGCTTGGAAAATTTGATCAAAACATTAAAACTCTTTTACTGTTGTTTATAAGTGTATAGAGAAAAGAAAAATGTAGTAAAGTGAGTGTTTGTTTAGTATATTGTCATTTAAAATATTAAAACATTGAGAACTAAAGAGCTTTGTTTCTTTGTTTAAAAAAACTAAGCAAGAAAACTTCCTCTTCCACGAATATGGTATAGACATACTTGTTCCTATTCCTTCCTCCAATTGTGTATTGATATATACACAATTCATATATGCATCATATATGAAGCAACAAAAGAAGACTCTGAAAGCTGGACTAAAACAGACAAACCGTATTGGTTAAGAACTTCAGGCCCTGAGGAATAGCATGGTGTCGAGTTTCCTGCGTTTTCTTTTTTGCCTCATTTTTCCCAGACATGGAGAAGAAGTTGGCAACCCAGAAATGCCAACAGGAACAGACTCAAAATAGTCCCAGTAAAAGCTTGCACTCCCTAGCCAAAGGGCCAAGAAAGGGGCAGCCTAGAAAGAAAGAAAACATTTTGCAGTAACTGCTCTACTCCAGCCAAACACCACAGAAAAATCTGCGATCCCACCCCCAGCCCTAACAGCAAATGCTCAGGAGCTGGCTTAGAATTCCACAGTAAGCAGGCAGTAACAAAGTTCTGTAGAACCCCCACCAGAGTGGTGTCAGAGAAAGCCAAGTCAGGTCACTCTGCTGACCCATACTAAGCTTCCCCTCTTCCACTCTCCATCAAAAATGTATCAGTGGAGACCTCATGGAGAGCTTGGATTTGCCACCCCTGGCAACAAGGAGATGCTCCTTCCCCTCCCCACTGGAGTGATGGTAGAGGTAATAATAGTTTAATAAAATGAACTGGATGGGGTTGTGCAAACCTGAAGTTAAATCTTTAAACATTTGGTAGAATTCGTTAGTAAAACTATTTGGATCTGAAGATTTCTTTGGGGGGAATTTTTAAATTGGGAATTTATCTTGCATATAGAAAATTTTGAAGAATTCATAAATGCATACACACCTACCCCCCCACAACAAACTTCTTAGAGCTAATAAACCAGTATAGCAAGATAGCAAGATAAAAGGTCAATCACTTGTATTTGTTTTTTATATATATACTTTATTTATTTATTTAATTTTGGCTGTACTGGTCTTCATTGCTGCGACGGCTTTTCTCTGGTTGCAGCGAGCAGAGTCTACTCTCTATTTGTGGTGCACAAATTTCTCATTGTGTTGGCTTCTCTTGTTGCAGAGCATGGTCTCTAGGGCACATGGGCTTCAGGAGTTGTGTCTCTCAAGGTCTACAGCACGGGCTCAGTAATTGTGGTGCATGGATTTAGTTGCTCCGCAGCATGTGGAATCTTCCTGGATTGAGGATCAAACCTGTGTCTCCTGCAATGGCAGGCAGAGTCTTTATCACTGAGCCACCAGGGAGGCGTCAATCACTTGTATTTGTATACACTAGTAAAGAACATTCCAGAAATGAAATTAAAATAATCCTATTCACAGGGACTTCCCTGGTGGTCCAGTGATTAACAATTCACCTTCCAATGCATGGGACTAAGTTCAATTCCTGGTCAGGGAAGTAGAAACCCACATTCATCAGGACAACTAAGCCCGTGGGTGCTGCAACTAGACAAAACCCATGTGCTAAAGATCCAGTGCAGCCAAAAAAAAAAAAAAAATCTTACAATAGCATTAAAAAGAATAAAACACTATGGGTAAATTTAACACAAAAGAAGTGCAAGACTGGAAGCTACAAAATATTGTTGAAAGAAATTAAAGATCCAAATAAATGAAAAGACCTCTGTGTTCATGAATTGGAAGACTTGGTATTTTTAAGATGACAATAGTCTATAAACTTGAATCTTTATTTATAAAATTTTGAATAGAAATAAATTATGTTAAATTTGAACAATTCCCTCAAATATTCCCACTGATAGTTATAGCCTGAGCCTGAAAAATATAATGACTTTTTATTATCTAAATGACAGCATAGTGAATTCAAGTACCAAAAAATTATTAGCACTCATTGACTAAAAACCCTTGCTTTTGGGGGTGAAATTTTATAAACTCTTCAAAATAAGGAGGCCCTTTCTTATCAGAAGGAATAAAAACTTTTCATAAGAAGGAATTTATTATGAACAGGCTGAATTCATATGCTCGACCCTTAGCCTGGTAATAATCATCTCAGCTATGTGAACCAAGTAGGGCCTCCACCTTCTTAACATTTAAAGATAATTGGGGGAAGAGACCTTAAATAAATAAACCTACAATAAATATTTAATTGCAAATTAGGAAAATCTTTCTAAAGGAAAAGAACAGGATGCCATTAGATCAGGTGGTTAGGAAAAGTCTCTGACAAATTTACAGTTAAAGGTGAGATGTGAAAGTATAAATAGAAGTTAGTCATGTAAAAAGCATGGAAACAGTATTCCAGGAAGAGGAAACAGCAACTGTAAGAATCTGAGGTGAGAAAGAGTATAACATGTTTGAGGGACCGGAAAAAAAAAATCAGCTTGTCTATAGCATTATATAAAGGGACAATTAGCCATATATAATCTAGAGTTAGATTATATAAAGTTTGTGGTTATGGGTAATGGTAAATAGTTTGAAATTTATGTACCAAATACAGCGCTTTGAAGGCTTTGGCCCAGGCAAAATGACATGACCTAATTTTCATTTTTACTTTGTTCTCAAAGAACTCTATTTTTTAAATTTTTTATTGAAGTATAGTTGATTTACAATGTTGTGTTGGTTTCAGGTTTACAGCATAGTGATTCAGCCATATATATACATATACATACTCTTCTTCAGATTCTTTTCCCATTCAGGTTATTGCAGAATATTGAGCAGAGTTCCCCATGTTATACCATAGATCCTTATTGGTTATCTATTTTATATGTAGCAGTGGGTGTATGCTAATCCCAAGATCCTAATAATTTTCATTTTTAAAAGATCACTCTGGTTGCTGTGGGGAGAATGAATTGGTTGGAGAGAAGAGTGGGTAGAGGACATCACAAGGAGGCTACTGAAGTAATATAAGAGATAGACGTTAGTAGGTGAAGGTAGAATGGTGGCAGAGGAAATGTAGAAATGAGAAGAGTCAGATATGAGCCATGAGGAGTGGTCGTTGATGAGCTGTATAGGCAAGTGAGGTGTTGTGAAAGCAGAAGCTGGTTCCAAGAGGGAAGGAATATAATCAGGTGTGTCAGAAAGCATGGAGAGGTTGAATTCAATAGGAATGAAAAGTATGTCAAATCGATATGGCAGCTGAGTGATCTTTACTGACCTTTGTGAAAGGCTTTAGTAATCCAGAAGCTGTGTTGATGAGGGCCAAAGAGGGAGTATAGGCTTTCTGTTTCTGGCATGTCATCACTGCTGAAGATGACAAAAATTACGGTTCATATATAGAAAAGATTCACTGAAAAAGCCTTAAAGATCTACAAGGTAAGGAATTATCAGGATAAAGCCTCTGAGACTCTGAGAACACAGAGAAGTGAAGTCATGAAACCAGCTTTGTCCTGAAAACAACTGAGAAATTTGGGTGTTTGAGGAGTTCAACTTTGCAAAAGCCATCTAAAACATAGGGGTAAAAGATGCAAGCCCAGGGACCAATTAAAGGTGAACAGTCTAATAGAAATCTTTTTCTATTAAATTGGTGCCCCAAAGGAATAAACCCTCAATAAATGAGAACTTAATTTGCTTTCCTACCCACTCCCCCAGGGACTACAAAGGAATATTTTCTTGATGATGCCAAGCAGGACAAGGAGGAAAAAGATGACCCAGAAACTGTCATCTTGTAGCCCCAAATCACACTGCTGAGGTGACTCAAGATATCTCTGGTGGTGGTATTAGTCACTAAGTCATGTCCAACTCTTGTGACCGCATGGACCTGCCAGGCTCCTCTGTCCATGGGATTCTCCAGGCAAGAATACTGGAGTGGGTTGCCATTTCCTTCTCCAAGATATCTCTAGTCATAAATTTAAAGTGATTCTGGCAAGTTAATGTTTCAGACAACTAGCAAAAGCGAGCATAGATTCTTTGTCCAAGATCTCAAAGAATTTGTCCAAATTATTTTATAAGGAAAATGAGCAACTCACAAAAAAAAGTTAATAATCAAAAAAGGAATTGAATTACCATAAGTGAGAATTAGCAAAAGTACCAGACAACAGAGCCATATGCTGAAATAATTTAGATTTTGGAATTATTAAACACAGAATATGAAGATCTATACTTATTATGTTTAAAGAAATAAAAATGTGTGTGGGAAACAAGAAATTCTAGAGAATGACCATATTTGAAAAATTATTTCATTAAACTTCAGAAAGTTAAAAAAATCAAGGAACTCAAACTGAAGAGATTTATAGCAAATTAGACACAATTAATTAGAGAATTAGTGGATTGGAAGACATTTCAGAAGAAATAATTTCTAAGACAATAAATCTTAAAAGTTCTCACCATGAGAAAAAAACTATAACTGTGGTGGTAATAGATGTTAACTAGATTTATCATGGTGATCATGTCACCTTATATACAAATATCAAAGCACTTTGTAGTACACCTGAAACTGATATAATGTCATACATCAATAATACCTCAATATTTTTGGCCACACTGCATACGGCGTGTAGGATGAAGGATCTTAGTTTCCCCACAAAGGAATCCAACCCATGTCCCTTGTAGTGGAAGTGTGGAGTCTTAACCACTGGACCACCAGAGAAGTCCCTCAGTTTTTTTAAAAACAGAAATTTTTCAGAAATCAGCACAGAGAGGCAAAGAGGTAAAATATATGAAAGAGTCTACAAAGTAATTTTATAGACAGGCTTTGCTATTTGATAAGTTTCAATCCAAGGTGTATAATATAACATCTAGTAGATATTATAATAAATTTTTTTTCTGATCAAAAAATCAACCGATAAAAGAAAGCAAAATTTCCAAGAAAGAAACTTGGAATTTAGAGTGATAGATCTGAATTATGCACTTACTCAGAGTTCTGAAAAGAAAGTAGAGGTAATAGCTAAGAGCTTTTCAGAACTAAGCAGAGATACAGAGTACAGCAGCCAGAGAAATAACACAGATTACTTTCAAAGAAAGGAGAGACATCAGACAGCTAACTGACAGCTGATTCCCAACAATGGTGGAACCAAAAGACAATTGAATTATAGCTTTAATGTGCTAATGGAAAAGAACTATCAACCTACAAGTGTATGCCTTGCAGAAATATCTTTCAGCTAAGACAGTGAAATATAATGAGAGGAATTGCCACCAGAATCTCATTTAGGAAATTTCAAAGGCAAAATAAGTTACTGCAGATGCCAGAGATGTAGAAAGAAGAACAGAGCAAAGCAAGTGAAAACATATGAATAAATCTAAATAAATATTAACTGTATAAAAATAATTAAGTCTTAGAGGGTTAAAGTATATAAATATATAGAATTAGGATATAATAACAACACAAACTGAGAGGGAGCAGTAAATGAACCTAGTATTTAAAGGTCCTTTTGTTGTCTGAAGAGTATTGATTAGTTCTAAATTTTTGTAGGTTTCATACTACAGTCTCAGTAATGAATAACTGTTTAAAAATAAAATCAGAGGGCATAATCTTGGGATTAAAAGAGAAGAAAACCATGGAATAAAAAAAGGTAAGAAAGAAAAGAAAGAAATGTGGTAAAGAGGAGCTTATAGAACAAAAGTAAGGCTATAAAGTTAAACCAAATATTTAAGTATTTAAAGTATTTAACTAGCTGAAATGAACAAAGATGTCAGATTGGTCTTAGAAACATACAGCCAGTTATTTACTGAGACATATTAAAAACCATAAGAAAGCAAAAATATTGAAAGGAAAAGAATGGGAAACATATATATCATAGAACAGTATGCAACCCAACTCGATATACAGATTCAAGGCAATTTCTACCAAAATCTCAGGTGATTTCTTTGTAGAGATTGACAAGTTGAGCGTAAAATTCATATGGAAATTCAAGGAGATCAAAACAACCTTGAAATAGAACAAAGTAGAAGGACTTGCATATCCCAATTTCAAAACGGACTACAGCACTACAGGAACCAAGACAGTGTGGTGCTGGTACAAAGATATACATATAAATCAAAGGGATAGAATTCAAAGTTCAGAAATAAACCCTCAAATGTATAGTCAATTGATTTTTAAAATTTATTTTTAAATTGAAGTATAGATGACACCACCCTTATGGCAGAAAGTGAAGAGGAACTAAAAAGCCTCTTGATGAAAGTGAAAGTGGAGAGTGAAAAAGTTGGCTTAAAGCTCAACATTCAGAAAACGAAGATCATGGCATCTGGTCCCACCACTTCATGGGAAATAGATGGGGAAACAGTGGAAACAGGGTCAGACTTTATTTTTCTGGGCTCCAAAATCACTACGGACGGTGACTGCAGCCATGAAATTAAAAGACACTTACTCCTTGGAAGGAAAGTTATGACCAACCTAGATAGCATATTCAAAAGCAGAGACATTACTTTGCCAACAAAGGTTTGTCTAGTCAAGGCTATGGTTTTTCCTGTGGTCGTGTATGGATGTGAGAGTTGGACTGTGAAGAAGGCTGAGCGCCGAAGAATTGATGCCTTTGAACTGTGGTGTTGGAGAAGACTCTTGAGAGTCCCTTGGACTGCAAGGAGATCCAACCAGTCCATTCTGAAGGAGATCAGCCCTGGGATTTCTTTGGAAGGAATGATGCTAAAGCTGAAACTCCAATACTTTGGCCACCTTATGCGAAGAGTTGACTCATTGGAAAAGACTCTGATGCTGGGAGGGATTGGGGGTAGGAGGAGAAGGGGACGACAGAGGAAGAGATGGCTGGATGGCATCACTGACTCGATGGATGTGAGTCTGAGTGAACTCGGGGAGCTGGTGATGGACAGGGAGGCCTGGTGTGCTGCGATTCATGGGGTCGCAAAGAGTCGGACACGACTGAGCGACTGATCTGATCTGATCTGATAGTTGATTTACAATAACTGTGTTAGTTTCAGGTGTGCAGCAAAGTGATTTAATTTATATATATACATAAAACATATATGTTCTCTGCAATTGTTGCTTGAATAAATGGAAGTTGGGGTGAAATTGAAGAAAAAGATTAGAGACACACTAGAAGAAAGTCATATAAGGCTGGATTCAGTTGCTTTTAAATAAAATATTTACTGAGGTACACAAACAAAAAAATTTGCAAATCTCAAGTGTACAATTCATGATTTTTTACATGTAAAAGCATCCATATAACCAATGCCCAGGTCAAGAAATATTAACAGAACATTACAAAAACCCCAGAAGCCTACCTGGTACCCTTTCTCAGTCACTATCTCCCCTAACAGAACTATTAATCTAACTTCTAACACCAAAGATAAGTCTTGTCTGTATAACAACTTCTGTATTACAGCCAAGACTGGATCAAAATTTGATACCTTCATTATACACTTCTACTATACACCAGTACTACCAGCAGTGGCCAAGGCCTGTTGAGTGCTTTCTGTTTACCAAGTGTAGTTCTAATTGCTTTACATATATTAACTAATTTATCCTCAAAGCCACCCTGTGAAGTAGGTACTATAATTACTCCCCATTTACCAATGAAGAATCTGGCATAGAAAGTTAACCAATTTGTTCAAAGACCCATAAGAGCTACTGGTGGAGCTAGTATCTGACCCCAGATAACAAGTCTCCAGAGTTTGTTCAGTGCAATGTACAAACAACATCAAACTATCTCAGCAACATATGGCAACAGTGTAAAATGGTTACTTTGCATCACCTGCAGTTGCAAAATGTGAATGTCAGAACAAGAGATACAGGGTCTCCCAGGTACTTGTGGTCAGATGCCCTTTATATGTCAATGCTACATAGTTGTTGAAAACCAGACTTTTCTGAGTTCAAACCCCAACTCTGCTGCTCACTAACCCTGTGACCTTAGGCACTTAGTTACTTAACCTTTTTGTGGCCCAGTTTTCTCATCCAAAACTGTAGGTAATAATAGCACCTAGGTCATATGATTTTTGTGAAAGTTAAAGGAATCATTCCTGGCATGAGGTGTGAGCTTCATTCATTCATTCTCCTATTCAACAAATATTTGTTCGTGCTTACCATGTGCCAGGCACTTTGATGCTTGGGATGGATCAGTGAACAAATCAAAGATCGTGCCCTCTTGGAGCGTAGTGTAGAGCAACCTGGAAGGGGGGTGGATGGAGAGAACAGAAGAAAAACAGTATAGTACGTTCAAAAGTGATAAAGTGCTATATTTTTTCAAGTAGAGTAGGATAAGGAGAAGTGGAAACGCTGGAGAGGTTGAAAGTTGACAGCATTAAATAGAAGGGTCAGGGTAGGTCTCACAGAGAATCTAAGATTTGAACAAACACTTGAGGAAGGTAAGGCAATAAGATATGTGAATATCATGTACTTTTTGAAGAGCATTCAAGGCAGAGGGAACAGGCAGCCAAATCCCTAACGGTGAGAGGGTGCCTGGGTGTTATAGGAACAAGGCAGCCAGTATTGCTAGAGTGGCGTCATCAAGAGACAAAGTGGCGGGAGAGGAGGTCAAAAAGGTATTGTATGGAGGTGGGAGTGGAGAAAGTGGGGATGGGGATTCTCCATGCAAATCCTGTAGGACCTTGTAGGCTGTTATAAGGATTTTGGTTTTTACAACAAGTCAAACTGAAAGCCTTTGTAGGCTTTTGAGCAGAGTGGTAACATCGTCTGACTTAGTATTTTATAACAGTTTCTCTGGATCTGTGTTGAATAGATGGTGAGGGGGTTGTGGGTTGACTTGTGTCCCCCCAAAAGATATGATCATGTTCTTACCCCTCTTCCTGTACCTATGAATGTGCTCTTGTTAGAAACAGGGTCTTTGCAAATATAATCAAGTTAAGATGAGGTCGTACTGAATTAACGTGGGCCCTAACCCAGTTAACTAACATTCTTACAAGAGGAGGGGACTTTGGGCACACAGACACACACAGAGAAGAGATAGCTATGTGGAGACACAGACACATAGGAACACCACAAGAAGACAGAGGCAGAGATCGGAGTGATGTGTCTACAAGCCAGGGAAGGCAACGGATGGCTGGCAACCCCCAGAAGTCAGGAGAGACACACTGTTCCTCAAAAGCTCAAGGAGTCAGCCCTGGTGACACCCTGATTTCAGACTGCTAGCCTCTAGAACTATGAAAGAATAAGTGTCTGTTGTTTTAAGTGCCAGGTTTGTGATACTTTGATATGCCAGCCCTAGGAAACGAATATAGGTCAAGTGTGGAAGCAGTTAGGAGGCTATTGCCATAGTCCAGGAGAGAGACGGTGGGGGTCAGGATCAGAGTGGTGATAATAGAGACAGTGAGAAGCCATCAGATCCTGAATACATTATGAAGGTACAGCCAACAGAATCTGCTGATGTATAGGATAAGAAGTGTGAGAAATATTTGCTGTTATTATCTGCATGAATAATTTAAATATTTATAAACATGATGCATATACCAATAAATGTGTATTTTTTTCATTCTCCCAAATATTCTGCATTTGAGACTACTCAAGCAAGTTTGCCAGGGAAATCAAAAAGCAGCTTATTTTGCTGTGTGATCAAGGAGTAAATCACATTACTTGTCTGAGCCTCAATATCCTACTTGGTAAAACAAGAAGATTGGGTTCCATTGTGTGAGCGTATGATCTTGTTACTATCACATGCCTTGTTTTGGTATTGATAAAGGTTCTAGAGGGGTAAACTGTTTTCTGTCTTCCATATTTGAAAACCTATCTCCAAGTCTGAGTACCTTCAAATAACAAATCTCTGTCCTCACTGTTGTTTACTCTCTGCCATTTGATACTTGACTACATGAAGGAGTGACCTCCTACAACGGAAGTAGAGTCCTCACCACTGGACTGCCATAGAAGTACCCTCCATCAGTGTGTTTATATTTTAGGAGGGTAATGAATTTAAAAGACAAGATGATATTAGTACTAATGATAATAGCAAATATTTATATAGGGTTGGCTATGTGAAAAGGGGTAGCAGAGGATGAGATGGTTAGATAGCATAACCGTCTCAGTGGACGTGAGTTGGAGCAAACTCTGGGAGATAGTGGAGGACAGAGGCGTCTGGCATGCTGCAGTCCATGGGGCCACAAATAGTCGGACACAA